>NC_141700.1:617553212-618285729 GCF_964263255.1 Lissotriton vulgaris | reverse complement strand
CGCCAATCTCCTACGCAGACGATACACAAATCGTCATCTCCATAGGCAAAGACAAAGAAGTAACAGCAGAAAAATTCCAACAATGCATGCTAAGAGTTAGTCATTGGATGCAACAAAATTGCCTCAAACTCAATGGAGAAAAGAGTGAGGTAATGATTCTGGGAGGTAACGCTGACATCTGGTCCCCAGACTGGTGGTCTCATGAACTGGGAACAAGACCAGAACCCTCAGAGAAGGTAGACAATTTAGGATTCATGATAGACACCAAATTAGCATACAAAGCACAAGTAAACAAGCTAGCCTCGTCTTTTTGGCTGATACTAAAAATGATAAGAAAGATACTCCCATATCTGCCCCAAGATACACGTAAAACGGTAGTGACAGCTCTCGCACTGTCTTGACTGGATTACGGAAATGCATTGTATGCAGGAGCCAGAATAAAAATTATTGAAAAAATGCAGCGACTTCAGAACGCAGCAGCACGACTAATACTGGAAATTCCAAAGTTTCAGCCCATCAGCCATAAATTAGAGTCACTCCATTGGCTACCAGTAGCCAAAAGAGTCAAATTCAAATCACTATGCCTGACTTACAAGGCCCTGCAGGGCAAAGGACCCCTCTTCCTGAAAACACACTTGAAACAATACGAACCATCTAGACTACTCAGATCTGGACAACAAAAAGTGATAGCAATACCCAAGTTTAAACGATCAAACTGGGGAGGAAGAAGCTTCCTCGTTCATGCAGCGCGGACATGGAATCAACTGCCACTAGATATAAAAAACAGCCCAACGTTGGAGTTATTTAGAAAGAAAATCCAAACTTGGCTTTTCGCGGCATAAACTTCAAGAACTGCACTAACTCCAGGCCTGCCTAGGAATACGGAAAAGTCATAGCGCCAAGACGCCTTCGGGCATTCGTGCGCTCTAGAAATTGATAAATCAAATCAAATCAAGTTGCGGAATAATGGGTGTTTACCCTCCCCCGATAAGTACATTGGTGGCACGGCGGTCCACATCTCTAGCAACATACTCATATTTTTTCACCAGCCATTTGAAAAATGCACAGGTCTCTCTCATTGATGGCAAGCACTGACATTCACTTTTAGACACACCTCCCGCCACAAGTTCTAGAATTGAGAACTTTAGAGCTGGGGAGCTACGTTCAAATCTCGGCATCAGCTCAACATCCTGTAATTCCAGGCAAATCGTTTTGTCTCCCCGTGCCTACCACAAATGAATGTGTTCTTCTGTAATATAAATTGTGCTCATGCCATGTTGTCGAGTTCGCGCTATATAATATTGCAAGGAAAAATAAAGTAGGGAAACTCGAGTTCACACGCTACTGAACACGCACTCTTAAGTGCATCAGCATTGCACTGTGATTTGGAGCGTTTCATAGGCCTGTCGCAGATAAGAAATGCTATCAAAACGAAATCCTACAAAACAATATACTACTGGCCGGCAGCAATTCATACCCGGACAACGTCGGGACGGGCTGCTAGTTGTAAGTATAAAGGTAAAAGTATTATATATGTAAGTTTAAAGGTAAGTGTATATTATATATATATATATATATATATATATATATATATATATATATATATATATATATATATATATATATATATATATATATATATATAATCGAGCAAATGCGCTCCTGCGCTACCGGTAGGCAACCTCCGACCCTCCCAGCCATCCGGCATTTCTCACCTCGTGTCTGCTCAGCACTTGCAACTCTCCTCAACTGTAGTCCATGCGCCCGACGCGTTTCGAGGCGGTCCGCCTCTTCTTCATGGGGCCTTGAACAAGTAAGCAGGCGTTACGCTCACCCTTGCCATTCAAACTGTGTTAATTTGAAGGATCCCGCCCTCAGTGGGCCTGGCTTGTCTTCTTTGCCATCTGGGAAGATGGTACATGTAGTCCAATGGGTGAGTGATAGTTATTCCTTAAGTAGGTTACTTGCTTGACTTGAGTGTTTATGCCATGGTTTTTATATCCCTTTAGTAGGGGGAGATGTTGGAAGATGCCGCGCTGTCTTTAGAAGGGGAACGTCGAGCCAAGCAGCAACTATCACTCACCCATTGGACTACATGTACCATCTTCCCAGATGGCAAAGAAGACAAGCCAGGCCCACTGAGGGCGGGATCCTTCAAATTAACACAGTTTGAATGGCAAGGGTGAGCGTAACGCCTGCTTACTTGTTCAAGGCCCCATGAAGAAGAGGCGGACCGCCTCGAAACGCGTCGGGCGCATGGACTACAGTTGAGGAGAGTTGCAAGGGCTGAGCAGACACGAGGCGAGAAATGCCGGATGGCTGGGAGGGTCGGAGGTTGCCTACCGGTAGCGCAGGAGCGCATTTGCTCGATTAGATAATTACACGGCTGCCCCTGGCCGTGCGGTAGAGCACCATCTCCGGTTGATGAAAAACGACACACAACGCGGAGAGGCTGCGGCAATACACTCCGTATTGCTGCTTGGCTCGACGTTCCCCTTCTAAAGACAGCGCAGCATCTTCCAACATCTCCCCCTACTAAAGGGATATAAAAACCATGGCATAAACACTTGAGTCAAGCAAGTAACCTACTTAAGGAATAACTATCACTCACCCATTGGACTACATGTACCATCTTCCCAGATGGCAAAGAAGACAAGCCACGCCCACTGAGGGCGGAATCCCTCAAATTAACACAGTTTGAATGGCAAGGGTGAGCGTAACGCCTGCTTACTTGTTCAAGGCCCCATGAAGAAGAGGCGGACCGCCTCGAAACGCGTCGGGCGCATGGACTACAGTTGAGGAGAGTTGCAAGTGCTGAGCAGACACGAGGCGAGAAATGCCGGATGGCTGGGAGGGTCGGAGGTTGCCTACCGGTAGCGCAGGAGCGCATTTGCTCGATTAGATAATTACACGGCTGCCCCTGGCCGTGCGGTAGAGCACCATCTCCGGTTGATGAAAAACGACACACAACACGGAGAGGCTGTGGCAATACACTCCGTATTGCTGCTTGGCTCGACGTTCCCCTTCTAAAGACAGCGCAGCATCTTCCAACATCTCCCCCTACTAAAGGGATATAAAAACCATGGCATAAACACTCGAGTCAAGCAAGTAACCTACTTAAGGAATAACTATCACTCACCCATTGGACTACATGTACCATCTTCCCAGATGGCAAAGAAGACAAGCCACGCCCACTGAGGGCGGGATCCTTCAAATTAGCACAGTTTGAATGGCAAGGGTGAGCGTAACGCCTGCTTACTTGTTCAAGGCCCCATGAAGAAGAGGCGGACCGCCTCGAAACGCATCGGGCGCATGGACCACATTTGAGGAGAGTTGCAAGTGCTGAGCAGACACGAGGCGAGAAATGCCGGATGGCTGGGAGGGTCGGAGGTTGCCTACCGGTAGCGCAGGAGCGCATTTGCTCGATTAGATAATTACACGGCTGCCCCTGGCCGTGCGGTAGAGCACCATCTCCGGTTGATGAAAAACGACACACAACGCGGAGAGGCTGCGGCAATACACTCCGTATTGCTGCTTGGCTCGACGTTCCCCTTCTAAAGACAGCGCAGCATCTTCCAACATCTTCCCCTACTAAAGGGATATAAAAACCATGGCATAAACTAAACACTCGAGTCAAGCAAGTAACCTACTTAAGGAATAACTATCACTCACCCATTGGACTACATGTACCATCTTCCCAGATGGCAAAGAAGACAAGCCACGCCCACTGAGGGCGGGATCCTTCAAATTAACACAGTTTGAATGGCAAGGGTGAGCGTAACGCCTGCTTACTTGTTCAAGGCCCCATGAAGAAGAGGCGGACCGCCTCGAAACGCGTCGGGCGCATGGACTACAGTTGAGGAGAGTTGCAAGTGCTGAGCAGACACGAGGCGAGAAATGCCGGATGGCTAGGAGGGTCGGAGGTTGCCTACCGGTAGCGCAGGAGCGCATTTGCTCGATTAGATAATTACACGGCTGCCCCTGGACGTGCGGTAGAGCACCATCTCCGGTTGATGAAAAACGACACACAACGCGGAGAGGCTGCGGCAATACACTCCGTATTGCTGCTTGGCTCGACGTTCCCCTTCTAAAGACAGCGCAGCATCTTCCAACATCTCCCCCTACTAAAGGGATATAAAAACCATGGCATAAACACTCGAGTCAAGCAAGTAACCTACTTAAGGAATAACTATCACTCACCGATTGGACTACATGTACCATCTTCCCAGATGGCAAAGAAGACAAGCCACGCCCACTGAGGGCGGGATCCTTCAAATTAACACAGTTTGAATGGCAAGGGTGAGCGTAACGCCTGCTTACTTGTTCAAGGCCCCATGAAGAAGAGGCGGACCGCCTCGAAACGCGTCGGGCGCATGGACTACAGTTGAGGAGAGTTGCAAGTGCTGAGCAGACACGAGGCGAGAAATGCCGGATGGCTGGGAGGGTCGGAGGTTGCCTACCGGTAGCGCAGGAGCGCATTTGCTCGATTAGATAATTACACGGCTGCCCCTGGCCGTGCGGTAGAGCACCATCTCCGGTTGATGAAAAACGACACACAACGCGGAGAGGCTGCGGCAATACACTCCGTATTGCTGCTTGGCTCCACGTTCCCCTTCTAAAGACAGCGCAGCATCTTCCAACATCTCCCCCTACTAAAGGGATATAAAAACCATGGCATAAACACTAGAGTCAAGCAAATAACCTACTTAAGGAATAACTATCACTCACCCATTGGACTACATGTACCATCTTCCCAGATGGCAAAGAAGACAAGCCACGCCCACTGAGTGCGGGATCCTTCAAATTAACACAGTTTGAATGGCAAGGGTGAGCATAACGCCTGCTTACTTGTTCAAGGCCCCATGAAGAAGAGGCGGACCGCCTCGAAACGCGTCGGGCGCATGGACTACAGTTGAGGAGAGTTGCAAGTGCTGAGCAGACACGAGGCGAGAAATGCCGGATGGCTGGGAGGGTCGGAGGTTGCCTACCGGTAGCGCAGGAGCGCCTTTGCTTGAATATATATATATATATATATATATATATATATATATATATATATATATATATATATATATATATATATATATATATATATATATAATGTTAGGGCTAGGGCGTTTTTAGGGTTTAAGATGGGTGCTGCTTTTTTGTTGGCAATGGAATGTTTAGTGTGGGTATGGGATTTTGTGTGGCATGGGAACTTTTAGGGTTTAGGGTAGATATGGGACTATGGATGGCAAGGGAATGTTTAGGGTTTAAGGTGCATATGGGATTGTGGGTGGCAAGAGAATTTTAACGGTGGGTACGTGTTTTGGGTGGTAAGGGAATTATTAGGGTTTAGGGAGGATATGAGATTGTGGATGGCAAGGGAATTTTAAGGGTTTAGGGTGGATATGTGTTTTTGGGTGGTAAGTGAAAAAACCTGAACTAACCTTTGGAAAATCTATGTCCATGGCGGACAAACTAGTCAACAATCACTTGGAGGGACCTGTACCTAATACTTGGATGGCACTGAGTAATGGGTTCAAAAAGTGTTTCAGTTGCAAAGCCTGTCATTATTGTTGCAACAAGACCCAGTATTCAGTTCCATTCAAAGACGCACTAGTACCTATAAAGAAACGACTCACCTGCAAGACTGAATATGCAGTGTATGTGTTGCAGTGTCCATGTGAGTTACGATATGTGGGGAATACCCGACTGCCTGCCCACAAACGGGTACTGCAACACATTAGGGCCATCGTTGGAAAAGATCAGGCGTATCAGGTGGCCCGTCATTTCGAAAATGTCCATGAAAGCGACCCTAAGCATCTACAATACTATGTAAGAGATTGTGTGATGCCATTAAAACGAGGTGGAAACAGGGAAGCGCTATTACGACTTCTAGAAACTAGATACATATTAGAGCTCGACAGCAAGACTCCAGGAGGTCTGAACGGAAGTGAGGATTTGTACACTTGCATATAGATTCCATAGATCCAAGAAGTCCTAAGCAATATGTATCGTTGACTTTTAGTGTAATTTCCATACCCATGTTTAATACTTTGGTAGGTAGCTAGTCAAGTAAATCCTAATAGTAACCATTAACATCATGAAGAAAATTAATCCAAAACAGCAGATCCCTTCTCCCATTTTTTTTAACATGCACTAATCACTTTATAGCAGAATTTTGCATACCACTTGCACTTTGGTTCCACACTTAGAGAGGGTGTACTTAGTTTACAGATAATTGAAATGAATTCAACAAAGATTGTAAACCCACTTGGGTTATATCAGCACTTTAGAAACAGATTTGGAAACTGTGTGTATATAGATGTTTTTAAATTATACTAATATGTATTATTTCATCTATATTGCGTATTTTGCACATATTTATTATTGTAAATATTGTGGATAACTTATAGGTTGGATACTGGATATATAATGTTAAGGCTAGGGCGTTTTTAGGTTTTAAGATGGGTGCTGCTTTTTTGTCGGCAATGGAATTTTTAGGGTGGGTATGGGATTTTGTGTGGCATGGGAATTTCTAGGGTTTAGGGTGGATATGGGACTTTGGATGGCAAGGGAATGTGTAGGGATTAACGGTGGGTACGTGTTTTCGGTGGTAAGGGAATTTTTAGGGTTTAGGGAGGATATGAGATTGTGGATGGCAAGGGAATATTAAGGGTTTAGGGTGGATATGTGTTTTTGGGTGGTAAGCAAATTTTGTAGGGTTTACGGTGGGTATGGAATTTTGGGTGGCAAATACATTTTTAGGGTTTATGGTGGGTATGTGCATGTACTTTGTGGGCTCTGGAGATCAGTCCAAGGACTTATCTACTTCCGCTTAGGGTCTTTTTTTTGTTCAACTGCCTCTATTTAACTGTCTTGATAGAAAACGACCAGTAGAGGTCAGTAAAATACCAGAACTGCTCTCTGCTTGTTCAACTGCCTCTATTTAACTGTCTTGATAGAAAACGACCAGCAGAGGTCAGTAAAATACCAGAATCGCTTTCTGCTGAGGGACTTTCTTTTTTTTCTTTTTCTGGCAACTGCCTCTATTTAACTTTCTTCATAGAAAACGACCAGCAGAGGTCAGTAAAATACAAGAATCACTTTAGCATTCTTTAGATTCCAGTCCATAGAAATGTTCTGCCACGAGCACCCGTAGACAATAATATTTTTTTCAAATCTTGTATTTTCAGTGCTATGACCACCGAAGGCCCTGATTTTATATTGAAAACAGAGATTTGGACTATACCATTTCCCACTGAAAGGCAATATTTCTCTACACGTGTTCCCATACCTGGCGTGTCAAGCAGTTTGATGCCTTCTTTCGGTATACACCTGTTACAACGCAACTTTTACAACTACCTACTTTTACAACGCAACTTTTACAACGCATACCATTACAACGCATTGCGCTGGGGGGCGCTCTAGGATAGGGAATAAGTATAATTTACTATCCAACACCTTCCCTAGTGTCCACGGGGACTGGAGTTAGAATAGTAAATTATACTTACCACTATCCAGCACCTCAAAGCGCTATGCGCTGTAATGGTATGCGTTGTAATGGTCGCGTTGTAAAAGTAGGTAGTTGTAATGGTATGCGTTGTAACATGGTACATCCCTTCTTTCTCTTTATGTTAAAGAACAGTAGATGTTTCAGCAGCCTGGCTAATGTGCTGCATAGCTAAATACATATAAGGTCCCAGAGGTGGGACCGATTGTATTGCAAATGCTTGTTATGGTTTAGGGTGGGTATGGGTTTTTGGGTGGCAAGGGAATTTATAGAGTTTAGGCTGGCTATGGGTTTTTAGGTGGCAAGGGAATTTTTAAAGCTTAGGGTGTGTAAGGATTTTTGGGTAGTAAGGAAATTATTTAGTGTGGGTATGGGATTTGGGGTAGTAAGGCAATTTGTAGGGTATCGGGTGGGTAAGAAGGGAATTTTTAGGGTTTAGGGTGGGTATGGGATTTTGGGTGGCAAGGGAATTTTTAGGGTTTAGGGTGGGTATGGGATTATGGGTGGCAAGTGAATTTTTAGGGTGGAGAGTGGGTAAGGTTTAAGGGTTGTTAAGGGAAGATACACACGTACGTACATGGCTTCCAGGTGAGGTAGACATTGGACCACCATTCCCAGAGTGCCTCTGGATTTAAAACAAGGCATAATAGCAGGAGCAATGGGCGAAAACAGACTATATCACTGTTAAAAAGATGAAGAGTCAAAATGAGCTGTGGTGTCTGGTGCGAAGCTGTTTGACAAATAAAGGGAATTGTCAAGTGGAACCTCCGGGAGTGAAGCGTCATTTTTCTTTTGTATGTAATAAATGGGGATCATAGTCCTATCCCCTACACTGGCACCAGCAGTCAGAGGCAGCGCACTGCTCTTTAGCCTGCTTTGCTTTGGGATTGAATGAAGACGTAGCTCCCAGTATCTGTTGTAACTTCAAGGAGATCACAAACTGTCAGAATGTTGTCGAGGAGATACAAATCTCCTACGTTTAAACTAAACAGTTGAAGACTACATGACTGGAGGTCAGGACTTCAAATGCATCCTGTGTGACTCTGCGACTGCCGGGACACTCATCAAGGAATATGGTGAGCACACATCCTTTGAGAATGTACCTACAGTACTGATGTGGCCCTTTAACTGAATATTTATTCAGTGGGAGTAAGTGTCTGGAAGCTTGGTGCAACACTTCATTGTCGTAGTGTTGGAACCAGCACTTTCTGGTTGGCCGAAGGTATGCCCCGGCCAGGCAGAACCTACCTCTCATGTCAAGGGTGGGTGATTACACTTGCTGTATAACCTGTGCTCACCTTTGCGTACCTTGGCACTGAACAGTCAGGATTTTCCTCAGAGGCAATGTGTAAAGCAAAGGCACAGTAGTCACTGGCGATAAATCAAGTAAACACAGGAGATGATGGACGGAGTTCTGAAACATTTCAGACACTCACCCCCAGTCACAAATCTGGGTTGAATCCATCATCATTCTTTAGCTCACTTCACCACCTCAGTTCAGACCCAGCTATATGCAAATCAGTCTTGACCCTGTGCTTCAAGGGAACAGTCCAGCCCGAACTGCCAATCCAGGTCTTCCCTGAACCAGAAACAAGAATCCTGTGACCCGTTTCTGGGTAACACCCTTCATCAGCCAGGCTAGCTTGAATCCAGTGGCAAAGTGAGCAAGGGACCCACGTCTGGGCATACCGTGCCAACTTAGGGCAAACAAAGCAAACACAGGAGATGATGGACGGAGTGCTGAAACATTTCAGACACTCACCCCAGTCACAGATCTGGGTTGAATCCATCATTATTCTTTAGCTCACTTCGCCACCTCAGATGCGATAAATGCACTGAGCTTCTCAAAAGAGACTTAACGCAGGGTGTATGTAATTTTTTTTATATTCAACAGACATTCAATCACTATAACATGAACATCATATACTTTTGGGCATAAAACACATTTGGAAATATTACTAGCATTACTAGGCCCACTCGTATCGTTATGAAATCAATATTATGCACACTGTGGGCAATTCCTAATCTAACCCCCCTATAGAGAGATCACCCTCATGAGGGGCAACACACTGTCCACCCCAGCCCCACCCTAGCAATCCTGATAATACAGCCCCACATGGTTATAGGGTACACCCCGGGTCACACCGGTACGAAAGATATGTACATACACACAAATAGAACACTTTTTAGCAGCACCACTGGCCAGAGCCACGTGGGTAAACCCAATGTCAAATGTATTGTGCTTTTGGCATGAAATCAATGTAAACAGCGGCACCGCCGGCCATGTCGTGAATCACAGGCAGTTCGTAGACTATCACTCCGACTCACTCACACTCACTATAAACCGCTACACATTGAAACAGGTATCAGCCAGTCCGTATGGAACACTCTTGCACACATAGCACTCGGCACCCAAATGCGGTTCCACTGGTACCCAGCAGGTCAATAGATAATACCTTGCAAACTCTGTGGCCCCAGCCTCCCTCCACCCTCTAGTTCACGCTGATTGTCCCAGACCCCCAATTGGAAGATAACCTGCCCTGCTTCCCTGATACTAGGCCTTGTGTGGCTAAAGTCACACTTAGCCTGGGTCCTTGGGAAGCAGGTGGGGATATGCAGCAAGTTTTAATTAGGAGATAGACACAAACAAGGGGAGTAAATCAGCCACTCTGGAAGTCCACCAGCAGGTCTCAAATACAATGGAGTCAGCAAGTCGCTTGACCCTCTTCCGAACTCTCTCGGAAGCACTCCTTCAACCCAGTCAATCTCTCTCAGTGCTACCGCTCCCCATGGTATCTTTAGGAGGGGCCAGGTGTGAAGAAGGCAGGTGGTCCACTGCAATGAGGGTCAAAAGGAAAAAGCAATGAATGGAGAGTAACACAGCGAAGCCTCCGGATAGGAGGAGGCATCCGGTTCGATTCATGTTGATCAGGGTCGTACCCTGGCAATCCGGGCACAGCGTCTAGTGCACATTGGTATGAGTCGCACCAGACACTTCATGTCTCAACACGAAGAGTTGCAAATTCCATACCTCCCTGGAATTGAGGCACAATGGCCGGTGCATTTTGGGATATATTTCATCAGGCAATTCCGGTCAGTGAAGAGTTGAAAATTCTGTACCTCCCTGGAAATGAGGCACAACGTCCAGTGCAAGATGATACAGGTTGCACAAGACCAGTCAGGTCACACACACACAGGCGTAAGTTCAGCAGAGACACATGAGGTATAATGAGGCACTACTATGGGTACTCCTTACCTCCGAGGATCGCCCCCTGTGAATCGGATACAGTATTTAATGAGCATATAGCCGGCGTGTCACACTAGAGAGATGCGGCACGAACAATGAAAAGGGCTAAGCGGTGTTCCGCAACTAGTAAATATGCTCACCACCGACTAGACGCTTATGAGTGTCCGGATCCCTGCAGTACAGGAACCACACGCCTTAGATGCGGGCAAGATTCCTGCGGCTTCACACTAGATAATCTGGTGTCCATGCACAGGTCTTAGTTCCATGCTCACACCGCGCTACCAGTTGGGATTCAATAGCCAATGTGGCCACTTGACACAGCACCGCTCTACAGATGTCGCATGTAGATGGTGTAGGTCTCTTGTGGAAGATCTTTGATGTTCCTCAGATATCCGGGAGTACAGGAGGCCGGCCGAAGGGCCCTTGGAGAGCACACTTCAGGGCGCTACACTTCAGCAGGTCTTTGGCCAAGGCTACCCACTATTCAGAAAGGGGACCCTGTCGCCTTCAATGGCAGTAAACCTCCATGTACACAACAGTCCCGTTATCCGATAGGATGGCGGGTGGACAAAGTCCACCCGTCATCCTAATGGCCCCCTTAGTGTCAAAACCTCTCTCCCCAATCTATCACATCTGGCCCTCAAATGAAAGAGGTGTGTTGGTCTAGTGGTATACCTATGGTTTATGACTGTCGCTGGGGACTACACAGATGCGTCCCCCAACTCCTGGTGTCCATCGGAGCCAGGCACCACAGCACATGAGACTTTTAGAGCATAGAAATGTCCATATTCTATAAGTAGCATTTCTAGGCGAGTTATGCCAAAATCCCCTTTACCACTGGAAAAGGTTTGGTACGGCGCATCCATTGATAAAAAACATCATGAGGCCACTCCACTGAAATCCACTATTGCAGCCTGAAGTAATATCAACCACTTCACCATGTTAACCTATGGGAAGAGCAAGCCTCATAGGTAGTGAAAAAACACACAGGTATTCCTCATTACCTGGGCGCACGTTTGCTAGTGCGCAGGTTGGACACATAGTCTCCAGCACCAGTGGTGCAAGTGCGCCCGCCTGAGAGTGCATCTGCAGACTAGACATGGGTTTAGCTAATACAGGTGTCAGAGCGCCAACACAGGCCTGCGATGGCAGGCTTCACTTGCAGTCATGGGCACCTTAGGTTCAGGTGTGCACATACAGTGGCCCGCAGCCAGCAGACCGGCCTTGGTTTCAGAACATTGAGTCAGCGCCACTTCCCAACATGGGTAGGAAGGGCGTACGCACTTTCAAATTGCATTTGCAGTTGGAAAGTGCATAGTGCCCACAGGTCATACAAGAGACTCAGCAAAGCCCAGGCAGAAAAAGCTAAAAGTTTAGGGAAATGCTACATGATGAGTATCAGGTCCAACAATTCCCTTGGTGACCCTACAGAAATCGGCGATTAGGCAGATGGGCCTTACACCTCCTGAATAAAAGATTAACTCAAGAAGGAGAAAGGTACCCCACCCCCACACACCCACACAGTTCTGTATCCTCCCCACCTGCTGAAGTGTATATCGTATGACATCAGATTTTGGGCGAGAGTGTCTTCCCCTCTTCCTTAATCTGTTCTTTCATCTCGTGGCACACTGAGGAAAGGGATACAATCCTGCTTCCAGAGTAGTATGCATAGATTAGGAGGGCAAGGGGCTCACAACAAAACTAACTTAACCGCATCGCTGCGGCGGTTTTTCCCGCTGTGTGCGGCAATTTGTGAAAAGCCGCGTTACATGACGAGCTCAGCTCGTCATCCGCACACGACTACCGTGGCTGATGACGAGCTGAGCTCGTCATCAGCAGCGAAGCGGTTAACAAATACTCCTTTGTGGGAGAAGCTACAGAAATTATGCAAAGGTGCAAAAGGAGCCCTTGGTCTCAGGGGAGGAGCATCACCCAGAGCTCAGTCTTAATTAATTACTGGCTGTGGTCACTGAATCCAGAAATGCACTATAACATAAAATAGACACTTTGGCAATAGATATGTCTCATAAGGGAAAAGCTTCAAAAGGTGGGAAGAGATGTGTCATGGAAGGTAAGAGACCACTAAAAGACATGAAAGTATTAAAAGTCACAAAGTTAAAAAAGGAAACTGGCCTTCTGTTAGCAAGAGCAGAGGATGCAGAAAGTTGATCTTTTTGCAACAACATTTCAATTATGGGAGCATGAACATAAAGAAAGGCTTTCTGCACAGCTATTTGTGGAGGCTTTGATCCATCACTCACTCCAGCCCAAACAAATATCTATTGTTTTCTCTGTAGAAAGTGCTCACCAGGCACGGGTCTTCTAGACTAAGTCTGAAGTGAGACACAGGGTGATTATAGCATGGCTGCTAAATTTTAGAGATCATGATCCTTTGCTTCAGGCGGCCAACCTAAGGGGCTCTCTGGAAGTGGACAGATGTACATTGCTGGTTTTTCCAGACTTCAATCAAGGGGTGCAGTATCAAAGAATATTTGACGGCGTATAAAGAGAACTGACACAGATTAGAGCCAAATATATAATGCATTTTCCCACCAAATTAGGAGTGCTGATGGAGCCCAAGATGTGACATTTTACATGCCCCTAAGATGCATTTGAAAAGACTGCAAAGGACTAGGTGTTCGCCTCCACAGACAGTGAAACAAACAGAAAGAAATCTGAACAGAGAATTCAGGATGGTTCGATGGACAACAATCACCAGAAAGAAACAGAGGCAAGGACACCAATCAAGGAGACTGAAAGAGTTGTAGAAACTAACCAAGAAACTGCCCAGACCAGTAGCTGATAATGACCTGCATTGATGTCTCACTGGTGTAGCAGAACTGAATCCCTCACAACTAAGGTGCATACTAGACAATTCTCTATGACATAGATAGTTTAGTTTGATTTGTATGGTAACATGAAGTAATGGATCTCACCTACCTTTTATTGCACAGGGATGGAGGTGGAAATGGAGGAAAGACTCATGGTCATGGCACCGGGGATTAAAAATGTAACTTGCTATGCCTCTAGCTTAGGGTAACTCCCAAATAAAAAAGAGGGTCAAAGTAGAATGAGTGTTCAATATTAAGTTACAGGCACCACACTAAATAAGGGACAAAGTTTGGATTCTGTGGTGTGGGGATGCAGAAGGGGGGGGGGTTCTTGGCTGGGAGGGATTGCAGTGTTTTTGTTATAATAGGTGAGGATTGAACAAGTTTAGAAGCTATACTGTGAGTGCCGGTATGAAGGTTTGGGATCAAGAGGAGGGGTGAAAGTTACAGCACCAACAAATTAGATAAACACACAGTACTCTCTTGGAACGTATGGGGATTTGGGAACACAATCAAGAGAGGAGTGGCAATGAATACGCTAATAAAGAATGCTTTGGATGTGGTCTTGTACTAGGAAGCCCACCTTCTAGGTAAAGATTGTAGAGTGCTAGGTAGAGGCATCTATAAAACAGCATATGCAGAATTTACAACTAGTTCTTGAGGTGTGACCATACTCATTTAACTAAAATAAATGACCCCATTTACTGTGGCCCAAACCTGGCGGAACCCCCAAGGGTACGGTTTGGCATAAATGCTGTGTGGCAGTAGCTGGTTGCTGGGACAGGAAAAAGATTACATTTAGATCAATATATCTCTCATCGAGACCACAAACTACAACTGAAGATAGACTTACTTCATTGCCAATAGCACCTTTTCAAAGTATTCCGATAATGGAAAAGCACATTGACTTATTTCTGAATGTGGAATTAGACAGATCAAGGCCACAAAATATATCAAGTAATGGGGATACAAAACTCTGGAAACGTGTGACTTTGCCCGATCTATGGAACCCCCACTGTTATTTAGGGGCCCACAATCCATCCTCCAGAATTGATTAAATTCTCTTCCTGAGAAGTGAAATACAGAACTTAAGGAAGTGGGGGTGTCAGACCATTCACAAATATGGGCAACTTATTACACTAATCGGTACCTACGCTCCCCCCCTCACGCCCACCCCCACCACCACCCAGAAGTTGGATGCATGGATATTAAAGGACATTAAAGGATAGAAAAGTGATTCATAAACTTGGAGAAACTACAGATGACTACTTTGCCAAAAATACTGACTTGGTGGTGTTGGAGGACACATTCTAGGAGGCATTTAAAACAGTGATAAGAGGTCAAGTAATCTCATGCACGGTAGGGAAAAATGTGAAAGGTTCTAAGGAGCCAAAACAGTGACAAACACAATCATACAATTTGAGGGGAAATATCTTAGCACAAGATACCCAGAGGTGAAGCGACAGCTAGAACACAAGAATTAGAGTAGCAAGCCTTGATGGACAAAGAAGCATGGGAAAGGTCCCATAGTGCAGCGACATCAATTGGGGATACGGACTTTCCCCATATAACAAAGCTTGTCAGGATGAAATTAAGTTCTGTGGAAAAATTTACATTGAATTACTCTAAAGCAGAGGAAGCAATCAACAAGCAGGAGGTCACGTTCTCCTCTGCCCAATCCTCATCTTCCAGCCCTCAATGTACTGCTCCCATTTTCCTGCAGAACGAAAAGTGGGTTAGGTGTGTTGACTTCTAATTCTGGATTTACCTTTCTTATCGATCTGCTCCATAGTTCTTTTGGACCTTGGGGGTTAAAGTCTGGAAGGGCTGTAAACTTTTCAAGGTAAGGCTTGAGAGTATGAACAGCCGCAGATACCTAAAATACTGACTGTGATTTATGGAGTGAGAACTCCTTGGACATCTGTTTGAAAGATTTAATATGATCTAGAACCCAAATGTTGCCTACGTTCGAAATACACATTAAACCCTAAAGTCAGATCCCTCTCTCAGCCAGTACTCACTGGCATTTAATATATTTTATGACATTGTACCAACATAACAAAGGTATCCTAATGATGAGTGGAAGTAGGGACAGCAGTCCAATACAGGATAGAATGTAGATCGCATATCTTTAAGGGATCTAGCACCATCAGGTCCACCAAATCCTTTCTTTCACAGAAGGACCAGTCATTGACTGGAATTGTCTGAGGCCCAATATTATCTAAAATCTGGTATCCCTCTACCCTGCCATAATTTGGAGCCTGTACACATTTGGCAAATGATACCCACGGGGTGCCACTTGCCCACAATAATTTGTTGACCATAGATTTCACTTCTCTAAAGAACTGGGGCAGTAAGAGTGTGGACAATTTTGGAGTATATAAAAACCAGAGTAGAGGGATTATTATGGAAAGTGGTAGAGAGGCCCACCTTTGTAGCTGCTGTTTCGAACATCTTATCAGTGGAGTAAAGTTCACATCCTGGCATTTGCTTGGGTCAAGTGTCACCTGTGTACCCTGGTATTTGAAATGATCTAAGACAAAGAACAACGGTGTGCACGTCAAGCACTGTGGTTGGTGACCTTTTACAGGGACATACATAGACTACACCCACTTTACTTTGAGTCCTAAAGCTTTCCCATAAATCTGTAGGATTTGCATGAGTCTGAGTCTGAGGACGGACAATTCTAGTTGCTGAGTGTATATGAGGATATTGGGATAATGGGTATCACCGACGAGTGTTCCTCTCCACCCACAAGGAAGAGGACAACACTCCAATTATTCTGATTAGGCATATATGACTGCATAAAGAATTCTAATGTATTTAAGAACAATTGGGCCAAAGTTCATCCCGCTGAGGACTTGCAACATAAAACGGTAGTGGATTATATCAAGTCTTATTAACCGCATCGCTGCTGCGGTTATTTTTGCGCTGTGCGGCTGTTTTCGAATAACCGCGTTACATGACGAGCTCAGCTCGTCATCCGCACACGTCACCCGTGGCTGATGACGAGCTGAGCTCGTCATCAGCATCGAAGGGGTTAAAATGTACTGGCATCAAGGCAGCCACACCTCGCAGTTCTTCAGATTTTGTAACCAATACCTGCTGACTTCACAGGAGGTGGCGGGTGCCCTTCCACAGCATGAAGCCTTTTTTTTCACTATGGTCCATTGTGCCTGTCACTCAGGTTAGTCTGCCAACTAGGGTTGTTGCCAGGGTTTTGGACCTGGTGTTTTAGGAAAAAGGGCGATATGACGAGTGGTTTAAGGGTGGTTTCTCAAGTTTCTGTATTACTGTCACAGTAACTACACCTGTTGATAAGGAGTTTGTGTGTAAGGTAGACTCTTCAAACACTGCCTTCAAGTTTGAAATTACTACCCCAGCACAATTTTTGAAAACAATTCTAAAGGAAACCTATTATGGAATGGGGATATATTTTGGCGATGGGATAGGGATTTTGCTGGCGCCGATGGAGGACACGCGCTGCTGGTCACTGTATATACTTACGTAAAGTCCTAACTCGGTGCATTCTGACCGGGATTCAGGAGTACTAACAGGTCACATATAGACCTGGCTCATCATATATCGTAAAACTGTGATTTTTGCCATAGGACTACATCTCTTCGTTACAATCGTGTGAAATACTTGTTTCTATGAATACACAGCACCTATGGTCCCTTATAGTGCGGTCTTAAGGATTTTGCTTTAGCCTGGACTTATGGTTCATGGGAAGAAACTCTTATTGCTTGTCTTACGACGTTTCTTTTTTGCCCTGATGAAGTCAATTGGCGTACTTGTCTGATGAAACACGTGTTTGCAATTTTTTGGTTACACTGTGGTTTGGAGAACAATCAATAAGAACTGTAATTGATTGAAGATACTATGAAAATGGAAAAATAAAAGAGAAGAAAAGAAACCCAACCTATTGGAGAGTTGCGATTCATATGAACATTTACATTTACAATTGTCGCTCAGGTTTTTGAAGTGTTATTTTGCATTGAGGGTAGACTTTGTCTGTCTGTTTTACAACTGCTGGCAGTGGTTGTATATTAACCTTGAGCACTTTTGTCTGTACAAATGGTTCCCCTACTGCCAATCCTTCTTTAGATTTACAAACTATGAGTTTGGTACATATCGGAGTGCAAGGGTGCCTCTCCAATGTATATTTATATTATTTTATTTATTGAGTTTTGTAAAGGGTGCACTTGGCCCGAAGACTTCAGAGTGCTTCACAGAGTTAAAGCAGTAACAGTTACATGAGTTACAAATTTAGTAAATAAAATAAATAAGTGACAGTAAATAAGAGAAATGTACCTTAAACATTGGGGTCTGTGAACGAAAATGTTAGCTAGGCCCAAGGCATCGGAGCACTTCGCATAGATAGCACAGCCGCAAATTATACGAGATACACATTGGGTAAATAAAAATAAAAAGTAACAGTATATAACAGAAGTATATGATCAACAGTAGGATATGTTGACGATATTGATCAGAGTGTGTACTATGTTGATGTATTGTTTGTAGTGAATGCTGTAGAGAGTTCAGTGATAGCCAGCTCTGAGGAATATTAGAACTATGTTGGTTGCACGTAATAAATCTGTGTAGTAATGCTGTTGGATTGCTGTAAGTTATTGCTTTGTTGTTGGGAGCATTTTGATAAGTCTACAGGCTATGTTACCAGTGTTTGCATAGCACATTACTGCCATAGCAACGTCTCAGATGCTGTATCTCTGCCTATTTATATGAAATGGTGCATTTTGCCAAAGTTCTTTCTGTTTTTTCTCCAGGTGTTTTTCTTGCCCTGTTGTGTTATATTTTACTGTACTGCTATTGAGCAACTCCCGGTTTACACCCCTCTGTTTATTCGGTGCACCTTTACAACATATCTCTGTGTATTTTATAGACTTATGCCTAGCCTGTGTTTTATGCCACTATCTAATCCCACAGAAATGTATCTTTCCCTGGATCATCTCTTTCTAGGATGGTATAGAATAGCAAGGTGCTCTGGCATCTCCACCTTGACCTCTCATGGTCTCATAAGCACCAGCCATCCGGGTCACATGAACTTGAGGTATGTGCAAGCTTGACTGTTTCACGTCCATCACACAGGTACAGGCTCAAGGGGAGCGAAGAGGGGGTGCACATCTTCCTCTTAGTCATCATAGCTCTTAACCTATGGAAACACCTTCCGTTTTAATGCACCTTTGATTGAGTGAGCGTTTATGGGCCCAGTTACGCCTTCCTTGGGGGAGAGCGACAGGCGAAGAAAGCAAAGCCGGCTCTCATGCAAATTAAGTGTCTAATGCTTTTATGGGACCCACAAAGCTGCAAATGTGTATTCTTCATGGTAATTTTAACAAAACTGCGCCAGGCTGCCTGACGCGCAAGTGACAGTGATTGCTTCCGCGTGAAGATCCGCTTCCTTTCAGATGTTAATCGGCCCATACACAGTGATATTCCACTCTTTGGCTCGAGTCAGCGAATCGCGTGATTTACAGAGCAAAATTTGTTATAAATTTATTGTGTCACCAGCACTTGGTAATTTTCCTAACAGCATACTTATGTTATTAACTGCAAAATAATGTGCGTGAAAGCAAGACGCCTCCTACTGCTTTTCATGTCTTTGTCTCCGGGTTCCTGCCAACACGTTCTGCATCTTCTGTATTTTCAAAACACTGCATTTGCTTAATTTTATGCAGGATGTTATACAGGCAAAGGGGAAGAACGCGCCTTTAACATCCCAGAG
This sequence comes from Lissotriton vulgaris, assembly GCF_964263255.1. Taxonomy (NCBI): domain Eukaryota; kingdom Metazoa; phylum Chordata; class Amphibia; order Caudata; family Salamandridae; genus Lissotriton; species Lissotriton vulgaris. The sequence goes on along the minus strand of NC_141700.1, from coordinate 618,266,407 downwards.
GCTGCATTAGCGACGCCATTATTCTATCTGGACGTCAGACACAAATGACGGACGACGCGGCGCCGGGAGATACAGCCTTAAGTGGATGCTCTTTGTTGAACGCTCTTTGTTTGATGCCGAGAGAGGCGGTAGCCGGACCTCTTGCTGGTAAAATAAGCAAGAGCTAAAATTAACATCCATTTGGAGAAAAGTATAACAGAAATCAATTCCGGTTCCCCATGTTCCAGCGCTTTAGAGACTTTCTAATTGTAAATCTTGATAATAAAATAACAAGCGCACCATAACAGGTCTCTTGTTTTTTAGGCTTGCCCCCACCCCCCGGAGTGAGATTTCGACCAGACTAGAAAATATCTGTGTGAAATACAAAGCATTAGCAGTGTTGCCAGGCATCTCTTAATTCCGGTGTCTAACTTTCGTTACGGGCCCCATACGAAATGCAGAAGGGAGTGGTAAAGAGGCCCTTTCTGCCCCACCGAAGGCATGTCTTGCTCTAAATTGTTTTTGAATAAGGAAATAATGGAGTAGCTTGACCATTGTTCCAAGGGACCTGTGAAGAAGTCCCGTGCTGGACTTTTGCAGTACATATAAAGATATTCAAGATCGAGCTCCATTGCAGGTGCTCAACGCCCATTGGGCTCAAAGGGCTTCAGCCCACTCCCATCGTGTGTGTCAGCCCGGCTGAGGCAGCTTCCTGGGCACACACAGCAGCACCCGAGTACTTCACATGTTTTCACCCCTTCTTAGAGCCCCTGCATCTCCACTTTGAACATTGCTGGTAGAATCAGCCCCCCCCCGAAATTTTTAGTAGCCCCCCCCATCCGCCGAAATTTGGTTCTAGTTGCGCCTCTGCTCCATTGTACACATCAGAATAAATAGCGGTTATTTTTAAGTTGCAGCCTGGATACCTAACTAGGAGCAAGATCTTCTCTACCTTTTGTCATGACTTGTAGTGTTCTTACTGGTTCTGGCGTGTAGGAGAGATTCTCAACTTAGGTTCTTGAGGGTTCTGGTCTGTCCGATGTAAGGGCGACCCCTTTTGGTAGCCACATAGCTGCTGACAAGGAAAAAGGCCAAAGCAGACCGTGCCCTCCAAAAGGAGTCCCAAGAGGAACAAAACCCTGTAGGGAAAAACCTCTGATGGAAGTGGGGACTCCAGGAAATAGAAGGCAAGGAATCCAAACCGGAATAGACGACAATAATCAGGAAAAAGGTGCACCAGCAGGAATCACAGATACACCAGGCAGGAGCACAGGATACCAACAGGAGCGAGGATACACCAGCAGGAGCAAAGAGTGTTGCAACACAAGGAAATGAAGGATTCAACCATTTAAATACTCTTGAATAGGGAGTGACCACACAATAACAGGAAGTGACAAAACAGGAAGTAAGTAACCATCATCTTGGATAAGGAAAAGTATAGGGGACGGAATAGGAAGGTCGCCGTCTTGAATTGGTTGAGCAGATACTTCCCAAGGCCTTCTGTAAAAAAGACTATTGAATCACGGGAAGGCAAAGATGGCCCCAATAAGAAATGAAGAAAGAAACATATATCCAGTGATAGAAAGGTAAGAATATAGTGCCCCAACATGTGAAAAGAGGAAGCCGCAGTACCAAAACAGGAGCTGTGGCATTTCTGTCATGCAAATTGTCAGATAACGGGCTGCAGCGTAGGTATGCGGCGTACCTGACACAGAAAGAAAGCAGGTGCCGTGGGACACACCCACGACGCCAAAATGGCAACAGAGCCGCCGCGCTGCACATCAACGTGCCCGAAGAAAATAAGGAGGCGCCACAGGCTGTATCGCGGTCTGCAAGGAAGAAGTGGGCCGCACCGTGGGCCGCATCACGGTCCGCCGTGCAACACCTTTAGACTGCTGGTGTCACTGTGAGCTATACAGTCACATGACATAAATACAGTTAGACCCCACAGCATTACCAACACTGAACATGAATAAATGGAACCTAGAAGTAGGCAAGAGTCTGTACCTTCTTCTTTATAATGAAACACAGTGACAACACACAATTGTATACACTATGCCTCCCTACAACATGACAGCACAGAATCATGTACTGCCTGTACTTCACGTCAACAAGTGAACACACACCCACTCTACTTACCTAAGACAACATTACAGAGAAAACAAAACACAAACGAAATCCCTACCTGGAACTAGACGTTCAACAATCCCACCAACAGTCACACCACTCACACAGCTTGGTAAATAATACAAGCATTGGCAAGTAACCTTTTTGTTGTATATATAACCTCTATGTGTATAAAGCCCCCTGATATCTGCAAGGATCTTGTTCACGCTCTATAAAACTTTCAAAATAAATGAATAAATAAATAAATAACCAATAGGCCTTGCCTTTGGAACCTTATAAGTGTTTGCCTATGTTTGTTAGGTATGTCTATTCCTGCATTGCCAGAGCAGAAATTGAGGTGAGCACCCCTTTATTTAATGGGATGCAAATGAAGGCCTTTCTCCACAAAGGAAACGTATTTTTGTGGAAAAAGAAAAAGACGTGCATTGTGTAAATGCGCAGCTTGGCCAAACTCCGTGCATTTCACCCACTATGGACAGGACGTAGGAGTGGGTCAGCCAAGCAGTAAGCATGGACATCTACTGTAGGAAAGTACGATCCACTTTCATGGTTACCCCTGCTTTTTGGTGGTATTATTCTGTTTTCTGTCTAGTCTGACTGGGATCCTGCTAATCAGGACCCCAGTCACTGTGCTTCCTCCCTAAATTTGAAAGTGGTAGGTACTTTGGTACCTTCTCTATTTGTGACTGGTGTATCCATGTAAGTGCATAGTACTAAGGTACCCAGGGCATAGGTACACCAGGGATCTCCCATTGGCTGCAGCATGTTTTATGCCAGCTATGAGAGACCACTCAAACTGTGACTGCAGGCCTGCCATTGCAGCCTGTGTAAGCTGGTGCTAGCACCACTTACGACAGATTTACGTTTCCTTATATCTGAGGTCACTGCACTTAAAACCTATAAGTCACCCCTATGGCAGACCTTTCAATCCTGAAGGCAGGGTGGTAGGTTAAGTGTGAGGGTACCCGACATGAGCAGTACACACCTACAAACCCCAGAGTGAATTCTCCAGGCTTTACAAGTGTGGTCAGCCCTTTTGATACATATAGTGGGGCCATGCATTATCACGCGATGGCTAACTATATATTGGCTATGCCAAACCTGCGCATGTTTGCTATCAAACATGTTGGAATCATACCCAAACACCATTTGTTGGAGGCATGATTCCGTGCACCAGGGGGCTCCTCCGGTAAGCCTTCAGTGCTCCCGGTAACAGCCTTCCAGTGTCTGCCAACTAGCTAGTGCTGCTACCGACTCCAGACACAATTCTGCTCTCCTGCTGCTGAGCTGAGCTTGAGCAGGTGAAGGTAGAACAGTAGGTTTCCTGTCACAGGGAGGTGTGACCACCTCCCAGACAGGACTTAGTGTACTGGGCTGGGGTGCGGAGTTTGCCTGCGCCACCAGACTGCTTTGAAGAGCACATTTGGTGCCCTCCTTGCATATTCCAGTTTGAGCCAGTTCAGGGAGCCCTGTTCTTGCGGTCTGGTGCGAAACTGGACAAAGGACAGGAGAGTATCCTCCCCTCTGTAAAGCCTCTCCTCTGTTAGGGCCCCTTGAATCATCCCAACCCTTTCCTTAAGGTACATAAGGGCTTACCTGTGGGTGGTCCTTCAGATTTGTTATGGGACAAGATTCAAACTCTAAACCACTTCAATCTCAACCATCTGGGCACCTTGGACTTCGCCTGAAACCGAGACTGCACCAAGGAAGACTCCTTGTACTCCTAGTCTCGCTGTTTTGCAAGTGTTCTTCGTCTTCTGTGCCTGTTCCTGTGGGCATCAAAAACCCCTGAAGGAATCTCCCTTGGAGTGAAGGGCACCGCAATGAAGCTGAGCAGTCTGCTGTTCCTGACATCCCATGAACTCCGAAAGGCTCAGCAACACAGATGGTGGTTCTGCAACTGTCTCGAGGCCTGACCTGTCCTCTCAGCAAGGGTGAGGCCAGTCTCCCTCATCTGAACCATTGGAACAGAACCCCTATGCACCATGTCGACTTGCCTTGTTGGCTCTGTCCTAAAGAGATCTTCAGGCTACAAGAGGCTCCAGCCTCCAGCATCTCTTCCTGCCAAGATCTTCGTCCTCACCACATCCTCTGCAGTGTGCGCCTGCATCTTTGGTGAGCTGCTCGAGGTCCTCTTGCGACTCCTGTGCCTTTGGCCCTTTGGGTCCTCTTGTGGGTCTTCTTTGGCTTCAGTGGACTACCCTGCTTGCTCGGGTCCTGCTCTGACTCTCCTGCATTTGGTGAGTCCCTTGCATCTTGCTGGTCCCAATGTTGCACCTTTTACGTTTACCACATCTGTTGCTGCTGCCAAGTCTTGTTAGGTCGAGCCTAGAGTCAGCGTGCATGCGCCGGTCTAGGGGAAACTTTAGTAGTGGAGTATGTAGCTCCTCCTGATGGAGCTGGGATTCGCATGTAAAGCGCCCTGCTCGTATGCAAAACCCTTGTCTAAACTGCATAATAATATTAACATCATTGTTCGTCATTCATAAAGTGGTTTTCCCAACACGCGGGTGTCCCCAGGATGCTTGCTTGTTTGTCTTTTCTCGTACTAAACGAACCTTGCACTAAAAACGGCTGCTTCGCCGAAATTCAGTCTGCGCATGCGTCGGTCATACCCATGTGATGTGACGCACTCGCATTCTGGAGGGATTCTGTGCTCATGCGCACTGTTGCAAACATGGCCGCTTGTCTCTCACCACGCTCTCCGCTTGCTACTGCTGCTTTAGCCTATCTGTCTTTTCGCACTAAACCATAATGCTATAGTCATTATAAAGTAAGGGTTGGTTAGAATTTTATCATGGTATACAGTGTGATTATTTTATATGTGATTTTAATTTGTTCTCGCTTACTTTTCATGTACCGCGTCTTTGTGGGCTGGGGCATACATGAGCGACGCCATGATGAGGCTCCTCTGAACCCTGTCAGGTGACCGGGGAAAGTCCTAACTGCGCAGAAGCTAAAACTAGCCAGCTGGCTCCTGAAGCCCGATGCGCCTGGGAACCCATCCCGAAGATGCAAGATTGCACCTTGAATTGTCATACACTGTTGCTATATGCTGTGCTCTTGTATTGTATTCTGTATTCCTATGCCTGGGAACGTGAACCCGGGGGGCGGGTGTGCAAAATTGAATAATTATGATGGGAACATTGAATTCTAGGAGGTGGTAATGACCGCACCACCTCTCCTGACCAATCATAATGTGGGAAACTGTCACTTGCAACATTAGTGGGTGGTCTGAGGGACCCCAAAACAGTATAACTGCCCTAGTTTAGCTTAGGAAAATTGTCCGACTTGTCCGAGTAGCAGACCTGTCACTGACCCTACGAACTCTATAGGTGCTCAATCTGAAGTGCTGCGGAGCACTCTGTCCATACTTTCCACAAACTCCTAAGGGGTGGAAATAATCCTAAGTGCTGGCGAAGCACTTTGCTGGGAAATTCGAAAACCCAAATCGGGGTTACTGGCGGATTACTTGCAGAGAGGAGTAACGCTGGCGTTGCTTCTGAAGCTGTGGGTGTTGGTCGTACCTTGGTGAGCCCAGTCCTGATCCCAAATCCTGAGGGGTATCCTGTCCTTACTGTCCGTGAGCTGTACCTGCTCGCATTCTGGCATTCCTTCCTGAGGGTCCTTGTCCCCGTCCTTCCAACTGACCCGTGGCCAGGGTTAGTCTTCTCTCAGACCTAGGTAAATATCAACCTGTGGGTTTGCGTCTCTCTCTCTTTCTCGTCTTCACTCTCTACTTTCTAAATAAAGCACTCTTGCCGAGATATTGCTCTATCACATTGAGAACAAGTTATATGCAATTGTTTATTAGAATTGTTCCACTTCTCTCCCTACCTTTAGAGAATCGCCAATTGTCATATTGTATTAGTATGTTCCAATTTTTCCCTTCCTTTTAGCCGATTGCAGTGATCTTAGCAGGAATAGCCTAATACACATAGGTTAAGTACATGTTCTAGGTCCCATCCATGTCCTATTGTTTATAGTATAAAGTTGCAGTGACTAGTTTGTTCTAAAATCCTACCTCTAGTCTTCCCATATACTCAAATGGTCTTAGCACTTATCTATAGCTACTTTATGGTTTTGATTTTGATGTTAGATGCATTATTCTGCCTATCACTTATTGCCTTGTCATATTCTCTTTGAACTTTATATAAAACTTTAAACATCCTCAGGTGTCTGTGGTCATTTTACAGAAATTGTGGATAAGTATTGTACTAATTATAAAGAGTATTTGATCTCAGGCCTGTCTGCTATTTCCCTGTTAGCTCCAGATCTGTCATATGAATTGTGCCTGTGGTAAGTCAGGTGCATGGTAAGCAGAGGTGAAACCAAACCTTAATTGCTCATAGCAGCGTGCAGGAGGAGAAATCCTCACCCGGTTCACCCAAATTAATTAGTGTGGTAGTAAAGGTTTGCACGCCAAGGGCCCAGTGCGTGTAAAGAATTGGGAACTCAGGTGACCCGGGGGAACTGCGCGCTCTATCAGTAATTTTCTGGTAACCAGAGGATGGTTTGGACTAGTTAGATTAGGTAGACAGGATAGTTCATAAACAAATCGTGAATATAAAACGTGCTGCTGATTTTCTACTGTATTTTGTCAAATATTTTTGAAATGTTTTAAAGACTTATATGTAAAATATATGATTTTTGCATTGCTGCTATAAATGTTATATTAACGCAAAATTGTTTGTGAATGTTCAGTGTAGTCCGAATCCCTGGGGAAGTATTTAGCTAACGGTGAGCAGAATCCGGTTAGCTGTTGAAAGTCACTAGGTTTGAGGCATTAGTGCAGGGTTAAGAATAACTGGAAGCACTAATTAGGACCTTTTGTTTTTGGAGTGAATGATAGCTACGAGTCCTTTATAAAACTTTCATTGCGATATCACCTAGTAAGGGTCGCATACGGAAGGAGTAGTAGGGTCTCCAAGGCTTGTCTGGTAAGTAAGATAGTTCGCTGGTGAAATCCTGGCTCAGTACATATCCCCAACTAAGGTGGATGAGTCAGAAGAATAACGGGTTCTATGTTACTAGTGTGAAAGGACAGGCAAAGAAGTCTATCCAGAGTGAATGAAAAGTAGACAGAAGTGGTTTACTAGTAGTGAAAGAAAAGTCTTTTCTCTCTTTAGAACACTCAGACATAGTGGCAAACGTTGTGTGTTGTTGACTAAAACGTGCACTCGCACTTTAGAGAGAGTAAAAAGTTTCCGTTACCTTGTGAAGGAGGGAGTCAGTCGGAGAGCTGCTCTGACGTCACTCCGTGCCGCGCTGGTATTGGTCAAAACAGCGGGTGGGTAGTGGAGCTGAATTTGTAAAGGAGGGGTGAGTGCCGAAGCGTGAGACTCTGTCTTGCGAAAAGGCCGCGCACCCATTGGTTAACAGTATTTGTATTTTCTGACCTGATTGGGTGGTGCGAAAAATAAGTCGCGCTAGCATTGGAAGCACAAAGGTAAACAAAATTAATCCAGCCGAGTTAGAAGCGAGTCTGGAGAGTTGTATGTGGTATCCAGATTTCATACCGAATCCAAAGTACCTAGGATTTCATACGGATCAGCTTAGACGAGGTAGACCGCACATGATGTATGGAGTAAAGAGGAAACTGTCATTCTCTGATAAAATAAAGAATTTTTTCAAAACTGACAAGCCCATTAGAACGAGGGAGGGCGTACTCATTCCCCCGCCAAATACCCCTGCTTCTTTAATGTTGTTTGATAAAGGGTATCACACTTGTGTCTGGTTAGAAAATTGGGCAAAGTATACTGCCGAGGACGGAGTCCTAGCTTCCCTGTTGAAGGTACATTTAATGGTCGGATCCTGTTTAACTTAAGGACCCGCATGAATGAATTACACCCTAGACCTAGGTTGACCCAGTACGAAGCTCTGGAGGAATGGGAGATTGAGGCTGCAGAGCGAGATAAACCCCGGATGGATAAGGGAGTAAGTAAATGGTATCCGAGGGTCCAAGCGCAGACCAAAGAGCAGAAAATGAAACAGTGGAGGCAATCTATGTTGACTGAAGGATTGTTTCCCATGATGGGGGTATCAGAAGAAAAGAGAGGAAAATGTAAAGAAAAAACCCATCACCTAGTACCTATGGGGGACATAGAAGATGAGCACCTGGAAGATTTGTTAATGAAAAATCCACCTCCCTATGTTGCAGAGTCAGAGCCTGTGCATTCTCGAAATCCCTTTTCAAATTATCCCCGATGTAGGAGGGACAGTGATACGGATGGAACAGGTACAGACAGTAAAACCAGTGAAAGGGATGGGTTCTGCAGACCTAAATCCACGGTCCCGAATTATCAGCCATTCGGAGAAGGTCCACCTCGATTGGTCACTCCGACTGCTCCGAATATTTATCCGTCCTTAGTACCTCAGGTATTGCATGACAATTCTGCCGAAAAGGTATTAGGGGAAAAAGAGAGAGAGGCCCTGGCTAAACAGCGAGAGGACTTAGTTCGAACCATTGCCCAGATACATCCCCATCCTGATTCCCTGACTATTCCAGTGACTATTGGCCCAGCTATTCCACTGTATAGAAATGACCTGACTAATCTCCATCCTCCTGTTATCACCCCAATGCCGCCTACTCCTAGCATCCCGTCTCCGAGGAAGGAGATATTCATAGATGAGGATCAAGAGAGTGAGTGTGAATCTGTGGTTCTGATGGATCTGCCCATTAGAGAATCTAGGATTAGTATAGCAGGGGCAAGAAGTCAGCCTAGAACAAAAGAGGTGTTGATTGAAAGTGCAACTGGGGCTAGGAGTGCCACTTTAGTTTCCCCAGAAGAATTGGACAAATGGACAAAAGAGCTGGAGAAGGAGACCACTCCCCAACCCAGAGCATTGGAAATATATAAATTAAGAATAGAAATAGAAAAAATGATGGCTGGGAACGTAGGAGTTGAGCGCCTAAGCTCGTATAATGAAGAAGAGTTACTGTTTATCAGTAAAAGTCTTACCCGGAGTGCTAGGTTGCTCCATGAAAAGATAATGGATACAGCAACAGAAATGGGAATTGATGTTAGTCGCTCCAAAATTCTTCAGAAACCCTACAGAGTGGATTTTTCAGACAAGGATTTAGAAAGCCTGAATGTGATGGGAAAACAGATCCAAGTAAAAGAATTGTTGAAACTCCTGCAGAAGTGGGGCGAGGTGGGGAAATGGAGAACCAGGTGGGCAAAGAAAAAGGAGAGCAGCAGGGCTGGGTCACTGACTTCAGAATTCGTATTAAAGGAAGTAACACCAACAGAAAAATTGTGCCCCATGAGAGAGGTCCCGGGAGGAAAATATGTCCATGTCCCTTGGTCCAGACAGGACATTGTGTCATTTACAAACGACTTCCCGAAATTACGTGAGAAGCCAGTTGACTGGTACAGGCAGGTAGAACGCTTCATAAAAGTTCAGAAGTGTCTGCTGAAAGACCTGGATGGGTTTTTCGACATTGTGGTCCCTGTAGATCTGTGGACGGAATGTAAAATAGAAATTGATTGGCCTAATGATGAATATCCCAGAGATGAGAAAACGGGAGCCCCTTCACCTGATGTAATGAGGAAATATGACCAGGTCATACAGTACCTTAAGAAAAAGGTGCCAGCAAAGGAGACAGATTGGACCCGAATAGATAGAACCACCCAGGAACGTGATGAAACGGTGCATTCATTTTATGAAAGGTTACTGCAGGTATTTAAAACTTACAGTGGTATCGATAATGTAGACATGAAGGACATGACCCATTTCAGTTATAGATTTGTGCTAGGATTAAGGCCTGAAATCTCACAATGGATTCGAGATAACAAAATCAGTTGGCAGGGAAAGCCCATAGATGATGTCCTGAAATATGCAAAATACTGCGAAGATGAAATCGAAAATAAAAAGAAAGCCCTCAAGGAGAAAGTTATGTGGGCACAGGTGAAATTAGCTGAACAGCAAGAAAAACAGTTAAGTAAATTGACTTCTGATAATGATATTCAGAAAGCCACTACTGGGGGGGGAGGAAAGCCCAGACCTAAAATGAGTCGGGAAGAAGCCATGAAAAAGTTTCCGTGCCATGGGTGCGGCCAGATAGGGCATTGGCGAGACGAGTGTCCACACCTACAGGCCGGTAATGCCCCTGTAAATGGTTTAAATCCACAGGTACCGAAAGAGGGGACGAGAAAGAACCAGCAACAGGTAAAATTACCTCCAGTACCTCGCGCTCCAAGACAGAATTTTAAGAATCAGGGTCAGCAGAATGAAAGGGCAGAAGTATGGGAAGTCGAGAGTGAAAGAAACGCAGTCATTCCACAGTATTTGTTAAATGATACCTTCCTCTGTGAAGATCAAGATTGACGGGGCCTGAGAGGGGAGGATGAGGAGTGCGTGCTTGGCGCCTCCTTACCGGTAGACCAGACGGGACCATACATTGAAGGAAAGGTTGAAGGAAAAGACGTCACCTTTCTGTTGGACACTGGTGCTACCAGATCTACTGTAAGAACAGTGGATGTTCCTAACCTACCCCTCTCGGGAGAAGCGATCCAAGTAGTGGGTGTCTCCAATCAGATAATAAGTACTCCAGTAACTGAACCAATGGAAATTTCTATAGGAACATTTAAAGAAATGCACAGATTTGTGGTCTGTGATTCCAGTCCTGTGAACCTGCTAGGACGTGATTTGTTGTGCAAGATGAATTGTACCATTTATTGCACACCAAAGGGCGTCGAAGTTCAGACCCCAGATGAAGATGGTTTGTACAAGCTGATGTTAGTCAGACAAGATTCTGATATTAAGCCTTTGACAGTTGAGGATTTACCTGAAGAGCTCCAAGTAAGAGTAGTTCCAGAAGTATGGGATTTCACAGGAAAAGATGTAGGCTTAATGGCAAATGTGGACCCAGTTAAAATAGCAATAAAAACTAATGCAATGTACCCAAAAACCAGACAGTACAAAATGAGTGCAGAGGTAAAAGCAGGAGTAGCGACTGAGATTACCAGGCTGCTCGAAGCCGAAATAATAGAGGAAGTGATGAGCAGTCCCTGTAATTCGCCAATCATTGGGATCAAAAAGCCTAGTGGAAAGTACCGGGTGGTGCAAGATTTGCGCAAGGTAAACCAAATTGTTGTGCCTTGCTGTCCTATTGTGCCCAACCCTGCAGTGATACTATATCAGATTCCCTGGAATGCAGAATGGTTCACTGTCATTGACCTGTGCCACGCATTCTTTTCCATCCCATTACATCCAGAAAGCAAATTCCTTTTCAGTTTTGAATTTGACAGCCATATCTATGTCTGGAATCGTGTCCCCCAGGGGTACACCGAAAGTCCATCGATTTTCAACCAAATACTAAAAAAGTGCCTTGAATCCCTAGTGCTGCCAAGAGAGTCTGTTTTGGCAGTGGCGTCACTAGGGGGGTGCGGGGGGTGCGGACCGCACCGGGTGACACCAGTCACAAGGGGTGACACCGACGTATGGGTGTTTCGTGTCAAGGCAGACTTTGTGAAGGTTAATTTTGCAGGGAGTTTCTATTGGTATTAATTATCACGCATAGCCTTTGTTGGCGCTGCTGCGATGTTTTTGAAAATAACCCAAACAGGTTATGTAGTAAATTTGATAAATCTAGAGGACCCAACCATGGGGGTGGGGTGGGGGGGGGGGGAGAGGGGGCGCGCGGCGGAGGGGAGACTCCTTTCTCTGTCAGCTGTGCGCTTAAAAGTCTCTTATAATTAATCACCATCCGAGATGCATTCTGTGTTTAAACAATAATTCACTGCGTTCTTACTCGTGCAGGTTCCTCTTTTTAAATCGTTTTCATAGTTTCTGTTCCCTTCTTTTGCTCCAGTGCAACATCATACACAGGGAATGGCTGTCTCCTGATAATAAGTGCAAAGTGCGCAATGATATGCTTCATGCAAATAGTTGGCCCAATTCCTTCTGTGTTCTTTTATGGAGAAAAGATTCATGTTATGTCCGACGGTTTACTCTCTTCATTGCTGCCTGAAAGTATTTTTGTCTTGGTGGTTTTTGGTGTGATTCCCAAAGTATTGCATTGTTACTTGAAAGTACAGTAATCCTTTGTACACTAAAGTAGCATTTAATTCAGCGTTAGCATTGATTTTAATACCAGCGCCAGGACACCTCCGGGTAACAGAGCGCTCTACAAATGTGCCAAATAAATAAATAAATAAAAAATACTAGATGGGAAGTTATTCTATTTTTTGCAGTTTTATATAGCACCAACTCGACCCGATGGTATTGGAGTGCTTTACATGAGCATCAGTTACATTATATAAGGGCACATTCATATTTTGTAGGCGCAGGGAGATTAAGTGATTGCCAAGAGTCACATGATGTTGTGCTGAAGCCAAGACTTGATCCTGGTTCCCTAGCTCCAAAGTCAGTAGCTCTGGACATTTATTTGACATCCAGGGGCCTATGTAGGAGAAAATGCCAGCGCGTGGTGCTATGTCCAATTTGGCAGCGCTGCGCTCCGACATTTTCTAACTGCAGGGATGCGCAGTATTTACAAAAATACGGAGCACCCCTGTGTTTCTCCTAGGGCTGGCGCAAAAAAAGCTGCCTAGCGCCAGTACAGGCCCCTTGCGGCCAAGTTGCAAGGGTGCCTGCGCTGCAGGGGCTATTGTTTATGTGCAGGAAGGGACACTTTCCTGCACATAAACAATCAATAATGGCAATTTGCTGTTTCTATGTGGGCTGCAGCACACATAGAAAGAGCAAACAATGAGGAGAAATAGATAATTTCTTGTTGTGTCACCATTTTAAGACCAGGAATTACCTGGTCTTAGTTTTTGCTCTGCACCGGCTTTGTAAATCTGGGCAGCGTCAAAAAGCAATGGGTGTTGCAGTGGAAGGCCCACAGCAACACTCATTGACCGCCCCTTGGCTGCAAAGGACTGTGGCAGAAAGCGGTATATTTACAAGGTGAAGTTAAGCCACATTAAGTGGCTTAGCACCATCTTGTAAATATGGGAAATGGAGCATGGGAACGTCACTGGAGTATCAAAAAAGTGATGCTACGGTGGCAAAAGGGGCTTGTAAATATGCCCCCCAGTGCGTTGTAATCAGGGATTTATAAAACATAGGACTTTATATATGTTTGACCTCACCCTTAGTCTACATAGGCAACAGATCTTCTATCCTATGCTTTTTTTTTAAACTTCCTCTCCATCTTTTCTCTTCCACTTAGAGGCCAATTTCAAGCTGCACAGTACAAGGATCCCCTAAATTAATGGGCCCGACTCACTGATTCAGACTAGTAATAGCACTGTTGCACCACGCAAATACATTTTTTTTCAGTAAATAATCTTAAAACCTGAGAAAAGTGGGTAAAAAAGTGCATGATTTTCACAATTCCAGGGAAATTATGCTCACATTTAGCATCTGCTTTGAGAAAAGTGATACATTTGAGCAGTGAGGAAAGGTCTGGGGTTCACATGCAGGTCACTGTGTGAGGGTCATGATGTGAGGAGGGTGTTGGAACGGCGGCCAAGTTCTATGGCTGCTGGGGGGTGTGGGTGTGCCCTCTGGATCTCAACCATGCCTGCAGGTGGTCTTACAATCCCCTGTGCGTCTGGTGGACCCAGCTCCATGAGGTAACACCAAGTGTGAGTGACAAAACCTTGTTAATGGCCAGGTCTGTGCCGGCCCCCAACTCCTGATCGGACTCTGAGTACTCAGTCAGGCACAGTGAACGCCCTTATAGAGCCACCCTTATAGAGCCACCCTAATAGAGCGTCATAGGTGTCGGGCTCTTTCTGTCAGTCAATCATTCCGAGTTTTCCGTGCTGGCACTTGCAGAGCAAAAAGCTAAACCCTAACCAATTGTAGTTGAATTATCTGACCTTCAAACACAGAAGTTCTGCCCCAAGATCACAGAAGTGTCTGAGCTGCAGGACTAATGTGTAGGTGCTCCTCGTCCTAGGGTGGCCAGTACACCCCTCCCAAAAAAACCAATATGCTCCCTCAAGGGGTATTTTTCACCTTAAGAGTGCATTTTAACCAGTAAATGTTAGAACAAAAACACTTTAAATGGGTTACAAAGTTTCCCTGATGATCATAGCATAGTGTGTCGTGGGTGCGGGCTTTTGCAGATTCTTAAAACATGAGCTGGTGGCCTGCATTTCTCTCTGGGAAAGGTGGAAATCCTACAAGGGTGTCTTGCCTTTGAATTCCAGTCCGTTTCCTGCAGCACGGGGGAAGGCGCGTGCCGCACAACAAAATGGCGAAGCACCTAGTTCTGCACAATGGTGCACAGATTACTAATATTGCTTCGACCTGTCCTGGTCGCTCCGATTCCTGGATTTTTGAATCAGGTGTCCGTGAGTCACGGAGCGGGTCTGGCGGACTCGGAGAAGGTCCATCGACAGTCAGTCTAAGGCTACCCTCTAGTCTAAGGGTACTGCTGTGACTTTGTGTAAAGTTCCACTTCCAGAAAAATATCAAAGTGACATTAAACATCAGGTATAGCTACATTGATTAATTTACACCCACCCGGTCTTTGCACTGTGCACCTGACAAATCTGTTGCTGTGAGTGAAGTTCATTCTGGCCTTAGAAAAATCTCATGAACATGCAGTGATAAACAGGGATCTCGGCCTTGCATGTACATAAACATGAAATAAAGCTGGCACCAAAAGACTTCGGCAGTGAGACAAGTTATTGCAACATTGCTGATATTTTCAATCAGAATATGTTTTCCCGGACCTTGCGGTCTGTGCAAGGCATGGGGTTAGTCGTGAGGGGGTGACACCATGAGTTACCGCACTGGGTGACACCAACCCTAGTGACGCCACTGTGTTTTGGTACAGTACATAGATGACCTGTTAGTGGCATCTAAAACCCAGACTGACTGTGTCACTGACACCATTGCCTTGCTGAATCACTTAGGAAAAGGAGGACATAAAGTGTCACCTGACAAGTTGCAATTTTGTAAAAACTCAGTGAAGTATCTGGGGCACCAGATAGAAAAAGGAATCAGGAAAGTTACTACCGAAAGAATCAAAATAATTAAAGCAATGGAACTGCCCAGAACTCAGAAAGAGGTGAGAATGTTCTTGGGAGTCGTGGGTTACTGCAGACAATGGATTGTAGGATTTGCGGCTCTAGCCAGACCCCTGATAAATATGACGAAGAAAGGAGTAGAAGACCCCGTCCATTGGGACAGTGAAAGCATGAATGCTTGGGTAACTTTGAGAAACTGTCTATGTACCGCTCCTGCATTGGGTATGCCTGAGTACACTAAGCCCTTTGAGCTGTTCTGTGACACGAGAGAGAATTGTGCTCTTTCAGTCCTGACCCAGGAGCACGGATTAGTTAGAAGACCAGTAGCCTATTTTTCGGCCACCCTAGATCCGGTGGCTGCTGGATTACCTGGATGCTTGAAAGCCGTTGCTGCTACTTGCGTCAGTCTGGAACAGAGTGAGAACATTGTCATGGGACATCACGTCACTGTATATGTTCCTCACTCTGTTGTCATCCTACTGACTAGAACTAAGACCCAGTACCTCACACCTAGTCGGCTGACTAAGTATGAGAGAATTTTGATTGGTGCTGAAAATGTAACTATCTCCCGGTGCAATGTCCTAAACCCTGCGACACTGTTACCTATCCCTCTGGATGTAGAAGCTGAAGAGGAAGGGGAACATAATTGCATCGATCTAACTGAATTTAGCACAAAACCCCGTCCAGACATCCGTGAAATAGCGCTACTTGATGGGGATAAAACAATGTTCGTGGATGGCTCGTGTTTGAGACATGAGAGTGGGAGTCTGAGTGCTGCCTATGCTGTGGTCACACTGACAGGAACTATAGAAGCATCTTACATGCGCGAGGTGAAATCTGCACAAGTGGCGGAGCTCATCGCGTTAACCAGAGCTTGTAAGAGGGGTAAGAACAAGAGAATAACTGTTTACACAGACAGCCAGTATTGTTTCGGGGTCGTTCATGACTTCGGCCAGTTGTGGCTACAAAGAGAATTCATGACTTCCTCAGGCACACCTATCAGAAATGGGAAGGTGGTGCATGACTTACTGGAAGCTATCCAATTACCCAAAGAATTGGCTGTGGTCAAGTGTGCGGCTCACAAATCTGGAAATGATGATGTGACTGCCGGTAATAGGTACGCTGACCAAATTGCACAGTTTTGTGCCCGACACCATATGTCCCTACAAATTGCACTGTGGGATGGAACCAGCTGCCAACTTATGTTGTTTGAGAATGTGTCAACGTGGGAAGAATTAAAAGAGTTGCAACAGGCCACAGACAGGAAAGAAAAAGGAAGGTGGGCAGCAAATGGATGCAAACTGAGAGATGATGGTGTGGTGATAAACTCGACTGGGGTGCCTGTACTGCCTGATAGCTTGGTCGACCCCATGATCAGAATGATACATGAGCCAACACATATGGGAAGAGACGCAATGTGTCGGGTGTTTGACAAAGTGTTCTGTAATTCAAAGTTCAGGAACCAGGCGGAAAGGCTTTGCCAGAGGTGCCTAGTGTGTCAGCAATTCAATGCAGGAAAGAGGACTGTAGTGGAGCAGAGTACTATTGGAAAGGCAGTAGATCCCTTCGTTAGAATGCAGGCAGACTTCATAACCATGCCCAAATGCAAAGGATATAGATATATCTTAGTCATAGTTTGTCTATTCTCCAGGTGGGTGGAAGCATATCCAGCTAAGAAAAATGATGCTCTCACCACAGCCAAGTTATTGCTCAGGGAGTTGATACCTAGGTACGGAATTCCAGAGACAATCGAAACGGACCAAGGTGGGCATTTTGCCAACGATGTCTTAGAAGAACTCTGTAAAGCATTCAAAATGAAGCAAAGATTGCACTGTGCCTACCATCCAGAGGCTTCTGGGGTAGTGGAACAAATAAATGGCACCCTGAAGTCCAGATTGGGAAAAATGTGTGACTCCACAAAGATGAACTGGATAGAGGCTTTACCCCTTGTGCTGATGAGTTTGAGAAGTATCCCGAACAGAAAAACTGGCCTGAGTCCCCATGAAGTGTTGATGGGAAGAGTGATGCGACAGGCATGGGTACCCGGACACAAACTGCTAAGCATTTCTGATGATATGGTATTAGAGTACTGCAAGCAGTTGGGTGACCAAGTGCGTTCTCTCTCTCAGCAGATTGGAGAGACAGAAGACGAATGGCCAAAGACTCCAGCGCATAAACTGCAACCAGGAGATTGGGTGGCGTTAAAGAAACACACCCGGAGCAGTTGCCTGAAGCCAAGGTGGGGAAAGCCACGACAAGTGATCCTCGTCACTACTACTGCTGTAAAGTGTGCTGGTGTACCGAAGTGGATCCACGCCAGCCACACAAAGCGGGTATCTGGAGAAAACGCGACTGGAGCTGAAGGCAGTGCAGCTGAAGAGGCTTCCGAGGAAGAGAGTCCGGAGCTAGCTGACATCGAACTGCCGAGCACAAGTCGAGACGTTGGATGGTACCCCGCCGACGACCAGGTTCATGATCCAATACGAACCAGGAAATATTCTTACTTAGACAGTGAGTGGGATAGTCCAGGTGAGTTAGAAATAGAGGAAGAAGGTCAGGTCAACGAAAGTCACAACACACCTGATCAGGACGTAGGCCAAGTAGGGTCAGATCAAGACATCGAAACTCCTCCTGAAACTCCTGAAATTGGAAAGGGACAGTTAGAAATTAGAGCTGACGTTCATGCAGAAGAAAGCGAAGAGATCGAAGAGCATGAACAGGAACAGATAGAACTAGATCAAAGTGCTCAGACAACGGAAACAACAGTAACCAGAAACAAAAAGCAAGTGCGAATTGAATCTGAGCAGGGACAGATTAGGGACCAGGCAGAAGACATAGATGAAAGACCTGGAACTAGTCAGACAGGCAGGGAAACAGAGGTGCCACATCAAAAAGTAAAAAGAGTGCACGAAGAAGGCCAAGTTTCCTCAACGACTGGGAGGCACGGAGGCAGAAGTGCACCCAGATACGTCAAGAGATTGAGGCTCAGATTAAAGACAGTCGAAGAAAACCTGAAAGACCGAAAAAGGGCTGAAAGTGAACGAAAGGCAGCCCAAGGCAAATCGCTAAGAAAGAGCGACAGAATAAAGAAACAGAACCGACTGTATCGGAGCCCTGAGTGGACTTACTTTGTGTTGGAAGAAATAGACGAACCACATCACAGTGGCAACAGTGACGACGAGTCCATTGCTGATCGGAGTTCTGACGAAGACCCTCCTTGAGAGAGCCCCGAAGTGAGCCTTTGGTGCAAAGAAACGAAGAGGGGTAGCAAAAGCCACCTGTAAGCTAAATATGTCTGATCCGAATGTCTCTGGGAGATCCCGGTGTGGGTGTCTTAAAACCTGTTGTAAAATATGCTTGTGTAGTATAGCAATGCTAATAGTCATGTGGATAGGACTAACAGTTTTTTTACCTTTTATGATAGGTAGAAATCCTAACTTGTCCCCTACTGAACCAGAAGCAGTAGACGTAGGGGCTGTACAGACTGCAGAAACACCACGAAGTTTAGAAAGACGCGACAAACGAGTAGGACTGACACACACACGACCAAAATTAGAAACATCAGATGAGGATGGACTACATTTTCACAAAATGAGAAACAGAACGCATCTAAATGTTTTTGCTAACTTGTTAGTGCATTACGTAGAAGCTATGGAAATAGAGGACTGTTATGTCTGCATGAAGCTACCAACCTCAGTGGCTGAAGGCGTGACATACCACCATTTGCCTTTAACGTACGGAATCTCCTGTAGTATATTAGCTAGCTTGTTCTATAGAAGCACCTTGCAGTACTATTATTCAAATGATGACGTAGTATTTTCTGAACTTCCTATTAGAGGACACTTGAACCGTGTACATACTACAAGTGACGTGACCCGCTATATGGGAGAATATTTCCTGACCATAGGTAACATAGATTTAGATAAAGCAAGAGAAGATAATCTGACCTGTTCTCTGCAAGAGCAGGAAAAGATGTTTATAAAGATGGCAGACAGAAGGAGAGAAAAGTTTCAGAAAAAGGCAAATGACGAAAAGGATAGAGTCCCCAGGTGGGCTGAGCACTTGGATAACACCTCGCAAAGCGAAGCTAGTCCTGCCTTGTTGCTGGATTTTGAACGAAAAGGGAAACTTTGTATCCATAGGGAAAAGACAGAGTACTATAACAATGTATTCATCAGTTCCAGCGAGTGTGAACATAATTACAAGGTAATTGGAGGTTGGGGTTTCAAAAATGGGTCAGAACCTGTGTTTCCCGGAATATATTATATATGTGGGAACAAGGCTTATTTCAAATTGCCGGATCACTGGTATGGAAGCTGCTATTTTGGCATTGTTTTCCCGAAAATATACCATGTGAATAACGCAGCTGGAAGCGATGAAGAAACTAATGGCTTAGTGCGTAGTAGACGTGAAAGTGTAGGTGAAATTATAGGTGATATTTTTAGTGCACTGATACCTGGAATGGGGGTAGTTCTGAACACTCATAGAATCTGCAAATTGTCTACAGTAGTGGACCGGTTATCAACGGACACTGCTGCTGGATTCCTGCTGGTCAATACTGAAATGGTTGCGATCAGATCAATGGTTTTACAAAACCGTCTTGCCCTTGACACCCTATTAGCAAAAGAGGGCGGAGTCTGTAGAATGCTGAAGGCGCAACATTGTTGCACTTACATTCCTGATAAAAGTATCGAATTAAAACAATATGTGAAGAACATAACTAATTTGGAAAGGGAACTCAAACCATTGGAGGTTGACAGTGCCTGGACGAGACTGACTGGAGGTCTCTCCTCTATAGGTAGTTGGTTTACTAACCTAGGTAGAAATCTTTTGTGGAAAATACTGATGCCAATAGTTGTAATAGGTGTAATTGTATTGATCATTTTTATCTGCTGCAAATGCCAAAGGTGCAAAAAGAAATATACAGTAAATCAGAGGGGGGTGAAAAGAAACATTGATGAATTAGAACTAGAAGAGCTAAAGAGTGCAATTTACAAAAAGGCGAAAAATCACCACTCACATAGGGAAGCTGAAAGAAAACTAAACAATAAGTTTATTGAAATTGAAATGAACGATGTGGATGAATGAGAAAAGTTGCCATCTGTTTCCTTCTATGTGGTGATGATAGTAAATATCATCAAAGAGGGGATTGATGGAGCTGGGATTCGCATGTAAAGCGCCCTGCTCGTATGCAAAACCCTTGTCTAAACTGCATAATAATATTAACATCATTGTTCGTCATTCATAAAGTGGTTTTCCCAACACGCGGGTGTCCCCAGGATGCTTGCTTGTTTGTCTTTTCTCGTACTAAACGAACCTTGCACTAAAAACGGCTGCTTCGCCGAAATTCAGTCTGCGCATGCGTCGGTCATACCCATGTGATGTGACGCACTCGCATTCTGGAGGGATTCTGTGCTCATGCGCACTGTTGCAAACATGGCCGCTTGTCTCTCACCACGCTCTCCGCTTGCTACTGCTGCTTTAGCCTATCTGTCTTTTCGCACTAAACCATAATGCTATAGTCATTATAAAGTAAGGGTTGGTTAGAATTTTATCATGGTATACAGTGTGATTATTTTATATGTGATTTTAATTTGTTCTCGCTTACTTTTCATGTACCGCGTCTTTGTGGGCTGGGGCATACATGAGCGACGCCATGATGAGGCTCCTCTGAACCCTGTCAGGTGACCGGGGAAAGTCCTAACTGCGCAGAAGCTAAAACTAGCCAGCTGGCTCCTGAAGCCCGATGCGCCTGGGAACCCATCCCGAAGATGCAAGATTGCACCTTGAATTGTCATACACTGTTGCTATATGCTGTGCTCTTGTATTGTATTCTGTATTCCTATGCCTGGGAACGTGAACCCGGGGGGCGGGTGTGCAAAATTGAACAATTATGATGGGAACATTGAATTCTAGGAGGTGGTAATGACCGCACCACCTCTCCTGACCAATCATAATGTGGGAAACTGTCACTTGCAACATTAGTGGGTGGTCTGAGGGACCCCAAAACAGTATAACTGCCCTAGTTTAGCTTAGGAAAATTGTCCGACTTGTCCGAGTAGCAGACCTGTCACTGACCCTACGAACTCTATAGGTGCTCAATCTGAAGTGCTGCGGAGCACTCTGTCCATACTTTCCACAAACTCCTAAGGGGTGGAAATAATCCTAAGTGCTGGCGAAGCCCTTTGCTGGGAAATTCGAAAACCCAAATCGGGGTTACTGGCGGATTACTTGCAGAGAGGAGTAACGCTGGCGTTGCTTCTGAAGCTGTGGGTGTTGGTCGTACCTTGGTGAGCCCAGTCCTGATCCCAAATCCTGAGGGGTATCCTGTCCTTACTGTCCGTGAGCTGTACCTGCTTGCATTCTGGCATTCCTTCCTGAGGGTCCTTGTCCCCGTCCTTCCAACTGACCCGTGGCCAGGGTTAGTCTTCTCTCAGACCTAGGTAAATATCAACCTGTGGGTTTGCGTCTCTCTCTCTTTCTCGTCTTCACTCTCTACTTTCTAAATAAAGCACTCTTGCCGAGATATTGCTCTATCACATTGAGAACAAGTTATATGCAATTGTTTATTAGAATTGTTCCACTTCTCTCCCTACCTTTAGAGAATCGCCAATTGTCATATTGTATTAGTATGTTCCAATTTTTCCCTTCCTTTTAGCCGATTGCAGTGATCTTAGCAGGAATAGCCTAATACACATAGGTTAAGTACATGTTCTAGGTCCCATCCATGTCCTATTGTTTATAGTATAAAGTTGCAGTGACTAGTTTGTTCTAAAATCCTACCTCTAGTCTTCCCATATACTCAAATTGTCTTAGCACTTATCTATAGCTACTTTATGGTTTTGATTTTGATGTTAGATGCATTATTCTGCCTATCACTTATTGCCTTGTCATATTCTCTTTGAACTTTATATAAAACTTTAAACATCCTCAGGTGTCTGTGGTCATTTTACAGAAATTGTGGATAAGTATTGTACTAATTATAAAGAGTATTTGATCTCAGGCCTGTCTGCTATTTCCCTGTTAGCTCCAGATCTGTCATATGAATTGTGCCTGTGGTAAGTCAGGTGCATGGTAAGCAGAGGTGAAACCAAACCTTAATTGCTCATAGCAGCGTGCAGGAGGAGAAATCCTCACCCGGTTCACCCAAATTAATTAGTGTGGTAGTAAAGGTTTGCACGCCAAGGGCCCAGTGCGTGTAAAGAATTGGGAACTCAGGTGACCCGGGGGAACTGCGCGCTCTATCACTCCCACTATCTGCCTGTATCTGCCATCGGCTTTTGTCAGTGTCATTAGTAAATGCTAGCGTCTGATTTGTAACCAGGCTTGTTAGTCCCTCCTTAGTACTGCCTTGTCTCCATTTGTACCCTCCCATGGCGACTGGCCCTTTTACTTCGGCTGTTACAGGCTACCTGTTGTTTAGTCTATAAGCACTACTTTGTTTAATGAGTTTCTTTTGCTACAGACACGACATCTGCTGCTTCAGCTGGTTTTAAATGGGTCTCCACCGTAATGCTGTCTGTCCACATTACACGCTGTCCTGGCTGAAAAACCTCTTGAAGCTGGGTCACGAGAAGAGCAGGACCGGGTCTGTTTACTCTTTATTTTAATCAAAACATTCCTTCACTGCCTCAGCAGATCCTAGCGCTCCCTTCATTCATTGTTGTTTTTATTTTCAGCGTGCCACACGCTCTTTCAGTTTCATTATAGCGGCTGTCGGTGAATAAATCTGCATATGGCCTGCTTGTAGTTTGCTGGCTGCCCAACTCCGGATGAGAGTGAGAGCACTGCATTTTATAGTCTGCTTTCCATGTGAACCTACGAGGCAGAGGAGCTGACGTCAGCACTCCTGATTTCGTTTCTTTAGATGGGCTTTGGGCCGGCAGCTTTTCATAGGCAGACAAGCTTCGCTGCAGTTCTGCTCCAGAGTTGGCTCGTTTCTGCAGAAAGCAGTCAGCCTCTCCCGTTGCTGTGTCGCTAGACAGTGCCCACGGACTCTCACTGCGCAGGCGGATGCTTGTTTTTTATTTTGTTTGTGAATGTTCTTTTTACTTTTGATGGAGTGACAGCACTAGTTTATGGCAAGGATTAATAAAAGCAACAAACAGTCCCTGAAATCCGTCATGTTTTTACCAATAAACGAGTTTTAAATGTATTCATGTTAAATTGTTTTGCTTAAAATAACAGGGAATTAATGTTTGAGAGCTGTGCTTGGGAAGAGAGGGGCTCGGGTGGAGTGGGGGGTCACGGATAACAGCAAAGGAATGCTCACCACAAATGAGGCATCAGTGCGGCAGTGATATCAGAAGTTCCTCCGGGGGAGGGAGTCTGTCCGAGGAGGACCCCCACTCCTTACAAAGACAGGCTGTTTCCACAGACCCCTCTGCCTCTCAAGGCAGCTCCAGCACCCTTCTCTTCTTCCTGCTGCACACCCAGAGGAGGCCAGACGCAGGTTCTATGTTGAGCTCTGTTTATTCATGCTTATTGGTGTAGAGCTGGATACCATGCTGGAATTTCATAGCACTGATCTCAGGTGCCACTGTGTTTCAATGATGCTTAATAATATTTAATATTTGTACTGCACACATCAAGCCAAATTTGTCCTTACCTGCCAGAACAATAGGTCTTATAATTATGTAACCCACTGACCCTAATTTAACCACTCCTTGATGGATTAAAACCTGTGATTAGGAGGTTACAAACAGCTCTTCATCCAGTGAGTATCACCACTAAGTACATTTAACAACTCTTTCGCCCATTGGCAGATAGGGATGGCAGCAATGATATTTAACATTTTTGTTTTCTAAAGCACGAACTCGACCCAAAGGTATTATAGCGCTTTACATCAGCACCAGTTGTGTTACAGATGGACACATTCATTTTGTTAAACACCGGGACATTAAGAAATTTGCACAGAATGTATTCATCCCTGTTTATTTTTGTTTCCTTTCCTTCCCTCCATAAACAGTAGTCAGTGCCTGAAAATGGACCTGAGGATACCTTGCTATTAGGTGAACCTAGAGACCTTTCTCCTCACCTCGACTTGCCCTCAGCGCCACACTAATCAAATCCTGCTTTGTGTGATCTTGTCTCAAAAGTACCTGAAATGAAATGAAATGAAAAGGTTTTGTAGAGCGCGTTGCTACCCTGAGGCCTCATAGCGCTTTATGATCACGTAAAGGAAACGAAAAGTTAGACCGGGGTGCAGAAGAGGTGAGTTTTGAGAAGCCTGCGGAAGGCCAGAATATTTGGCTCAGCGCAAAGCGTAAGAGGGAGTTGATTCCACAGGTTGGAGGCATTCAAGGAGAAGGTTCGTCCTCCTCATTTGACATTTGACCCGACGGACCTTCCTGGTGGTGGCAAGGAAGGCTGAACTTGAGCGGAGATTTTTAGGCACCTGCCTGTTCTATAAGGAGCACCACGTGCTCCAGGTGATCATGAGCACTAAGCATGTTGTGTGTAAAACGCTGCACTGTCTGTTGCAGAATGTTCAGTGGTGTAGCACATAGACCAATTAACAAGCATTTGCAATGCTATAGGTCTCGCCTTTCCGAGAGTTTGAGCTATTGATATTGACAATGCTTTTCATTTATATGTTTTAAAAACCTGCAAGTGGTGCAAACACTCACTTGTACTTACAGTCCTTGGTTACGAAAAGCAAGGCTGTCAGTAAAAGAGGCACAGTTACTGCCAGCCTTACTTCTCATAAGCAAAGACTATAAGTACAAAGTGCGTGTTTTCGCACCGCTTGCATGTTTTCAAAACACATAAATAAAAGGCATTGCCATTTATAATGCCAATAGTTCAAAGTCTCACAAATGGGAGACCTGTTGCAGTGCAAATGCTTGTTTATGCTCCCATCGGCAACCAATCCCCTGGTTCTTGACTTCCAATGTGGGACAGCTTCTGAACGGCTTGTCTTCCACATCGTCCTCATAGCTGCAGCGGCAAGGTCACTGTCATCACTCCTGCTTTTTCCGTCATCGGTGGTCATTGCTCTTCCGTGCCTGCTGGTCACCTCCGAGTGGCATAGACTCTGTCCCCTCTGCTTGCAGGTTCTTCTCTTCCAGAATTCATCTTTGGATTCCACCAGACTCTCCCACCTTTCTTCGCCAGGGGCATCATTCGTGAAGTACTCCATTGTGGTCTACGGCGGTTTACAACGTCACTTCGCACCTATGCACCTGACTTCCCATTTGTAGGTATCCTGGTTCCTGGGGTATCCACAGATAGGGTGACTCTCTAACCTTCTGTCTTCCACAAGGTTTTTCAGAATCCACTGGGAAGGGTCCTTCTTCTTTAAAAGTGCAACTTTACAATTGACTTACATTGAGTTTCCACTCTGCACACAGCTTCTGCTGGATTCCTGGGTACTTACCTCAGGTGGTTTCTTGTCTCCCTAGTTCTTCTGAGTCTTCTGGTCCAAGTCCCGAATTCGATTGCAGTTTGCATTCCACTTCTTTAAAATATCGTTTGGTCTCCCCCTGGAGACCACAGTGTATTTGTGCTTCTGTAGAAGGGGATCTCTGTGTATAGTCAAAATCATGTGAATAGTCCCACCCATGTGCGTGAACCCAAGAGAGCTTCAATTGATATAGTCTCTTAAGTCGTCCTCTTCTGCAGTCCTGCATAGACACTTAAGTGACAATAAAAGACAATAATGCAGCCTGAAACCAACTAGGCTACTCTGGCCATAACTTCATCCTGAAGTGAAAAAGATAGCCAGGTAACAATTAAATTTAACTATTTTATTAAGTATCACACATAGAGAAAATCCCCTTCACAAAGATCCCTTTTTCATGATAGAGATGAAGGGTTGGACAGACAAGCCCCATAGGCTTCCATTATGTGTCTGTAAATGGATACCTTGCCTTTAAGAATCCTTCATGAGACCCTCGGTATCCCATGATGCACAGCCAAAGGCCAGTTACTTTCAGTTCTTTTTTCCGGCTCCTGCTAGCAGGACCCTGGAGCATTGAGCTCTACCTTCAGTGGTATATCTTTCAATTATTGAGCTTTAAATCTGGTTTGAGTGTTTCACTCAACGTCTTTGGCCTTTCCCTTCCCCTTCCTGTCTTTTTCGGGCAGTTAGCCCAGATTTTACTTGTCAAAATGCCATCTTTATTTGACAAGTGCCCTGAATGTGGCAGGAAGAAGGCCAAGTCGGACTCCCACAGAGTTTGTATTTTCTGTCTACCTACATCACTTGTTCCTGAATCCTGAGCCATCTGTAAATCCTTCTCCAGGAGGACCCTGAGTGACAGGGAGAAGATTCGGCTTCAAGGCCCGGAGCAGAGAAGACAACAGGCTACAGGTGGGACATCTGGGCATGGAGAGAGCCTTTTCTCCTCCACAACCCATGCGTCGGCCTCTGGGGGGCTCCCCAGTTGACAAAAGTCTAAAAAATGACGCCGGTCCCAGTCGACGTCGAAGGCGCGACATCGACGTCGAAACCAGGTATGACGACGATATGCTGCTAGTCGGCTCAGGGCTCTGAGTCTAAACAATGTCGAAGATCAACGTTGTGGAGACGGATGTCGAGACCTCGGCTAAAGTCGATGTCGAGGACGTCGCAGTCAACGTCGACAAATCATCGCCGTCTATCTGGGTCTAGGAGACATCGGCGCTCGCCATCGAGGCGACACCGCTGCTCACTGTCGACATTGACGCGCAGGTCGGGGTTGAGAAGTTGAAGATCGACGTCGAGGAGAAGATCGACATCAAGGAGAAGATCGACGTTGAGGAGAAGTTTGACGTCACGTAGGGGGTCAACGTTGAGAAGTGGACGGTCGACGTCAAGGAAGTACCATCGTAGCTCGATGTCAGGAGACCAGTCATACTCTGTGGTCAGCCTCTCAACGTCTCAACTCTAGTTAGTATGCCTAAGGCTCACTCTATCAGAGGTAAAGCTGCTACAGCGGCTTCACTCCGTAACGGCCCTATTGCAGAAATCTGTAAGGCTGCCACTTGGAAGTCAGTCCATACCTTTGCTAAACACTACTACCTGGACTCTGATGCCTGGGCAGATGCTCAGGTTGGGCAGGCTTCTCTGAGGAATCTATTTGCACAATAGTGTGTCTGTCTGTTTCTTCCACCGCTGGGGTTGTTTTTTGGGGATGGGCTTGCCATTCTATTCACATGATTATGACTATACACAGAGATCCCCTACTACAGAAGGAGTAGTTTCTTACCTGTAACTCCAGTTCTGTAGTAGGGGTATCTCTGTGATAGTCATAAGCAACCCGCCCTCCTCCCCAGTGGATAAAACAGTGTTATCTTGAATGCAGCAGGCCTTGCTTTATACACCTTCAAAAAGAAACGAAGGCAACTGGCCTTTGGCTGTGCATCATGGGATACAGAGGGTCTCTGGAAGGATTCTTAAAGGCACAGTATCCATTTACAGACACATAATGGCAGCCTATGGCGCTTGTCTGTCCAACCCTTCATCTCTATCATGAAATGAAAAAGGGATCTTTGTGAAGGGGAGTTTAAGCGTGAAACTCAATAAAATAGTTTAATTTAATTGTTACCTGGCTATCTTTTTCACTTCAGGATGAAGTAATGGCCAGAGTAGCCTATATGGTTTCAGGCTGCATTATTGTCTTTTAGTATCTCTTAAGTGTCTATGCAGGACTGCAGAAGAGGACGACTTAAGAGACTATATCTATTGAAGTGCTCCGGGGTCCACACACATGGGCAGGACTATTCACATGACTATGATTATCACAGAGATACCCCTCCTACAGAACTGGAGTTACAGGTAAGAAACTACTCCTTACTTACCTATTTACATTTGAAGTATTGTGTGCATTGTGTTGATATCTCTGAGTCAGAGGTATACCAATGTGTTAGTGAGTGTGTTTAATAAATATACCTATTTTTATAACTCTACTGTGTGGTTCTTTTTAATTTTACCTACACTATATGATTAGTTCTGGTAAAACAAGCTGCTTAACCGGCACTGGTTCGCTGAAGTTGTCGTAGAAGACCTTGAGCTTCTGATGGAAGTAGGAGCTTAGCTTGTAGTTCCTGGGAAGGTGTGACGTCCGTGGCTTCACAGGTGGGTTTTGCAAACTGCTGTATGACTTTGAACAGTTCCTTGGCGTTGGCCGCGTTGGTCTCCACTTTGTCTTTTATGACGGTCCGCTTGGTGTCTCTTATGCGCTGGTGGTATTCCTTCAGGACGCTCTTGTGTTTGTTCCGTGCTTCCGTGGTTTTCTGGTTTCACCAGCTTTCTCTAGCCGTTTGCAGGAGCGTCTGGCTGTTTGAAGTTCTGTGGTGAACCAGGCTGCCTTCAGAGGCCGTTGTTTGGCGGGGGCGGAGGGGTGCAAGCTTGTCGGCGCAGCAGGAGTCCCAGTGGTGAAGTTTCTTGGCTGCTGAGTTGGTGTCGGTTATGGCGCTGGGGGGTTGTGAAGGAGGGTGGGAATGAGGAGTTCCTCTGTGACCTTGCTCCAGTTCTGCCACGGCGGGCACAGGAGGTGGGGGGCTTGGGTGCGGTGGTGGTGTAGAAGGTGAAGTGGACGCAGTGGTGGTCCGTCCGGAGGGGTTGGGCGGTGTGGCTGAAGCGGATTTTAGTTCCTCCCGTGAAGATGGGGTCGAGGGTGTGACCCGCTCTGTGGGTGGGCATGTTGATGAGCTGCTTCAGTCCTAGGTTGGCGAGGAGAGTGGTGGAGGTGGGGTCGTGGCTGTTGTCGAGGTGGAAGTTCAGGTCACCGTGTAGAATGTAGTCCGTTGAGGTGATGGCGTGGGGTGCGGCGAGCTCGGCGATGGTAGTTGCGGGCTGGGTGCGGGGCCCTGGCGGTCTGTAGATGAGGGTGCCTCGTAGACACCCAAGTGTGGTGTCTGTGTCTTAAGTTACTTAAATTTATATTAGCAGACTCGGGATATTGTGAGTAGGCAGGACAGCTACAGCACTTGTTGCCAGTCCTGCCAGAAGAGAGCCATCAATTCTGTTCAGTGTAATTTGGCTAAACTATTTTCGCTTCTGAAAAATCCAAATGTGTGTCATTGGAGTGTTTTTGTTATATATAGATTGTTTCTGCTATATAGCTTTTTATTAAGAACAGTGTGATGGGAGATTTGGTCTGTCTCTTTTGATGTAGTGGGAGTGTAACAGGTACTTGGACGTCTTTTAGGAGTAACCTGGGGTGGCAGCTGCGACTCTTGGCTTACCCCTTGCGACCCCTGTACTTCCTTTGTGGCCTCTGAAGGTGGCAAATTCTATGGCAATAACACAGAGCACGTCTGCATTCCTTCGTTTCAGCCTGTATTTCTTTATACTAGTTGTGAGTAATATTTTGTTATTCACTGTAAGTGTAATAAAAAATGAAGCACCACTTTGGTGGCAGCTGTGTTGGGGTTGAAAGTGTTTGTATGTGTTTGTGTAAGCAGGTGTACCTAAGCATGTGTGTCTGAATGAGATTCAGTGACAGGTAGTGAGTGAGATTGTAGCCCTAGTTAACTGTTCTTTGACACAGGCAATTCTGCACCAAAGATGCTGCACCATCTTGCATCAAAGGGAAAGAGAACCAATGCACCATATCTACCAAGATATTGTTTCTCTCCCTGTTCGCTGATGCACTTTTGGGAGCCACGCGCCAATGAAGACATACTTGCACCATAATGAAAGGGTGTGTGTGCTCGTGGAAGCATAGGTTTTGTACTGGGAGAGGAACCTTGCAGTACAAAAACTATGCTTTAAGTCTTTATCCACTTTTTGGTGTGCTGTACAAAGGAGCACACATGCAAAGTTGGAAAAATGATGAGAAGTGAAAACATTTCTTCTCATTATATCTGCCTTGAGAAGTCCTAAGATTTTGTTGCAAGTTCCTCTCTACCAATGTTTGTAGATAGGGATTTGCATCAAAATCCATGGGTGGTTGCATGGGAACACCCAAACACCACCCAGGAAACGCCCACTTTACCAAAAAGAAAGAAAACCAGTGCAAGGCACAATTTTATATTACTTTCGGATACCATCGAACGCAAATCAGGATTTGCGTTGGATAGTTAATCACACCCTAACACTTTTCACCGGTTTGTGTAAACATAGTGCAAAGGATGTTTAAACCTCTGCCCTTTTGTCAGTAAGTGTGAGTGAATTGGAGTGAGATTAATAATGAATGCAAGTGGGTGGATCGAGAATGCATAGAAAATAATGTCATAGGGTGTAAGAGAGTGTGATGTTAGGGTCATGTGATATGCCTTCCTTGAAAAAACTGGAGCAGTGTTCATATGATGTTACTTCCGGTGATGGCATAATGGTCAAAGGGTATGTGTTGTCACTCCGCTACCCCCTGGCAGCTTGGTGAATCGACAGCGATGAACAGGTACCCCAGTTATTCACACATGCATGATAAGAATGACCATTCTAATTGACTTCGCACCTGGCCCAGGCACTTTGAATAGCCCAGGGCATTGCTGTTATTCATTAAAGCTAAACAGATAAGCTGAGAAAGGGAGGGTGCAGCACAGGTGACACATTAGGAAAATAACAAAGGTTTATTTTCTAATTGTGAATAGGCCTATAGTGGGTCACGGAACTACCGTGGGAGGGCCTGGCCCTTCCTTAAGAACCGGGCCTGTATATCGACCCAGCGATGATGCACAAAACATACTGCACTAACATTTTGCTGTGCCCTAAATGTACCCAAGCAGATACTACATAACAAGGCCAGACTGGCCGGACTGGGCATTTCCCCGGTAGGCTAGAAAGGCGGGGATCCAGTTTTGTTAGTGGAGGTCGAGCCTGTAGCAGTGGAACAGGTTTAAAAGGCATGCACAGTTCCTTGAATATCCAGCAGTTTTTGGGCAACAATAAAAGGAAAAGGGTCAAGATTACTCTGGTGATTAATGTACCTGCTGTAGAAAGATGGGAGTTTTGTTCAGTTGCAGTTTTGAATCATCTAAGGTAGTGCAGAGAGTTAATATACCTGCTGCAAAGAACGTGCACCATGCATATCACAGAACAGTATTTTATGTGCATAGCTCAGTGGGTTACTACTTTTGTTACAGAGATTCTTTTGTTACTGTGTAGTTCATAAATTACAATCGTAATCTAGCACTGTGAGCTATGAACTGCCATCAAAGAGCTGCAAACAGCATGGTTCAGGTTAGATATTTATGTTTTTTTTACCAATCTTTCATTTTCCTAATAAATGTTAGCTTGCATATAAATAAATTCTTATTATTAAAGTCAACCCTAACCACTGTGTTATGGTCTGAATCCTGAGTTTGTGCTTCTCCAGACTAAGCACCCTTAAAAAACATGCCTACCAGTATGGATGACGTGAATCCTACACCTTGCCTTTGCCCTTTGCCTTATATAACGTTTTCTATACACTTATTTGCACACGTATAATTAATTGTCTTTGTATGTGTGTGATGTAAAATGCTCCTATACCCTACACTTGTATGAGAGGTGCTATAAAATAAAATACATGTGAGAGGGACTATGGAGAGATGAGAGGCACCGTTGGAAGGTGATGCTGAGGAAATGATTGAAAAGCCCCAACAAATATTGTCGTTTCCTAGTGCACAGTAAGGTCATCATTTACTATTTACTGTTTTTGCTTGCAGGTGTGAGCAATAACTCTTAATCAGTGACTTACTTCATAGACAATATTTGGGACATAAGCATTGGGTAAGAATCAGTCCCTAATTTGAGCCTGTGATTTCCGTTCCTTAACACCGGCACTTAGGGCCCGATGCCCTAAGGCCATGTATGTCTGCCACATGGCACTTTGAAAAAAGCAAATAATTGCTTTTTTAAAGGTATTCAGGATTTACCACCAACTTGTAGTTGGTGGTAAATAACGAATTCTTAAAGCAAAAATGCACTCACTTAAGTGCTACCTACATAGGTTTTAAGGATTCGGTATTTTACAGATTCCTTAAAATAAGGAATCAGTATTTTACTGTTTCCTTAAAATAAGGAATCAGTAAATTACCGAATCCTTATTTACAGCATCCTACATTGGAAAGGGCTAAATACCAGTTGGTAACGGAAAATTCACAGATTTTCGGCTGTTACTGGCTGGTATTTAGCTACCTACATCTGGCCCTTAATTCTCAACACCTGCTCTAATCACAGTCCACCACATGGTGGGGCAGTCTTGCTACTTTTGAGAACAACTGTGTTTAATAAATAAACAGTAAAAATGAATAATACCTGACACCCACGGCCTTCCTAAAGCTTTGGGTGCCTGCGAATTATCTGAATTGTCACACTTGTAGAGAGCAATTGTTAGTTGTTTTGTTGGTACTGTCCCTGGCAGTGCTGGCAGGGGCAATGGGTGGTTGAGGCTGTAGTGACCTCCCGAGAAGAGCCCTGGCACTTATTTTGTAGAAAAATTAAGCACTGGAAGATGATATTCTGAACAACAATCTGGTACCACACTTTGGAGTCATTGTTTGACATCTGTTTTCCAGAGTGTCTTTTTCCTTTGCCAAAGCCCTAAGTACCTCCTTTAAATGACATGTATTTAAACTTGGGGTCAAAATGAGATATCTAATTTTTTATCTTGGCTAGACAGTGCATGGTCTGTCTCTTCAAGGCATTTCCATTCCATTTAATGGGCTTGAAAACCGCTCATTACTTACCATTAGTTGGCTTCATTGTCCATCTCAGTCGCTTGCATCCTGCTAGTCATATATGTCGTCGGCACTTACCTCTTCTTGCCTGTGACACTTTCCTGGATAATGGCCCAAGAACTTGTGTCCTTACATTGCTCACACTTTTGGGATCTATGTTTTTTTGCTTAACACACTCTATAGAGCACATCTTTTGTAGTTAGCCCTGCCCTGTTTGTCTGCTCCCTTCCTCCCTTCCATTGTCATGTTTGCTTCTTCCCTCTCAACAATCTTCCATGTTGCCGTTAACTCCTGTTTTTCTGTTGGTTTCCCACCCACCATAATAAAAAAAGCTGATGATTGTGCTTTTTATGCTGCAGCCTATCAGACAGCACAGCTGTCTGGTTTACTAAAGTCATATTGGGGATATGCAGAAAGTTGATCTAGGAATGCATTCCACCCCGTGTTTACCATTGGCTTTGTGGTTTGTAACTCACATTTTCTTGCTTTGCATTTGCTGGCTTTATTTGTTTCAGGTTGTCCAGCTTGAGTTTGTACCTTTCCTTGCTCAAACCTTATTTTCAGTATCCTTTCAAGTGCTCCCTTTCTGTAAACAGGCCTGTAAATCTTGTTCTTATCTCGTCACATTTGCTGTGTATTCAAAGAATGAGATCGAATGTCAAGCGCTGTGTCCGAGGATGCTAGTTTACATTTCTTTGCCTGAATTCAAAGTGAGAGGATTTATGAGACAATCTTACTGGATAGGGTGTGGGAAAGAGTTTTTTTCAAACACACAACATTTAAATGTTGAAAATGTAGTAGAATTTGCAACACAAATAAAGCACATTGTTTGTTATTTCTGAAGTGTGTTGGAAACAAATACTTTAATATGAACATAACAAATCATTACACTAAGTGATGCAATTGACACAGATTTTCGTCTGTGCACTGTACAGTTTTATTAGTAAAACTGTATGTCTTTGCAAATGTAATAGTTATTTCAATTGAAAATGTGTCTGTGCAAATGTACTCCACTCTATGCCACTTTCCCCTACCTTAAAACAATCTATTGTACGCCACTGCACTCTATGCCACTCTACTCCACACTGCGCCACTCTACTCCACTCTGCGCCACCCTACTCTTAACCCCTGCAGTCTCCGCCAATGCACTCGATGTCACTGCACTCTATGCCACTGCACTCTACTCTGCGTCACTGTACTCAGCTTTTTGAATGAAGACCCTTTGGCATCTATGCGCACGTACTTCAAAGGAGACAAGCCGCTTTTAAGAATATCTTCGCATGAACTGAGTAGCAGTGAAATATCTTGATACAATAGATGGTGAGTTCCACAGGACATCAATTTTTATTTTTTTATTTAAATTGCACAGTTACTTAAAACCATTTGCGATACATCTAGCATGCCACTTAAAAGCAGAAAGGAGAAAAGAAAAGAAAAAAACAACAATTTTAAAAATAAAAAAAAGACATTTTGCATACAAGACTTTCAAAAACAATGTATAAAAGACAATAGATGTATAAATATTTATGTCTATACATTTGTAAATAAATACAGCAAGAGTATACCAGTGTGTCCTCATTAGTAAGTTTCTTGCGTGATTTAACATGTTTTAGTTATTAATATGATATCTTCTCCATCTGGTTAATGGGGCGAGTTGGCTTATTGGACTGAAGTGACTTTCATCATGCCTGACCCCTCGTCTTCCATAAACCTGTTTCGAAGCTTGGCCATGTATTTCCCAAACCTGGCCAGGCTATGTATGATGTTGCCAGCCAGGGTGGCCCTCTTCCTGTAACGAATTCTGCTAGGTCATTTGTGTGTGACAGATGAAGGCATTGTTTGTTTATTGCATTTTTTATCGCCAGGTAGTTTATTGGTGCATCCTTCCAATTTTCTATTGCCAGCCCCAAGGTTTCCACTGCTTTTTCCTTGTAACTATGCCACGGGTTATCGGTCTCTCCGTAAATTGGCTTAAGCATACTTTTTAAACTTCCAGCTGGGGCTGTTATGACTTGATAGAAGTATTTGGCATGTGTCCCCAAGCATAACTTACTTTGTTGTTTTAGGCCAAACTCCAAACGTATTAAACTGTTACGAGTGTATTTGGGAAGTTTAAAAATACGTTTGTAGGCCTGGCATTGTACTTTATCCAACATTACCTCCATTTTGCCTGGGAATGCCTGTTGTGCATATCCTGCAGTTGCCCTGACCTTAGCTTGTAATACTTTTCTAATGGATGCTGACGTTGGACTCTGCATGAGCTCATTTAATTTGCATATCGAAAAAAATAGTTGCCTGTGCTCTGGCCTTCATTTTGTGCGTGTGTGATGTTGCTTTACCAGTTTCACTTAGCCAGCACCCAAGATAATTATCTGAGCGCGTGGTTGTAATAATTTCCTTACCCATATGCCATTTCAGTGAAGCTTTTTTTGAGAAGTGGCCAAAAATAACTACTTTCGTTTTTTGCGCGTTGATTATGAGCTTGTTGGTTTCGTTGTACTTGTTTAGGGCTTCCAGACCTCTTTGCAGCCCAATTTTTGTGTGGTCCATTACCACTAAATCGACTGCGTTTTGTAAAATTTGCAGTTTGTTTCTCTCGATTTTTGGGGCTACGAGGCCGGCATTCAGAAGCTTCTTCCCCAGATCTGCAGTGTATAGATTAAACAGCGTGGGGGCGAGTACACAGCCCTGTTTTAGTCCACGATTTGTCCGGCACTTCTTTGTTATAGTGTTGTCCGCTAGTTTTACTTGAATCCAGGTATTACTATATAATGAAATGATGGCGTTAAGGACTCCTGCCGGTATGTGCCAATTGCTCAGTTTTTTCCAGAGCTTATGTCGGGGTACCCCGTTAAAGGCGGCTGAATAGTGTACAAAACAAGCGAAAATTGGTTTGTTGTTTTTGCAGTTTGCTTGCTGGCTCAAGTATGACATGGCCACGATGTTATCAATTGTAGAGCATCCCTTACAGAAGCCAGTCTGATAGTGGGGGAGGAGTTTGTTCTCTTTAATCCATTCGTTTAGTTCCTTCAGTAGAGTACTGGCGTAGGCTTTCCCTTCAATGTCCAGAAGAGCAATGAGTCGATAGTTTTTGGGGTCTGTATTGTCCCCCTTCTTAAAGATAGGATGCAAGAAGGACCCTCACCATGAGTCTGGTACTTGTGCTTTTAATCTACATTCGGTAAACAGTGTAGAGAGAATTCTACTCCAGTAGACTGGATCTTCTCTGAAGATGGCCTCGGGGAGGCCATTAGGCCCAGGAGCCCCGTCTCTTCTTACCCTGTTTATCACTTGTTTAACTGAGGTACCATTTTGTTCTTTCCCAAGTGATCCCATGAGGGCTTCCGTATCTGTATCTTCTCCAATGCGAGTTGGACCTCATGTTTTTCATGGACTTTAATAGCTGCTTTCTCAGTGTAGATTGAGGCAGCGTGCCTTATCCAAACATTGGCGTGTACTGAGTTGCGCCTGTCCACTTTGCCGTTCTCCAAATTTGCAATGTATTGCCAGAGTTGTCGTTGTCTGTGGGGTTTTGAGAGCTCGTGTATTGTTACCCAGTCTTGCTCTAGTTTTTCCTGTTTGAGTGACCATAATAAGTGTCTCTTCTTCTTGGATAGGTCTATGCATTTCTCCCTTGTTTCTTGTGTTCCTCTAATTTTGTGTAATCGTTTTGCTCTTTTTAATTTGCATGATATTGTAGTTAGGTTTGTGTTGTGTCTAAACCTTGAGGTAAGCATTTTATTGCCCGGGCTACTGACATTAAGGTTGTTGACCAGTTTGGCTTTTAGGTTTCCAATCCACTTTGTCCAGTTTTCCATAGTGGGTGGATTCCCCGGGCCCATCTCTTGTTTTTTTCTCCAAAGATTGAACCGCTTTGCTTGGATCTTGTTCCATTTTATCCTTTTGACAAGGGAATGTTCTTCAGTCCCTGTTGACTGTGATATTGCCTCGGCTTGTTCCCTCTGTAGTAGGCACAAATTTAGGTCCACCTGCAGTAGTTTGTGGTCACTAGTCTTGTGTGCTATTATTTCAGTATTGGTAGTTTTCTGGGCTAAGAGCTTACACAGAATTGTTTCAGTTTTGGCAATTTTCTGGGCTAAGAGCTTACACAGAATTTTCTGGGCTAAGAGCTTACACAGATTTTCTGGGCTAAGAGCTTACACAGGACATCAAGTATGGTGCACAATGAGCTAATGGATTGAAGCCTTATGTGTCCCTCTCTTTTTTTTAAATTAAAATTATTTGCATTTTGAAAAACGTTTTTGTTCACGCCAAATTGTGTTTTTATATTGTTTAACAATGTTTTTCATTTGTATGATGGTGGTATGATCACTATATTACTGTTGACACATATTACAATAACTTGTAATTAAAAACCATGTTTGTGAAACACATTATTAAAAGCTTGGAGCTTTCTGATATTGTTGTGGTACGGGTTCTAACTGCAAGATCTATGGTATGAGATTGGCCTTTAGAGTGTTTTGAACGTGTGTGTAAAGTATATGTGTGTGACATAGTGATTTCCCTTGGGGAGATTTTATTTTACCATCACTGTAATCTACACCACTGCACTTCACTCTATACCACTGCACAATTACATACTACTCCACAAAACTGCACCTCTTCACCACTGTTATGTACCCCAACCTAGGCCTATGTAGCTAAACGACCTTTCACCTACATTTGTCCTACCTTGCTCTGCATAATGGTTCTAGCACTGACCTTTTTCCCAGTTATGTGCTGGATAAATGTCGATTGGTTTCCTTGAA
Organism: Lissotriton vulgaris; assembly: GCF_964263255.1. Lineage (NCBI taxonomy): Eukaryota > Metazoa > Chordata > Amphibia > Caudata > Salamandridae > Lissotriton > Lissotriton vulgaris. The sequence goes on along the minus strand of NC_141700.1, from coordinate 618,228,945 downwards.
ACTAGCCTCATTTATTATATATGAGGATTCTTAGAAAAGTCCCCTGCACATAAGGTACATAACAGGATTAACATACTTTGTATAAAAGTAATGGTCATCTTCCTCGTAGGGCAATAAAACTACTTTATATAATTGCAGGTATTGATTTAGGCACATTTACATAATGTTACTCACAACATATCGATTGTGGTAGGAACCCTGAGCTATCTCTACGGTATAAAAGAACCATACCTTCACTAGATAGACAGAGGAGATGTTTCCACTCTGACACAGACTCGGAGGTCCCGGCCTGTAGAAGCTCCAGCACACAGTGGTCAGACATCTCTCGTGGGGTGTCCAACTCGAGACCAAGACAGAGTTCTTCATTCTCTCCCACCAGGTAATGGGGTGGCTCTTTCCTAGGGGATTCTTGGCTTTACACCCACCTAAATGCTAGCTGCACTTGGGTACACTTAGGGTTTGCATTGTAGGATTACTCTTGATTGCTGTCATGTTTATATGTCTGCATATATTCACTGGTTTAGCACCATGGTAGAATTATATCTTCTAATTACTCTGTTGGTGCTCGTAATCTTATACATCTGCTTCGGCGTAATGGTAGTCGCAGCAAACATGTTTTATACTAGAATGACGGTGTTTCAATAAATGCTTATTGAAAGCGTCCCCATTGTTTATTCTGTGTATCCCTCCAAGACTGAGTGAGCATGATTGACTGAGCGAAATGTACGTTTCTAGTTCCACGATCCCTCAATGATAGAGGGTTGTTATGTTCGATAGTTGGCAGAAACTATTCGCTCCCTGGCAAAGTTAGGGGGCTGATAGTGGCACTGTGAGCTAGCTGGTGTAAAGGCAAACATATTCATTGGGGGTGTCCGGAATCAATCTAGACACCAATCCCTTTGTTTATGTTGTCTAAACATGCAGATCCTATGCATTTTAGGAACTACACTACACCACTCTACTCTGCACTTCTCCACTCTACACCACTGCACTCTATGCTACTCGACTCTACTCTGCACCACTGCCCTCTGCATCACTCCACTCTGCACCACTCTACGCCACTCTACTGTACACCACTACACTCTATGCCACTCTACTCTGCGCCACTCTACTTTTCCCCACTCCACTATGCACCACTCTAATCTATGCCACTGCATTCCACAACGCTGCATTGTAAGCTGCTGAATTCAATGCCACTGCACTCTATGTCACTATCCTCTGAAACACTTTATGCCAGTGCAATCTATACCAGTCCTCTCTACTGTATGCCCCTCCAGTGTATGCCTTGCGACTCAACACTATACCACTCCTGTACATGACACTCTCTGCCACTCCACTCAACACTCTACTCCACTCTTCACCATTTCACTCTCTGACACTCCAAGTGACTATCCTCTAAGCCACTAGCTTTTAGCCATGCTAAATAGCAGCCACGCTGGTGTACAACATGGCTAAAACACATTGGCAAAGCCATTAGTTTTTGAATAGGCAAGACCTATCGGCTTTGCCAATGCTTGTTTACCATCTCTGCATTCTTGCCTATTAACGCCAGGCTGTGGCTGATCGCAACTCTGTGTAGCCGGCCAGAAGCCTCAGGCTTTAGCTGGCATTAGATCTCAAAGAGCGAAGGAATGTGGAGTTGTCCCAAAAGCAGTAGCTGCACCAAAAGCCGCTGTCTCACCGGCCCCTTCCCTTGGCCAGCTTCCTCCTTCCTTCCTCCTGGAGCTCCGTTCCCAAACGCAATCAACTCTCATTTCAGGCCTACGATGGAGAGTAGCCATCATGGCCACAGAAAGAAGACTGTCCGACTACACTCCTATGAACACCATTTTCTAATCCAATCTCTTTGCCTTTTCTGCATGAGATGTCATTTTTTATCAACTATTATTTACAAATATGTACTTGGCAGGACGTTTATTTAATTTAATAACAGCGTGTGATTGCCCGCATGTGCTGTTTACTTGTGTGGATCCATTATTGCAGTGTCCTTGTGCCAACAGCCACATATTTGCATGTTTTAATACAGAAACTGTGTGAGGCCAATAGAGTTTACCCTGCCATGCACCTCAAACTGTCTTGTAGAGTACAGCCTTTTCAGCGTTTGCCTTTATTCAGTTGGAAACGTATGTTCTTACATTTAATACAAATTATCTTTTCAATTTTGTAGGTGTTTACTTTTTGGGTCTTTGCTTTGCCAATGCTTGTTCCAAATCACATCCCACATTGGAGTAATGGGCCTGATTTTCATCAAGATGTCTTTCTCCTGAAGGACTTCACTCAAAAAAGCATATTTTGTAGGTGTACTCCTTGCACTTAATGTACACGTTTGTAGTCTACTTTATTACATTTGAGCCCGAAATGCATATCTTTCTTTGCACGTGCATCACTTAAGTATGCACAAAAGGCAACTGAGTGCAAGAATGTGAGTGGCTGAAGGATGGGGACAGTCAAATCACTTCATATGCATATGTAATATGTGGGAGTCCAAGGAGAGGTCATGGAAAAGCAATGCAGGTAGAGCAGGGCAGTCACAATGTCAGTGTTGACGTACAAGGTTTGCGATACATTGTGAATGGCTTTGCACAATTGTAAATGTACTCCTTTGGGCAACGAGTTCACTGGCGGCAGCCCATGGGCACCGCTTCTAGTTTGTCAAGAGTGACTCTAGGGTCAAGGCTTCGCCAATCGCCATCCACACCTGGCTGCACCCTTGATTGTTGTGCCACCATGCAGCGCTATATGGACTCTTCCTGGTTTCTTAGCCAGGACTATAAGGACCAAAGCCCTGAAATGTTTCCAGTGAAAATGTCGGTTTTTCCATACATGCCTCTGTGGCTACATATTAATTACTACCCAACTAAATGGTGGCCACATGATCTCGCTTCGAACAACACCAGATTGAATTAATGTCTGCAAAGACTATCAATTACCTATAAAGCTTCTTACAGATGCTCCCAGTAGACACATGCTGACTGAGCTATTTTACCAGGATTTTAATTTGTGCGACTACAAAGGATTTCTGCAATAAGCACCATGACCACTGATGTTTCAAATTAAGCTATGAACATATGAATTGCTGTTTGCATTAGTGCTCAGCAGGAGGTGCATTGATCCTCTGAGCTATTATGTGACAATTAACATTTGTGACTAGTGAATGCAGACAGATAGCTTCATGACATCCATTATTCACCTTATATATCCGACTAATATTAGAATCATTACACAGTGCTTACTAAGTTTGTAAAAAAGAAAAGAAGAAAAAGGTCAAGTGCATGGGCTCAGCGTTTTTCTTTGGAGTCCATTCGCCGCACGGGGCCAATTGACAATGTTATCTATTCTCTGGCGCTACCAGTTGACAGAGTTACCCAATACCAAAGCTGAATAATTACCAGTACTCATTTGTGGTGACTGAGACTTCTTTTTCATCACCTGACTTTGACACAATGCAAGAACAACAAAGTAGAAAAGTAGTTTCCACCCAGGCTTGTCCTTGGTGTTATTTGAGGCCAAACAAGAGTGCATGGGAAATGTGGGCAATAGAAAGAGGGTTCCTTCAAATATCAGAAAAGAATCTTGCTGGTGTTGAAAACTACTGCATGTCTAGCCCTAGGTAAAAGGTATATGAATTAGAGTATAGTCAGGTCCGTCAGAGGTTTTGAAGGGCCCAGGCCAAAAAGAGTACACAGGGCCCCACACTAATTTCTAGGGAAAAGGTTTAACTTTACTAGGCAACTGCAGCATTTCCAGATGTCTTCCTTAGAACAGTGTTGTTTATGTAGTGCCAGCTAAATACCGGGGATACCACACCCTTTCCCGGACTGAGTTGGGTTGTGGGCCTCACCCCCAGGGAAGCAGAGGGTTTGCCTATGCCGGGACAACTAACATACTGTTTGAGCTGCAGTGCTACAATAGCTGCAAAAAGTGCACCTGTCCAAAAAAATCACCCGAAATGTATACCATTTCAACTCTAATGATGGAATTTTTAATGAAAAGTAAAAACGTCTCCAGAAATTGAAAAACAGTGTTAGAATGCTGTAATTTAGCATCTCAGCACCATCCCAACAGCTGCTGCCCTCAAGATGCATCTGAAGGCAAAATATCAGTACTACCGACCAGTGGCTGTTCATCAGTGATCTAGGATTCGATCGACGGGGGAGCAAACATCTCATAGATTTGTGCATCAGCGTCTTAGGACAAGGGATGTAGATACTGCAGCAGGTAGAGAAGAATCCTTTCTACAGAGTTAAAGTGCAGACATGTAGAAGAAGCCGCGCAGATTTGCAATTGTATTGCCATTCTAAATAATCACAGGGTCAGACTGGACTACAGATCAATTAGGCAGTGCCAGAATGGCTGGTCTGAGACGTGGGCCTCTTTTATGGTCTCCTGGGGGCGGCCTTAGGCATGTGCAAGCTGTGCACCTGCACAGGGCCACCAAACCGCAGGGGTCACCACGCCAATATATATCCTTTATATAATAATCCTCTGAGGATGGATACATATTTGCGTGGCGGCCCCTGGCAGGGATTTGGCGGCCTCCGGCTCTGTTCCACTTCCAAAAACCCTGACACCCCCTCTTCACTGGCCTCCGCACTCCGCCCTGCCCGGACCCCCTCTTCTGGGGCCCCCTACCTACGCTCCCTGCCCAGGGCCGCCATGAGCCTAGAGCCGCCCCTGCCTGGGCCGGTTGTTAGGGGCTCACTTGCACCGCGCATGTGCTGCAAGAGTACTGTTTACAATTCAATACGTTTACTACCTGCACATTGCATTCCATTTATTATTTTTGTTGTCAGTGTCATTTGCAATGTTTCAATTGCTTAGCTTCCTTAGGCTTCCCATCCTTTCTTTTGTGTTAACTCCTCCCTGGAGCATGGACCAAGTACATATGTTTTTCGTTGTCTTTGCTCCCCATTGTCTTTTTGCAACACACTATTTTTTATTTTATACGCATTTCAGTGTTATTGCTGGAAGTGCAATGTTCATTCCTACTTTTAACAGAGGCTTACAGCTTCTTATGTTCCTGCCGTCTGGATTGATACTTCAGTTACTTACATCCACAACTGGACTACTCTTCGACACTCTGCTCTACACTACTCCGCTTTACTCCACTCCACCCAACGCTACATCATTCCACTCTATTCCAGTCCCCTCTACTCTACGCTACTCTATTCTATGCCACTCTACTCTATGCCACTCCACTGTACTCTATGCAACTCCAGTCCACAGTATGCTACTCTACTCTATGCCACTCTACTCCATGCAACACTACATCACTCCACTCACTTCCAGTCCCCTCTACTCTACTGTACTCTCTGCCACTCCACTGTACTATATGCCACTCCACTGTATGCCACTCTACTCTATGCCACTCTTACTCTATGCCACTGTACTGTATGTCACTTTAATATACGCTACTCCACTCTGTGCCAATCCATTCTATGCCACTCTACACAACTCCACTCTAAGCCACACAATTGTGTGCTACTCTGTGTCATGCCACTCTACTTCACTCTCCTCTACTCCACATCCCTCTACACTACCCTACTCTATGCCACACCACTAACATTTAGCTATTTTGCACAGCATGGCTAAAATACACTGGCGAAGCCAAAAGCTCTCACATACGCATGATCTATCGGCTTTGCCAATGCTTGCTTAGGTATTCAGTCGACACCCACTACTTCCAGACCAGTAAGAGGAGTTTGACTAGTAACAGTGTAGCCCAAGTAAATAACAGATAATGCGTGAAAGGTTAGAAAGTCAGCCAGGGTTGTGACACATTTGAACAAGCTCATGACCCTCCTTGCACTTAGCCCAAAATAAACATTTATAAGTGACGACAAGCTAAGAACATTGAAATAAATACATTGAAATAAATAACACCACCCGTACACTCGTTTGCAGACAAAAACAATGTTCCTTGAGTTAAAAAAGCAGCGATTTAATTCAATAAATAGTTTCATTTTAATATAGTTTAATTTTGAACAACCATTCCAAATAACGTACAAAACGTTTGCAATTCACATAATTAAAATACAATTTCTGAGGCAAAAAAGTACATTTTGTAATAGTGATAAACTTTAATGGGAAAAAGAACATCCAGTCTTAGAATTAAACCTTTTCATTTCAGTCAGACTTTGATCACATATTTTTTCAGAATAACCCACCCATTTCCTCAAATAAAACAAACCCTACCTATAAAATACTGCTTCCTCTTTATTCATTTGTTAAAAATAAGGGAAAATATTCTCCATAGAGAAACTGTGGCAGAACAGTATGAGATATCGTATTTACTATATAAAAATTCCATTGCCTGTCCCATGTTACAGTATTGCTAGATAGGAACAGTTCTCGAAACAGGTTCAGTACAACCAGAAATAATATTTTACAAATTAACGTACTCCATGTTCAGCACTGTATTTGCATAGAAACCCTCCCACTACCCTACTTGTAGTACAACCAACTGGTTTGCTTAATTTCTATTTCCTGAACATCTTTTTGAAAACCTTTTTGTTTAACTGCAGATTAAAATTTTGTCTTGAGAGAGTACTTATATTTTCTAGAAGGCTCAGTAAATAAAGGTCATCTCAAGGTCGCAGCATATTGATGAATAGTGGATAGTCAGTTCTAAAATTGCATACATTCTTGTCCCGATCTAGCTGTTGTAGCAAGCATGGCTAGATCCTTACAGTCAGCGTTGGACTGTGACAGAAAATAGGCCAGGGCACCCAAATAAAATGGACACTATTAGCAAATCAGATATCTGAAAAAGTGTCCACACAATGCAGGTCAGGGCAAGTTTGAGCTTGCTAAGCCTTGCTGTATAAATGTTTGACAAGGTTTGGGAGGCTGCTTACATTTGTGCTCGCTGCAAATACTGTTTGAGGGAATATATGGAAAATATCGAGAAATAATTGTCCACCAGACCATAACAGGCCTACAGACAGCTAAAAGAACGGCTCATAGACTGACCTGCCAGACCATTCCTTCTTGCATTGCCAGGTTGCAATACCATTAGTTATCTCCCTTAGTGTCAAGACTAGGCCTGGGCGTCAAATTCCATTCCACTCGCGGAATTTGAGTGATTTCCCGTTTCGCAGAGAATGCAGAATTGCCAAAATTGCCGCGATCTGCTGCTTCGCGGAATTTTTTGCTTGTTCATGCTTTCAAAATGCATGTTTGCGAGATATTTCTCCCCGAGCACGCAAACAGCATTCGCGAACAGTAAAAAAGCATCGCGAACGGGCAGAACAAGCAATTTCGCGTGTTCGCAAAACTTTTGCATGCTCGTGGAGATTTTTTACCGTTTCGCAGAGCTTTGTGTAGCGCGACTACGCAAATTCCGCCCAGCCCTGGTCAAGACGCTCATTTTCAGCCAAGTTTTACAAATTTTATAACATAAAAACAAAAGATATAAACGAAGCCTTCAAAATGCTACAGACCATTATTTAATAGATGTACTTATGTTTTTCATGCTCCTCAGTGGAATTTTAAAGCAGTACTTTTACTATGATGCAGCTCCACGAACCAGCATAATGGTCACCATTTTAACAATAAAGACATATAGGAGAAGAATAAATGTATACCTGCCAAGCTGGACCCAGCACCTAAGGAGGGTGCATCTTTCCATCACTGCTTTTTAAACTGATACACTGAAGGTAATCCTTAAATCCCCTTTGAACCAATGCCCATTCCGTATTGGTCTACTCCAGCACACCTTTCAAGGAGTGACCTTCAAGCAACCAAGATATCTAGTGCTTGGTTAGACCAAATTGCACTACTTTCATTCGGTGAAATTTACTATGAACATATTTTTGCCCTATATGCAAGGAAGAAAATATATGCTTCCGTACCATCCTCCTACCTACAGTTGTACTGACAAATTATTAGTAAGGTCCAGAGCCTCTAGTACACAAATGCATTATCAAAACAAAATGTCCCTTTCCCTTTTAGCAGGCAAGGCCACTGTTCTAACACCCATTCCAATTTCTGTTGTCCTTCAACTAGTTGATGTACGACAGCATCCATATGACAATTTATCCCACTTCTTACACCTATTTATGGTTGATTGCGGGTGGTATCAAATACTAGGAGGCCTTTGCATAAGAAATCAAGAACTTTTATTCTTTCTAGTGAGGAAATGATCAAAGTTTTATTTTAGGAAACGTTAGTCTTTTAGCCGTGTTATGACCTCAGAATTCTCACCCTGGTGTTCGTCCCTTTCCTTCCTAGGTTTTCCTCCTGGTGGCCAGGGTCTCATCTCTCCCAACCTCAAGAAAAGAGAGCAGGCTCAATCAAGAAAGTACTAGTCTGTTTTAAATTTTTCTTTCCCTATTCCTTCCCACTCTTCCTCCAATCATGTATTTTATAATTGTTTCTGGAGTTTCCTTCTATCAGGTTCCAGTATAATGTAATGTTTATGTTAGTTTTCAGCGATCCATTAGTTTTGCTCTCAATGAAAGTTTTTTTCTCATGAATTAAAATAAAAGACACTTCCATAAGTCACAAATACAAATTTAGCTAGGGGGAAAATAAATCACTAAATTGTGCACCCTTTCTTTGAAAGGTTCAGAGCTTCTATATGTCTCCTTTCCTAAATAGTTTAAGGTTGTGCAAGTGCATGAGTGGCAGTCTCCAGTCTTCTCCTGAAGCCTATTGCCCCAGTGCAAGTCAGGCTCTGTTAAAGTTGGTGCTTTCCTTCAGTATATAATCTCTTCGTCTCCCCTCCCATCTACTGCTTTACATGTTTTTAACATCGAAAGCATAAGCAATAGGTTTCTTTGTCTATGCCTAGCCTCTCTAATACAGATATTTGAATTTCCAGATAGGAGGTAGCACCTGTGGGATTAGCAGCCTGGAAGACGGCTTGTGCTTCCCCAACAAGTAACAGGGCTAAGCATTGTGGCAATCGTTCCTGAGGCCAGCAACTGGCTTGAGCGACTCTTTCAAAATTAATAAAGAAAGCTGTCGCATCTTCCCCAGGGTGGTGTCGTTTTTTTAGAGCAACAGCGTGTCCTAAGGGCAGTATACCCTTACTCTGAGCCAAGCTAGTAGCTGTCTGAAAGTTGGTATGACTGGTCTGTCTAGCTCTTCAGAAAGTCTTGAAGTGTTTTTTGCTCCTGATCGGCTTCTTTGCTGTATGTTTCTAGGGCAAATACAACAAGATGATGGACAGAGCACTGAAACCTTTCAGACACTCACCCCCAGTCACAGATCTGGGTTGAATCCATCATCGTTCTTTGGCTCACTTCGCCACCCCAGTCCAGACCTAGCTATATGCAAATCAGTCTTGACCATGTGCCTCATGGGAACAGTCCAGCCCGAACGGCTAAGCCAGGTCTTCCCAGGACCAGAAACAAGCATCCATCTTTCTAGGGCTTACTCCAACTTCTGTTGTCTTTTAACTAATTGATCTACAACAAAGTCCCTTGTATCAGATGACAACTTGTCCCCTTTCTGACACCACTTTGTGGATTTTTGCAGATGCTATCCAAGACTTTGGATCATAAATCAAGAAATGATTTCCCCTATACCAAAGTCATTATTTTTTCATGGCTGAGTCTCTAATGCCAAGGAGTACATTCAATATGAGAGTGCCAGAAATGTACCATGGATACTTTAGCCAAAGCCATAGATAGGTACCTCTCAAAATTCCCTACGGTATACAAGGGTCAGCAATTTTCCATTGAAACCCCATATAAAATAAGTACAGGAAATCCTATGACAAGAGTTACCTCAAATATCAATTCCAACATTTTGGTATGGAACCACCTCATATGCTAAGAATTACATGCATCATGTCAGGGCTTTTGCCAAGTGTGGTGGCGCGTGCTCTGTGTCCCTGCCGCTGGTTATGACTGGCTGGTGGCTTTCTCAGTTAGACAGTTCGAGTCCCCACAGCCAAAGATGGTCTCTTAATAGAAGCATATCCGAGCCTGCAGTTTGCCATAGGTAACACCTCCCATCCATATTCTATTAGTGCCCTTGTCTATAAGGCAAGAATAACCTCCAGGATGCCAGACCAGTAACACACTTGCACGCATAACACACATACACTGACACACACACATTCTCTCTCACACACATTCTAACTATTGCTCTTGTACACTTTTGGACATTTGTACTCTGGTACACTCACACAGACACACTGCCATTCAAACCTCCATTAGTCAGTCTGCTTTTATTATGTTAGAAAAGTTTGCCCTGCTACTTTTACTATACCTGCCTTGCCTTTTAGTGAAGCTTAATAAAAACATATTCTCTGTATGATATTCGAAAATAATATATTGCCTTTTCAATGTTTGTTACAAGTATGATGTGAATGAAAAGTACACTTCCTTAAAATAGCTGTACGGGTCCTATATTTGGTTTAACGTGTGAATCAAGCTGTTACAGTGTTGGAAATTAACTAATCCAGGTTCTAACATGTAATATCACAGCGTCAAACTGATCTTATGAAATGCTTGACTTCTTTGGCAACCATGGATGTTATCCAGTAACACTTTGCCTTTTTGGGTTTGTAAGACCCAACTTACAATGTAAAAAAAACTACAAGTCCCAGAGTGATGCATTGTGGTAAATGGAAAGCCAGGAATGGTTGAAGGTGTCACACGATCCTGATTCGATCACCATAGGCCAAAGCTTCAACCCTAGTCTCCCTCCTCACGCCATCTCACATTCTTACACCAGCCCTGTTACTGCAGATAGAATTAAATGGCTTCTAGAACTAAGGAAAGAGCAGGTGATCTGTGGGTACATTTGTAGAAATATGTGTATATTCATGAGAGTTGTGTAATTTTTATATGTGCAGAGTACGAGGTGTGCTCATGTAAGTGCCGGGTGATGGTGAATAGTGTGAGTGAGTGCAGCGTGAGGTGTGCAAGTGTAGGGCGGACAATGTGCCGATGTGAGTGTCGGGTGACCTGCATGAATGCAATCTGAGAGGAGGGCCCATGTGCATGTCGGGTGAGAGGAATGCGTGCATAGTGAGAGTAGTGACCGCAGGGTGGTGTGAGTGGTGTAAATGCAGGGCGAGTGGTGTGCCTGTGTGTGGTGCAGGGTGAGCGGGGAGAGTGAAGGATGATCTGTGAGAGTGTCTGGTGAGTGCATGGTGAGAGGAGTTAGTGCAGAGTGACTGGTGTGTCTCTATGAGTTCCAGCAGACTACTGTCCCTGCGTGCAGGCAGGATGAACAGAGTGCTTGCATGAATGCAGACTGAGAGGTCTGTGTTAGTGCAGGGTGATAGGAGGAAGTGTAGGGTGAGTGGTGTGACTCCAGGGTGAGTGATGTGCTTGTTTGTGTGAGTGCTGTGCCTATGCGAGCGCACAGTGAGTGATGTGATGTGACAGTATGAGAGTAGGGTGAGAGGAGTAACTGTCTGGTGAGTGATGTGACATATGAGTTTGGACGCGGGTGAAAGTGCAGAGTGGGAGAAATGAATGTGTGGTGAGTGATGTACTTGTTTGAGTGAGATTGCAGAGTGAGCAGTGAGAGTGCCAGGTGTCACATGAGTGCAAGTTAGTAGTGTGTTTGTGTAAGTGCAGGGTGAAAAGCATGAGTGCATGGTGAGTGGTGTAAGTGCAGGGTGATCAGTGCACTTGTGATCACAGAGTAGGTGGAGGGAGAACAGCATGAGTTTATGGTAAGGGGCATAAGTGCAGTGTGGTCGCTGAGAGTGTAGGATGAGTGTTGTGATCGGGGCACAGGATAAACTGTGTGAGTGCAATGCGATCACTAAGAGTGTAGGGTGAGCAGTGAAAGTGACAAATGAGTGGAGTGTCATGAGCGTGCAGGGTGAGTGGTGTGAGTGCAGGGTAGGAGGAGGGTGAATAGCGTGAGTGCATGGTGAGCAGTGTGACTGCAGTGTGATCGCTGTGAGTGCAGGATGAGCATGAAAGTGAAGGATGAGTGGTGAGAATGACAAAGGAGTTGTCTGAATGCAGGATATATTCCGAGACACCTGGAGTTACTCAGCATTGGGTTGTCAGCTGATGTAGTGTTTCAGATATAAGTTAAACTATTGCTATTAAGGCATCAATCACAGATGGATGGTGGAGGAAATGTATGATGTGCTGATCTCACAACAAACTTTCAGTCTCCTGATTAGGATTGCTAGCTGATCGTGTTTATACTGGCACCACCAGTATGTTGCTGTCCCAGCCAGTACAAAAGTAAGCAAAATCACCTAAGGCTGGTATTTTAGCGCTTATTTGTGCATACTTCAAACAGCAAATATAAATAGCACTTTTAAATGTGTTGCAAATGAATACATACCATTTTATTTATAGCCCTATTTAGTGGCAAGGCTTTTGCAGACTACTTAAACAGCAACAAATAGATGGTAATTTTTGCTGGGAAAGGTGGCATTCCTACTTGTGAGATGCGTTTTAAGGGGGTACTGGAACCAGTGAAAAACACACAAAGCCTCGTTTACCAGTTCACACAGGCATGTAAAAGGTCTTTTAAAGACTGTGAAAAACACTAGGGGTGTCGGATATAAGACTCCAGACACTACCCAGCCAAGCCCACAGCATCTCAGACTGTAGGAGTCCAGGCTGTGCGACACAACGAGGGAGGGTTTGCTGTTGACAACTATGCCTCCTTCCCTGTACCGCTGCTATCAGTTTCTTTGAGAGGTCCTTGTATTGTAGTTCAGTGCTGCAGCCACCATCTTCATTTGCCCACCAGATCCTTGGTTTACTCTACCTTTTGGCAGCTATTTGAGCTTGGCATTGACACAGCAGACACTGCTGTTACCTTGTCAACTCCTCCTCCCTCATGCTGGTAGCCTGGGGAGGAGATCAACACAGGAGTCCTTCTGTTTTTATGTCCTTTGTGACTGATTGTTGTTCTCTTATTTTCTATGATAGTCTCTTTTCTTTCTTTCTTTCTTTCTTTCTTTTTCTTTCTTCCTTGCTATCTTTCTTTTTTTTCTTTCAGGAGTTCAGGCGGCATTGGAGAGGCAGGCGAAGGAGAAACATTCAGGTAAATCCTCTAATCCATCACAGATGGTAATCATGGTCTTTGCAAACCTTTGAGACAAAATAAGTTATGATCGCTTCAAACTAGACTTTGGTCTTGCTGATTTTTTATTTAAAGTAATTGTTCAACGTCAACAAATGCACTCGTACAGTTATGAAAGTTGAGGGCATCACACCATTAAATCTGAACAATATATGTGTGTGTCGTCACCGTAGTTGAAAAAATATGGTATTTTGTCATTAATTTGACAAGTGAATGCAAGCAAATATTAAAGAGATGGGCGCAGTCATGAACGCTGTGGTAGAGTAGTGTACTGCAGTGCTTGTTTTATGTTGGTGCAGCTCATGCGATATGGTCCATGCTCGAGCTGCACCTCTTCTTGATTCTTGTGATTGTTTAAATATGGTTGTCCGTATTGGGCCCGTGCTAGTAAGCTGAGTGGTTGGTGAGGATTCCAGTGAACGAATCAGTTCATCCTGCGATCTGAGCTGGCCGGTCACTGCCAATCATAGGCGAGCACCTGTGTGTAGTAAACCATCAACTTACCTGCAGTCTCCTAGATCTTCATTTATTACAATTTGGCGATGATAAGCTCTCACCCTCCGACACCTTCCGGTACCTCATGTGCATCATTTTTTGGATGCCTGACTGAACCGCATCTTCTCGCATCAAGCTTCATCCGGCAGTCGGAGTCTGCCCTTGCTTTTCAATGTGTGGTGGTACGAGGCCCTGTGCTGTTTCTCTGAGCGCTCTCCTTTTTGGGGTCTTTTGTCTCTTATCCAAGCTCACACGGGCTCAGCGCCGTCGCACTGCCATTGTCTTGTATTGCTTGGCAACGGCCTGCTGTTGGGGTCAAATTATCTTGCTCTACTGCGTGTGATGTCACTCAGCCACCTCCTTTTTTGGCTCATCCCGGCAAACCCACCATCAAATGGGCTCAGCGGTTTCGCCTTATCGAGAATCCTCTTATCACCATTGATGCTGGGGTGTACAGCCCACAGAGGAAATTGGCCCTTCTATTTGGCTCAACACAACAAGACTGAAGTAGTGCTCTTCGGCAACAACACCTCACCATGGGACTCTTCCTTGAGGTCGACTGAACTTTGAAGATCTTCAAATGGCTCCCAAGCAACAACAGAAAAACTGTCACTCACACCATAATCACTAGCAAGTTGGAGTACGGGAACACCCTCTACCCCGGGATCACCAAACAACTCACTAGAAGACTACAAACCATCCAGAACTCTGAAGCCAGACACATCCTCAACCTCCCATACAAATCTCACATCACACCTCACCTAAGGGAAGCACACTGGCTCCGAATACTCAAACGTGCTCAATTCAGACTGCTAACACACACATTCAAGGCATTACACAACTCAGACACCACTTACCTGAACAGTCGCAGCTCCTTCCACCAACCACCCAGACACCTTCGCTCCACAGGACTCCTACTCGCACACATCCGACGCATATACAGAACCCGATCAGGAGGGTGAGCGTTCCCTTACACCAATCTTAAAGCATGGAACGACCTCCCACTCCATATCAGAGCCTCCTCGTTCCTTCGTGAATTCTAAAGCTGAAGCCCTAACTTTTTAATTAACCAGTCTACCATAGACAGTGCTAGCCACAAAGACCTGCTCAGCCCCCAGGACAACCTTGCGGGTGATAGTGCACTTTACAAATACACATAAATTAAGGGTTTCTACTGTAAGTCATGGCCTGGTCCTTTTGTCTGAGCTGTCAAGAGGGAGGTGTCCATGTCCACCAGTCTCCAAGTTCCAGCAGCTAGTGGCATTTAGATTGATGCAGCTCCTACCCAAACAAATAGAGCATAATGTGGCTATGGAGGTCGAGTAAATATGTGTTGCAACACGTATTCTTCGCCCATCACTATTGCTTAACTGATGGGGGACCCCTATTGGCTCTCCCTCTTGAGCTTTGATTTCTCTGTTTTACCCAACAGGCATTTAAAATAGTGCGATATAGGACTGGAATTTATTCTTGTGGATCTAATTTATTTTGCTTTATACAGCACTTTTACACAAAGTGCTTTACAAGATTGGCTGTAGGTACTTCACAAAGGTCAAAACGTATTGGGCTTGTTATACATTTAAATCAGTATAGAGAGAAAAGTAAAGAAAAACAGGAAGACGTTGTTCACCACCAGAACAAAAGAGAGGTACATGTGAGGCATTCAGCTCCTCACTAGATGAGTGTGGGGGAGGCAAATCACAAGACATGGTTAACGAGGGTGACATTAACAATAAAGAAGACAAGCTAGGTGTACAGGCAGCAGCACGCTCCAAGCAGGAAGAGGCCTCGCAGAAGCAGCAGTAGGCCCAACCAGAACACTGATCGCACCATGATTCAATGACTCTCTGATATAGTGCCACTGCATGGCTCCTCGCCTGCCTTCCTGCGCCATCTTTGTTTTGGAAACCTTAATAAAGCGCATAGTGACATATGTGTTTGTTCTGCAGCAAATTGCTAATGAGAGCGTGGATGTCCCTAGTTCACAACTGTGGGGAATGCAAATGAGAGCAGGGCAACCTGTGGCCGATCCTCCCTGAGGGGACTCCCGAAGGGCCTGTTAGCTGGAATGTCAAATGTTTACCAGAGCTAATGGGCAAAAACAGTTGGCTGGTGACAAGATAATGGCTTCTCTGTGCACATTAAGGAGTGACGAGCAGTGTGGTTAATGAGGGCAAATGAGGATTTAGCTAATTAGGGCTAACCTTCACCTTTAGAGCTTGGCAGTCCCCAAGCGATAATTAGACACAGTCGGCGTGGAAGAACTGAAGCGCTGACACCCACCGAGCGTGCACGTGGAAGGAGCAAGTCACGGTATTATGTATGCGGAAGTGTGCGTCCGGAGATGCGTCTCCCCCGGCAGCATTCTGAAAAGATGAACTGGTCCTTACTTAGCGCGTTGCTGATTCGCTACCACACATGCCGGCGCCTATCGCTCACCCAACCTCTTCACCCGTCTTCTATGTGTCACTGATAGAGGTAGCAGGAACAATGGACCAGCTCTGTTTCTATAGTAGTCAGTGCTTGAATTAGAAACAAGCATTTGCAATGCAATTGGTCTCGCATTAGGAAAGTGTGAGCTATTGGTATTGTAAATGACAATTTTTTTAAATATGTGTTGGCTTTGAAAATATATAAATTAATAGCATTGTTATTCACAAAGCCAATAGCTTACACTTTCCTAATGCGAGTCCTATTGGCTATGGCAATGCTTATTGGTAGCAAGCAAGGACAGTGCTGTTGTGGTGCTGAGTGATGATGTGGTTGGGCTGAGTGATGTGGTGGTGTCCCCGAGTGATGTGGTGGTGTCCCCGAGTGATGTGGTGATGACCCCGAGTGATGTGGTGGGGTCCCTGAGTGATGTGGTGGTGCCCCTGAGTGATGTGGTGGTGTTCCTGAGTGATGTGGTGGTGTCCCAGAGTGATTTGGTGGTGTTCCCAAATGATGTGGTGGTGTTCCGAGTGATGTGGTGGTGTCCCTGAGTGATGTGGTGGTGTCCCTGAGTGATGTGGTGGTGTCCCTGAGTGATGTGGCGGTGACCCTGAGTGATGTGGTGGTGTCCCCGAGTGATGTGGTGGTGTCCCTGAGTGATGTGGTGGTGCCCCTGAGCGATGTGGTGGTGTCCCTGAGTGATGTGGTGGTGTTCCTGAGTGATGTGGTGGTGTCCCTGAGTGATGTGGTGGTGCCCCTGAGTGATGTGGTGGTGTTCCTGAGTGATGTGGTGGTGTTCCAGAGTGATGTGGTGGTGATTGATGCGGTGGTGTCCCTGAGTGATGTGGTGGTGTCCCTGAGTGATGTGGTGGCGTCCCCGAGTGATGTGGTGGTGCCCCTGAGTGATGTGGTGGTGTCCCTGAGTGATGTGGCGGTGTCCCCGAGTGATGTGGTGGTGTCCCCGAGTGATTTGGTGGTGTCCCCGAGTGATGTGGTGGTGTCCTCGAGTGATGTGGTGGTGTCCCCAAGTGATGTGGTGGTGTCCCTGAGTGATGTGGTGGTGCCCCTGAGTGATGTGGTGGTGTTCCTGAGTGATGTGGTGGTGTTCCAGAGTGATGTGGTGGTGATTGATGCGGTGGTGTCCCCGAGTGATGTGGTGGTGTCCCTGAGTGATGTGGTGGTGTCCCCGAGTGATGTGGTGGTGCCCCTGAGTGATGTGGTGGTGTCCCTGAGTGATGTGGTGGTGTCCCCGAGTGATGTGGTGGGGTCCCTGTGTGATGTGGTGGTGTCCCTGCCCCGAGTGATGTAGTGGTGTCTCCGAGTGATTTGGTGGTGTCCCCGAGTGATGTGGTGGCGTCCCAGAGTGATGTGGTGGGGTCCCTGAAGGATGTGGTGGTGTTCCTGAGTGATGTGGTGATGTCCCTGAGTGATGTGGTGGTGTCCCTGTGTGATGTGGTGGTGTCCCTGAGTGATGTGATGGTGTTCCTGAGTGATGTGGTGGTGTCCCTGAGTGATGTGGTGGTGTCCCTGAGTGATGTGGTGGTGCCCCTGAGTGATGCCCCTGAGTGATGTGGTGGTGCCCCTGAGTGATGCCCCTGAGTGATGTGGTGGTGCCCCTGAGTGATGCCCCTGAGTGATGTGGTTGTGCCCCTGAGTGATGTGGTGGTGCCCCCGAGTGATATGGTGGTGTCGCGGAGTGATGTGGTGGTGTCCCTGAGTGATGTGGTGGTGTTCCTGAGTGTTGTGGTGGTGTTCCTGAGTGATATGGTGGTGTCCCTGACTGATGTGGTGGTGTCCCTGAGTGATGTGGTGGTGTCCCAGAATGATGTGGTGGTGCCCCCGAGTGATGTGGTGGTGTCGCCGAGTGATGTGGTGGTGTCCCAGAGTGATGTGGTTGTGTTCCTGAGTGATGTGGTTGTGTTCCTGAGTGATATGGTGGTGTTCCTGAGTAATGTGGTGGTGTCCCTGAGTGATGTAGTGGTGTCCCCGAGTGATGTGGTGGTGTCCCCGAGTGATGTGGTGGTGTCCCTGAGTGATGTGGTGGTGTCCCCGAGTGATGTGGTGGGGTCCCTGAGGGATGTGGTGGTGTCCCTGAGTGATGTGGTGGTGCCCCTGAGTGATGCCCCTGAGTGATGTGGTGGTGCCCCTGAGTGATGCCCCTGAGTGATGTGGTGGTGCCCCTGAGTGATGCCCCTGAGTGATGTGGTTGTGCCCCTGAGTGATGTGGTGGTGCCCCCGAGTGATATGGTGGTGTCGCGGAGTGATGTGGTGGTGTCCCTGAGTGATGTGGTGGTGTTCCTGAGTGTTGTGGTGGTGTTCCTGAGTGATATGGTGGTGTCCCTGACTGATGTGGTGGTGTCCCTGAGTGATGTGGTGGTGTCCCAGAATGATGTGGTGGTGCCCCCGAGTGATGTGGTGGTGTCGCCGAGTGATGTGGTGGTGTCCCAGAGTGATGTGGTTGTGTTCCTGAGTGATGTGGTTGTGTTCCTGAGTGATATGGTGGTGTTCCTGAGTAATGTGGTGGTGTCCCTGAGTGATGTAGTGGTGTCCCCGAGTGATGTGGTGGTGTCCCCGAGTGATGTGGTGGTGTCCCTGAGTGATGTGGTGGTGTCCCCGAGTGATGTGGTGGGGTCCCTGAGGGATGTGGTGGTGCCCCTGAGTGATGTGGTGGTGTGCCTGTGTGATGTGGTGGTGTCCCAGAGTGATGTGGTGGATGCGGTGGTGTCCCTGAGTGATGTGGTGGTGCCCCTGAGTGATGTGGTGGTGTCCCCGAGTGATGTGGTGGTGCCCCTGAGTGATGTGGTGGTGTCCCTGAGTGATGTGGTGGTGTCCCCGAGTGATGTAGTGGTGTCCCCGAGTGATGTGGTGGTGTCCCCGAGTGATGTGTTGGTGTCCCAGAGTGATTTGGTTGTGTCCCTGAGTGATGTGGTGGTGTCCCTGAGTGATGTGGTGGTGTCCCTGAGTGATGTGGTGGTGCCCCTGAGTGGTGCACCTGAGTGATGTGGTGGTGTCCCCAAGTGATGTGGTGGTGTCCCCGAGTGATGTGGTGGTGTCCCTGAGTGATGTGGTGGTGTCCCCGAGTGATGTGGTGGTGTCCCCAAGTGATGTGGTGGTGTCCCTGAGTGATGTGGTGGTGTCCCTGAGTGATGTGGTGGTGCCCCTGAGTGATGTGGTGGTGTCCCTGAGTGATGTGGTGGTGCCCCTGAGTGATGTGGTGGTGTCCCTGAGTGAGTGATGTGGTGGTGTCCCTGAGTGATGTGGTGGTGCCCCTGAGTGATGTGGTGGTGTCCCTGAGTGATGTGGTGCAGCAGGACAGAGACTGAAGCTAAGAACACGCAGAGTTGAGTGCTACAAAGCGCGTTCAGTTTATCAAAGCACAGAATGATTGAGCCGGGATAAAGCAAGGGGAAACAGGAAAACACAGGGAGAGTGTATAATGATAGAGGCAGCGAGAGCTGGAACTTGGACAGCAAACAAGTACGGGGTCGAGAAGGCACTGAATGGGAGAACACGGAAAACACCCAGGGCCAAGGAAGGAAGATGCAAGCACACGGGAGAGCAGGCGGAGACTAGAGGGCAAAGAGTAGCAAGCAAAACAAGCTCTCTGCATTGCTGGGGCGGGGGAGCGGGAGCGCATTCCTTTGAAGTCTGATGCGGGGGTGGGGGAGCGGCAGCCTTTGAAGTCTGAATGGGGGGGAGCGGCAGCCTTGGAAGTCTGATGCGAGGCACAGACAAATGGTGGTGTGTGACGTGGCTGGCGCTGTGCACGCGCATAGATCACATGAACTGTGTCTAATCCGCCGTTTTGGTAGACTGTTTTTTTTCCCTTACTATAATCTCGCTGGAGTAATGCGCAAGCGCATTGGCTCAGGCGAGACCTAAAAAATATTCCGGGAACCCATACATTTGGGGTGAAGGTGTGACAGAGGAAAGGGTGTGGAGCGAGAGGGTTGGAGCTTGAAAAGCTGAGTCTGACAGTGAACTTATACATTTATTTAAAACATAGTCTGCTGCAAAGAAATTGGCAACATAGACCAATTTGACAGCAAAAAAATTATTCTAGCTTACTTAATTGGTCACAAAGAGGCCGCCTTTTAAAATATCTAACAGGGTTAAGACACTGCAGAGATCTATGTATTTCCAGCAATTTTGAGGGGATTATTATATTAGCGGAAAAATAATGCTGTTCTGTGAGCAGTCTCTGTTTGGTTCAATCACAGTTTTGACTCGTAAAGGAGCATAGGAGGTTAATGTGCCTGTTGCAAAGCACATTGTGTAACGTGTGGATTATAGATTTGTATTTTATTTAGATAGGAAATGGGCTACTACTTTTGACACTTAGGTAATTTTGTTACTTCTAGTTCATAAGTTGCAAACTTTCCAATATGGCACAGTGATCTATTTGCTAGCATCAAAGAGGTGCATGTAATCTGTAAGTCATGGATTTAGATCATGTGTTTTCACAAACTGTTTTTTATTCAAGGTTGCAAATGACTCCTCTGGAAAATAATAGTCTTTTTAGTACAGACAACCTCAATCACTGGGTTACGTTTTTATATTGTGACTTTTCTTTTCTCGCAACAGTTCATTCTTAACATATAATGTCTACAAGTATGGATGATATGATATTCTTACACCGTATATTCCTCATTTTCGTAAGTCACATTTCCTGCACATTGATTCACAAACTTGTATGATTTATTGTATTTCTGTGTGTGATGTAAGGCGCTCTGACACCCTACACTGGTTTGAGTAGCGCTATGAAACTGCTAAATAAAAATATATAATTAGTAGGACCATTTAAATCATTATTAGTGTAGTTACACATGCACACTGATACATTTTGTATTCCTACATTCCATGCACATCTCTTACATAGGAGGGTTGAAAAATGTCAAAACCCTGCCTGCAAGGCATAGTGCCTCTAAAGTACTTCTGAAGTGATATGCTATGTCCTTTGTTTCCGTCCATTGTATTGGCAACTAGTTGTTAGGCCCCAGATGGCTCCCAGCCAGGTTGATACTTGAACAAAAGAAGGGTTGATAGCCTTTTATATTGGGCTTTTGATTGTGCCCAGCTGAATGATAAAATAAGAAGGACCCTAGCTGCCTGCAAGTTGTGGCACCAAACAGAATCGAAACAGTGTGTTGGTACTGCTGAATTGTGCCCTGGTGTCTTAAAATTACCCCAGAACAAATTCAGCATATTTTCTTGGATCAGTCAGATCCCAGATCCGGATGAGATATAACTGCTGGAAACAGGATCCGGCACGATCCCCATACTTTCAAGCACTGGTTTTAGTCTAATTGTGCAATTGCTTTTGTACAGTGCTTCATACCTCTTGCGCAGTGCGAAAGCTCATTTTGAAGCATTTTGCTGTAGTGTGTGAGTGACCAGACTTGTGTTCTTATAGTGGCTTTATTTACGGCTCTTTACATGGTGGCGGGGAAAGGGTGAGAGATAGAATGGGGGTATTTTACGCTAGTCGGCTGATATGAGTATTTCTACGCCCCTCCACAAGTGTTATTATGATGAGCATAGCAGCACACATGCAGTGCTCTGCGAAGCATGCTGTATTCACTTTTACTGGTTTGGCCATGCCCTCGCTGCTGATTGGTTATATTGTGTGTCATTACGAAAAGCTTTCTTCTCTATGGTTTCTTGTGGGTTTATGTCCGACCTTCTCGCGCGTAACTCCTCCCTTGGAGTATTAGCCTATTACGGTATCCTTTCTCTAAAGGAATTTCTGTAGTCTTTGTGCACTTTTTGCATCTTGTTCTGAACAGCTGCAGTGCTCTCAACATATTCGAACGCTCACTCCCTCTCCTTGAGCTGCAGCTGCCTCCTCCTCCTACCTGCTGCATGTTGTTTTGTGCTTTACAACTACACCGCGCTTACCAGGCCCGGCACGTGCAGGGCGTTATACCGGGGCAGTGACGTTAGGCGGGGGAGGGGGTTTTAAAATGCGGGATATGGACCATTACAGGTAAGTAACGAAAAAAATGAATAAAACGAATTTCGTTGCCCGCGCTGCATTGCCAAATGTGATGCAGCGTAGCAAACGAAATTCGTTTTTTTCTTCTTTTTTCGCTACTTACCTGTAATGGTCCATATCCCACATTTTACAACCCCCCTACCCTGCCCCTCCCCCGCCTGACGGCACCGCCCCGGTATAACGCCCTGCACGGGCCGGGCCTGGCGCTTACGTGGTGGCATCAGCGCCTGCCGCTGTTCATAGCCCATTAATTAAGGTATTTTTCACAGAATCACAGGATATCGAGTTGAGGTCAAGACTTGCCTTCCTAAACACCGAGTCAATGCACATTTCTTTGGTGCCATTGTGTATCCCTTACTCAGCGTGTTGACCCTCTTTAGTTGCTTCATGTGCAATTGCTTAATTTTTTTCCTTTCCTCGCCTCGTGTATCATCAGGGCACCCGCTTCACAGATGCCACGTTTCATGTTTTGGACAAGCAAGAATGTTTTATTTATTTGTATATGTTTGGTCACAATGCACATCTTTGGTCCACTCGCAATAAATCCCACCGCTTGAATGGATGTATTTGCCTCACCTTTATCTCCCTCGCACTTTACAGAGTTTGCTAGTGAAGCGCGACTTTTTTCGTCTTTCTTTGAACAACATTGTTTTCCCTGGTTGGGGAAGTGCACCATTCCTGAAGGTACTGCAATACCTGGTTGATGCTTAGAGTGCAAACATGTTAATGTGATCCTTATCATCTCTTTTCATTTGCCGTGAGTTTAAACACATTACAACATCCTGCTTTCTGCACATGCTTGAGGCTCTAAACATCCTTATGTTGCATCCCCGTCGCTTTGAAACACAAAAATTAGTTTTAGGCACTTCTTCAACACGCTGCAAAAACGAGGATGCATGCCCTCTGCCTCCCCAACTCCACCTCGCCGACAGCATTTGTTTTATTTATTTATTTATTTATTTATTAAGGAATGTCATGGTAACAAATGAAACATTTGCTGTAACTGCTGTTTTTCCCCCCAAAACGTACATGTGACTTGCTAACAGAAAAAAGATGCAGAAACTCTTAAATCTATAAGCAAGAATGTTTTATTTATTTGTAAATGCTTGGTCACAATGCAAGACTTTGGTCCACTGACAATAAATCCAACCGATCGCATGGATTTATTTATCTGCCTCACCACGATGTATAGGCCCTGTTCTAAATATGATGAACCTCACTCCCTCCCACTCACCACATACATCTCACACCGCCCACCTACCTACAGTGTTCACTTCTCCTGCTCTGTCTCTGGCAGCTGCCCCCCTCTCTCTTTCTTCCTCTTCCTCTTATTCCCTCAGTTTCTGTCTCGCTCCTCCTCACTTGCTGAAAACCGTGACTTCAACAAACTACTCCTATTCTCTCTTTCTTCTCATTTCCTTTATTTGTTCCCCTGTGAAATGGATCCAAAAAAGAATGAAACACTTTTGCTGCAAATGTTATGTTTTAAAAAAAAAATTCTATTGCAAAGTGCACCCTTGGAACAGAGCGAAAAAAAACGTTCAAAATACAAAAAAAATAAAAAATTAAATAAAGCAAGACTTATATTCGAACACATGTATCCGGGTGAGAACATTCCCTCAGACAGTCACCTCCAAAATCTTAATTGATGGCGGCTTGAAGCAGGGGTGCGTGCTTGCCCCACTTCTCTTCAACCTCTACACAGCAGATGTGGGCAGATTTCTAGAGCACAACAGCCTGGCTCCTCCACAAATAGTTAAATTGAACTTACACATTGGGGCCCATCGGGAGACGGGGAGGGGAAAGACCGACCGGAGACAATATAAGGTGTGATAAAGGCCGCTTTATTGGGAACAGGTGCATCTTAACACAATACCACATCCTTGGCCTTTGCCGTAAAAAACTAGACCTAACTAAATATACACATACCTGACCAAACCCCCACCCCCACCCCTAAAAAGTTCCCCCGCAAACAACATAAACATAAGTAGCAACTACCCAAACGCCTGCCTCAACTGTTTAAACACTTGCCATATGTACACTCCCTCCCCCTCTGTCCAGGAAACCTCATTCCTCCTATCCTACCCCCCCCTTAACTAGGAAAAAGCGCCATCCCAACAACATTTTACCAGTACCTGCCCCCAGCGACATCAGATCTCCACCAACCTAACCAAAAAACGCACCTGCTCCCAACAAAACCCCTCCAGAAACAACCCTCAGACCCAGGAAAACAAACCCCCCGCTCAAACCCACCTGCAAACCATGCCTCATAGGGAGGGCGGGAGGGACAACAACTTTCCTGCCTAACTCGCCTGCTGGGTCACTATCCCTAAAATGGTGTACAGTGACCCAAAATGGCAGTACTTATAATCCCCAGCCCAAAGGTAGCCCTAGCAGCCCAAATCCCCCCAAGGAGCCCAACCAGCCCAATCCTGGCTTCCTGTCCCCTGTCATTCCCGTCCCGCCCCCTTCCTCCGGTCGGCCACCCCCGCAAAGCCCCATTCTCCAGTACGCCAATGATATTTTTATCAAGGATATACCAAAGTTCGGATTCAGCGAGACTTGAATAAACTCCAGGAATTTAATGACCTGAATTGCCTCACGATCAACAAAGGTAAAACCAAGGTTCTGGTCTTCGGGCATTGCAAGAACAAGAAATTCCTAACAAGAGGCACGCGGGCTACTGTAATAAAAACAACAAAGACATATAACTACCTGGGGAATGGTTGAATCAGTCCTGCAAACCCTCAGCACATATAGATGCTCTAAAAAAGAAAGCTGGGGCTATCATTTATGGCCTCACTTAACATAAAGTTGAATAGTCCTTCGGCTGAATCCATCCTGAAGGTTATGACATCTTTCCTTCTCCCGGGTCTTCCCAGGGGCCTGTTCCCCCAGCCTTGTATATGTACAATGCAGGGCCAACAGAAAGGTACTCCAGCTTCCTAGATACATTCAGAGTACCAGACTCCCCCTGGAACTTGGTTTAGCTAGGCAATCGCTAATCTGTGAGGCCTCTATTTTATCTATTTTAAAATTCTATCTCAGGGTCCTGAGAGCCCCAGTGAACTCTCTCAAAGCATGTCTGAAAGAGATATTTTAGTCTCCTGGGAACCCATGACAACAGCAAGTCTAAAATGCAATCACTTCCCTACAAAAAGAAGGAGCCGTTTTAGAACTGAACACTATTCCCTGCACAGCTTGGAAAAAGGCCATAAACAAACAGCTGCAAATTTCATCTTACACAGAGGATATTTGCTCTCTAAAATCCTCCAGCATCTTAGCCCCTGTGAATAATACCTTTGTACCCACGAGGCCACAAGCCTACCTCACAGAGACTATCAATAGGCAAGCTTGCAGAGACATTTTATACATGCGCCTAATAAGACTCCCTGTGGTAGAGTTTAACCCATGGTCTGGTCTGGGTAAGTAGGGCGCCTGCAGACTCTGTAACTACAAGCGAGAAACGTGGCTTCATCTTTTATGCTGTTATGCATTGCTCGATGCCCACAGGAGGCTCCTTTTGAAACCAATGTACTTGATGAAAGCAGTCCATTCTTGCCTGGAGGCCTTGTCACCGTGCTTCTCCAAAACTGATGAAGTACTATTTCGAGATGCCGTAAAGTTATTAAAGCACTCAGTGATCTCCTTCGGCCCCCCCTTGCAGACGTGCAGCCCGCCATTTCCCCTCAAAATTTAACAACAGACATTACAAAAAGAATCCTTGAAACATGAACCATGCAGGTACCTGAAATGTATCTGTGGCTAGGGCAAGAGTGCCTCTAACTCTGTTTCAATGCTCTGAGCCCTTGACAATTACTCTTACCATTAGTGGCTTACACACATTGGACACATCACGCTGCACTTCAATCCTGACTGCTGATTTTAGTAACTTTTTAAAATCTTTTTATATAGACGCATCGTTGTGGTGTGGGTGTTCGAGAGCCAGCGTTGGGTAAAATCAGCGCCTACAGCTCCCAGGTTGCAGTGGGGCCACGACTGGACTGCCTGCCCCTCCCCCTCTCACCCGGGGCTTCAAAGACTTCTCCCGCTTCGCGGGAGATGCATCGTTGGTGTGGGTGTTGGAGAGCCAGCGCGGGGTAAAATCAGCACCTACAGCTCCCAGGTTGCAGCGGGGCGACGACCGGACTGCCTGCCCCTCCCCCTCTCACCGGGGGCTTCAAAGACTTCTCCCGCTTCGCGGGAGATGCATCGTTGGTGTGGGTGTTGGAGAGCCAGCGCGGGGTAAAATCAGCACCTACTGCTCCCAGGTTGCAGCGGGGCCACGACCGGACTGCCTGCCCCTCCCCCTCTCACCGGGGGCTTCAAAGACTTCTCCCGCTTCGCGGGAGATGCATCGTTGGTGTGGGTGTTGGAGAGCCAGCGCGGCGTAAAATCAGCTCCTACAGCTCCCAGGTTACAGCGGGGCCACGACCGGACTGCCTGCCCCTCCCCCTCCTCCTCTTACTGGGGGGTATTTAATCAAGTAGCACTTCCCGCCTCGCGGGACGCGCGCGGGCGGACACCGGGCTAAGCCCAGGCAAAGGGCGGGATGTCTGTGGCCATCAGTGACCGGAAGAGGCCGGGTCGGGCCTCCCCTCTAACCTTGGCAAATGGGTAAGCAGAAGCATTTGTGTAGTCACGACCAGGGGGGGGATTAAAGCCAAAGTCCTTAGAAAATCTGCCTCAATTATATCTTATTTAACCTTGGCGGTTGGCGCCCCAAACAATAAGATTGCTAATGCAGAAAAAGAACTTGGCTTAGAATCCAGAGAGGACTCGGGTGAGGGGAAGGTTGTTATAATTGACTCTGTGCCCATTATCCCCATGCCCCTGGAACCCCGAGTAGTGATCTCGACATCGGCACCAGTACCCCCCCGGGGTATTTGATACGATACGCTAGCCAGAGCGAGGCCGTATATGATCCTAGCAAAGCATTGTTACCTGCACGGATTGAGGACTTACAAGAAAAGCTTGCAGGGCAAAATGGGAAAAAGACTCCTACAAGGAAAAGTTGTAAACAAGATAAAGGTCACAAAAAAGGGTAAACCTAAACATGGGACTATTGCAAGTGAAGTTGTTGATCAATCAATCCGGGACATGGTAGAGGAGATTGTCAGCGCTCGGCTGGAAGCCACTCTTACCAGTATAGCCAAAGACATTATAGACACTTTAAATACGTGTGTGGCGGGGATCCTGAAAAAAATTGCCCGCTTAGACTGTTTCTTAAATAAGTGGGAGTCTCAAAGCGGCTGTTCTAATTCAACTGTCCACCATAGTGTCCAGCCAGATTCGGGATTTTCCATGGGGGTAGATCCTAAGGAGGGTGATTCACACACACACACTAGTGAAAGGAGAGTACCTAGCTCCTCAGCGAGTAAGGAGGTAAATCAGGAACCACTAGGGAGAGTGAACCATCCGTCTGGTCGAGTGAGGCCTACTGTGGCAAAGTCCATTGCTATTCAACCCTTGTCCTCTGGTGGGAACTCATCAATCCCCAAGACGTGTGTACAGCCTAACAACTCTAAACTGAATCTCCCTCCCGAGGTGGCCCCTTTGGCTGTGGTTCTTGTAAAGGTCCCCCCTCTTGGCGTAGAGGATGAAGAGGACACCCATGTAATATTATAGAAAGTAAAAAAATGGTGTGATCAGTATAGCACAGGAATCCCCGACATCTCACCAAGTATTACCAAGGCTAGAAGGGTGGGACAGGTGGGCAATCGTCCTAAACATATTGACGGAGATTGTGTTATCGGTAATTTCGATAATCAATGTGTGTTGGAAAGATTGATCTGGGATGCATCAGACCTAGTGACTGGTAAGGGGGATTTTAGAGTGTTGCAGATAGTTTTTTTTTTACCCGCCCCCTAACATTTCGAACATACCGACCAAAATCCCGATGACGAGAGCCGATCAAGCTCCAGTACGCCAAAACAAAAGTTTAAATTGGGAATATATTTTGAAAAAGTGCGAGAAGGGAGCTAAGTTATCTTTGCAAACCTCAATTTTAAATACGGGCCGAGAAAGTGCAGGCATATCCCTACTTAATAGATTCTCCCCTCTGTCTGATTTAGAGGAAATTGATTGACTAGAGATACCTCAGGTCTGTATCTAGGTACCAGCTTGTAATTCCCAGAACACCAGTAAGGTAGTTGCTAGCAACTGTAAATTTATAAATTGGAACATTGCGGGTCTCAGATCCAAAAGGGAAGACCCTATCTGGTTAACCTTTATTAAAGAATGAATGAATGAATGAATACCCTCTTCTATAGTGCATGGCTACTCTTGAGCATCCCAGCGCTGTAAGACCAAGGGACAAGGAAGACACTATTGAAACAAGTGTGTCTTTAAACGCTTCCTGAAAGCGAGGTGGTTAGACTCGTGCCTGATGTCATCTGGGAGTGCGTTCCATTCTTTAGCTGCGTGCACAGAGAGCCGGCGGCCACCCATCCGGGCCAGCTTTATCCTGGGGACTACCATCAAGTTCCGCTGGTTGGATCTCAGAGATCTCACTGATTGATGGCGACGAAAGAGGGGATCCAGAATCGGCGGGCCAGCACCATGGATGGACTTATGCGCCAAGCACAGGGTTTTGAAAATAATCCTTCCCTTGATGGGTAGCCAGTGGAGGAATTGAAGTGCGGCTTTCGCTGAGCATCTTTTGGGGACTTTCATAAGCAGCCGAGCAGCACAATTCTGCACAGATTGCAGACTGGAGCCCCCATATAGACGGCATTTGCATAATCCAGCCGCGACATAATCAGCGGATGGACCAGCAATCGTCTGGCTTCGAATGGCAAGATGTCTAGCACTTTTTTTAAGACTCTCAGCAGCCCATAGCAGGTTGCGGCTACCTTTTTAGCCTGATAGTGAAAGCCAAGGGAGGAATCTAGCCAGATCCCCAGGCTTTTTATATGGGTCTTAGGTGCTGGGGGGGGTCCTAGGCAGTGAGGCCACCAAGGGTCCAAGTTAATTGGGGCTTTGTAGCCCAGAAGCATAATGTCCGTTTTGGCCCCATTTAGCTTCAAAAAGGAGGAGGTCATCCATTCCAGAACCTTGGTGAGACACGGGGTCAGATAGTTGATCCCCTGATTTAAGGCATCGTTCCTCACCAAGGATACAACCAGCTGCGTGTCATCGGCGTAGGTAACAAGTTGGATTCCCCAGGGGAGAACCACCTCAGCCAAAGGTCTCATGTAGATATTAAACAGAGTGGGGCTGAGGGATGATCCCTGGGGAACGCCGTGATTCAGTTGCAGCTGGCTGGATGACACCTCTCCCTCAAAGACGGAGAAGCTTCTTTCTGATAGAAAAGAATGAAACCATTTGATGGCCACTTCGGAGACCCCTGTAAGATGCAGCCGATGCAGCAAGAGAGAGTGGTTTACTGTATCGAAGGCTGCGCTGAGGTCCAACAGGACCACCGCAGCACAGCCTCCTGCATCCACGATACCCCTAACTGCCTCCACTACCGCCACCAGAGCTGTCTCTGTTCCTTGTTTTGCTCTGAACCCTGTCTGGGTGGAGTGTAATCCATCCGTGGATTCAATAAAGGAAGAGAGAACCTGGTTGACATGTTTTTCAGCTATTTTGCTGATGGTCGGTAGAAGAGAAATGGGCCTGTAGTTGGCCAGGTCTTCAGGATCCAAGCTAGGTTTCTTTAGCAGGGCTCTGACCTTAGCCTTCTTCCAATTGGGGGGCACAACACCGGAGGCCAGAGACGCATTGATGACCTGCATTATCACAGGGCATACTGTCCCTGATACCTGTTTAAGAACTGCCGGGGGCGCAGCATCTAACGGGGAGCCAGATTTAAGATTACCAAGGAGACTATCCACTCCAGCCAGATCCAGTGGCGGGAAGACTTTGAGACCTGCAGATGGGTTAGGGTCTACTTCCAGGTCCCCCCTTTTTCCGCTCTCCCAATTATCTGGGGAATCTGTCACTGGTGCAAAGCCGGAATAGATATTAGACACCTTGGATGCGAAAAAGATAGCTAACTCCTCACAGTGTTTCTGTGGGTTCAAAACAGGACTAATAGTCCTGGGTGTGGTTGCCAGGGATTGAAAGATTTTAAAAATTTCCCTGGGGGCGTTAGCTGCTTCCGCAATTTTGCTCTGATAATAGGCGGCCTGTGTGGTTTTTAATAGGTTTTTGACATTATCACATTTCAGGAGACATGGGAAAGAGAGTCTAATTTTTGGTTGGACGGGTTCAAATCGTATTGTCTACCGGCTCGACCATCAGCCACAGGAAGAGCCAAGGGAGGCTTAATGCTACTTATCTCCATAAAATTATAGTGCTCCATTAACAGGTTGGAGGGAACCTCATATAATTGTCTGATAGCAGAATTGTGCCCTCTTAATCAACCAAAGATGCTGATTCTTAATTTTTATAACTCATTGGATTGTAATTTTATGAATGAACATTTGATCTTTCTGAAAGATTTTTTGGATGGCTATATGGCAAAGCAATGTTTTTTTGTGTGATAAGAGGAGCACTCACAATTTTATTCTTACTTATCTCTTAATAATTACTATTTATGAAGTTTTAAACTAAAGCGTGCAGCTGAGGTAGCACGTCTGCCCTAAAACGTGCCTGACTTTAGACAACCTTATCTTAAGTGTATGCAACACTTAACCTTAGCGCACTGTTGCTATATAGCGGAACCCGCTGAAAATTATTTAGACACTCTTAAATGCGTTTTCAAATTTAGTTTTAGTGTTTTTACAAATGAGTATTTTCAAAGCATTATAATTAAACACAACGTAATTTTGTTATTTGTCAAACACAACAAGTATTACTAACAAAACATTTCAAAACTTCAATGTCAGTTTCTTGAAAATTATAACATTTCATCTGTATCTGCCCAATGCATTTCGAGCTATATGCAGCTCTTCGTCGGGGGCCTGTAAAGGTAAGATATGAAATACAATACAATCACTCAAATGTCTTTTGGTACATGAAGAGGTACTCATATGATATATAGAGAAAAGCGGTACCGCATTATCAACTGAAACCTTCACCAACACCTTAGTGCATGTGTGCAAATAACACCAAAACAAAACTTACTACAGTCGCGCTCCTCAAGAGCTTTATCCTTCTGTGAAAACAAAACACACAAGCAAACCAATCTATCTAGCCTTGTAACGAAGAGAGTGTCTGAACCCAAACATAAACATGAACTCAAAGAACTAAAAACTACCTTACCTTGAACACCAACCAGTATTCAAGTAACAATTTTGTATACCCAGCGCTTCAATTTTCTGCCTGAAAATAACGGAGAAACCGTGACCTGTCAGTCGGGATAAATGACCCTGACGGAAACTATAAACACCACTGCTGCTGCGCAGCACGCTCACCTTATTATTCCTACTCGGCGTCTGCAACAAACAGCTCTCTATCTTGCTCACAATCGCTACACTCTGGGAACAGAGAATGCGAGGAAACTTGCCTCACCGGGTCCTATACACGGAAATCTGTCCAACAACATAGAAAGCGGACTCGTGACTCTAACCTAACAATACTAACCAGCGCCATCTTATAATGGCAAAAAATGAAGACCTAACAAAAGTGAATGAAGAAATGTGAAAAGAAATATAGTGAAACGCACAAGAAATGCAGTAATATACCTGGGAAAGAATGAAATTCTCTACAAATACAATATTTCAATTCAAGTTACAGTCATCATACTCGAATACAGAAACAGAGTCAAGGGGAATCATAAAAAACATGAAAAATCGACTTTTTCATTAAGACCCTTAGGTTCTTGTGATGCTAGAAATTTGATCCAGTGAATTTCTCTCTGGAGGAGGGATCTGGTGAGATCAACCCCCTCTTGAGTTTTAACTACCTCTAGGATGGAAAACCTTATCTGGGCTATGCTGTGGTTATTGTCATTCCAATGTTTGGCTAAGTTGCTTTTGGTGTTTTTATTTCTGATCGTACTCTTGTGTTCTGAGATCCTCGTTTTAAGTTTTCTTTCCGTTTTGCCCGTATAAATTTTACCACAAGGGCATTTGATGTAATAAATCAAGTTTTTTGAATTGCAGTCACCGTTGTAATGTAACTTTATTTCTCTGCCAGTTTGCGGATGATTCAACAATTTACCTACGATCACATTTGAGCAATGTACACAGTTTTGACATTTCTTCATGCCTTTGTTTGTTTCTTCAATCGCCCTGGTTGGGGTCATTAATAGTTCTTTCAAGTTTTTTGATCGTTTGTAGGCAAAGATAGGTTTGTTGTTAAATATCCCGTTGAAATCAACTTCATTTTTTAAGAGATCCCAGTGTTTATATATTATAGTTTTTAGTTTTTTTGATGTGGTTGAAAATTTGGATACAAACACCTGTCTATCTTGAAGTTTTTTAGGTTTTTGAATCAGCAAATTATCTCTGCTGTAAGTTTCAATGCGATCTTCAGCTTTCTTCAACACCTCCTCAGGGTATCCTCTGTCTTTATAGCGTTGGTGTTGCAAGTCTAGGTTCTTTTTATATTCATCCTCCTGAGAACAGATCCTCTTGATTCTCATGTATTGAGAAACCGGGAGATTATCTTTAAGATGTTTGGTATGGAAACTTTGATACAGTAATGAGTTATTGACATCCATCTGTTTTCTGTATATGGTAGTGTGAATTTGTAGATCATCAATGTTAACTAGGACATCCAAGAAAGGGAGTTCTTTTTCACTTATAGCATAAGTGAATTCGATGTGCTCTGAACAATGATTTAACCTTTCTATCTCCAATTCCAAACTTTGTCTGGTTCCTGACCACATCAGAAAAATGTCGTCAATAAACCTCCTGTACAGGGTTGTGTGATCATTCCATAGTTTATTGTTATAAATGTGATCTGCCTCGAATTTCGCCATAAAAGTATTGGCATATGCCGGGGCCCCGGCAAATCCCATGGATGTTCCATGCTGTTGGAGAAAGAACTCAGAAGACCATTGAAAATAACTGTGGTGTAAACAAAAGTGTAAAAGTTCTAAAATAAACACTTTGTTAGCTCTTACCGGATTTTGTTGTAGCAAAGCCCATTCCACGGCTTCCAATCCAACTAGGTGAGGAATAGAAGTGTACAGTGACTTGACGTCAATAGTACACAATAATGTAGGACTAGTCATGGTGACATTTTTTAACGTCAAAAGAAAATCATTGGTGTCTTTACCAGGGCGTGTCAACCAGGGCGATTGAAGAAACAAACAAAGGCATGAAGAAATGTCAAAACTGTGTACATTGCTCAAATGTGATCGTAGGTAAATTGTTGAATCATCCGCAAACTGGCAGAGAAATAAAGTTACACTACAACGGTGACTGCAATTCAAAAAACTTGATTTATTACATCAAATGCCCTTGTGGTAAAATTTATACGGGCAAAACGGAAAGAAAACTTAAAACGAGGATCTCAGAACACAAGAGTACGATCAGAAATAAAAACACCAAAAGCAACTTAGCCAAACATTGGAATGACAATAACCACAGCATAGCCAGATAAGGTTTTCCATCCTAGAGGTAGTTAAAACTCAAGAGGGGGTTGATCTCACCAGATCCCTCCTCCAGAGAGAAATTCACTGGATCAAATTTCTAGCGTCACAAGAACCTAAGGGT
Organism: Lissotriton vulgaris; assembly: GCF_964263255.1. Lineage (NCBI taxonomy): Eukaryota > Metazoa > Chordata > Amphibia > Caudata > Salamandridae > Lissotriton > Lissotriton vulgaris. Next base: position 618,195,390 of record NC_141700.1, on the reverse strand, counting down.
CTTAATGAAAAAGTCGATTTTTCATGTTTTTTATGATTCCCCTTGACTCTGTTTCTGTATTCGAGTATGATGACTGTAACTTGAATTGAAATATTGTATTTGTAGAGAATTTCATTCTTTCCCAGGTATATTACTGCATTTCTTGTGCGTTTCACTATATTTCTTTTCACATTTCTTCATTCACTATTGTTAGGTCTTCATTTTTTGCCATTATAAGATGGCGCTGGTTAGTATTGTTAGGTTAGAGTCACGAGTCCGCTTTCTATGTTGTTGGACAGATTTCCGTGTATAGGACCCGGTGAGGCAAGTTTCCTCGCATTCTCTATTCCCAGAGTGTAGCGATTGTGAGCAAGATAGAGAGCTGTTTGTTGCAGACGCCGAGTAGGAATAATAAGGTGAGCGTGCTGCGCAGCAGCAGTGGTGTTTATAGTTTCCGTCAGGGTCATTTATCCCGACTGACAGGTCACGGTTTCTCCGTTATTTTCAGGCAGAAAATTGAAGCGCTGGGTATACGAAATTGTTACTTGAATACTGGTTGGTGTTCAAGGTAAGGTAGTTTTTAGTTCTTTGAGTTCATGTTTATGTTTGGGTTCAGACACTCTCTTCGTTACAAGGCTAGATAGATTGGTTTGCTTGTGTGTTTTGTTTTCACAGAAGGATAAAGCTCTTGAGGAGCGCGACTGTAGTAAGTTTTGTTTTGGTGTTATTTGCACACATGCACTAAGGTGTTGGTGAAGGTTTCAGTTGATAATGCGGTACCGCTTTTCTCTATATATCATATGAGTACCTCTTCATGTACCAAAAGACATTTGAGTGATTGTATTGTATTTCATATCTTACCTTTACAGGCCCCCGACGAAGAGCTGCATATAGCTCGAAATGCATTGGGCAGATACAGATGAAATGTTATAATTTTCAAGAAACTGACATTGAAGTTTTGAAATGTTTTGTTAGTAATACTTGTTGTGTTTGACAAATAACAAAATTACGTTGTGTTTAATTATAATGCTTTGAAAATACTCATTTGTAAAAACACTAAAACTAAATTTGAAAACGCATTTAAGAGTGTCTAAATAATTTTCAGTGGGTTCCGCTATATAGCAACAGTGCGCTAAGGTTAAGTGTTGCATACACTTAAGATAAGGTTGTCTAAAGTCAGGCACGTTTTAGGGCAGACGTGCTACCTCAGCTGCACGCTTTAGTTTAAAACTTCATAAATAGTAATTATTAAGAGATAAGTAAGAATAAAATTGTGAGTGCTCCTCTTATCACACAAAAAAAACATTTTGAGAATCTGTCTACACGGAGTGAGCACCATGGCCTATGACCAAATCTCAAGCATGACAGAAAACAGGGCTAAAACATTAGCTTACACATCTGAACAAGCAGACAGCATTTATACTTTGATCCAGGACGTTAAATCTTCAAATGTGCAAGGCAATACTATCATTCAACAATTAAAGCAACTTGAATTTCTTGCTAAACGTGAGGTAAATCAAAAGTTACACGCATCAACCCTGGTGCAGTACCACAGGGTTAAGAGGATTCCACGTGGCTTAAGGATGTCTATAAAACCAATGTTGCATAGATTTCACCTGAACTAGGAGTTTATGGAGAAATGGTTCTCAATTTTAAACAAATGTTCGTTGGACCTGATCCTTTTATTGATTGAAGAGTTGGCAAAAGTTATTCATGAACTTTCAAATGAAATTGACGAAATAAAACACAATTTAGAGTTCCGGATGGATAAGACTGATTGGGATAAATCACTGGAGGATCTAAACTCCAAGCTAGAAAGATACCAAAAGGAGCTCCAAGAGGGTAAATTGAGGAAGTTCAAACGTGACACTTTGGACTATAAATTGAATGAAGTGTACACGTGGGCTGAAGTTTATGCCCAACGTAGAACATTCCAGAAGAAAAAGACCGTGGTAACTTCAGAAGAGAGCTTAGTATCCGAAAGTGAATTGAGCACAAATAGGCCGGCAGCCCAAACTCAAATGGCAGAAACAAGCTCTGGTCATACATCAACTGACACTACCAAAACCACCACCACAAGCCAGCCTTTTTTAGCCCAGGGAGGGGATGCAAGCCAACCACCAGGGAAACAACAGAAAAAACAATCAAAACAAGGAGAGGAGGTAGAAGGAGTCCGAACAAGAAGCACGAGGTAGATTTGGTTCTAAACATTTCAAAAACGGAATTGACCAATGACGAAATGAGAATGATGAACAAAGGATTAGGATTCGTTCCAACATATGACACCAACAAATTGGAAAATGAAATTGCGTTCTATAAGTTCATGAGGGTACTCAAACTCAGACACTTTTTCACAAATGTGGTACCAGAACAAACTGCCAAAGAAGAACCAGAATTCCTAGAGTTCAAACCGAAATCCAAATTTCAAGCCCCAGTATCTCATAAGATCTTGGATGCTTTTGAAAACTCCGTCCTCAACGAAATGGAGAGTTTGAACCTGAAGAAGTCTAAAAGGAAAAACATTTCTATTTATGACAGATCCATCATAAAGGGCCTTCAGGAAAATCAAAACATCCACATACAAAAAGCTGACAAAGGAGGAGCCATAGTAATTATGGACAAATCAATGTATCACAGGAAAGTGAATGAACATGTAGAAGATACCATGACATATCTAAAATTGGAGAGAGACCCCACAGATGAATTACAACTAACTCTCAATGAAATTCTGACCAAAGCGTTTGATTTAGGCCATATAACCACCACGACTAAACAATTTCTCACAGTGTCAAATCCAAGGAGACCATCCCTCTATATGCTCCCAAAGGTGCATAAGAATCTCTTAGACCCCCCCATGCGTCCAATTGTGACCGGGTGTGGCACTATTTTTGAACCACTCGGTCAGTATATTGACACATTTTTGCAACCATTCGTCCAACAATGGCCATCTTACACTAAAGACACCAATGATTTTCTTTTGACGTTAAAAAATGTCACCATGACTAGTCCTACATTATTGTGTACTATTGACGTCAAGTCACTGTACACTTCTATTCCTCACCTAGTTGGATTGGAAGCCGTGGAATGGGCTTTGCTACAACAAAATCCGGTAAGAGCTAACAAAGTGTTTATTTTAGAACTTTTACACTTTTGTTTACACCACAGTTATTTTCAATGGTCTTCTGAGTTCTTTCTCCAACAGCATGGAACATCCATGGGATTTGCCGGGGCCCCGGCATATGCCAATACTTTTATGGCGAAATTCGAGGCAGATCACATTTATAACAATAAACTATGGAATGATCACACAACCCTGTACAGGAGGTTTATTGACGACATTTTTCTGATGTGGTCAGGAACCAGACAAAGTTTGGAATTGGAGATAGAAAGGTTAAATCATTGTTCAGAGCACATCGAATTCACTTATGCTATAAGTGAAAAAGAACTCCCTTTCTTGGATGTCCTAGTTAACATTGATGATCTACAAATTCACACTACCATATACAGAAAACAGACGGATGTCAATAACTCATTACTGTATCAAAGTTTCCATACCAAACATCTTAAAGATAATCTCCCGGTTTCTCAATACATGAGAATCAAGAGGATCTGTTCTCAGGAGGATGAATATAAAAAGAACCTAGACTTGCAACACCAACGCTATAAAGACAGAGGATACCCTGAGGAGGTGTTGAAGAAAGCTGAAGATCGCATTGAAACTTACAGCAGAGATAATTTGCTGATTCAAAAACCTAAAAAACTTCAAGATAGACAGGTGTTTGTATCCAAATTTTCAACCACATCAAAAAAACTAAAAACTATAATATATAAACACTGGGATCTCTTAAAAAATGAAGTTGATTTCAACGGGATATTTAACAACAAACCTATCTTTGCCTACAAACGATCAAAAAACTTGAAAGAACTATTAATGACCCCAACCAGGGCGATTGAAGAAACAAACAAAGGCATGAAGAAATGTCAAAACTGTGTACATTGCTCAAATGTGATTGTAGGTAAATTGTTGAATCATCCGCAAACTGGCAGAGAAATAAAGTTACATTACAACGGTGACTGCAATTCAAAAAACTTGATTTATTACATCAAATGCCCTTGTGGTAAAATTTATACGGGCAAAACGGAAAGAAAACTTAAAACGAGGACCTCAGAACACAAGAGTACGATCAGAAATAAAAACACCAAAAGCAACTTAGCCAAACATTGGAATGACAATAACCACAGCATAGCCCAGATAAGGTTTTCCATCCTAGAGGTAGTTAAAACTCAAGAGGGGGTTGATCTCACCAGATCCCTCCTCCAGAGAGAAATTCACTGGATCAAATTTCTAGCGTCACAAGAACCTAAGGGTCTTAATGAAAAAGTCGATTTTTCATGTTTTTTATGATTCCCCTTGACTCTGTTTCTGTATTCGAGTATGATGACTGTAACTTGAATTGAAATATTGTATTTGTAGAGAATTTCATTCTTTCCCAGGTATATTACTGCATTTCTTGTGCGTTTCACTATATTTCTTTTCACATTTCTTCATTCACTTTTGTTAGGTCTTCATTTTTTGCCATTATAAGATGGCGCTGGTTAGTATTGTTAGGTTAGAGTCACGAGTCCGCTTTCTATGTTGTTGGACAGATTTCCGTGTATAGGACCCGGTGAGGCAAGTTTCCTCGCATTCTCTGTTCCCAGAGTGTAGCGATTGTGAGCAAGATAGAGAGCTGTTTGTTGCAGACGCCGAGTAGGAATAATAAGGTGAGCGTGCTGCGCAGCAGCAGTGGTGTTTATAGTTTCCGTCAGGGTCATTTATCCCGACTGACAGGTCACGGTTTCTCCGTTATTTTCAGGCAGAAAATTGAAGCGCTGGGTATACGAAACTGTTACTTGAATACTGGTTGGTGTTCAAGGTAAGGTAGTTTTTAGTTCTTTGAGTTCATGTTTATGTTTGGGTTCAGACACTCTCTTCGTTACAAGGCTAGATAGATTGGTTTGCTTGTGTGTTTTGTTTTCACAGAAGGATAAAGCTCTTGAGGAGCGCGACTGTAGTAAGTTTTGTTTTGGTGTTATTTGCACACATGCACTAAGGTGTTGGTGAAGGTTTCAGTTGATAATGCGGTACCGCTTTTCTCTATATATCATATGAGTACCTCTTCATGTACCAAAAGACATTTGAGTGATTGTATTGTATTTCATATCTTACCTTTACAGGCCCCCGACGAAGAGCTGCATATAGCTCGAAATGCATTGGGCAGATACAGATGAAATGTTATAATTTTCAAGAAACTGACATTGAAGTTTTGAAATGTTTTGTTAGTAATACTTGTTGTGTTTGACAAATAACAAAATTACGTTGTGTTTAATTATAATGCTTTGAAAATACTCATTTGTAAAAACACTAAAACTAAATTTGAAAACGCATTTAAGAGTGTCTAAATAATTTTCAGCGGGTTCCGCTATATAGCAACAGTGCGCTAAGGTTAAGTGTTGCATACACTTAAGATAAGGTTATATGGCAAAGCAAACCACTTCTTTTTTTATATCTTATTATTGGGTGATTTTAATATTCATTTATGCGGTTCAAACTGTATTAATGATGATCAAATGGGACCCGAACATGCGGTGCCACCCCATTTTGAGCATACCTTACAGGGTGAGGCCTTGGAGGATCTTTTGGCTGACCTAGATCCTTTTCAACCAGCTTTTATTGAGTTATCTGACCGTGTTCAGACTTTTAAGGCTAAGGGTAGAGACACCATCATTGATTATATATTTTTATCCCCTTTATTGTTAGATAAGGTTGAGCTTTATAATGCCAAGATTTCACCTTTTAGCGATCATAACCCGGTAACCCTTGAGCTAAATATAGATATGTGTTTTTTGTCCCCAATGCCAAGGAAGACTGAACCTACAGGGTTGGTGGCAACGCAGCAAGGAAGAAAGATTAAATGGGCGAAGATAGTACCAGAATCTTTTTTTGCTAATTTATGCAGGAGGGCTAAAGATGATATGGTTAAATGCTTAGACCTCTTGGCTTCAAAAAAGGAGGTCATTAAAGCCTTTGAAGCTATTTGTGTTCAGGTATCCGTAGATCTGACAGTTACTTCTAAACCAAGAGCTAATAAAGGAGAAAAGTGGTTTGATGCAAAATGCTCTAGTACTCATCGAAACTTAGTTCGAGCACTAAAAAACCCAAGAGATAGGGACCAAATTGCTACCTTTAGGAAAGTATATAAAACAGCTGTACACACACGAAAGGGGGAAATTAAAAATGAAGCCTGGAATGCCCTATTGACCGTGGAAATACTTAAGGATAGCTCTAAATCTGGGCGATTGTTAATACTCCCCTTTTTTCGGGTCTTGAGAATGCTTGCATGGAAACTAATATTTCAGAGGAACAGTGGTTAACTCATTTTGAGAAAATGTATGGTTCGGGTGAGGAGCAGGGCCCTTTTGCAGTTGTAGACATAACTGGTGATCTCCCTTTGCTAGTTTTTAATGAGGAGGAGATAGAAAAGGCCATAGTAGATACATTGAGCAATAAGGCACCGGGCCCAGATTGTGTCCCCGCCGATATGTATAAAGGTGAACCCAAAATTTGGGTCAGGATCCTAGCAAGCGTATTTAATGCCTCAGTACAGCAGGGGTTTCCGGCATCGTGGTCTAGGTTGATTATTATCCCAATATTTAAAAAGGGTTAGAGAGGGGACCCACGGTGCTATAGACCAATATCTTTAATCGACTCTGCTGTTAAAATTTTAGGCAAAGTGATCTTGGAGAAATTTTCTGACTGGGTTAGCGAGAAGGGGATTTTATCTAATCTCCAATTTGGTTTTAGGCAGGGCCGTAGTACCATGGATCAGTGCCTCAACTTATATTTATTGTTAAACAAATATAATGTAGCAAAGAAAGGCTCTTTTCACATGGCTTTTACGGACCTTACTTCAGCCTTCGATCTGGTCAATAGATCTAAACTGTGGTCCATTTTATTAGATTTAGGAATTGAACCATGTTTGGTTCATTTTTTAGCTGAACTACATAGGGATCTTATAGCAGCGGTTAGAGTTACCCAGGATGGCAAATGCACGAGTCACTTTAAGTCGGGGAGAGGTGTCCGGCAGGGGTACATAATGGCACCCTTACTTTTTACACTTTATATAAATGCCATAGAAAAAATCTTGGTTAAGGCTAGCCCAGATATGCCACGTGTAGGGGACAGGATTATTCCTGTTCTCCTATATGCGGATGATGCCGTGCTTCTTTCCCGCACGGCTATAGGCCTCCAGAGATTATTAGATGCATTTGTAGCGCATATGAAATCCCTGGACTTGGTAGTAAATATGTCCAAATCTCATGTTATGACAGCTGGTTGCCATAACAGGAAAGTCAAAACCTTACTCTGTAATGGGGCTGTGGTATCTAAAGTGACTTCCTTCACATACCTGGGGGTATTATTCGATGACAAAGTTTCTTGGGTTCCCCAATTTAGAGCAAAGAAAAATGCTGTGGTTAGATCGACATCAGCCTTAGTGGGGTTCTCACAGCGGTTAGGAGCACGGCCCTTTGATGCAATACTTGCTATTTATAGATCCAAATGTCTGGCAATCGCTACATATGGCGCTGCCATTTGGGGCTATAAATATCTACGAGTGGTACAGTTGGCTGAAAATACGTTTTTACGCACCCTCTTGTCAGTACCCCAATCTACCCCAACTTTTTCCATTCACCAGGAATTAGACCTGGTTTATGTGACTGACCAGCTGAGATTGGCCCTCCTGGTTTGTTGGATTAAAACTTGCCTCAATCCCGAGATAACATTAAATCACCAAATCCTAAGGGATTGTATTGCCTTAGACGAGGCTATGAGAATTCCATGGCTGTCATACATTAAACATATGTTTAACAAACTGGGGCGGATTGACATCTATAACAACCCAGATGGGATTGCAAAGGAAGATGTAAAATGGGTAAGATCACAGTTTTTGAATATACAAATGATGGAGCGGGAGGAGCTAGAGTTACAAAAGCCGTTGGTTATGACACACTATTTATTAAATTCCTCCCCTTTGATTGAACCTTATTTAAGAATTGTGACCAAACCATATCATCACTGGCTGTTGACGAGGTTCCGCTTTAACTTAATCCATTTTTCACTGGTGAACCTTTCTGGCTGGTGTAAACCTGAAGAGATAGTTGTGTGTCAATGTGATGATTGTTCTCTACAAGATACATCGCATTTTATTATGTTCTGTGGTTTTTATGATTCCATTCGGAGGCGGTTTTTAGTAACTTTCTTGAGAGGAAAGGGTTTTCAACAAGTTAGACCAGCTTTACTGTATCTTCAAATGCTAGATGATGTATGGTCCATTTTTAACATTGCCAGTTTTTTGGTTGCTGCTATGCGGTTGAGGAAAAAAAGATTTCCTAATGCTATTATGGTATGAATTCTTTTTGAGCGGTAGCAAATTAGACATGTCTATTTTTATTAACCTTGAGACCCTGGGGAATTTTATAATATAGGATGCTATTTTTGACTTTTTTAAATATGGTGCCTTCCTGATGCAAATAATTGTGATTTTTAATGTAGGTTTTTTTACTTTGTATGATTTTAAGTAATCGAATAAAGTGGTTTGACTGACTGACTGATATATTAAATGGTATGCAAATTCTGCATGTTGCACCTCAGTGTCCGACAGTCAACCTTTTAAAAATGTTTAATATGTTTAATGTGTGCTTCTCCCAATCCCTTTTTATATAAGGCAACCAATAACTTGTTTTTTTTTATGCACCCATGTCTTTGGATAGGTGTTGTTATTTATTGTTTTAATTTTTTTATTTTTTTCACATACTTCGTAGTAAATTGTTATGATTTTTGTTAACTACAGCAATAAAGTAAACCTTGAATAGAGTGGTTGTAAGGTAGCCAGATTGGTTTTTATTCAAACCAACACATATTAGCGCCACTTTACAGAGTTTGCCAGTGAAGCACAACTTTAGTTTTCTCGTCTTTCTTTGAACAACATTGTTTTCCCAGGTGGGGAAGTGCACCATTCCTGGAGGTACTGCAAAACCTAGTTGATGCGTAGTGTGGAAAATGTTTAATGTGATCCTTATCAACTGTTTTCCTTATTTTAGTTTATATTGAGGGATGTGGTCTTTTTAAACCATACTGCTTACTTTTTGTAAGGATATAAGCAATGGACATTGAAACAGGTCCCTTCCATGCCCTGTAGTCATGTCCTTAACTTTTGAGGCAAAAACGCTCATTGTTTTTTTAATAATAAGTGTAAAAACGTTAAGGTGACCATGTTGTTCCTGCTTACATTTCACATACTTTACGTAATTTTGCATCCCCTATGAGTGTTTGCTTTTTCCAGGATGTTGTTACTTTTTTTTTTCAGGCAGCATATTACTCTTGTCTTCCATCATAACATATTTCCCATTTTCTTGTTCTCCAGCGCCACGAGGTCATACGAATGGCACTAGCGGTATGCAAATGCGATCCCTGTACTGTAAGTAAAAAAACAAAAGTAAAGACTGTCATTTTCAAGGCCAACAGCTCTAACTTTCACAAATGCGAAACTGATTGCTTTGCAAATGCTTGTTGTGGTTTGTGACTGTTGAACCACTAGTTGTTTTAGTGTGTTCATTGCCACCATTAGAGGCTACTATTCATTATAATCTTGGTGGGGTTGAGGTGATCAATGACATTGATTAATTACTTTATGTGTGTTGGCAGGGACAAGGAAAACATCTTGTAATAGAGCAAAGAAACCACTGCACAGAGAGTTGGATGAAGATAGTCCAAAATACTTTATTTCGAGCAATTGCTTGTGTACCACAGTTATTTGAAAATATAGAAACTCAGATTTAGTGTAAACAGTAACACAATAATGCATGTGCTATAGAAAGTGTTCTCCGTTCTTTTACAGTTATTATTAAGCACTTCTTCATAATTTCCCCCAAATCATAGCCTTCCCTTTAAGAAAGAAAAATGTCAGAAAGTCAAACGTTAAGGTGTTTAATATTATTAGTAACTAAGGGGGATTGGGAGAGGATAGTCGGTTTTCACGAACATTTACCCCATGGTTGATTCACACACCGTCTCTTTCCTTCCCCGTCCACTCCACACCCCATCTGACCACACCGAGATTCTGTAATCAGCAATCAGAGTTGGTGGTGCTAAAGGTGGACCTTTTTGAGCATGAAGCTGATCCCGAGGAAGCCAAAGTATTGTCCTCCTACGATGCATTTCATTTGTTGATGTGGCTTATGATCTATGCAACAATATTAGTTAGAACATTTGCGAAAGCTATGTCTTATGGGGGTGGTCTATATATAAGAAGGAGTGGGCAGTAGAGTGGGAGGAGGGAATGTGTTATGAGCATAAATTCACATTACTTCATGGCAAAGTTTTCAGTATTTCAGTATACTGGATAGGATAAACATTAGACCACTTGTAATTACGATTAAAAGTTTACAGGCCTCTTGTAAATAGACCCATAGATTCACACATTCATTATTACAGAGCAAAGATGTTAGTACCACAGTAGAGCATAACTCAGTTGAGAAAACACTGCTTAACCATGTAAGTTCGGAGCACGTGATGTTCATATCCTCCGCACTACTTCCTCAGAGCAGAGGACAGGAACAGCACATCCTCAGTATAGGGGCAGGATATCCTTGCGGGACTCTTACCAAGGGTATTCGCCTTTTATGGCCCCCAACTCTAGAAAGAGCTTCCTTTGCAGCCCAACATATTTCTTTTAGTTTACAGTGACATGAGACACCCCATGCGCACTGACATCGCTGTTTGTGAAACTGAAAGCAGGTGGAGCCTTGGGCTGCGGTTGCCTCCTGCATGATCGGTGCTAATGGAACAGCTTCGCGGCAAGCACCAACCTGAACGGGCGGGATACTCCTGGAAAGAGAACGCTCTCCCATTTCAAGTGGAATCTCTCCCTAGTGGATCCCTGGCTCAGGGATCTCCACAGGAGGGCAGTCCTTGAGCAGTGATGTGCCTAGCAGACAACATGGGTGCATTTAAGTGGAGGGGATCAGCCCCCTCAGACATGGGCATTTGTTCGCCCTCGTATGACCGGTGTCATATAGTGTTTAAGGTTCCCCAGCCCATAGAGAGGGCGATTAAAGGATTTACATGTTTAAAAAAAGAATGGGGTTGGGTCTGGCATGTCAGGCATCATAGATACCAAGCAATCTTTCTGTCCACCAGTGGGTAGATTGCGAGATCTACCCCCATTCTGCCATCCGAGGGTGGTACAAAACGCCGCAGACTCCATTTCTTAAAAAAAAAGAATGGAGTGGGGAACCCTCTGTCTTGGCATTCTTGTGCACTGTCCCACCCCTGCAGCCCAAAAATGTCTTCCTGACCCCTTGATGGACTTATTTGGGGTTCAACCCCAATCAGCTCACTGATAGGGGGACAGAAAGCAACATAGACACCAAAGAATATTGTTTTTAAAAAGTGGTGTGGGACTGGCCCTTTCTGGATCCCAAACAGTCTTTCTACCCTCCGAGTGGGGCAGATTGGGAACTTTACATCCAATGAGCCCCACACTAAGGGGACAGACACTGCACTGGATACCAGTGTCCGCATTACAGAAAGTAGACTGGGAGCACAACACACATTTGCACCTGCTTCTTCAACAGCCAATTATTATAAAAGGAGCCACAGCCACTTGGGCTGCTTCTTCCATAATATGCACTGTGCATTGGGGTTTGTATGGCCATGCAAATGATGGCATACTTTGTGTTTGTAATAAAACTGAACTATTCCCTATCTGTACCACACAATGGAAGATTATGTATATACCTCCATAACTCAAGAACCCATTAGAAAATCAACCACATATTAAATCCAAAATATAAAAACAATCAAAGCAATATTGAAAAAGTTGTACAATTTATTCCATACAATACAATATCTGATTTGCAAAATACAGTGCCACAATATAAGGTTAAAAATCTTCTTTTTTGCATTGTCCTTGTTTTTTTCATTTTGTCTTAAAACTTAATAAAATCTTTCTGAACATAAAAAAAATGTGTCAATTCACATAAAGAACAATAAAATACAGGTTGTCACAGTGCCACAATATAAGGTTAAAAATGTGTCAATTCACATAAAGAACAATAAAATACAGGTTGTCTATACTTTGTGTTTGTGCCTGCGCTGTATCATATGCATGGGTACAGAGGCAATGAACCTGTCAGATGGTACACTGACTGTTCGCCTTATAGAGGTGGTACACAGTCAGCGCGCCACCAATAACGCATCCAGGCAGAGGACTCCAGGGGCCCATCTGTTGGACCTCCCACACCCCAGGTACTCCATTGCAGGTAGGTGAAGTAATGCACTGTCCCCTTCTGCAAGGAAATGCATTTGCTCTTTTCAAAGAGAGGCTGTTACACCTCCAGTGAAAGATAGGACCACAGTTTCAAATAGCAGCCCTGTCTTTCACTAATGCACTCTTCCCAGCGCAGGCATGAACTGAGTTTGCTCCTGTGCTGAGTACAATGCATTGTTTTTGTAATCAGTCACACTGTCTCAGTCTGTGCTGGGTGCAAGTAATTAAGGGTGTATTGCAGCACAAAGAGGGACAATGTACTTGATGTGTAATTTGGGACCAGGTTTTTTCTTTTGTTAAAAATTGAGTTGGAAGTGGCATATCCTAGCTTTGGGGCACATACCACCACCCCCAGCCCCAGGCTGCCAAAAGACTTTCTGGTTCCCTGGTCTAAGACTCAGCGCCAGGAACACCAGGGCCCCACACCATTTATTTTTGGACACCTATCCATGGTATCTACTGGGCTTTCTGACCATTCAGCAGGATGATTGGAGGTGAAGCCTTCATTCTTCTTCTTAAGGGGGCAGAAACACAGTTTATTGTTCAGGATGGGTGTGCAGCCCAGTGTAAGGAAAGACACATCCTGCCCCCGATTTTGATTGTATCTCACTTTTTCTCCTTGTATGGTGGGCTTTTTGCCATCCTCGCCCTCGAATGGGTAGATAGGGGGTAAGCACACCTGACTGCCTATACCAGTGGGGTAGAACGTCCACAACACCCTCAGAGAAAAAAACCTTTAATAAAGGTATGGTGTGCTTGACGCTTGTCCTGGCACTGGATGACACCCCAAATTCCCTTACCTCAGATTGTTTTTCTGCCCACTTTTTGTTGTAATTTGGCAGCGAAGGGGTTAGCATTAGCAGAAGCCATCCTGTATTTAGAGACTATCTTGTCCGTTTTGTGGAATCCATTTTGTATTTCTGTCAGCTATTTTGTTTGCCATGTGCTACCATGTGCTCACCATGTGCTCTGTCCTACCGTCCTGTTAACTGCTCTTGAAATCTGCCTAGAGACGAGATATATTTAGCCTTTTCAACTCCGCACACGCTCAGTTGAGCTTGCAGCTGTTTTTGCAGCTGTCCCTAGTCTGTAACTGTCAGGATGTGTTCAGCAGAATTAGCAACTGTTAGCTCCTCCCACTTGTTGACTGTGCATTTTCTGTATGACCTTATATGTACCTAAAACCAGCATTTTGTACTTGTACCGCCTTCATTTGAGCCCCTGTGTGGGTATAAAAGGACAAAGCTCCTTCCATTCAGTGTGCTACTTCATACATTACTGAATGGTGCTGTGTGAATGTAGTTCCACCTGATGAGGTTTAATAAACTCTGTATTTTCTATTCCAGCTTCTGTACCAACTTCTTTCTATTGGTCTGAGGACTCTGTGCAGAGAAGGGAGAACCCCTAGCACTGGTAGGGCCTTGCTGAGGCCCACTACTACACTTTGGCCATGTGCATCTGAGGTTAACCAGAGGACTTGACCTATGACTACACTTCACCCAACCTGCTCTGGTTAGGCAATTACTTCTATGATTTTTTGGGTTCCTTAGCAGAACCGTGTTTGGGCTTGTTTCTTTATTTTTTTCTAAGACTTTTTCGAGTTTTTTTAACTCTTGCACAGTTGAAGCATGTAATGATAACACCAATACACTTTTTTGTTACATTTATACACTTTTTTCTCAAGTTAAAGAAGTGGGAATGCGACAGAAGAGAAACTTGCATACAGCTTTTAATGAACCAGTGACAGGATGCTCTCATGAGAAGGAATCAGAGAAGACCGTGAACGAGTGGTACAGATAACATTAAGAGGAGCTGAGTCTACTATTTTCTAAAATCCTTGCTTCATTATGCAATTTTCAGAATGAGGCTATGCGTTGATAGCATGGTTCAGCAGAAATGTGCATGTACAACATGGAATAACATAAGTATCGTGGCTCTTTCTCATTCTGTTCAGCGCTCTCTGAGGCCACAGATGGTTCTTCTTGCACTTCTTCACCCTCTAGGCCTCCGAGTGGTAAAATTCAGTTAGATGCAATGCTTGAAGATGTTTGATCATTCCATCAGTTCCAAATGAATACATGCCAGGATGGACCCTTTACAGTACTTGGTTGCAATTGTGCAAGTTACTGTGCAGTCATTCACGTATTTCTCTCCTCGAGGATATGTAAGACGTACGTGGGTGCTCAGCTGAAGCAGAAGTTTTTGGGACTTATATAACATCTGCCTCTTTCTCTTCTTCGTGGCTCAAAAAAAGTTTGGAGATGTTTGGAGGTTTTTGCCTCCTGTGCCTAGTTTCTTTGGTCCTGAAATATCCTGTTAGGCCTTTGTAAAAAGCTGCCTTCTCTTTTATGTCCTCTGCCTTGACAGGTATAATCAAAATGGTGTCTACCCAAGGGGAAGGCACCTTGGGCCCGATGTAGGTAAAACCCATTTACCGATTTTAAAATACCGATTTTTACAGAATCGGTATTTTGAATTCGGAAAATGATATGTAGGCAAAAAAATTTGGTAAAATACCGATTCGGAAACAATCGGTATCGTGTTTCGATACTTACCGAATCGGTATTCACCGATTCGGTAATTACCGATTCGGCGAATACCGATTCGGCAAATACCGAATCGGTAATTGCAATACAACCCTATGGGCCAAAAGGCCCATAGGAATGCATTGTAAATACCGATTCGGTATTTACCGAATCGATATTCGCCGAATCGGTAAATACCGAATCGGTAAATACCGATTCGGTAAATACGGAAACGGCGAGCAAGTAAAAGTGAAACTAATGACAACAGCCAATGAGGTGGAACCACCCTCCCCCACCCTAGCAGGGAGTGGCTACCCAGGCAGGTGCAACTCATTAGAACTCTCTGGAGAGGCAGCCTGAGCTGAGCATTCAGAGTGAGCAGCAGAGAGAGTGGTAGCACTATCCTGATCTGTGTGGAAATGGCAAGCAGCTCTGAGAGCCAGAAGGCTTCGCGCAAACGCAAAGTCAAGTTCAGCAGCATGGAGCTGCAAGTTTTGGTGGAGGAGGTGGTGAGGGTCCACAGGCAGCTGTTTGGGAGGCTGTCCCTCACAGTCCCAGAGAGCACCAAGAGGAAGCTGTGGAGTCACATTGGTGAGAGGGTGAATTCAGTTGGTGTCACCCCCAGGAGCCTGGACGACCTCAAGAAGAGGTTTTATGACATTCGCAGCCTCACCAAGAGGAAATTGGCCGAGCTGCACAAGCAGGCAGGACTAACAGGTGGAGGCAGGAACCCGGCGCCACCCCTCACTGACCTTGAGGAACTTGTGTCCACGACCATTGAGACCGAGAGTGTGGTGGGAGTTGGGGACCTGGACAGCTCATCCAGAGCTACATCAAAAGGTAAGAAGCATGCGCAGCATGACACACCCTACCAGACACCTCCCCTTTAGCCCCAATGCACAGCCAAACCCCAGCCCAGTACTGCTAGCAACATACATGAGCAATGCATCATGGTAAATGTAGTCAGCTATTGTAGTAACAAATGCCAGTGCACATTGAACTGAAATGCACCTAAAAACTGAATCAGAGTATAGAAAATGAGATGTGCAATGCTTTTATTGTTGTGACTGTAAGACATTTGCACTGAGTTCACAAATGCTTCTTTATACCTAGGGGCACCATCAGGCAGTGGAGCAGCAGCTACACAAGCTCCAGCTCCAGCACCATCAGACAGTGCGGTGGCAGGGCCAAGCACCATTGTTCCATCACAGGAGGAGGAGGAGGAGGAGAACAGCAGTGCCGTGGGCAATGAGGATGACACAGGACATACCCTCTCATTTGCCCACTCCCCCCTACTGTCACTAACGCCCCCATTGCAGTTCTCACCGGAGAACTCACCCACACAGACCCACCCTGCACCTGCCACATCTCCTGCCAGGAGGATCATCGTTGCACCATTGAACATCATGGAGGGAGCAGCGGGTCAGGCTCCAGCACCCACCCCTGCAACACCAGTGGCACACCAGCCCACACAGCAGGACAGCAGCAATCAGCGCCAGCCACGCACATCCAGCAGTGCTGTACCAGAACGGGAGGGCAGCGTATTCCAAGGGCTGGAGGGGAGCATGGTCCGGATCCAACGGATGCAGGCCAAGTCAATCCTGGCTTGCCAGCGCCAATTGCGGGAGCACAACCTGCAGATGGGGGAGATGACAAAGGGATTTAAGAGTTTTGTTGACAGTAACAGGGATATAGCAACTGGACTGGGGCGCATGACTACTGCCATAACCCAGCTGTGTGGTAAGATGGAGGAGCATGAGCAGAGTAGGCGCAGGGATGCCCGCGTGCAAAACCCGAAATCAACCGCCTTGCCGCAGCAACCGCACAGCTATGCCGCCGAGGGGCTAACATGGAGGACTGCCTCACCCAGAACACTGCAGAGGTCACCAGGGGCATGGCCCGCATCACCACTGCCATGGAGGCACTAATTATCTCAAACACGGTGGTGAATCCTGCCCTGGACGTGGGCGAGGCTGGGGACAGCAGCAGCCGCAGCAGCCCAGCCAGCGCTGTATCTGAGCCGCACCGGAGCACCAGGCGCTCCGCTGAGGCAGCCGGACACGCAGAATGGGGTGAGCCACATCCAAGTGGGTCAGCTAAGCGCAGCAAGAAGTGAGACTGCCTGGGTGGGTGAGGCAACCCGGCCCATTTACATTCCCCACCTATACTGTACTTATTTAATTTGTTGCACATCAGTGCAGTAACGTTGTGCCAACATTATTATTTTTTTTTTCACATCCATTGACCTGTCTGTGCATCTGTACTCACTCAGAAATAGTTTTCTGTTATCTCCTCACGTCTGTATCTGCCATCACTTGGTGTAGACACCCCAGCAGGTTGTGTTTGTGGCACAGCAACGTCGTCGTCATGGTCCTCGTAGTCTGACAATTCCACCTCAGTGCCCTTCTTCACCGCAAGGTTGTGCAACATTGCACAGACAGCTATGATCTTGTAGCAGGTGATGGGGGTATACTGCCTTGCACCTCCACTCTTGTGCAAGCATCTGAACCTGCTTTTCCAGATGCCAAAGGTCCGTTCTACTACATTCCTTGTGCTTTTGTGGGCCCGGTTATACCTCCTTTGGCTGGGTGTAGAGGGGTTGAGGTAGGGGGTGAGTATGAATGAGCGGGGGGCATATGCACTGTCGCCTAGAAGGAAAAGGGGTAACATTACTCACATGCATACATGTACTTTACTGTGCTACTTATTGTTATGGGGGTCTGATGATGTGTCTCACCTAGGAGGTATCCTTCACCAAATTCGCCAGCCGTCAGCCGTGCATAGATGCCGCTGTTTTGAAAAATGTACGAGTCGTGGGTACTCCCTGGGAATTTTGCTACCAGGTCTGTGATGGTGCACTTAGCATTGCATATCACCTGCACATTGATGGTGTGCGTAGACTTCCTATTGCGGTATATGTATTCTGTGTCAGCAGGGGGGCAAATCGGAATGTGCGTGCCATCAATGCAGCCGATGATGTGGGGGAATCGTGCCATCTGGTAAAAGTCTGCTTTTGTTTGTACCAGTTCCGCATGGGTTGCAGGGAAAGATATGTATTGGTCCATCCTCTGTATCATGGCGTCAAGGAATTTGTTGAAAAACCTTGACAGGCTGCTCTGGGTCACGCCTCCTACCGCAGCGACTCCACTTTGATAGCTGCCAGACGCAAGCAGGTGTAGGCTGCATAGCACCTGCACGTGCTTTGGGATGGCGTGTGCCCTTGGGTTGGGGTGTTCCAACAGTGGTTGGAGGTCCCTGATGAGCTCCAGAATGGTGTCTGAGTCCAGCCTGTACCTCTGTAGGATCTCTGCCTCTGTGAGCATGAACAGGGTGATCCTCTGTCTGTAGACATGTTCCTCTCTTTGCCATTCCCTCTCTCCTTCCTGCTGTAGCCGTAGCCGCTTTGCAATGACATAAAATGCCGCCATCCTGCAAGTTGCATTGCATTTTGGGTCTCTTTTTATAGGTTGCAGTTGGTTACCACCTGATTGGAATCCATGGTAAATACCGAATTTGAAATACCGATTTTGAGGCAAAATCGGTATTTCTGTGCTTCCCTACATCTCAATCTAGTTTTGGCCTGTCCGATTCGGTAATTTACCGATTCGGTAACTCTACTGATTCGGTAGATAGTCCGATTCGGAATATTTACCGATTCGGTATATCTACCGAATCGGTACATGGTCCGAATCGGTATATTTACCGAATCTGTATGTTACCGATTCGTTCTTTTACCGATTCGGTGTTTTTCCGATTCGGTTTATTACCGATTCGGTAACTATACCGATTCGGTAGAAATACCGATTCGGACGGTTTTCAGCGTCCTACATCACGATGGCTGAATACCGGTATTTTCGGCCGTTACCGATCGGTATTGGGCCACCTACATCGGGCCCCTTTTTTCTAAAATACTCGAACTTTAAAAAAAAATCATAGTGTAAACAGTCAGATGTCTCCTCGTGTGTTTTTTGGGCAGTGAGAATTCGCGGAGGACTCATTGTGCCGACTGACACCAGAAGGCATGACTTCTGTTCGAGTATTGCCGTACTGGAAAAGAGTACTGTGAAACACATAATTTTAGGAACTTTGAGTTTGAAATAAAAAACAAACTATGGGATTGAGTCATGGCTCTCACACGTACTCAGAGAGAGGAATTACATTCTGAATGCTGTGAATCCAAAAAACGAAAACTACAAACTAAAAGTTGTGTTAGCTATGAAAACAAAGTGTAATATGTTGTTTGAATGTAGGGATAATCTACGTTCAACTGAAGAGTCACAGATGTAGTGTTACATTTGAATTTTTCCGCATTTTAAGTGTTGTGGGATTCGTAGTAAAGGGAACTTGTATGGTCCGCAGTGATTAACATATCCTTTTGGACCATTGCAGACGCTTGGCAGGTATAGACGATACTGCTTCATAACCACTTTGATGCACAAACATCCTAATACAAGGCATGAACAGAAAATGAAGAGGAAGAGGGTCGCCGAAAAAGCTAGTATTTCCACTGCAACTATACGTGTTACATGCCCGCTGAAGAGAGGATGCCCAAACATACTTGCAGGAGGAGGAAGAAGTCATTGATTCCTGCTTCAAAACTGTAGGATTGCATTGGTAAGTGTGTGTGCAGTGTCATTTTTTTTGCAGAGAGCAAAGTAGAAGAGTGCCCTAAAAGTGCTTCCTCATCAGTAGACTGCAAACATATTTTTTGATTTTTTTAACCAGGTTTTCCCCATTTTTCTTGTTATATGTTATATGTTTTTGTTTTTTTGTCTTAAAATGAATCTATTGATACACAAAGGGAAAAGAGAAAGGCAACTCTCTCGATACCAAAAGGGCCGAGAGGAACTCTCAGGAGGGAGTACACCCTCCCGTGTTTTACCACTAAATCCCACAAAGTACTCCTCTAATACATAAATCGTATTTCAGGACTATTGTATAGATGGATCCTGATCCCAAAGGGGAAGCGGCCACTACAACGTGGCCGTTTCCATGCAAATCTTTACCACGCATGCATTGCAACGCATACGTGGTTACCACGAAAGCCTTTACCGCGCATACCTTTACTACGAGATATGTAGTAAAGGCATGTGTGGTAAAGGCGAACATTTGAAAAAGGGGCTTGGGGGGTCTCCCCCCCAAAAAAGAGGGAATAAAATGGGGGTGGGGGTCCCCCCCCAAAAATCAAAACCACCTGATGTGAAGTGAATTGTGGAGGCAATCAGCGCCGTTAGAGAGCAAAACGGAAGGAAACTTCCGCTTCCTCTTTACGACGTCCGATGTCAAAAAGGAAGATGAAGCACTGGAGACGACATGAAGAGGTAAGGGGAATTTTGGTTTAAAAAAAGATTGAGGGGTAAGGGCAGGGGTAAATATAAGAAGGATTGGGGCTGGGGGGTCAGGTAAGGGTACAGGGGAGGGGTATAACCTTTAGCACGAGTATGCCTTTAACATGCATACATTTACAACGAAAATCAGTGTAAATCTATGCGTGGAAAAGGAATATTCACGGAAAAGGTTATGCGAACAAAAAGCATTCCATTGTAACGCATGCGTGGTAAAGGCATGCATTGCAACCGAATGCGTTGTAATGACATACAACCATCCCACAGTGATGGGAAGTCCCTATGTTAAGCTACGGATTATTTGCCACTAGGAAGTGGGGAAGGAAACAAGTCTTTTTGTTTTATATACCCTCACACACCCTAACACCCTAGTGGTGTCATGCTTCATCATCGAATCACTCTGATGCCTAAAAGTCAGGATGAGCTCAACCATATTTCAGGTAGCTCTTAGAGAAGTTTTTGGCCAGGCGGAATAAAGATTAAAAATCCGCAGACAGATCTCAGTTTCCCTTTATTCTTGGATATGTCAGGGATAATAAAATAGAGATGAAAAGGGTCGTTGGGATATTAAGGTCCTAAGAACATAGTGCCAACATGTTTCAGTCCGTTTAAGCCCCTAAAGGGTGCTGGACTTTCTTCAGGACGATGACACAGTGCCCCCTGGATTAGACAATAGTGATGACAATAGACAATAGTTGGGAACCCTACTAGGTGTGGGCGAAAAGCCTTGGGACCCACACCTAGTAGGATTCACAACGGGGCATGACCCTTGGAGGCAGTGTGACTACAGGCCTACCCCTTTCACAATGTGAGGTCCTTCGTGGAGCACAACCTCTCCCACAACGGGGTGGAGTAACCACAAACAGTAATACTCTGCTGATAGGAAAAGGAGCAGCTATCTGTCCTTATTGTAAATAGTATAGGAAAAGTCCCTCACTATTATGACCAGGCGCATGTGTCAGGTGTGAGCTGTTAACAGCCATCCTGTCACATGTGCAATACATATCTGACATGCAACACTATTACCAGACAGTGTAGCATGTCAGATAATGGGGACTTGTGGCCTGTCAGTCAAGTGCCTTTATGCCCTATCAGAAGCCACGATAAAGTAACAAAAGACAGCCTTCCGTCCTGTCTGAGCTTCTGATTGGGAATAAGGGTATGAGCCTCCTCTGGTGCCTTGTTTAATCTGTCTGAATGTTGGGGAATCGACCTGCAGAGAAAACTGTGTGTTAACTACACCAGGTAAGTTTCCACGTTGTGTGTCTGAGTGAGAATATGCTTATGTTGTGTATGTGCCTGTCTGCAAGCGTGCACCAGTGTGTGTTTGAGTGTGTGTGTGTGTGTGTGTGTGAGTGTTTGTATATGTCCTAACTACCGTTTTAGGACCTTTCATTTGATAGCCCCACTACTTTATAAATTGTCCAGCTGCCACTGGACGTGGCCTCTTTTCTGAGTCCTTAAGAACCACCGAAACAATGTTTCAAAGTTGAAAACTGGTCTTTTGTAGCAACTTTTTTAGACAGAACCTCGAAAGTTGTGGATTTGCTTGAATCCATGTTTTATACACAACCTCAAAAGTTGTGGATTTGCTTGAATGCATCAAGTCAGAGAAAAAGAAAGTGGAGCCGGACATAAAAATAACACTGCTCCATATGTATTCCCACCTCCAACTTTTGTTTCCTGGCCCATGCCTAATGATCTTTCAAAAAGAGCACAAAGTCAGACCACAACATCCTTTTATCATTGGTACTGGATCAATAGGCATGCAGATTTGCAAGGCCACTGCCCTACACAAGTCATTTGATGAGGTGGGGATTATCCCCCAGATGCATCAAGCACCCATTTTGCTATTCCTTATTAGCGAAAAATAAGGATTCGCTAATAAGGAATAGCAAAAGGCTATGCATGAAGAAATCACACAAAAAAATAGCGATTTCTTAAAATTTCTTAATTGCGACTTGCAAAGTGCGAGTCGCAATTAAGAAATACCTCCCCATTCATTCCTATGGGCCTAGAGGCCCATAGGAATGAATGGGAAGAAAATCTAAATTTGCGATTCTCAATAAGAGAATCGCAAATTGAGATTGCAATTTCAAGGGTGCCAGGGTGTCAAAAGGACACCCTGTTGCACCCCTGAAATCTGCATATGGGTACATCTTGCACACAAACATGCCCTAAGGGCATGTTTGTGTGTAAAATTGAACTTTGAAAAATGCACTTTAGTGAATTTTTCAAACATTTTTGCAAATTACCATGAAGTTCAACTTCATGGTAATTTGCTCCCCCTATTAGCGAAATCGCTAATTTTTTTACTTTAATGCATTGCATTTAAGGAATCTCAATTTGAGATTCCTTAAATGCAATAGCAATTTAAGTAATCGCAAATCTGCGATTTCTTAAATTGCGATTTTTGCATTTGGGATGATGCATCCCAAATGCAAAAATACCGGTCGCAAAGGGGCAGATTCTGAGAATCTGCCCCTTTGCGAGCGGATTTCCGCTTGGTGCTTCTATGCCTATGCCCTTTAGCTATGTGCGGTTTTAATTCATCTGTGTGTTTCCGACAATCCAATTTTGACGAGAACGTCCTTCACCCAACTATCCGCCCCCATATGAGAACCCCACTCATAGCGTATTGCTTCCTACTTACATTCTGGATTGAAGCCCAACCCTTGCATGGGGTTTGAATGATGCAAGCATTTTCTTATCTATTGGGTTAAATTATAAATTAGTAATGCCTTTGCTCGTTCCAGGTTGCTCTTTCTTGCACCTCCCCAGCTTACAATGACATGTGCATGGTGCAAATCATGCCACTTTCACTTTCTTCTGCGGATGCTGAACAATATCGGCAAAACTGGAAGGACTGCATTAGCAAGATCCAAAAGGCGAGACCTATTGGTACTGCCAAATGCTTGTGTTATCTAGCTGTGCTTTCCTCGCATTAAACCGAATAGACCTTTGGTGACCCTGATCAGTCCTCTCTCTCGCACCTTCTCGGCCTGTGCAGCCAGCATCTCCTCGTCCCGAGGCAGGGCCGACTTTAACGATCGCTTCCTTACCTCCCCCCAGATTTTTTAAGGAGAAATCTAATTAGCCACCCGAAGGGCCTCATTGAATTGCAACCAGCCTGTGGCGATGGTCCGGGATGCTCTTATACTCTCTTCGCTGGAGCAATTTGAATACGGCTATTAATGACAGCTGGAGAGCTAGCGCAATAATAATAATAGTAAAAGACATTTCAACATGCTCCACGCGGTGTGAGTATTCGCTAACTCCTGCCACTTAGGAGACACAAGAGAGCACACCCCAGTAGGGCGCGTAAAGGCCGGCGCAGGAAACTGACTCGCCGTGAAGCGCCGCACTCGAGGTTCTGTGTTTTTTTTTTGTTAGAGTTGGCCAATGTTTTCAAGAATGTCGAGTTTTTCAAAGTGCTGGAGGGTCACCACCAGTGAAGTGCCAGAAATGCACGAGTGTTGTGAACACTTGCTGGTACGAAACCCTACATGATCTCATTATGTTTTTTTCCCTATTATTGCCCTGCTGCAGTCTATAGGACTGTCTCATTGCAGGCAGAAGGGGGAGAGTCTGGATTTATAGAATCATTATTAAGGATGCTGTTAAACTGTGGCTCCTAAGTGTTCACCGTATCCAAGAGGCTCTGCTAGAAAAGTGTATAAGCTCTTTTTTTAGCCAGAGACGGTTATATTTCTTTGCAGTTCGTTGATGTCAAGACAATTCATGTAGAGAGGGTTCCTGCCGTGCATTCTTCCGGGGCGCAGGTGCTGTGGAGAATGGTTGGTTGTTCCAGTGCTCTCTGTTATCCTCAGTGATACTCACAAGTCGATCTGAGCATTTTTCTGATGGATCTGCCATACAAATACAGCATGAGAGTCTGTTGCAGGGGGACCTTTCTCCTGCCGCATCTGCATTTTCACCTGCGACAGAACCACCAAATCTCCAAGGACTGGACCCAACCACCTTCTCTGCATACTCCTCAACACCCGCTCCGCACGCAAACACGCCGTCGAGCTCTGGGATCTGCTCGACACCTCCACCCCAGACGTGGCCTTCCTGACTGAGACCTGGTGGAACGACTTCTCTGCACCCGACATAGCCATAGCCATACCGGACGGCTACAAGATCACCCGCAGGGATCGCGCCAACGGAACCGGAGGAGGAATAGCCATCGTTCACAAGTCTACCCTCAAGGTAGCCACCCACGCAGACGACACCCTCCACACCGCCGAACACCTGCACTTCCGGATCCACACCGACCCCAACACCACCCTCAGAGGAACACTCATCTATAGACCCCCCGGACCCCGGGCTCAGTTCAGCGACTCCCATCGCCGACCTCGCCAGCACCCACGCACTTGCCTCCACGGACTACATCCTCCTCGGGGACCTGAACTTCCACCTCGAGAACAACAACAACGCCAACTCCGCCACCCTGATCGACAACCTCGCTAGCCTCGGCCTCAAACAACCCGTCACCGCACCCACCCACGCCGCCGGCCACACGCTGGACCCCGTCTTCTCCACAGGCAACCACAACGCCCTCCTCAAGAAGCCCAAGGTGGACCCCAAGGACCTCAAGGACTTCCGGCCCATCTCCCTGCTCCCGTTCCCAGCAAAGGTCATCGAGAAAATCATCAACAGGCAATTGGCCCTCCACCTGGAAGACAACAACATCTTTGACCCATCCCAGTCCGGATTCAGACGAAACCACAGCACCGAGACAGCCCTCATCGCTGCCACAGACGACATCAGGCGCCAGCTAGACAACGGCGAAACATCAGCCCTCATCCTCCTGGACCTGTCGGCCGCCTTTGACACGGTCTGCCATCGCACTCTAAAGACACGACTCCTAGAAGCCGGAATCCAAGAGAAGGCCCTTGACTGGACCACGTCCTTCCTCTCCGGCAGAACCCAGAGCGTCCGCCTCCCACCCTTCCGATCTGAAGCCACCGACATCATCTGCGGCGTCCCCCAGGGCTCATCCCTCAGCCCGACGCTGTTCAACATCTACATGGCCCCCCTCGCACAAGTGGCCCGCCAGCACGACCTCAACATCATCTCCTACGCCGACGACACCCAGCTCATCCTCTCCCTCACCAAGGACCCACACTCCGCCAAAACCAACCTCCACGAGGGAATGAAGGCCGTCGCCGACTGGATGAGGAGCATCCGTCAGAAGCGGAACTCGGACAAGACGGAGATACTCATCCTCAGACCCACCCCCTCAGCCAGGGACGACTCCTGGTGGCCAACCAACTGGGAACAGCATTAACACTACACTGGCTCCCCGTCGACAAGAGGATCACCTTCAAGCTCCTCACCCACGCACACAAAGCACTCCACAATGCTGGACCAGCCTACCTTTACAGTAGACTCAGCTTCTACACCCCCACGCGCCAGCTCCGCTCCGCCAGCCTCGCCCTCACCGCTGTCCCTCGCATCCAACGAACAACCTCCGGTGTCAGATTCTTCTCCTACCTCGCCACCAAGACCTGGAACACCCTCCCTACCCACATACGGCAGACCCAAGACCTACTCGCCTTCAGAAGACTACTCAAGACCTGGCTCTTCGAGCAGTTGCAGCAACCCCCTCCCCTCAGCGCCTTGAGACCCTCACGGGTAAGTAGCGTGCTCTACAAGTACTCTGATTGATTGATTGATTGATTGAAAGGGGCCATTAAAGGCCCGCTCCTGAGTTAAAGTCCTGAGGTGAAAGTAAGGGCCTGAGTTTAACGAATGGTATAACTGGCGGCTTAAAGGCTATAAATCTATTTTACCTAGTGAGGGTAGTGTTAGAAATAAGTGTTGGCAAACCTAGTAGGTCTCTACTATAAGACCTATAGATTTTGGAAGTTTTTATAGCCATGCTGTAAGGTAGTGATACTCAAAGTACATCCCTGGGCCGCATGCGGCTCTTTTGAGCTTCAAATGCGGCACCCTGGTCACCACCTGCTGTGGGCTGCCATTTACTCTACTTAGCACTAACATGAGAAATATGCTAAATAAACGGGCAACATGTATTTTATGGTTAATTGAAGGTAAAGAAAGGAAATAACAAGGGTGTCTTGAACCACTTAACTTTAGGAACACCTTCCTTTTTAAAGACATCTTGCAGCAAATGTGTAAAAATATGATAGTCTTTTCAAAGTTCAAAAAGTGTATTTCATTAACATGAAGTATCGTTTCACCGTAGTACATCATAAATGCATTTAGGAGTATTTTATTTTTAAAGTACATTGAGGATTTTGTTTAAGTGCTAGTTTTCAGACATGAATTTTGAAATATTCATGCTTTTCCCCACCCTAACAATAATGAACTAAGAGGCAAGTCAGTTGTTATGTGCATCCTTTGGGTGGGCTGGCTTGCTATTTATTATACATGAACTACATTATACTTTATTGAATGAAACACTGGAGAAGGTTTTGTACATCACACAGCCTGAAGTCATTTATTTCTAAGTCCTCTTATATGTGATAATGAAGCAAAGGAGGGAACGTGAACTAAATAGATTGCCTAGGATCACACAATTTGGCCAAGTAGCGAAGCCGGGATTGAGCCCAGATTTTCTGGTTTCACATTGTGCAATTCAGCCACTAGATGTGCATGCTTTGCTTCCCCAATACCTATGTTAAACCCTTGCCCCGACCGCCGCACTGCTGTCATCAGTGCAGCCTCAGCCACACCACAGACTAAATTTTTTGGCCCCTGGGAAAATGTTTGTGAGTACGCATGCTCCAAGGCATTGCTTCTGCCATGCATCATGGCAAAAAAAATGCAATGACATGGCCACTACCTCATTTTGTAGGTACTTGCATGTGTGCAGAATGCATGCACTCAACTACAAAATATAATTTTTTTAAAGTGCTGATCTAAGACAGATCTGTAGATTACACAAAACAATCATTGGCACAGCAAATAGGTCTCACTTTTAGGACCTTAAAAGTATTTAGTTATACAGCACAATATTCTTGGTGCAACAACATCAACTGTTGCATGGCTAAACACTTAAAGGCCCAACGGCGAGACCTATTGACTATCAGAAAAAAAATATTCCTCCTCAATAAATACTTTATCCCACCCTCCTAAAATAATCTACTTGCTCTTATGCACCTCGCATCCAACCATCAAAGAGCATGAGCATCACTATGTCTGGAAATAACAGTTTATTCCTCTAATCTCTGAAATAACCCATTGTTGCTACCTCAGAATTATATCAACCATCTATCTAGTCCACCCTCTTGTATATTATTACTATTTATGCCTACTATTTTTATTGTGTATTCCTTGTAAATGAGGTCTGTTCAAGCTTTGTAAAGAGCTCTGGTACCCTTGGGTCAAGTTTGCACTATATAAAATCAGAAAATAAATAAAAATAGATAACTCCTCATAACAAACATTCTGGATGTTACAGGGTGCAAGAGGAGAAAGGTTGGGTTTAAGGTTTTAAGCATAGGCAAAACATAATTATTTTTCATTCTGAGAAAACTGCTCCAGTGGTCAATGAAAGGAGCCTATGAAGCTCCCCTGCCTCAGGTGACCACCAGGTGAATATAGCATTTTTTTGTTCAAATAATGTAGGCAGAAATCATTTTTAGCAAGGTTTAAAGTTTTTGCTGGCCACGGGCTAACATGCCCGAACTGGTTTGATCCAGCGGGGTTAACATGCATCCCTCCATATTGCACTAAGCCTTGTTTTTTAGGTGTGTGCTGGGTCATGGGCAAGAAAGTTGCGTACACAGGCATGTAGGAGAGGAAGGTACGGTGGGGGGAAAAAATAATTATTCTATATTTTTTTCTCCTATCAAATGCAAAACTGTGTTTATCAAGACGTTAAACATTTGGTTTCAGGTGAACAACCATACTTTTTGGGGAGTTTCAATTCCAATGCAAACTACTCCCATCTTATGTTGGCTAGCTTACGTTGCAGTAAAAGTTAGAGGCCACAGCATTTCTAATGGGTCATGCAGACAAGTATTTTGAATGCTATACCGTCACCCATTCACCAAATAAGCACACCTTCATTTGTTCTTTAACACCGAGCTCTGCCCAAAATGGCGGTGGAAAAAGTGCATAAAAAAAGGTCTGGGGGCTGCGGCAAACGCACCCACCCCAGCACAGCAGGTATAGTCTACCCCTCCCCCCTATTATTGGTCATTCTGTCGCAACAGCATTTACGGCGTGCCTACTGGATACGGCGTTGCCTGCAATCCAGAAAGCTGCGCCTGTTCCTCTCACGTACAACAGCCAAGGGGGAGCGGGGTTTGCAAAGGTGTAGCTATTACGTACAATACCATATACCACCCAAAACTGCACTCTTCCCGAAATGGAGTTTAACGCGCTCACCTAAAACGATTACAGCTCTAGAGAGGTACCTTTAATGAAGGCTCTTAGAAGCAGTCAACATATGCCGCTGTAGCCTGGTTTTATTCCCCCTAAAACAGCCAACTGAAAAGCGTTAACACCTCCACCAAAGCCCCGCCAAAACAAGTCCAATTGCGCTTGCGCATAAACAGACTTACAGCCCTTTACTTGTCACGTGGGATCTGGGTGAGGTTTTTTTTAAATTAAGTATTCAGGGATGGCATTTTTTCCTTCGAGTTCCTCAAATGCCTCGAAAAATAAGATAAGCCACGAGGGAAGGGAAAGATATTAAAAAGTGAATTCCTCGCAATAGTTATTGATGAATACTTCGAAACTGTAATTGACATATTGGGAGAGGTTCAAGATAGAATTAAAAAGTTAAACATGACATGATATTGGCTTGTGGTTTTGTCAGATTTGGCGGTTAAAGTCGGATCACGGTTGTGTCACAGGCAGGCAGCTGCAATGTATGTTGACAGCTGATAGAATCCCGACAGCGCGTGCAACCAGTGGTAGCGTTACGTGCACTTTGATTTTTTACAAGAAATTCTGTGCTGGTACGCATGGCTACTCTTGCCTGACATGAACAGGAAGGATATTCAGAAGAGTGGGCTATACTCAAAGTTACACACGGCCGCGAAAGTGAAAGCGACCGTGCTAATTTGAAACATGAGCCGCAACACATGGCACCCTGCTCGCTCCCGCAAGCTGGAGGCCTTGGGAGTAAACATTTACTGAAAAAGGTGGGACATGCACCCGCCTTTGTCCAATTGTGTGCTTTCGTTTTTGAAAGCCACATACAAAGGCCAATACAATGTGTAGAAAATCTAAAGCCACACGCACAAGTTTTCAGAAAGACTGGAGTAAGTCCAAGAGGCCCTCTCCTAGAGCAGCGCATGCACGCTGCGCTAAACTTAACCTAAAGAGTAGTATGAAAGTGCTCTTTTTCCAATGGTGAACATACAGGGAACCATAAAGGGTCACCATGAGGAGGTTGTTTTTTGGGGGGGCTAGATGGGTGAATGATGATGAAAGTACTTGTGTTAAATTAGAACCTTACTTATGTAATCTATACTGTTGTTTGTTATTGATTGGGACTGCAATGATATGATGCCTTTTCTTCACAAAGTGTCACACTATTCGT
Source organism: Lissotriton vulgaris (assembly GCF_964263255.1). Lineage (NCBI taxonomy): Eukaryota > Metazoa > Chordata > Amphibia > Caudata > Salamandridae > Lissotriton > Lissotriton vulgaris. The sequence continues at coordinate 618,165,644 of NC_141700.1, read as the reverse complement.
ACAGGATTGTATCAATTTCTTTGCACTGAGCAACTGTTTAATATAAAGATTTCCTTTAAAGTGCTGTTTTAAGACATAGCTTGAAAGGACTTCTTTTTAAACAAAAAAAGAAATGGACGAGCGGGATGGTGAGGGGGTGGGGGTTGATCAACAAAAACAAAAAGGGAGTGGAGAATGTATGGATTCTGTCTCCCCACCCTTTTCTGTACATTTGAATGCCTATCTCTAGAACTTCAAATAAATCATGGCTCACCCTTTAGATTCCATGCCATCTACCACCCGCCCGGTAACTGCTCTTCCTTTATGGAGGAACTCACTGACTTCATCAGTGACCAATTTTCTCAAAGTCACAGGCAGATCTTCCTGGGTGACTTTAATCTCCATTGGGGCTCTTCGGAAGACTCAGCTGCCAACAAGCTTGCCACCTTTCTCTCAGACATTGATCTCTTCCAACATTGCTTGGAAACCACTCATTCCAAGGGCTCAATTTTGGATCTTGTTATATCCAAAGCAGACCTCAATCAGGAGTTTGTTAAAGCGCGACTACTCACCCGTGAGGGTCTCAAGGCACTAGGGGTGGGGAGGGGGAGGGGGGGGGGGGTGCAGGTTCCATTCCATCAAGGAGGGGGTCTGCCGAAGAGCCAGGTTTTGAGGTTTCTTGCGAAGATGGGGAGCGATGTTGTCTGTCTGAGGTGGAGCGGAAGGGCGTTCCATGCTTTGGCCGCGAGGAAGGAGAAGGAGCGGCCTCCCAATCTGGTCTTTCTGGTGCGAGGGACCACGGCGTAGGAAAGCTGGGCTGATCGTAGGGTCCTTTGGGGTGCGTGGAATTTGAGTCGGCTGTTCAGGTATGCTGGTCCGGTGCCGTGGAGGACCTTGTGTGGGTGGGTGAGCATCTTGAAGGTGATTCTCGCCTCGACGGGGAGCCAGTGGAGTGTGCGCAGGTGCTGGGAGATGTGGCAGTGTTTTGGCAGGTTGAGGACCAGTCTTGCGGCGGCGTTCTGGATGTTCTGTAGCTTGCGGATGAGGTTTTTGTTTATTCCGGCGTAGAGTGCGCTGCCGTAATCGAGTCTGCCGGTGACCAGGGCGTGAGTGACTGTCTTTTGGTGTTCGAGGGGGATCCATTTGAAAGTCTTACGAAGGAGGCGGAGGGTGTGGAAGCAGGAAGATGAGACAGAGTTGATCTGGCGGTCCATTTTGAGCTCGGAGTCCAGGATGATTCCCAGGTTGCGTGCGTGGTCTGTGGGGGTTGGCGGGTTTCCGAGGGCGGTGGGCCACCAGGTGTCGCTCCAGGCGTCGGGGTTTGGGCCCATGATGAGTACTTCTGTTTTGTTGGTGTTTAATTGTAGGCAGCTGTTTTTCATCCATTTGGCGACGGCTTCCATGCCTTCTCGAAAGTTGCGTCTGGCGGTGTTGGGCTCGTTGGATAGGGAGAGGATGAGCTGGGTGTCGTCTGCGTATGACACGATGTTGAGTCCGTAGGTTCTGACGATGGGGGCAAGTGGAGCCATGTAGACGTTGAAGAGCGTCGGGCTGAGGGAGGAGCCCTGGGGGACTCCGTAGGTGGTAGGTGTGGGGTCCGAGAGGAAAGGGGGGAGTCTTACCCGCTGCGTCCTGCCGGAGAGGAAGGAGTAGATCCAGTCAAGGGCCTTGTCCTGGATTCCTGCATCGTAGAGTCTGCGTATTAGGGTTTAGTGGGAGACTGTGTCGAACGCCGCTGATAGGTCGAGGAGGATGAGGGCTACTGTTTCTCCTTTGTCCAGTAAGGTGCGAATGTCATCTGTTGCGGCGAGGAGGGCGGTTTCCGTACTGTGGTTTTTTCTGAAGCCGGATTGGGAGGAGTCGAGGATGTTGTGTTCTTCAATGAATGTGGCGAGTTGGCTGTTGATGGCTTTCTCGATGACTTTCGTTGGGAACGGGAGCAGGGAGATGGGTCTGTAGTTTTTGAGGTCGGTGGGGTCCGCTGAGCGTTTCTTCAGGAGGGGGTTGACCTCGGCGTGTTTCCAGTCGTCGGGGAACGAGGCGGTCGCCAGGGAGCGGTTGATGGTGTGGTAGAGCATGGGTGCGATGGTGTTGGCGGCTCTGTTGAAGATGTGGTGGGGGCAGGGGTCCGTGGGGGCCCCTGAGTGGATTGACTTCATTGTCTTCAGTGTGTCTTCGGTGGTGAGGGCTGTCCAGTCATCAATCGCTGGTTTCCGGGTGTCGGGGGTGGTTGGTGAGGGTTCAGTGTGTTGGTTGTCTTCGTCGAAGTTGTCGTAGATGCTCTTGATTTTGTGGTGGAAAAAGATGCTGAGTTTGTCGCAGAGGTCTTGTGAGGGAGGGATGTCAGTAGACTCGCTGGTGGGTTGGGCGAACTCCTTGATGATGCTGAAGAGTTCCTTGCTGTTGTGTGCTTGGGTGGAGATTCTGTCTTCAACCGCTTTTTTCCTCATTTCTCTGATGAGTTGATGGTGGGCGTTGGTGGCGGCTCTGAAGTTGTTGTGGGCTTCTGTGGATTTGGTGTTTCTCCAGGTCTTTTCGAGGCGGTGGCATGTGCGCCTGGACTCTCAAAGTTCGGTGGTAAACCATCTGGATTTCTTGGCACGGGTATTGTTGTTTTTCTTGAGGGGGGCTATGGTGTTGGTGCTGTCCGAGATCCATCTATGCAGGGTTCGGGCTGCAGTGTTGGGGTCATCGTTTTCCGCGATGGTTGGGGTGGAGTTGTTGAGTGAGGAGGTGAGCTGGTCATCGGTGATTTTGGTCCAGTTTCTTTGTGGAAGCAGATGCTGCGGACTTATGCTCCCCCATCCGTGTAGACTGATCTGACCACTTTCTTGTTTACTTCTGTTTTCATCTTTCGCACGTTATAACTCTCGGCTAACCTAAAAGAGCTACTACCTGGTTCTGCAACACTAAAAACATTGATCTTGGCACTTTTAGTGACTCTGCTATGCGGTCACTTCCTAGACTTGACCCTAACGTAGATGTCAATGTTCTCACCACTAAGTCCCTCTCAGTCCTAGCAGTTGAAATCGACAATGTCGCTCCACTCCAAAGCAAAAGGAAAAGATCCACCCCCTCACCATCTTGGTTCAATAAAGCTCTCTACAATGAAAGGAAAAACCTTAGAATCCTGGAGAAACAGTGGAGAAAATCTCCTTCTACCTCCAATCTTTCTCTGCTACATTCAGCAAGATCCAAATGCCACAACCACATCTTCCATGAAAAAACATCACATTTCAGATCCCTCCTTGACTAAGCCAAAATCAGACCCAAAAAACTTTTTGACCTCATCAAAAACCCAAACTGTTCTCCCCTAACTACTAAGCCCGAGGACTCCACAAAGAAAGCACCAATTTAGCTATTTTCTTTGAAGAAAAGGTCAAAGCACTGGTGTATCAAGTCGCCCACCCCACCCCCTTTGAGGAACGTAAATCCTTAGTCACCTGGTAATACTTTGACGTCATCTTGGAAAATTACCCCCTCAAATGCATCCTAGAAACCAAACCGTCCAACCACTCTTCTGACCCTATCCCTAGCGTCATCACCATCGATTTCTACACATATACTCTCTCTTACTGGACTAGGCTAGTTAATCTCTTCCTCAGTCAAGGCTCCCCCCCTGTTGCCCTTAAATCAGGAAAAGTTACCCCTCTTCTAAAACAAAACAACCTCTGCTGATGCGACCGACCTCAACAATTTCTGCCCTGTCACCAACCTTCCTTTTCTTTCGAAAATCACCGAAAAATGTGTTGTGAAACAAATTTCCCTACATATTATGGACAATAATCTCCTCGACGTTTCCAACCTGGCTTCATCCAAAATTGCAGGACTGAAACAGCCCTGCTGCAAGTGATTGATGATGTGTTGCATTAACTCGACTCTGGGGAATTGTATCTTCTGATTCTTCTAGACCTCTCTGCAGCCTTTGACACTGTTGATCATAGCACCCTACTAAACACTCTTCAACAGAGAATGGGATTGGATGGCACAGTGCTTAAATGGTTTGACTCTTTCCTCTCGGACAGATCCCAAATGATTAAGATAGCGAACAGTCTTTCATCTCCATTGGCTGTAGGTCAAAGTGTCCCTCAAGGTTCTATCCTGTCACCCACTCTGTTTAATCTCTACCTGGAACCATTGGAGAACCTCCTAAGCAAATCTAGGATCCATTCCCATCTTTATGCAGATGACACTCAAATCTACCTCAAGGTGTCTTCCACACACAATCTCTCATTACTCGACTCTACTCTTAACTCCATTCACAACTGGATGTTAGCTGACCAACTCATTCTAAATCATGCCAAAACTGAATTCCTCCTCCTTTCAACCTCTCTCTCACCTCCTCCTGTTCAATCGTGGATGGATCAGCTGAACTTACTCAACAACAAACCCATCATTGTCGACAGCGCTAAATCTCTAGGTGTCATTCTTGACAAAAGACTCAACTTAATGTCCTACAACAACTCTATTGCCAAGAACACACGGTACCAGTTGCGCCTTCTGTGGGGGATCCGTCGGTTCTTCCCGGAGAAAGACTTAAAAACCTTGGTACAATCACTGGTTCTCTCAGGACTGGATAATTGCACTTCTCTTCTGATGGGCCTACCCAAATCCCACCTCTCCCCTCTCAAATCCATCCTCCATTCAGCAGCTCGCTTCATTTCAGGGTCTAAACGAAGCGACCACATCACTCTTATCCTGTCCTCTCTTCGATGGCTTTCGATCGAGGCAAGATCTATTTACAAAACTGCCTGCATCACACACAAAGCCTTGCACACGTCCTCCCCTCGTTACCTGGCAAGTAAATTGAAATTGTCCAGAGGCTCTCGACCTTCTCAATATGCGGAAAAGCTTCTGCTTGAGCCCCCCATCTCCAAAAGGGAAAGATCGATGGCGCAATCCTTCTCAGACAATGCGGTGAGAATCTGGACTCATTTCCCCCATTCAATCAATCAATCAATTTGTAAAGTATCCTACTTACCCGTGAGGGTCTCAAGGCGTTGAGGGGAGGGGGTGCTGCTACTGCTGGAAATGCCAGGTTTTGAGGAGCTTCCTGAAAGTGAGCAGGTCCTGGGTCTGTCGCAGGTGGGTGGGGAGGGTGTTCCAGGTCTTAGCGGTGAAGAAGGAGAAGGGTCTGCCGCCGTAGGTAGTTTGTTGGATGTGCGGGATGGCGGCGAGGGCAAGGCTGGCGGAGCGGAGCTGGCGGGCGGTGGTGTAGAATTTGAGTCTGTTGTTCAAGTAGGCTGGTCCTGTGTTGTGGAGTGGTTTGTGTGCATGGGTGAGGAACTTGAAGGTAATCCTCTTGTTGACGGGGAGCCAGTGCAGGTCTCTTAGGTGGGAGGTGATGCGGCTGCGTCGAGGGGTGTTGAGGATCAGGCGGGTGGTGGCGTTCTGGATGCTTTGCAGCCGTTGTAGGTGTTTGGCCAGGATTCCTGCGTAGAGTACGTTGCTGTATTCCAGTCTGCTGCTGACGAGCTTGGGTCACCGTTCTTCTTGTTTCGGCCGGGATCCATTTGTAGATCCTGCGAAGCATGCGGAGGGTGTTGTAGCAGGAGGAGGAGACGGCGTTGACCTGCTTTGACATGGAGAGGGAGGAGTTGAGGATGAATCCTAGGTTGCGTGCGTGGTCCGTGGGTTTCGGTGCTGTTCCCAGTGTGGACGGCCACCAGGAGTCGTCCCAGGCAGAGGGGGTGGGGCCGAGAATGAAGACTTCCATCTTGTGGAGAAGTGTGGCTCACTGGTTAGAGCAGGCAGACCTGGAAGCAGAGGTCAGCCCAGGACCAGGGTTCAATTCCCGGCTCGGCGGGTCTTGAGTCCTAAAATGTCCATGGACTCGACAATTCTCGCTCCGGTGCCTACTCCATTCATGGGTTCACACTCTGCGACTCTGGGCAATAGCTTGCTTAATCTCCACTACGGCCCCTCGCGGCGGGATGCCTGGCTTTCACCTTGCGGATACCCTGCCGGGGTTATCTCACAGGGGAATACCAGGACGGGTTCCCTAAGCAAGCGCTTAGAAACCAGTGGTGATTTGCGCTATATAAATTCCTGTACATTTACATTTACATCTTGTCCGAGTTTAGTTTCAGGCGGCTTCTCCTCATCCGCTAGGCGACGGCCTTCAATCCCTCGTGGAGGTTGGTTTTGGCGGTGTGCAGGTCCTTGGTGAGGGAAAGGATGAGCTGGGTGTCGTTGGCGTAGGAGATGATGTTCAGGTCGTGCTGGCGGGCCACTTGTGCGATGGGGGCATGTAGACATTGAACAGTGTCGATCTGAGGGATGAGCCCTGTGGAACGCCGCAGATGAGGTCAGTGGCTTCTGATCGGAAGGGTGGGAGGCGGACTCTCGGGGTTCTGCTGGAGAGGAAGGACCTGGTCCAGTCCAGGGCCTTCTCCTGAATTCCGACTTCTTGGAGGCGTGTTCTCAGTGTGCGGTGGCAGACCGCGTCGAAGGCGGCTGACAGGTCCAGGAGGATGAGGGCTGAAGTTTCGCCGTTGTCTAGTTGGCGCCGGATGTCGGCTGTGGCGGCGATGAGGGCTGTCTCAGTGCAGTGGTTTCGTCTGAATCCGGACTGGGATTGGTCTAGGATGTTGTTGTTCTCGAGGTGGCGGGTGAGCTGTATGTTGGCGATTTTCTCAATGACCTTCGCCGGGAAAGGGAGCAGGGAGATTGGCCGGAAGTTCTTGAGGTCCTTGGGGTCCGCCTTTGGCTTCTTTAGGAGGGCGTTGATTTTGGCATACTTCCAGCTTTCCGGGAACGTTGCTGTGTCGAAGGAGATGTTGATGACCTTCGGTAGTTGGGGTGCGATGGTTGTGTCTGCTTTGTTGAAAACATGGTGCGGGTAGGGGTCTGACGGGGATCCTGAGTGAATGGAGTTCATGACCTTGCATGTCTCGTCGTCGTTGACGTGGGACCAGGTGGTCAGCTGGTTGGTGCAGGTGGCGTTCGGGGTGGGGTCTGTCGTGGTCGGAGCGGACGGGGTGTTGAAACTGTCGTGGATGTCGGCGATCTTGCGATGGAAGAAGGTGGCCAGTGAGTCGCACAGATCTTGCGAGGGCGGAATGTTGTTGGTGTTGGCGCTGGGGTGCTCCGTGCCACCTCCTCTACCCGGATCTTCAAAGCTGATCTCAAATCTCTTCTCTTCCAAAGACACTTTCAGAACGAATACTTTCATACTCAGTCCCGTTTTGAACGTTCGCTCTTCATTGTAAATCTTTATTTTTTCCTGTGCATTCCTCACACGCTTCGTGCTGTGTTGGATTTTGGGTTTGTGTACCCTTCATTCTCAGGCCCCTCTTGGAAGTTCGCTCTTCATTGTAAATTAGTCTTTTTTTTCCTGTACATTCCTCACCCCTGGGTGCTGTGTTGGATTTTGTGTTTGTGTACCCTTCATTTTTAGTCTTTGTAATGTTCTATTTTGTCCCACTTTTCTCTTGTAACGTAACTAGCTCTATTCTGACCGCTTAGGGTAATGTCCACGCTTTATAAAAATGCACTAAATAAAAAATAAAAAATAAAAATTAAATCCTATTTCCAGTGGCCTACCCAGAAAAGAGTAGCAGAGCAGTTGGCCACATGTGGGCGCTGACGCAAGTCCGGACTCCAAGCAAGAAATGACCGACCCCTTACAGTTGTGACTCCTCTCGCCATATTATTTACAAAACCAGCACTGGCGGCCATAATACACCACGTTCCTTCAGGACAGAAGAACACAGGCTCAGGCAGACATGACCGCAGCATTTCCAGCCTATGTAAATGTACGGTCCACCACCTAGTACACAGTGATAGGGTGTTATCACAGTTACCGCTGCTCACTCCTGAAGGCCAGTCTCACTGCAGACCAAAGTTGCTTCACGCTTAAATTCTCCATCGGTGGTACATCTAATCCTGAAACTATTACACCAGCTTCCCACCGACCGCTGCCACACAAATTCTGCAGCTTCTCGCCGGATACATCTGTCTTTCTGCTTCAGCCTCAGGAAAGGAATGAAATAATAAAACTCAAGAAAATCCTTGTTTGAAATCAATAAACAGCTGTTATTCCCAGAGAGGTGGTTATTGGTGCTCAGACGCGCCTGGGGGCAGAGGGAGAAAACTGAAATCCCAGACACCCTCTTCTCGGGTTGCTCTTTCGTTCCCTTCATATTTCTATAACTCATATTTCATTTTATTATTTTTGTCATGCAGTTGCTCTTGTGAGCACGCAACCCCCCCTTTTGTTTTATTGCCTTTGATCCACTCTTTCTTTTTATTCCCTCCTCGTTCTTTCCTTTGCCCTGCCTCTGGCCCAATTCGTCAACTCTGCAGCTGGTCGCACCAGTCCTCTTTATTTTTATTTGTTATTTTTTATGTTGCATCTGTAGGGCCAAGAAAAACAAACAAGTGACGGGTGGGATACTTGAATTTATGGCAGCCATGGCAAAGTCTCTGTGCCGCATTCCAATCTATCTGTATGTTTCTGCTCACTGCATCACTACAGCCATGGACCAGCTATATGGAGCTCTGCCATGGTCCTGTTCCAATGGAAACGGTCCAGCTCGAAGATCTAGAAAGCAAGCAACTTACATGATTGTCTCCTAGGTGCTTAGGAAGGAGGAAGAACAGAGTAGGATCAGAGAAAGAGTTCATAATCTGGCGCAAGTCACCCATAAACTTGCCCGAAGTTCTGGCTTTTTAAATGTTTAATGTATTTTCAGAATTTTGCTTCAAGGGTAAGAGGGAAAGAAAAGGAGTAGTAAATGCCTTCACCTATTGAGCTTTGCAAAAAACACTGTTGATGGACAGAATACAGAACAATGTCTTACATTCACCCCAGTACAAAGATCTGGGCCTAAATTCATTGTTTTTTTGCACTCCACACCACCCTAGGTCAGACAATGGCTATATGCAAATCAGCCTTGACCCTGTGCCTCATGGGAACAGTCCAGCCCGAACTACCAAGCCATGTCTTTCCTAGACCGGAATCAAGCATCCAAGGACCGGTTTCTGGCTATCAGCCTTCTTCAGCCTGGATACCTTGACTCCAGTGATGTGGAGAGCCTGGGACTCACGTCTGAGCATACCCAGCCCACTCGGGGTGAAAATTGCAAAAAACACAGTTGATGGACAGAATGCAGAACAATGCCTTACATTCACCCCAGTACAAAGATCTGGGCCTAAATCCATCGTTTTTTTGCACTCCACACCACCCTAGGTCAGACAATGGCTACAGTCCGTCAACTGTGTTTTTTGCAATTTTCACCTATTGAGGGCAGCGTTCTTCGCTGAGGCATTTGTATCTTGTAGGGAGTAGTGAGAGGCGGTTTGGTGAGGCCGACCATAGGTATGTAGTGAGGAGTAATGGGACTGACAGTCAGAATAGGTTGCCCAGTGCAAGGAGGAACTCAACCGAAAAAAAGGTTGACTTTAGCTCTGTGCCTAATTGGTAACCAGCGGACTAAAGGTAAGATGTCGTTATTTATTTGAAATCGAAGATCAGACAGACTCCAAAGTTGGAAGCTATTTGATGCTTGCTCAATGCCTCAATAGTTGAGACATCTGCATAGCCCCTAGTAGTAGTTAAAGCTGGTTGTAGGGTGATCAGCTATTCATAACAAAAAAAACAGTACCTGCTGTGGTCATAGAATATGACTAAATAATACCACATATCATCGACATAGACAAACTTGTTGACATAAGTCAAGTGTCCGTCCCTCCATAAGTCAAGAAGGGCTGGACCCAATCCATATTTTCAGGATAACCACTAGTTAAGTAAATATGCTCCATTTGAATAAATTTTATGTAAACATATTTTATATAGATACCCTAAAAATGTGGCGTGGATCTAGCGCTTCCGGAAATAAGTTGGGCACTGGCAGTACCCAAGATGTACGGAGGTTTCTGCAGGCACAGACATGAGACAGGTTGGAGATACCTTAAAAAAGGTATCTCCAACCTGAAAGCAATTTCACAGGTTTCCTGCTGTATTCTGTTTTAAAAACTTTAACAAGTCCAAGGAAGCAGAAACGTGGTGGAGGGCTTTACACTTGATCCTTAATTGAAAACATTTGCATTTGTTATATACGGGAAAAAAACATCAAAATCAATGACTGCACCTTTCCCTCGCTTGCTATAGTCATCACAAAGAAATGTGTACTAAAAGCTGGATGACCATAAAACTGCTTGGTTTTAAAAAGTTGAATGAAAACACACAAAAACATTTCATATGACCTCTCCTGCTTTCTATGAGGAAGTCCACAAGTGCAGCCAGGGCGATGCTAGCAGCACAGCAGGAGACTCTTCCACCAAAAGTAATCTTTCATCCACGGTGTAAGTCAAATGAGAGTTGGCCAGTGGAAATGTAAACACTTATGCTCATCTGGGCCTCTCAAAAAACGGTGCTTGGTATTTAGAACAGCAAAGAGTGCCAGGATGCTTCTGCACACTTAGGAAAACCGGGACGGTGAGTGGAAATCCAGGACATCTGGTCACCCACTCTTGATGGCCGCTGCTAGGACGAAAGGCAATCCAGTTTTCCGCAAAGTTGGCAACGGTAGTTAAACAAAGTGTAGGCCTCATAACTTAATTGTGAAATGAGTGACAGTTCTGAGATGGCCGCTAAGTATCAGATCCTGCTTGAAGATGTAGGGCAGCGGTGGACCAGTGACAGACAAGTTTGGCAAGTTTGGCAAAGTGGAGTGTCTGGGTTCTAAAAGCATGTGGCCTACTTTTGAGTTGGTGGGCGGCTTACTCCTTCACAAATGTGACGGATATCCTGTCATGTGATATAATGCACTTGGAATAAGGCAGAGGGGGATGTCCATCATGTTTCTGAGCCTTATATCAGGCTTATCATCTAGTTTTTGGTCCTTTAAGATGTAGCCAAGATTGACCCATCCTTGCAGGTGAAACCAATCCCAGGCCCTCATGTATGTTTATTTGGATTCTGGATAAGTTGATGGCCTTCGTTGTGGTTGCACAGGAAGGCCATTGGAGTTGCTCTGTGAGCATCGAAGAAGACTAGTGAAAAGAGAATCCCTGGGACACACAGCAGGCCACCTAGCATTTTTTTCAAAGAGAAAGGACCCCAGTTTTACCTACTTCATTTGGCTGGACAGGCATGGCCTGAATCAGTGTAGCACTTACCCCTATGTTCCTCATTTAGACTTCAAATAGTCGACACGAATATCGTGCTCACCCACGTCACAGGCCTCAAGTAGGTTGAGGAGTATCAAGGCAAATTCTAGGCCCCGGTATCTGGCAGAGCCATCTGTGTGTGAAGTGGAGGGTTTTGGTTATTATTTTCATGGCAACCATCTGTCCTGAGACGGATACTTTGTTATTCAGGATGACTAGTCGGACGCTGGGCACTCCCATCGTTTAGAGGTATAAGAGTATCAGCAAGACTGGCTGAAAGTGAGACAGTTTCATCACTGAAGGAATTTACTTCATCAAACAACCATGAACGCGTGGTCAGGTGAGGTGCTTCTATAGATGAAGTGATCATTTTCTTATAAGCTGGAAACAGTTCTTTGGGTGAGTGAGCAAGTGCTTGTTTGCTCTAAAGATGCTCAGTTTGTGGTATCATAATGGATGGTAAGTCATTCAGTCCTGGGAAGGCATGACATTTCTCAATGCCGATTAATGGCTCTGCTTCAAAACTTCATAAGACAAAACTTTAGAGAGAATTCGTTATTGAATTGGTTTGTTTGGCTCTCCTTTTGATGAGCGGGGATATCACTTTAAGGGTGATAATTTGTTACATTGGCAATCCAAAATTGTTTACAGAGTGCCTTGAAGAATAAAAGCGGGATAAGAAAAGGTGAGTAGAACATTTGTGCTGTATACGTTTTTATTGTTTCTCATTCAGGAGTCAGGGGTGCAGCTTGATTTGACTACCCTCTTTGTGGTGAATTTGTCAGTCTAGCTGAAAATCATTTGTGTAGTCAGATTTGGACAAAGTCTAGCACATGGTTCATTTTAGGATTGGTACTTGAATGAGTCCTAAGTCAAGGCTGTGCCGTCAATTGTCTGTGAAGATGTTGACTAATTATGAGAGTCTCTGGTCGCCAATGTTCTCCTAAGTCTTTGTTGTACAGATGTCAACCAAGAGATTGAGGTCTTCTAGGATGACTAGATTGTGGTGTTGGGCCTTATGAATTGTGTTAGGACTAAGAGATTAACAGATTTCCCTAGTCCTGGTACATTGTAAAGAGGTCAGATGTTAGCTAACATCTTAGATAGGTCAAAGTTTTGACTTTTTCAGAATGGGTGTGTGGCCTGATTTAAGAGTGAGGACAGACACCCTGTGTGAACAACGCATGGATCCGCGGGCACCAGGCATTTAAGAAGAGAACATTTGATGTCTGGAAGGTGCCTTTAGGATGCTTTGTGGACTTGAACTACATTATCATTTTAGATAGGTTGTTTGCGGTGACTGGAGGGGAAGTGTCCCAAGTGGGTACCATTTTGAGGAAGAATTATCTAGTGTGGGAGTGGCTTAGCAGATTTTCTATGCAGATGAGATTTTATATTGTCTTATTCCTGGATGGGTTTCCAGAAGGTAACCTGTAAATGTTTGCTGTCGATCTTCAAATGTACTACTGGTCAGATGAACTAAGCATTTTTCGGTCTCAAGCTCTCCAATTTGACTTTTGCAACCATAAAAATGTTTTCTCAGATTCTGACGCCTAAAATGCTATTGTGAATTGATACTGATTCAGTATCTGGAGGGGGCTTGTTGTAGGCAGCACTTCATCAACTTCCACGTACCCAAAAGAAACTTCCGATCTTCCAACCTCGCACTGGCCGAAACTCCACGCAGCCACAGAGCAAGAGCAGGCGGAAGATCCTTCTCTCACATTGCGGCCAAGCCCTGGTACGAGCTACCGGCAGATATCAGACGAGCCCCCTCCCTGAACACCTTCAGTAAGACTCTCAAGACCTGGCTCTTCGGCTAAACAGACCTGCGGACCCCCCACCTCTCCCCCCCTTCTGTGCCTTGAGACCCTCAAGGGTGAGTAGTGCGCTTATAATTCCCCTGATTGATTGATTGATTGACTTCAAGTCAAGGCAGTTTTATTTGGGTTATTAAAAAAGATAAATTACACATCACAAAACAATGAATTCAAAAGGTTCACAAAGAATTAAAACAATAACCTTGTTCAGGAGAGCAATATAATCTTGTCTTATCTTGGTCATATTGCATCCCCTTCCTGTCTTACAATACCTCTTCCATAAAACCAGATATATTGTGCAGGTGTCACAATATAAAATTTACTAAAAATGGAAGAAGTCGTCACGCTAAAAAACATTTACTCAACCCTCTACATTGTTGCCTATTGTCATACACTGCCTCTTCCATAATACCAGGTATAACGTGCAAGTGTGACAAGATAAAAACAGCACATAAAATTAAAAAAACAACATTTACTAAACCCCCTGAACCTGTGAGATCTGTAAAAACCTTTTATCTGACAATGATCTGTCTGCGCATAGAACCTGATATGTAGTGCAAAGTGGGAGCACAAGATGTGCTAAAAGTGCAAGGACAGCATAAAAGAGAAACAGGAAGGGGAAAACTCTTATGGAGAGCAGTATCACCCCATATTCTCCTGTACCATGTTGGTACCTATTGTCTTACGCTGTCTCTTCCATAATACCTAAGTGCAGGTGTGATAAGATAACATTAACTAAACTGGAAGAAAAATACTTCAAGCTTAAAACAATTACTCAACCCCCCTCAATTATAACAGCTACAATTATCATTGCATCTAACACTTTCCAGTTAGTGCAAAATTCGCAATAAAAATTGAAAGATAATAATAAGTGTCATATGAGAATATTCCTCAATAGTGTCCCCTCATATTCCCTTGGAACTTGTTGTTCCAAAACATGTCGCTTCCATTATATCTAGAATAAAGTGCTGAAGTAACTGTTCAAAAGCCAGGGTGAATCATTGGAAACATTGAACAGCGTCAGAGTGGAGCTATTGTTCGTTCTTCCTTCACAAGGCAGCATCTAAACTTTTATTTGAGAGCAGCCTATTGCCTTTTATGATAAACATTATGAAGGCCTCAACCACATTCACCTTTTAGACAGAAGAGTAGGGCATGACTGCAGGTTTTGATGCTATTCTGATTAAAAAGGTGTGCAGCAAAGCCTTGTGTTCAGTCAGCAACTCAGGACAAGTTGATACGATGTGAGTCAGACTTTCCTTGTGTAGATAAAAAAGCCTGCATTTAGAACACAAAGGTTTCCTTGACCAATTTCGCAGGCAGTCGTTCTTTTGGCACAAGCCGAAACCCACATGAAGGAACTTGTTTTTCAAACAGAATCTCATTAAATCAGTTAAGTTGGCATCACTTCGAATACCGAATTGCTATGCAATGTATCAATGTTTTGAAACTGAAATCTGGTTGTAAAATATTGAGACCTTAAAGGAGGTGGTACCCTCCTTTAGGAAAATGGGAAGGTTTCTCTTATGAGTCCTTTCCCCTTTTGTGAATTAAAGAAAAAAGTTGTATTGGGCCATAGGCAGTGGTCCATGTGACCACTACTAATGCTCAAAAAACAAACAAAGTTTTTCTATTTAACTGCAGACAATTTGGTTTAAGAAAAATGTGCTGCATTTAGAAATACGTAAAAGAAACAATTGATGGATGAAATGCTGGACAATACAAACATTCACCCCCAGTCGCAAGGATCTGGGTTAAATCCATCATTCTTTTGCTCACCACACCACCCAGTCTGGACCCAGCCATATGCAAATCAGTCTTGACCCTGTTCCTTGTGAGAACAGTCCAGCCTGAACGGCCAAGCCAAGTCCTCCCTGGACCGGAAACAAGCATCCTGGGACCGGGTTCATGGCATCACCCTTCATCAGCCAGGCTAGCTTGAATCTAGTGGTATAGTGAGCATGGGACCCACATCTGGGCATTCCCTTCCCACTTGGGCGACATATGCAAAAGAAACAATTGATGGACGGAATGCTACACAATGCAAACATTCACGCTCAGTCGCAAGGATCTGGGTTAAATCCATCATTCTTTTGCTCACCACACCACCCCAGTTTTGACCCAACTATATGCAAATCAGTCTTGACCCTGTTCCTGTGGGAACGTCCAGCCCGAACTGCCAAGCCAGGTCCTCCCTGGAATGGAAACAAGCATCCTGGGACAGGTTTCAGGGCATCAGCCAGGCTAGCTTGAATCCAGTGGTGTAGTTCACGGGACCCACGTCTGGGCATACCCTTCCCACTTAGGGCCACGTATGCAAAAGAAACAATTCCTGGACGGAATGCTGCAAATGCAAACATTCACCCCCAGTCGCAAGGATATGGGTTAAATCCATCATTCTTTTTCTCACCACACCACCCCAGTTTGGACCCAGCCATATGCAAATCAGTCTTGACCCTGTTCCTTGTGGGAACAGCCCAGCCCGAAGTGCCAAGCCAGGTCCTCCCTGGATGGGAAACAAGCATCCTGTGACTGGTTTCAGGGCATCGTCCTTCATCAGCCAGGCTAGCTTGAATCTACTGGTGTAGTGAGCACGGGACCCACGTATGGGCGTACCCTTCCCACTTAGGGCGACATATGCAAATGCTGCATTTAGAAATAAATTCCTTTATTTAAAGGCGATCACATACATAGTGACTCATATCTGTGATGTGATCCAATCGCAGTGAGTTGCAACATGAGACTTACCTCATTAATCTTCATGAGATAGGTCAGATTAATTCAGACTTTTAAGAAATAACCTATGGGTCTATTCTTCAAATTCTTTACTAGCTACTAAATTTCTGCCACAGTTTATGACCAGTATTTCTGTGACCAGCTTTTTAAGCATCTGGTCTTAAATCTTGAATGAAGGAGTAACCTTACATCTCTTCTGTATTTAGTCTATGTGACTAAAGAGCTGAAAAGCAGTCACACAGAATTAGTAAAACAAAAACGAGCCTCCTTGTTAAAATGTGGGCAGTTACCATCCCAAGCCACTATTTTATGTGCTGTGTAGTTTCCACTAATCAGTAAGAAGTGAGCGTTTGTGGACAGCATACACTTTGGGATGGTGCCAGACGGATTCAGTGTATGTACCCCTGCAGGATATGTTGCTACTTGGACCAGCTAGCTCACCGTGCCAGCATAAGCCCCTCTAAACCTTTGAAAGGGATAAAACAGTTCTGGCGACCACTGAACATGACAACCCTGTTCCCTCAGGAACCTTGGTGACAGACCTAGAACCTTTTGCTCATACACTCGTGCTGTCTTTTGCTCAAAGAAATATACAAAGAATACACAAAGGGACGTGTTCAATGTTTATTGAACCAAAGTGATACTTGTATAGAAAATATGTGCTGCAATGATCAATAGGCTGAGGCAGATTAAAGTTATAATAAGAGTCAGGACAGTGAACAGAACAAAAAGTTCCACCATCATACTAAGACAGCGTATATATGCAAGCAAATGGTACAATATAACAGTCTGGCGTACTCCTACTATGCATATCCGTAACCTACGTGTGTAGGGTGTATGTGTACTTTCTGCCAAGAAACCCTTTACTGGATGATCTAACACAATTGCCTGGTGGGTAGAATGTTGAACCCTGTCTTGGTTATGAACTGGACACCCGTACGGACATGTCAGTTAGATGCTGGGTGAAAAGCTTCAGCATGTAGGGACCTCTCGACGTCAGCAGAAGTGCCTCTTTTGACTATACCCGGAAACATCTATTCATATATAGGAAAAGGCATCTTTGCTTTAGGCCGATATTGTGATCAGGCTGCCATTATTTGTATTCTATAGATTGATGTGTCGCCATATGCATGTAAATAACAAACACATTTGCACAACGTTCTTGTGGCCGTGTACACAATCCCTAGGCAATATGATAGTGTTCTTGCAAAGTTAATTTGTGTAAGCAAGGTCAGTGTTTCCAGGAAACAAACCCAAAGTGTCATGAATAGAAATGTGTGTCAAAGTTGATGTGGAAAGTGAAGGCAACTTTAGGAACATGTAAAAAATAACAACAATTCCTAATATGCTCAACTGGGACATGATGAGCCTTTCTCTCTTTTTACCTTGTGTGCCTCACATTAAGTCTTTTTTACCAAAATGAAACTGTATGGTTGTTTTTTGCAGTGGTACCACTGTGAGAGTTCAAGTGCCCACTTAATAAGCTCATTACAATCTATCTGGAGGGCTTGACTCCAAGGTTCTTTTTTGCTTTACCCTTTCCTTTTGACTTCTTTTTTGTAATGTCTTCCACCAAGGTCCAAAATACAAGTTGTATGCTCTTGTCAAGGTTTAAACTCAGTATGTAACATTAATGATACCTTGTGGTAACATTACACCAATATTGTGCAATTATCAGTTAAACTTCACAGAATGGGAAATAACCATGAGGTCCCAGATTTACTGGATGTAAAACTACAAAGAATCCCTAATTCTGTGAGGTTTAAAACATACATTTAGGCAGTCTACGTGTGGGGCCAAGATGGCCACAATGTAGGACATGTTGTGCGGCTCCTCCAGCCACCTGTCGCAATCAGTAGCTGTTTTGGCTGGCTTCGGGCCCCAAAATGTAGCTGATAGGAGCAGAAGCCCTGAGGTGAGAAGCAGGCAAAGAGTGGAGCCGACATATGTGCACTGGCACCGTGTGCACTGGTCACTGTGAGAGTCCCACATGCAGAGATTTGGAAGCGTGTAGCGCAAGATGGCGGCGGCCGTGCGGTGCACTGTAATTTGACCGCTTACAGTGTGAGAGCCCTCGAAACAGCTCCACGTCCCTGGCGGTGCCACCCAGTGCAACAGACATTGATGCAGATGACCTTATTGTGCAGGAGGAGGAAAAGTCATCAGAGACTGGTGGCCTTGAGCGGATATCGGAGGCCACGTGGCCATGATTGGCGGTGGCAGAGTGGAGAAATAGAGACAGCTTGGCTCATGGTTTGTTCCCCTCAGACCATTCAAGACAGTGCCCAGTGAAGCGCTGGAACCCCGAATCGTGGAATCAAGACTGGAGGTAGGATTGCCAGTTCAATAATTTAGCCTGAAAATGTATACTTGAATAATAACACTGGAGCCATACCAAACAATAATTTGTGCCACTGAATGGATTATTTGAAAAAAAAATATTTATTGGCTCATCTAGCATAAAATATATCCCTATTTTAAAATATAGATATTGAATTTCGCATATGCATATACTAGAAGATTGTTATGCAATGTACATCAAATAGAGCAAACAATGCTGATGACAGAATATTTTAAGCAAATCCAACCATACCCGTTCAAGCAATAAAATTAATTCTCACACACAATCATATCACAAGCACACTTCATTCATGCTAATAGACATCTCACCATCCATACCAATTAACACATTGAATGCTAGGGTCGACAACTACCCACATACGATATACAGGAGATACCTTTCATAGAATAATGTTTGTGCACCAAAGTTAACTAGCATCAGAGTCTTTTTCACTTTGATAAAACTTCAAGGATATTGTAGGAAGGTAGGATCCTTCTAGCATGGTTATCCCCACTTTTTGCCTAGTGTTAGTGTGTTTTCGACTAGACTTACTACAATCCTGCTAATCAGGACCCCATTTCCTGCCTAAATTTGACATGGTAAGCACTTGTGTAGCTCCACAGTTGGCTACTGGTGTACCCTTAAAAGTCCCTGGCAAATGGTACTGAGGTACCCAGGCCATAGGTACATCAGGGGTCTTCCATGGGCTGCAGCATGTATTATGGCACCCATGAGAGACTACTCAAATTGTCACTACAGGCCTGCTATTGCAGACTGTGTGGGTTGGTGCTAGCATCCCTCACAACAGGTATATAAATGTTCTTTTATTTGAGGTCACTGGACTTAAAACGTATAAGTCACCCCTCTGGCAGGCCTTTCTTTCCTGAAGGCAGGGTGCTTGGTTATAAGAGTGAGGGTGTCCTTGCATGAGCATGACACCCCTTCAAACCTCGGAATCAATTCTCAAGGCTTTGTAAGTGCGGTCAGACATTTTAATACATCTAGTAGACATCAGTCATTACGAGATGTCTAACTACAAAGTGGCTGCACCAAACCCCTACATGTTTGGTATCAAACATGTTGAAATCATACCCCATCATGAATCCAGTGTTAGGAATATGTTCCCAGATACTGGCGGGGCTCCCTTGGGATAAACCCCTGTACTCCCCGTAACAGCCTTTCAGTGTCTGCTAGCAAGCTAGTGCTGCTGTTGACCACAGACACAATTCGGTCCTCCTGCTGATGAGCTGAGCTTGAGCAGGAAAAGGTATAACAATAGGTTTCCTGTCACAGGGAGGTGTGACCACCCCAGACAGGCCTTAGTGAATTGGGCTGGGGCACTTGCCAGTGTAACCAGAATGCTTTGAAGGGTACATTTGGTGACCTCCTTGCATACTCCAGCTTGAGCCAGTTCAGGGAACTGGAGTTCTGGACTTTTTTTGGTTCCGTCCAGAGGTGTCAGGGTACAACACCCAAAGACCCCGGAGTCCCACCTGCCTTGGTGCACAAATGAACAGAAACACGGGCTTCTCGATGGTGGCGTCAAAGACCAAAGGTTTATTACTGCAGGGACACAGAAGTCACAGAATCTACACACGGGCAGAATCTAGGAGACTGTTCGATTTGTACAAAGTGGGTTGCTCCTTATATACTAAAAATTGTGCTCTAGGCAAATATTTCACATGTCGGTACATTCCCAAACCTTTGTGTCTCTAAACAATAAATATTTGGCGTTACACAGGAACTGTCGATAATATCTGATACCAAACATCACGAAGAGGGGTTCCCACCAGTCCATCACAATCCCTTGTCAATATTGCATTCAAGACCCGGACCGCCTCATCGTAAAGTTCGTTACCTCCCCCTAATAAAGGCCCAGAAGGAAAAGGAGCAGAGCCAGGTGCAGAAGATAGAAAACGGGATAAGAGATGTTTGTGGGTTGTAAATGGGCAAGGCTACCGGCTTCGGCCGCCTAATCATGATCAGGTACAATGGACAGGAAAACCAGTTCAGGTGGGCTGGCCTCGGGCAGAGGAGGCAGCCTTTGTCGAGTCATGCAGCTTCAGCGTGATCTGGTTTAAGGTGCACGTGTCATGTAAGAGGTGAATCTCCGGCTAAGGCTACGTGTCCTTAATCAAAGTGAAGTGAATGAAATGATCAGAGGCTATTGCATATGTGAGGGCAAGGAACCACAAAAATGGCGGCCACGATCTAAGATGGATGCCGTGTGTATATCAGAAATGTGTCAGTGGAAGGAGTGCTCTTGCTCGTAGCGTAGCGAAAACACTAGGATATACTAAATGGATCATTTGCGGTTCGCTGATACTAATTTTATGTATTTCCGACAAACTTGAAAACACGGGTTCAAGTCGTCACGGAACCGTCACGGAACCTCAGACCCTCCTTTTGCCCTTACATAGGCAATTACTCAATCTATGTCTGAATCTAGTTCTATGCTCATCAGGTCAGTGACATGTTGTTGTATCATCATCCTTTCTCGTGTCTTTTCTCCAAACGCAGGTGGTTTTCTGAGACAAGTTGCAGCACAAAGACTACACAGAGCAGGACCACACTGGATAATCAGACAACATGAGAATAGGAATACTAGGATGACACCAATGACCATTAGAACCTTCCATCCCCACGCTGAGATCAGAGTCCAAACCCACTCCATAAAGGACCAGTTTCCCTCATCTACATGTATGGAGTCCGAAATCTTGTGCAACTTAGAGATCGCCTCGTAAACTGTTGGAGCATTATTAGGAATAAAGACACAGCAGCTCGATTGGATCATTCTGCATACCCCACCTCGATCTGCAAGTATAACATCTAGAACCATACGGTTCTGCAATGTCATGAGCCTATCCGCCTGAAGCTCAGCTGTCAGATTGCTAAGGGCACCAGTAGTTTCGGTAATAGTAGATTCAACTACCCGTGTTAGCTGACGTATGTTTCTACTATTGGCCATAGGCCCCCAGAACGGAAGGAAGCCTTTGAAGAAGTCTCCAGCTTCCTGACCAGCGGTATCTTCCTTACTGAAAACACCTCTAGCTACTCTTATTCTGTGGTAATCCGGTGAAGCAGTGTATGTCGGAGGCAACAATCGAGCAATATAACATGAACCTGAAAAGTCAGCAGGCAACCATGTATAAGCTCTGTCTCGACAGATGAAGTAGGTACCCCTGGCAGTAAGGAAGGCAGGGGAAGAGTTAGCCGGAAACACATAAGTCTCTACGCACTCACTCCTCCCTAGCTGAGCTCTCGGATTTCTCCCATTACCTTGCAAACAGACCTGACCTCGGTGAGGTACGACCCAGATTGGAGTTGAGCTTTTACGCTTGCTTTCTCCTAAACTAAGGCGATACTCTGAAGTATTCCAACTTAAATATACTCGCAATTCGTCTCTAGGGTAAGATGGAGTATTATTGACGTCCTTGATCATGTCAATAATTCCCTGGACTAAAGCTTTGTTGGCAGAGTTATATTTAGTGGAGCGTGGTGGGCGTGGAGGATAGGTCTCAAGAGCATAAGCAAAGATGGTTTGAAGGGCCTGAAATGATCCATTGTAGCTGAAAGGCAAAACCAGATAGGGAATACCTTTATCCATAGTGTGGGGTATCAAGCCACACACCCAACAGTCTGTCGTGTTAACTACCAGTTGGTGTTGGTGCAAGAGCTGTACAAAAGTATTATTAATGAATTCTGAGCGTCGAGCTTGCTCATGTTCCGGAAACGAGTGAAAAGAGTGTATAGAAGAAACAGTAGAAATAGCAGGATCAAGGGGAGGTACTGTAGATACTGGCACAAAAATCAAATTTATGCTAAAGACAATTCCACCCACCAGTGTTGCTAAAACAATCAAAAATGTAATGGCACATTGCATCAAGAAACATTTGCTATGAAGAATTCTATTTAGTCTGTTTCTGCGAACGTAAATCACATTTTCTCGTTGCAGCGCAGGAAGTTCCATCTTCTACAATCCGCTCGCGACCACTGATGATGTGTACGTAGATGAAAATGCCTCTGTCAGCCCTGGGAGTTCCCAGTACTAACAGAAAGATCGACCTTGTGTCAGACCCCTGCAAATTCAAACTAGGCACACAGCCACGACCCTACGGCTACCCAGACGGCAAGGCAATTTATTAAAAACAATAAACAATAGCAAACTTCCTGGCTGAAAAGCAAAAAAAGTCCAATGTATATAAATATCAAAAATCACAATATGCAGTTGCCTGCTTTATTAGTTCGTTTTATGGCTTCTAAGGTTGTATCTTTTCTTCGCTGGTACTGTTTGATCGGAAAATAGTGTATCACTAGCAGCTGTTGCAGAGTTTACGTTCGCAGATGGCAAAGTTTCTTCTGATGCTGGAGACAAATGTTCAATGTTCAAAGTAGTCTTTTCAAGAGGAGAGTCACGTTTCAAAGTGTCAGAAATCAAATCGGCATCGCTGAAAGGGACAAATTTTGGAGTTATTTCAGATTCGGAGGCACCAATTCCCTTCTTCACCCAGTCGTCGTAGGGCAGCGGCAGTGGAACACGCTTTACGTGAGAAGCGTGGATCCAGTGCTTGCGACCAGCAACACGTACAGCTGTCCTCGTCGCCAGCAGGATTTGGAAGGGGCCGATGTAGCGAGGCTGAAGATTCTTTGTCCTCGCAAAATTTCTGACCACCACGTGGTCGCCGGTTTCAGCTGATGCCCTGGACTCTCCGGAGGTTTTGGCAAAGCATCAAAAACCTGTTGATGAATAAGACTTAATTTAGCAGTCAAGTCGTAAAGATAGTCTATCAACATAGGATATTCAATGGAGCAGAATTGTTTAGGCCTTGGCACACCCCAGACATTTGCCGGGCGGCCAAATACAATCTCATATGGAGAAAGCCCTATTCTAGAATGCACTGTTGCTCTCGTTGATAACAAGGCCAAAGGAAGTGCGTCTGGCCAAGCCAAACCTGTGGATGCTTGAATTTTGGCTATTTTAAGCTTGAGGGTGCCATTGTAACCCTCGACTAAACCAGCAGACTGGGGATGGTTCGCACTATGAAATTTTTGTTTCAATCCTAGACCAGCACACACACTCTGCATAACTTTCCCTATAAACTCACTTCCGTTATCTGACCATACAATCCGTGGCATTCCAAACCTAGGAAAAAATTCTTTGAGAAGAATTTTGGCAGTTGACAAAGCAGTGTTGTCCTTTAGTGGGTATGCTTCTATCCACCTGGAAAAAGCACAAACCACCACCAGGACGTATTTTAAATTGTTGCAGCGTTCCATGTGAATGAAGTCTAACTGTATTACTTCAAAGGGACAGGAAGGAGGAGCAAAATGACCAGCTGGAGTTGGAGTTCCCTTGCCAGGATTATGCATCAAGCACACCATACAATTTTTCACCACTCTCTCTGCACACTTACTGATTCCCTCATTCTTCCAAACCGGAGCTAACATCTTACATATCCCTTTAGAACTTATGTGCGCCACTCCATGCGCCATCGTCACTACTGCAAGCACATACGCATCAGGCAACATCCAACGCTGCTGTTCTGTCAAATCGATCCAACATCCATTCGAGTCCAATTTGCCCGTACTTTCTCTCCATACGCGTTTCTCTTCCTCAGTCGCTTCTTTCTGAATCTCTTTCACACTTTCCATTGTGTCCTCACACATTCCAGACTCAGCAATCCATCTTGCAGACGTAGCAACATACATTCTACTCATCATGTCTCTAGCTGTCTGTTTAGCGGTTTCATCAGCAAAGGCATTTCCCCGACCAACATCATCCGTGATTGCTTTATGAGCACTGCACTTCACAATCGCAACTTCAGTCGGTAAGGTTAGAGATTCTAACAAGTCGTTAACTAGCTGACCATGTTGAATCTTAGTCCCATGGGACGTAATGAAACCCCTTTCTCTCCACAACCGGCCAAAACTATGGGCCACGCCAAATGCGTACTGACTATCTGTAAACACATTCACTCTCTTTCCCTCAGCTAAAACACACGCTCTCGTAAGAGCTATTAACTCTGCAGCTTGGGCAGAATTCTGACTCACTCTTGCAGTCTCCACAATCGTCTTCAAAGTCGTTACCGCGTAGGCAGCAGTCACATCACCATTCTCCAATTTAAAACATGACCCGTCCACATACAGCGTACCATCTGGGTCGGATAGAGGAGTATCTCTCAAGTCGATACGACCTTTTGTCTCTTCCTCCGTTTTGAAATAACAGTCATGTGGCTCAGAATCACTCGACTCTTGATCAGTCGGCAACAATGTTGCTGGGTTCAATACATTGCATCTTTTGATCTGAATATGACTCGCTAATAACGTCAGCTCGTAACCAGATAATCTCGCACTAGTAAGGTGTTGTGTCTTCGTTCGGTTCATGAGTGTGTCCACTGCATGAGGAACCATGACCACTAGCATATTGTTCATCACCAAACCAGCAGATTGTCGAATGGAAGCTGCAGCTGCCGCTGTAGCCCTCAAACAACTAGGCAATGCTCTAGCTACCGGATCTAATGTTGATGAGAAATACGCACAAGGGCGTTGTTTATCACCAAACTTCTGTGTCAAGACACTCAACGCGCAACCTTCTCTTTCGTGAACGTAGAGCGTGAATGGCTTACTGTAATCAGGTGTGCCCAATACAGGAGCTGAACACAAAGCTTTTCGTAATTCAGCAAAACTCTCTTGACATTCATCAGACCATGGCACCGGACTCGGAACATTTTTCCCAGTCAAAGCTACCAATGGCTTTGCTAAAAGTGAAAAATTTGGGATCCATTGCCTACAGTAAGAGGTAATACCTAGAAAGGCACGTACTTCCCTCTGTGTGCGTGGAACACTCATCTGCGTAATTGCTTTTATTCTTTCTGGGGTCAACTTCCTTCCCTCCTTTGACAAGAGATGACCTAAATAGGTTACTTCTTGGCAGCAATATTGCATTTTGGAAGGTGACACCTTATGATTCAAATTAGACAAATGATGCAATAGTGAAATTGTAGCTGCCTTGCAAGTTTCCTTGTCATCGGCAGCCACCAAAAGATCGTCTACGTACTGTACTAGGGCAGAACCTGGAGGAAGGACAAAAGAATCTAACTGGCTTTTTAAAGCTTGACTGTAAATAGATGGACTTTCACAGTAGCCTTGTGGAGCGCGTTTAAATCTGAAACTGCGACCTCCTAAACAGAAGCCAAAAATATCTCTGCTTTCCTCGGCTATCGGAATGCTGAAAAAGGCATTCTTCAAGTCGATGACTGAGAACCAATTGGCTGTAGCGGGAATCAATGTTAGCAAGGCAGTAATGTCTGGCACTACAGGAAACTGCGGAATTACAATCTTATTAACTTCTCTAAGGTCTATGACAAACCTATAGACTGGAGGCTTTGTAGGATCTGTTCGTTTCAAAATCGGCAATACAGGACTATTACAAACATTTCCTCGCGTTTCTTCAACCACACCTTTTTTAATCAAATCTTGCACAATCAATAAGAGTGCACGCTCACCTTCATTCGATATTTTATATTGAGGAATTCTTGGAAATTTCACATTCGCTTTCAAAGTTACTACATACGGTGGAATCTCTAGTAGACCTACATCATTGGGACCAGTCGCCCAAAGAGAATCAGGGAGTGAACGTAGCTCCGGCGGGAGTTTGTCCATTGACAAGTACATCGGAGAGGTGAGTCTTTTACCCAAAGTAAGCTGTACTCCTTCCGGAGAACAGTACAATGTCGCATATAGTCGTTTTAACAAATCTAAACCAAGCAGATTTTCATTACAACCTGTCGTCAAAATTAAGGGTGCTTTCAATTGACACGGTCCAACAGAAATAGACAAAGGACCAGATATCGGGTTGTACACAGGGGCGCCTGAAAAACCTACGGAAACATTTGTTGAGCCAGACAAAGGTGCGCCAGGGAGTTTCGCATGCATGATAGAACTTTTTGCGGCACCAGTATCCAACAGAAACGGTTCGACTACACCTGATGTTGCTACTGCGACATAAGGCCCACTCTGATCCACTGGAACTGATACTACTCCCTCTCTCTGTCCATGGCTGTCCTAGTACCCATTTTGTTGAAATCCCTCTTCAACTTCACAATAATCCTCAACAAGATATTGCTGAGATCTATTCTGTTGAGCTGACTGTACATTTTGTTGATCAAAGTGGTTAGAAGGACGATCATTCGTTTGTGGAGGCATAGCACCTCGTCCCCGACCTCTAGAATTCTGTGCAAAACCACCACGACCTCTCTGAGCTGCTGCCGCATTATTTTGCGCTAAAATCTGACAATCATTTTTATAATGACCCTCTTTCTTACAGTACGCACACTGATTCCACTGGTACTGAGGCCTGGTCGAATTATAATCTGTCTTTTGATACGAATTCTGTTGCATATTAGTCTGATTCGTGCGAGGCGGATACGCCTGCTGTAAAAGAACTTTAGTCTTTAAATCTTTCGTTTTCTTCTCTGATTTCTCCTTTTCCTCTTTATCCCTATTTTCATAGTACTGTGCAGTCGCAAGTATTTGCGCTGTCGTAGATACAGCCCACGCACTTTCTGAGTCTTTCAATTTATTGCATAATTCGGGTAACAAATTATGCACAAATTTATCGACAAACAATCTCTGTCCTCCTTCAGTGCTCATATCCTGACCACTATGGTCTACAAAAGTCTCTTCGAACCTCGTGAAGAAGTCGGAGACACTTTCGTCTTTCTTCTGCTTGCATGCGGATAATTTATCCCAATTAACACGCAATGCTGGCATCAGAGTCTTCATTAAATCTATTATTCTGCCAGGAAGATTAGCAATTAGGGGTTCGGGTTTCGCACCACCTGTTTGTTGAGCATCTGCTGCAGTGATAGCTGCCCAATCACCACCTAAAGCAGCCTGATGATCCTCTCTACGAATTTTAGCCCACACTGGTTGTGGAACTACATTACCAAACAACATATCAATGTCGGCTAAGTTCATTATACAAGCCTCAACTGTCTGTGTCAATTCCTTGTAATATCCGGCTGGATTCTTACGTGGATCTGGCAAGGCCTGTTTCACTGCTAACACTTCTGCTCGCTTCCACGGAATATGTATCCATACTCTTTGGAACTGCGCTGGAGCAGCTGCAATACCCGCATTATCATCACGTTGTACTGCTTCGCGCCAAATTGGAGGAACTTCCCTCATAGGATATTGGCGACTTGGCTTCACTTTACCTCTTTCTAAATCTCTCGGCGAACGAAGAGATGGATCATTCCTAAAACTCAAAATAAGTTCCATCGCTTCCTTTATATTATCGCCCACTATCATTCCAGCAGCAAACTCTTTTTGAATTTTAATTAAATCTTCCAAATCTGATTCGACATCGTCTTCTTCTATTTCCTCACGCAACAACGAGCACATCTCGTCGAAGACGTATCGCTGCGTTGGCTCTCCCCATTGCATAAATGTCTCTAACACATCTTTCGTACTATATCTTCTAACTTTTGTAATCCATCTGAGAGCTGTGGAGTCTAAAACTCCCCGTTCCTCAGTACTTGGAAGCTGACTCCGTCTCTGAACAGAGTCAGGAGTAGGAGTCTTAATCAAGGTTTTATATATAGGCGACAGCATATTAGTAACAGAATCAGTAATTCTTCGACGAACAGAAAGTGGAGTTAGTACACTCGCAGACATAGAAAATGCAGTAGAGGTAGGAATAGATGACGGAACAGTAGGAGTATCGAGGAAAATAGTTTCTGGAGCAGTAGGTACAGTGGTAGGTATAGGAGCTGGCAGTGCGGGAAGAGGAGGAGCTGTAGGAACATTTACATTCACCACAGGAGGTATAGGAACTTGATTCTGAGGAACAAGAACACCAGGTTGTCCAGCAACCGGCAATTGAACATTCGGTATAAGTGGAGCCGCAGCACCTTGTGCGTACGGTGGAGGCGACCGTAACAGATAAGATAGCAGAGGATCGTTTTCGGAATCCTCCAGTATCTTAGCCATTTTCGATGGCAAGGCAGGATAGCACTTGTCAATCGCTAAGTTACGCTCTCTAATGGCTACATCTATGGCTTTCTCACACTCGTCAGCCTGCAACTGCTTAGTCGCTTGCTCTAGAGTTAACTCTTCTAGTTCTTTTTGCTCTTTTTTCAACCTTTTCATTTCTCTCTGTTTGGATTCTTTCCGCCAATAACGAAAAGAGTCAAACATTGCCGGCCGGGCTTTCTTCCTAAACAATTTCGCTTCTAAATTGTCGAGAATCTCTTGTTCAAAACTACCATGCAGTGGCCAGCTAAGGACACCATCCTTCTTACAATAACGGACCCATATCTCATTATAAGTTATAGGACCCACACCATACTTACAATATAGGTCATATAGGGGAGTCCCAATCGGAGGAACCAGACAGGAATCCTCTAATTGTGAGTCACTGTTGCAACTAAAACAAGACAACATTTTCCGACTTACCATTCTCAGTCCGGAACACAAAACAAACAAACACGGAACAAATTGTGCACTTGAACCAAGAACTTAGGCCTACCAAAAACGAACTGATGTATCGATACCCAAAACTGAACCAAATAGATTATCGTAACCAGAACAACTAGTGATAATCTTACGAAACCAAACCAAACCAAGAACCGATCAAGGATTTTTAACAATCCTCACAAAAGTAACCAGCTAGCTATCACTAAATACTTAACTGAGGCACTGAAGACGTCACCAAGGAGAAACCCGTCACGTTTCGCTGTACTAAGGACTGCACCACTTCGGGTCCAAGACAGGGCGACGGTCAAGGCAACGGCCCACTGCAGCCGTCCTGAACGGGAACCCTCGTGGAAGAGAACTTCAGGGCCACTTTTGCGATATGCCGGGATCGATGAAGTGGGGCGCCTCCCTCAGGAATCTTCACACGAAGCTTCTCGAACTCTTCAGGCTTTTGGACCGGTACCGAATGACGTCGCCCCACGTTGGGCGCCAATTGGAGTTCTGGACTTTTTTTGGTTCCGTCCAGAGGTGTCAGGGTACAACACCCAAAGACCCCGGAGTCCCACCTGCCTTGGTGCACAAATGAACAGAAACACGGGCTTCTCGATGGTGGCGTCAAAGACCAAAGGTTTATTACTGCAGGGACACAGAAGTCACAGAATCTACACACGGGCAGAATCTAGGAGACTGTTCGATTTGTACAAAGTGGGTTGCTCCTTATATACTAAAAATTGTGCTCTAGGCAAATATTTCACATGTCGGTACATTCCCAAACCTTTGTGTCTCTAAACAATAAATATTTGGCGTTACACAGGAACTGTCGATAATATCTGATACCAAACATCACGAAGAGGGGTTCCCACCAGTCCATCACAATCCCTTGTCAATATTGCATTCAAGACCCGGACCGCCTCATCGTAAAGTTCGTTACCTCCCCCTAATAAAGGCCCAGAAGGAAAAGGAGCAGAGCCAGGTGCAGAAGATAGAAAACGGGATAAGAGATGTTTGTGGGTTGTAAATGGGCAAGGCTACCGGCTTCGGCCGCCTAATCATGATCAGGTACAATGGACAGGAAAACCAGTTCAGGTGGGCTGGCCTCGGGCAGAGGAGGCAGCCTTTGTCGAGTCATGCAGCTTCAGCGTGATCTGGTTTAAGGTGCACGTGTCATGTAAGAGGTGAATCTCCGGCTAAGGCTACGTGTCCTTAATCAAAGTGAAGTGAATGAAATGATCAGAGGCTATTGCATATGTGAGGGCAAGGAACCACAAAAATGGCGGCCACGATCTAAGATGGATGCCGTGTGTATATCAGAAATGTGTCAGTGGAAGGAGTGCTCTTGCTCGTAGCGTAGCGAAAACACTAGGATATACTAAATGGATCATTTGCGGTTCGCTGATACTAATTTTATGTATTTCCGACAAACTTGAAAACACGGGTTCAAGTCGTCACGGAACCGTCACGGAACCTCAGAACCCTTGGCTCCTGCTCTGGTGCAAAACTGTACAAAAGACATGGGAGTATACTCTACTCTGTGCATAATTTGTAAAATATGAAGTGCAGGTGCTCAATTGTTTTAGGAAGCCACACCCACTTACCTCGGCTCCACCCTCTTCTACCAGTGGTTCCACCCACTTACTCTAGTTGCCCCACCCACACCCTCAACTGGCACTGCTGACACAAGTACCAGAAAACTAGCACATGGTGGCAAAGGTTCATTTAGTGGACCCTGGACAGATGCAATATGGGAGCTTCCATGCAAGACGGTAGCTGAGGTGAAGCAGACTGACCGTAGCAAGTATTGGGCGTTCTACAGTCCCTATCCCAAAGGAATGTAAGAGAGCCAATGTTGAAAAGGAGAGGCCTTTTTACTTTTTTAGGTCCGGTTTACATGCTATCCCCACTTGAAAGGACTATCTCTTAGTTTCACAGAATGTCAGCACATCATGTGGATCTCCGTTGAGCAGGTCACTGCTCAATATACACCATGGCTCCCCATGGGTTTGCACCTCAATTTAAGGCCATTCTAGTCAACTGGTCTTCTGTCCTATATGATGTGGAAAGTCCACTATGTTGCAGTTAACTGAATGAAGTCAAGTGGGGTATTGGTGTTTTCAGCTTTGTGGGCGGCCTGCGGTCTATAATGGCAAGCTTGAGCAGGGTTTAACAAATCAACACGCACATCTCAATTGCTTCTTATTTGAGCAAGAAAAATGAAAGAGATGGAAGAACCAAAAAAAAAATTAAATATAGATTTTTAAAGCGTTCTATTAACAAAAAGTGTGCGCCCACGCACTGGAGACGGAGGAGGAAGGAAGTGGAAAGTGATTGAACAAGAACATTAGAAAAAGGAATGAGAGCAGTGCAAATACAAATTCAAATAAGAGTAATTAAAACCAACATATGCCGTTTAGTTTGACTATTAGAGTTAATATCAGTCTATAATATAGCTTTAAAAAAGAGACATTGCACTTAGTAACATCGTGCTTGGAGGCCCTGAGCTCCCTTACCTCCCCTCTTCTGTGAGGCACTCCCTTTTCACAACGTCTTTTGGTCATCATTTTGAAAGACATCCAGGAAAACTTTGTGGCTAGGCCTCCGGATTCAAAACAGTGCAAACCACCTTCCAGAGCATGTATGTTGGGGGAGCTAGCCTTAGAGCACGTGGTTCAGAGCTCTGCTTGTGTTCAATGCATGAAACTGCTGTTCACTGGTCTGAGAGCGATGCACGTACCTGAGAGCATTTTGCACGTGGGTAAGAGGTGATAATGTGTATTAGCGACTGTAGCTCAGAGCTTTGACCAGGAACACGCACAGTGCAGGCCTGTGGCGGTTTCATGCTCCTGCTACATAGTGCAGACATGCTCTGCTTCCTGCAGCTGCCGGCGTGACACACACCTCCAGCAGAGCAACAAAATAAACTCATCTGGACCACACACCCGACGGTGCTGATGCTGTCGGTCTGGTCAGCTCCCCAGGGCGGAACATCTCTCACAGACACAGCAACCCCTAGTCACAGCCTTACCGACAGACGTCCCCCTTCTGGGCTCGCAAAAGTGATATATGATGCAGTTTACCGCAGTGCTTAATTTGTAAAACAATATGTGCTGGTGCCCAAAGTTTTGCTCAAATCCTGTAGGTGGCAGTATGAATATCGGGGATGCCGCATAGCAATGCTACGTGATCTTGATTCCACATCATGCCTATTTCGCCCAGCACCAGTCACACCTTTCCCTTAACTCGTGCACATTGTTTTTAGTTACTGTTTTCTTTCTGTGTCACTGTTTTTCCATATTTCTCTTCCTCTTTCTTTCCCCTTTTTATGTTTTTGTCTCTCTGCTCCGGGTGAAAGTCTGATTAAGAAAAATAGGTACGATCCACAAAAATAAGTGCTGGTGGGCCCCACCTGCAACAGCCAGTTCAAATTAAGCACTGGGAAAGCATATGTAATCTACCTTTCCATCGGGGTCACGGGCACCAATTTCCCAACTCCACACTCACCAGTACTTATAGTCATATATACCCAGAATGTGCCAGCGCTCATAGGGTTAACACATATAAACTCAGTAACAGTCGGGTTTGGTGAAAGCATGTGAAAAGCCAAGCATTGCCATACAGTAGATAAAGCAGTAATTGTAGGCACTAGAAAGAGTAGCTGCACTGTCTGAAAATAAATACGGGGGCAATTTCAGGAACTCACTATGGCTGCACTTCCAGGTTTATTTGAAGTGGTGCACAAAGGTGCCAGGGCTACTGCAATCTCACTTAGACTGGCTGCACGTGTAGGCGCTGGAGCACTTCTCAATCACAAGTGAACGAATCGCACCCAGACACTGCATATGGCAGTGCATTAAAGACTGTTGAAATCCATCTACTAATATCAGATCACAAACAGCAAAACGAAGCTTCAACGCAAAGGCACTACCAGGCTGTGGATTAATCTACACTGATAGGCAGAGCAGAGGAATGCACTCTTAAGCATATGACCTAATCACAAACTTTGCTAATGTGTTTGTTCTTTTTATAGACTAACGTAGATAATTTATCCACATAACAACATCACAGATACACAGAATATGCCATTCACAAAGGAAGCAATGACTTGTATTTATTTTTATACTTCACACGCAAACTGCAAACAACGAAAAGGTACACAGAAGTTAATAACGAGTTAAAGAATATACCCTATAGGAGTATAGAAGGAGGAAAAACGTCTGGATGATGAGTTTCAAAATAATTTATACAATTATCTTACCTTTTTGGGAACAGCCAAACTAAACGAGGCAAGCAGACCGGCTAAAATGAGGGTGAACGCATGGGTGAAGCGGCGGCCTAGGGAGCTCATAGTGAGGAAGCCCAACCCCCGCAATGGGGTATCCACTACTGACTGCTCCGAGATCACCTGCAACAGATAGATATCAACGCAGAAATTCTGGAAGTCCATAGCAAGGGCAAAGCAGCTGTAGAACACGCGGTAGGCAATCGAAAGGGTCACGGCAGCATGCTCTGGTTCAAAGCACACATTTTTTCAAATGAGTCACATAAAACTGCAACAGGCTTCTTCTGAGTAGGATTGCACACTTGCAGGATGCCCGCGGTCCCTGCAGAGGACCCCATAGGAGGGCAGACCCCGTAGTAGCTCCGTGGGCAGCCGGCCGCCCATTCCGGGGGTGGGGGGCGGGAGTTGGGGGCGTCAACGATAAGGGGGGGGGCGGGTTGAGGGGCGGGCCCCGGGGCAGGATATAAGGGTAGCCCCTCCTACCACGCGCCCTCTTTGCTGCTGCCCCCACACTAGTAAGTTGCTCCTCTGGCTGCTCCACGCCAGCCGTAGGGTCGTAGGTTGCCCCGCCCCCTACCCTTCCCCGTCGGACGCGAGGCCCGCGCTTTTCAGCTCTGTTAAGGTAAGCAGATTACATTGCCTCCCCCTGGGCCCCGTCCTTGGGCAAAACCCAAGTCGACAGTGCTCCGTGGCTATGCCACGGGGCGCAGGAGATCCGTGATCGTGTTACGGGTCGGGAGCGGGCCCAGGCCACGAGCATAAAAAAGGGCAAATTATTATATATAGTCTGCTTCAGCTGGATTCAGTTGAGTGTGTGCGAGCTGTTTAAAAAGTATGGCATGCACTTTTAATTTACTTTGACGTCACATTGAGTTTGTGCAGAGACATGGACTTTCCCACCCTGCCTCACAGCCAGCTCACCCATCAGCCCGCCCCTTAACTGCAATTATCCAACGGGAATGACATGCTCCTGAGTGAAAGGCAGGCATGCACTGCTGACATCACTAGTGTGATGCAGTCATGCCTGGAGATGGGTGGGCCATCCTCTGGAGACATGCCTGGCAATACATCCAAACCGACGGAAATCATTGCAGGTGCATGTATTTTTTATAATTCCTGGGCCCCCGCCGAAAATTCAATAGACCCAGCCCTGTTAAAAAAGTGCCCGTGCTACACACAGGAAAGCACTGGCACAAATTAAGCACTGGTCCAGCCACACCTCTGGGAGGGACCACTGAGTCGTCCTAACCCCTTTCTTTGGGTATAAAAGGGCTTAATTTTGGGCGGGTCCTCCGATTCGTCGTGGGATAAGACTCAAGCCTGAATCCACGTCAGTCTTCAACTGTCTGGACACTTGGAATTTGCTGGACTTCGCCTAGACACTCCTGCTGCTTCTGATCTCGCTGTTCTGCAAGTCTTCTTCGTTGTCTGTGTCTGTGCTTCTTGCAGAATCTTCATCAGACCTGTTGGCATCAAGGACACCTGAA
The DNA here is from genome assembly GCF_964263255.1 of Lissotriton vulgaris. Lineage (NCBI taxonomy): Eukaryota > Metazoa > Chordata > Amphibia > Caudata > Salamandridae > Lissotriton > Lissotriton vulgaris. The sequence continues at coordinate 618,131,411 of NC_141700.1, read as the reverse complement.
GTAAGCTCCCTTGGAGTGAAGGAGTCACTTCCCTGCATCTGCAGGCACTGCAATGAAGCTGATGGGTCTGCTGCTCCTGACGTCCCACAGACTTGGAAAGGTTCAGCAACACAGATGGTGATTCTGCAACTCCTCCAAGGCCTGACCTGTTCTCTTAGCAAGTTTGAGGACAGTATCCCTCATTGGAACAGCTGGGACCGAACCCCTGTGCACTGTGTCAACTTGTTGTTGACGAGGCTTGTTGGCTCTGCATTCCAGAGATGTTCAGGCTACAAGAAATTCCAGCCTCCAGCATCTCGTTCCTGCCAAGATCTTCATCCTAACCGCATGCTCTGCGGGCCTTCATCTTTGGTGAGCTGCTGGAGTTCCTCTTCGACTCCTGTGCATTTGGCCTGTGGGTCCTCTCGAGGGTCTTCTCTTGTTTCAGTGGGCTCCTCTGCTTGCTCGGGTCCTGCTTTGACTCTCCTTCACTTGGTGAGTCAGTTGGACCTAGCTGGTCTCATTGTTGCTCCTTCATTGTTTACTGCGTCTGTTGCTACTGCCAAAGCTTGTTGGTGCTCCTGGCGGACACCGACCCCCTGGTTCTCAACCTCCGACATGGAACAGGTTGTGCACCGGGTCCAGAAACAGGCTAATGCTTCCAAATGGATAAGCCCCTTCACAGGCCACCTGCAGATGGCAGTCTATGTAAATGCCACCATATAAAGCTCCTCAAAGTCAACTGTAAATATTAGGGGGCCCGAGGGGGAATGGCTCAAGGAAACAGAGTGGTGCACGAGACGGTAATTAGAACAGGACAGGATCCTACAATGGCCTCAGGTCCAAAAACAGTTTTGGTATTCCACCTATTTATGCCCCGTCTCGAGCCATCAGTAGATGGCAATCGATTGTTTTGCCCCCAAATTATGCCACTAAGAGGCAAGCATAAATAATAGGGGGGCCATTGGAGGTGACTCAGGGAAAACAAGGGTGATGCACGGTACAATTGTTTACTCGGGGCAGGATCTGCGAGGGGTCCCAAAAGGAAAGCTGGCTCGTAAAACAAAGGTTACACATGTAGAAGGAGGTCACATGGTGTGGAGTACTTACCTAAGGATGAAAATTGCCTTCAAATGAATGTCCCAACAACCAAACGATCCTGCCCATCTAGCCTGCAAGGTAGGAATGTGCCCAGGTGTGCTATTTAAACCTGTAGAGGCCTGTCCATGACCTCAGCAGGAAGTTACAAAGTCATGGACAACGGACTAGCCATCCTGGTAGGTATCAAGGGGGTCCGTGAAAATAAAAAAAAGGACTAACAGTACCAGACCCCCAACTTAGCAAGTGGAGCGGCCATAATAGAAAGGGCTCATATGTGGTTAAACAAGCATTGGAAATGCAATAGGTCTCGCATTAGGAAAGTTTGAGCTATTGGTATTGTAAATGACACTTTTTATTTATGTGTTGGTTTTAAAAGTAGCAAAATTAATAGCTTTGTCAGTTACAATGTCAATAGTTTTAACATTTGCAAATGTGACACCTATAGCATTTGTAATGCAATGTGTGTTGTATTTACGTGACTTAGATGTCTTGATATTACAAATAACAATGGCTTTTAATTTTGTAAATAATTAATACTTAAATAAAAGTTATTGTAATTTATAATGGCAATAGCTTAAACGTTTGTAAATAACTTTTGTGAAGATTATGTTCAGTGTATTTTATTGTGACGAAAATCCAAGAACATTGCATTTGCACCTACACACACACAGAGCCACACACATATAGTGGTGGTGGTGTTGGATCTGGGGGATATGGTGGTGGTGGATGTGGTGGTGGTGGTAATGGTGGATGTGGTGGTGATGGTGGTGGATGTGGGGTGGATGTGGTGGTGGATGTGGTGGTGGTGGTGAATGTGGTGGAGGTGGTGGATGTGGTGGTTGTGGATGTGGTGGTTGTGGATGTGGTGAAAGTGGTGGTGGATGTGGTGGTGGAAGTGATGGTGGTGGGTGTGGTGGATGTGGTGGTGGTGGATGCGGTGGTGGATGAGGTGGCGGATGAGGTGGTGGATGTGGTGGTGGATGTGGTGGTGGTAGATATGGTGGTGGATGTGGTGGTGGTGGTGGATGTGGTGGTGGATGTGGTGGTGGATGTGGTGGTGGTGGATGTGGTGGAAGTGGTGGTGGATGTGGTGGTGGATGTGGTGGTGGATGTGGTGGTGGTGGATGTGGTGGTGGATGTGGTGGTGGATTTCATGGTGGATGTGGAGGTGATGGTGGATGTGGTGGTGGATGTGGTGGTGGATGTGGTGGTGGATGTGGTGGTGGTGGTGGTGGATGTGATGGTGGATGTGGTGGTGATGGTGGATGCGGTGGTGGTGGAAGTGATGGTGGTGGTTGTGGTGGATGTAGTGGTGGTGGATGCGGTGGTGGTGGATGTGGTGGTGGATGTGGTGGTGGATGTGGTGGTGGTGGATGTGGTGGTGGTGGATGCGGTGGTGGATGTGGTGGTGGTGGTGGATGTGGTGGTGGTGGATGCGGTGGAAGTGGTGGATGCGGTGGAAGTGGTGGATGCGGTGGAAGTGGTGGATGTGGTGGTGGATGTGGTGGTGGATGCGGTGGTGGATGTGGTGGTGGATGCGGTGGATGTGGTGGTGGTGGTGGATGTGATGGTGGATGTGATGGTGGATGTGGTGGTGATGGTGGATGTGGTGGTGATGGTGGTGGATGTGGGGTGGATGTGGTGGTGGATGTGGTGGTGGTGGTGGATGTGGTGGAGGTGGTGGATGTGGTGGATGTAGTGGTGGTGGTGGATGTGGTGGTTGTGGATGTGGTGAAAGTGGTGGTGGATGTGGTGGTGGAAGTGATGGTGGTGGGTGTGGTGGATGTGGTGGTGGTGAATGCTGTGGTGGATGAGGTGGCGGATGAGGTGGTGGATGTGGTGGTGGATGTGGTGGTGGTGGATGCGGTGGAAGTGGTGGTGGATGTGGTGGTGGATGTGGTGGTGGATGTGGTGGTGGATGTGGTGGTGGATTTCATGGTGGATGTGGAGGTGATGGTGGATGTGGTGGTGGATGTGGTGGTGGATGTGGTGGTGGATGTGGTGGTGGTGGTGGATGTGATGGTGGATGTGGTGGTGATGGTGGATGTGGTGGTGATGGTGGATGCGGTGGCGGTGGAAGTGATGGTGGTGGGTGTGGTGGATGTAGTGGTGGTGGATGCGGTGGTGGATGAGGTGGTGTTGGATGTGGTGGTGGATGTGGTGGTGGATGTGGTGGTGGTGGATGCGGTGGTGGATGTGGTGGTGGTGGTGGATGTGGTGGTGGTGGATACGGTGGAAGTGGTGGATGTGGTGGTGGATGTGGTGGTGGATGCGGTGGATGTGGTGGTGGTGGTGGTGGATGTGATGGTGGATGTGTTGTGGTGGTGGATGCGGTGGATGCGGTGGTGGTGGATGCGGTGGATGTGGTGATGGTGGATGCGGTGGTGGTGGATGGGGTGGTGGTTGTGGTGGATGTGGTGGTGGATGTAGTGGTGGTGGGTGTGGTGGTCCTGTGGGTTCCATAAGGGTTTGTGACAGAGAAAAGATGATCTTATTTCAATAACATTTAAATTTGCGTTTGTATTTGTGTCTAAGACCGATTCAATTTTTCCCGGGCACAGCACCAAATCGCCCAGTCTAGGTAAAGCTTATTTAAGTCCTCTGTTCTTTCACCTTTACAAATTATCAGAGGAGAACATCAGCTAATGTGATAAACTGATTTTTTGTTTTCAAGCTCCTATTGTGTAAAACCAATGACCTGATCTGTCAGTAATATCAGTTCTCTCATTCCATGATGAGGCAATTTGGTGTTCTGTGTTGCAATATATGCTTCACTTATCTAACAGTCTGTGATACTGTCAGAACGTCTGGTGTGTGCTTCACAGATGAAAATCTGTGCAAATAGAGTGAAAATCGATGGCCGATTGTTATGTGCAAACAGAGATTTCCAGTGGTCATAGGCCGGCCATACACTTGCACCTCTAGAGCAGTACCTGTTCAAATCCTTACCTTTTCTCATTCCAGAAAAAGTTTTTTCAACTCTTATAAAGGAACACTGTATTATGATGGCTTTTTGTGTCTTTATTAGTGGTCAAATTCTCTGCAAGTTCCGCAGTTTGAAAACATGTAATTTATGATCATTTCTGGCCTGTTTTGAGTTTCTTCAAGCAAAGACTCAGAGAATGAAACATCACGTCGGTGTAATTTTCCTTTAGACTGTGAATTTCTCATAAATGACTCAAGTTATCGTAGTGTTTCCCTCGGGTGGTGAGCAGCAAATGAAAACGTGTCTTTCTGGTGGTGAGGGCAGGGTGGGATAAACATGTCCTCCTTTCAGATGCACCCTTGCCACGGTGACGCTTTTGTCCTTTTGATGTTCTGTTTTCGGACCGGTGGACGGTTGTAAACAGATAGATGCATCTCAAATGCTGACTTGGTCGGCAAACAGAGAGGCCTTTGTGTGAGAGAGTTGGCCCTAGCCCGAGTAAAATGGCTGCTGGTACTGCTGGTACTCGAAGCGTTAAAAGTGCGGCAAGGCTACATCCAGACTGGGCTGAAGCCCTGGCGAAATTTGTTTTAGCGATGATGCCAAACCCTTGTGTCCTCCTTTGTTTGTTTCTTTTGGGGCATTGTTGTGTTTTTTTCACGCATGAAGTTTTAAGACTGAGTTCCCTACTACATCTGCTCAGTAGACAACTCGGAAAAAGTTCCTGCCTGTTTGCACTTTCTCCGTTCAGGCGTTCGGCAGCCTTCCCCAGCCAGGTTTTCAGTAAATTTTGGGAAGGAGGGAGACGGAGAGAGGGCGAGTGAGTGAGAGAGTTTGAGAGAAGGAAAAAAAGATGGGGGTTGGCTTTATTCCTGCTCGGCCTGAGCCTGCCTCTCGATATTTGCCAACTTTTGAAAGCAGCCAAGAGGGACGTGTTGGAGATAGTGCAGGGGAGGGGGCGGAATGGGGAGAGGGTGTTAAGCAGCAAATAAAATATATACAACCGGGCGCCTGCTAAAATATTAGCCCATGTAGTTAATACTTAAAGTTACAATGCAGGACAACGAGGAGCAAATAGTGGAAAAGCGAGCGCAGTGGTGCTCCCTAAGTGCAGCGCCAGAGTTGCCAAAAATAAAAAAAAGAGATGTTAACAGAGTTGGGCAAGCCGTGCGGAATTACAATGAGAAACAAGACGGATTTAAGGCAGAGAAGGGGGGGGAGAAATGCGACACGGCGGGCAGGGGAGGGGGCGGAGTGGGGAGAGGGTGTTAAGCAGCAGGGGCCTTTGAAGTGAAGCTAAGCTTCACTTCAAAGGTGTGGGAGGAGTGCGGCTGAGGGAACAGACGGCGATTTGGTGATGTGCACGCGCATTTTAGGTCAATGCACTTGCGCATTGACCTAAAAGCCACGGGCACAGCACCAAATCGCCCAGTTAGGTAAAGCCTATTTAAGTCCCTATATATCTTCGCTCCCACTCAATGCATACGCATTGAGATAGGTCGCTCGACCTAAAAAGGTACATGGGACACAGAAATTCTAAAAGAACGCCGCACTCATAGCTAAAATGGGAGCAACCAATTAAAAAAAATACATTTGTTTTACAACATTAATAAAATACTCATTTCAAAACAATCTTAAAGAGCTCTTTAAAAATGTAAAGAAATTATGACATACAATTTCATCAAGCTGCGATTTAAGAAGCAAAATAAGGCTTTGGACTGAAGTGACAATATATCTGGTTCGAATAGGTTTTAAATGCCAGCATCTGGCCTTGACTAATGTCGGATTTGGACATTCAAACAGAACATGCGGTAAGTCTTGCACTCCTCTGGCACTTAAATTACATATACTGGTGCGTTTTCAGTGAAATTCCATCTGGAAGTAAATGCTTTTAAAGGTAGAATCCCGAGCCATAATAAGATGATACAACGCCGGACTCCATGCCCTAAGGTAAAACGAATGTATTGTTGCTAGTATTTGTATTCTATTGATTCTGCATACTGTTTGCAATGTTTTAATTGAGAGAAATGCTGTGATATCGTGGTAGTAACTCATTCTCAGTGTCAAGTGTTTTAAAAAATGCCTCAAGTGAGCAGGAGTCCAGGATTTCAAAAGTGTAGTTGGACAGTTCGATAAGGTGAAATCTGTAACTGGATTTTGTCTAAAAGTGTGATGCAATGATTCGGTCCTAAAAGTCTCAGTTTTTAAAATAAATCTTAAGTTTCCTTTTTTAGCGTATGAAAGATTGTAAGACCATCTTATGATGCTAGTGATAGCTCTGGCGTACGAGCTCACCAAAGAGAGCTCGAGGCACAGAGCCTGTGCAGCAACTGCTTGTTGGACTTTAATCAGTTTACAAAAGATTTTCCCTTTTTGATTTGTATTTGTTGCCACTGTTTTATTGGAATGTATTCCAATGCATATGATAAAGTAGGTGGAATTTTAGAACTGAAAACCTCTAAAAGATAGTGAAAATGCCTATATCCAGAAGAGTAATATAAGCATTGAAGTGCCCCAACGTGTACATCTGCTTTATGGCTTATGTGCTTGAAGTGAGAGGAATTTTGTAATGTTTGTGTAAAAATTCGCCCAAGATATGTGTATTCATTGACAACCTCTAAAGATTTTCCCCCTAGTGACCAGCTGAATTTCGTGTATTGCTTTCTTCCTCTAAACTGAACAATTTTTGTTTTAGATATGTTTGGGACTAAAACAATTTCTTCTGTATATCCGGTTAAAGCCTGTAGGTTCCTTTGTAGGCTGAATTGTGTAATATCTAATATGACAATGTCATTGGCGTACATCATGATGTGGATTTTACAGGATGATATTTTTGGGGGATCGTTAATAATTTGTGTAAAACAGTGTGGGAGATCACTTATGTATAGTGAGAATAATTGGAGGGCTAAAAAACAACCTTGCCTCAGGCCATTCAGTGTAGCTATTCGACGAGTGAGTCCCTTCTCTCTCCCCATTTGTATTTGACACCATGTTGCTGTGTGTAGTGATGTAATGATATTGAAAAGTTTATCAGGCATTCCAAATTTTTTAGGTTTTTTCCAGAGTGTTGGTCTGTCTACTCTGTCAAACGCTGTTGTAAAGTCGACGAAAACACAATAAACGGCCTGCGATTTTGACTCAACATTTTTGTCTATAACTGTCTGTAGCACCTCTATAGTTACGGAGTGTTTTGGTTGGAAGCCAGCTTGGGTTATAGGGATCACTCCGCATGAGAAAGCCTAGTCCTTCAGATGTTCCAGGACGCTTGCCGCAAAGATCTTCCCTATAGCGTCCAACAAGACGATTTGTTGATAGTTGCTGGGAAGTGACCTAGAGCCCTTTTTGAAAATTGGGATCACAATGCTCTTAAGCCATGATTTAGGGATTTCCCCGGTAGCATAACAATGGGAAACTAGGGGAGCTAAAAACTTGCTCCAGTCTTCTGGGTTGCTTTGCAGTACTTTTATCAGGATCTGATCCGGAACCATTGCTGCAGAAGATCTGGCGTTCTTTATGTGATATTCTATTTGCTGAACTTCAGGGGCGAGGATATCTTGGGTATTCTTTTCCATTTTGCTTATTGCTTGGTTCAAGTTATCTTGCCTCATATTTGACTGATATCAGTTGTGGATATATTTTTCCCAGTCAGATGGAGGAACAGGTGAGACTTTCATGGATTTATTTGTTCCTGTTTCTTTGGAAATTAAGCTCCAGTATACCCAAATGTTTTTCTATTTGGCTGCTTTTTGGATGTCAACCCAATTTTGATCCTGTTGAGCTTTTCGTTTTTTTTCTTTTACCCTCTGATGGAATTTCTTTATGTTTTTGATTTCTTTGTGTCTGATCTTTGAAAAGTGTAGGGATTGCGTCCAAATTAATTTATTCAGTGATGTTGATCCTTGATCTAGGCTCTTTCTTTTCTAGTTTCCCACATGCGTTTCCCACCATTTTGGAATATCCTGCAGGGATTCCACAACATTGTTGTTAAGGACTACTTCAAAATGTATTATTGGGTCTGAGGAATTGACACTCTGTAATACTTGGGTAGAGATGATTGCAGAATTTAAGTTGTTGATTGTTGTTGAATTCCATATTAACCTCCCTTTTGAAAGTTTACAACAGCGGTACTATGCAGATGCGTGATGGTCCATGGAGAAGTTGGTTGCAATGTTATTCCTGTTTTGAGATATAGTATTGCATGATCGTTTCTTGTATGAATTGGCTACTTAATTTTAGAGCTCTCCCGAATAGATCTTGGCTACAGATCATGTAGTCTAAGATCAATGAGCTAGAGTTTCCTTTTCCTGTGTAAGCCAGAGGCATATCTCCTTCTGTGCTTCCATTTAGGATGACTCCATTTAGCGCTGGGAGAGAGGAGAGTAATATTTTCCCGCGTTTATCTGCTCTTAGTGGTAATGGGATTGACAAAGCTTCCTCTTGTTCACTGTACTCCCATTTTTCCAGGAGTACGTTTTAGATTTTCCTGTTAAAGTCTCCTGTTAGAATAACGGAGAGGAAACCTTTTCCTTCTACTACTATTTTGATTTCCTCAAATGTTTTGATCATAAGAGCACCCTTTTCAGAGCCTGGGGGGATATAAACATTAAAAATGATTAAATCTTGAGAAGTATCCATATTATCATTCCAGTGCTTGACCTAAATACATTGTACATTCGTCAGACGCATATTGATAACTTCCGGGTTCCAATGGAAATCTTTGCGTAGAAGAATTGCTAGTCCGGCTTTAACGTGACCCCTCTTTACTGGTTCTGCGGGTACGTTATAAATGAAGTAGTCGTTTTGATCGAAAGTTTTTGTTGTCCAGGTTTCTTGTAGGGCCACCATTGCCAGAGTATTTTCCAAAATTAGTTCTAACTTCTCCAGGGTTTTCCCTGCGATATTTCAAGATGCGATGCTCAAGCTTCTGTTAAAAAGGGAGTTTATTTTCCCTTCCTTGTTTGTGACTATTTAGATTGCCCGAGATCCAAGCCCAGCAATTTTCCTTTGGTGTTATCTCCTTTTTTATTGGATTTTTATTCCAGATCTGTCTCTCTCCATTTTTTTATCGAAATGGTTACATTTTTGTTGATGGCTTTAGAGAGATTTTCGGTGCCGCTGGGTAATTGGTCAAGGTGGAGGTTTTTCATTTCATTCCTCTTCTTGAATTTTTCCTGTTTTTGATATTCTATGCTGTTTATGGCTGAAACGTCATATCCATTTTTATGAAGGATTATGGCAGGGTTCACATGGGACCAGAATTTGCTGATGGCCACCGTGGTTTTAGACCTGATCGGGAAGTCCACTAGTTTTATTTCCGATATTGTTACACAGTAAAGTGAATGGATCTTACGAATGTGATTCACAGTTCTCCCTCGGTTCAAAGGATCATTTCCTGCGGGGAATAAATCCATTATTTCTAGAAAGCATGCTTGGACCTGCTGTTCCTGTCATTGTCAATCGTAGCCGTGGAGAATCTTGGGACCAGAGGATTTAGTTGTTTGTAGTTTTCTCTTGCTTCAATTATCGAATGACTATGGCCGTTGTTGTGTGGGATTTTTGGAAGTTTAGTAGTTTGCTCTTTTACTGGAGTTTTCTGTTCTGAAGGTAAAGGATTCAGGAATTTTAACTTCTGCGCCTTCCGTTTAGAAAATCTTCTGGTTGCTCTTTTCTTAGTTCTTTTCCGCTTTATATTGTTGCTTCTATTGTTTTTCTTGTTAGAACCGGGCCAGGTGCATCTGTGGCTGAAGTTCAATTTTTTGGTGTTTCTTCTTTACTGATAGAATAATTATGAGATGTTTCTGTAGGTCTGCGTTAGTTAAAAATTGGGTAATAAGCGGTAACCTTGTGGAAGTCATTAACGGTGTTGGAGTCTTTGAATACATTTCTTAAAAAATAGATCTAATCAGCCTTGAGCTTTGTATTTTTTCCTTTTGTGTAATCTGGCCCGTTTGGGTCGCTGTTAGTGTCTTAACTGGGGGCAGATCTTCAATTACTAGGGAATCTTTATGGGTTTGTTGTTTTTCAATGACATTTTCTTCTCTTTTAGTTAGTGAAGGTTGATGATTTTGTTTGAGTTGTTGTTTCCTTTTTTTGTCGACTAGGTATTGTAGTATTCCTATTTGAGTTTCCAAGATCTGGTCAAAATTTTCCATAAGATTCTTTAAGAGAGTCAATACTGATTCCAAGATCCTTTGGAGAGTAAATGAAGAGCAGGACACGGGGTTCTGCCAATTCTGAGATAGCAATATTTCGGTGAGTGCAAGAGGTTTCCCGATGAGTCAGATGTTTTACATGGAGTGCTGTTTGTGAGAAGTTGGCCTGATATATGATGTCTCCAATTCTGGGGGCACCATGTATAGTTCCAAACAATCCCTTATGGTGATGGTTGTAAGTCAACCTTATAGACAAGCTATCCTAATGGTAGCATGGACTAAGCAGCCTTAAAGGCTTAACTCAAGAGGTTGTGTTAAGCGAGCTGTTTTACCAATCCCAATCCTGTAATATCAAATGAAAGGACACCACACAAGTTATATATTATAAAAATATATGTATTTATTACTAGAATAATCCTCTGTACTCTTTATGAGTGCAGAGGCACAAGCGTTTAAACAAAAGCACAGTTAAACATATGAATGTTGCACAATTATGGATGAGGCCCAGGGGCCACGCAAACCATATATTAAAAAAGTGGTATAAGAGATACCAATCAAACAGTGGTTAGGCCTAGGGCCTAGGGAATCACTGGGAGCAGTCGGGACTAGCAATGCTGAAGTCGGGAAAAGCCCGCGGGATTCGGGTGCAGCGCTTAAAGCACACACATGCAGCAATGCAATGTCAATGGTGCGTAAAAGTTATAAAGTTATAGTTAAAGGAGACTTCCGCTTAACCTAGCAGGATGAAACTTTAGACACATACACTAGAGGTGTGTACCAGTGTAGGAACACCGGCGTTGCTGAGTTACCTCACCCACAGGAAGCGGGTGCACAGGTGCGAAGTAGTGTCGGGTTTTGTCACGCTGGTTGATGGTGCTTGGAGCTGAAGATGCTGCAGGCGTCGAGACGAGAAGTGTCCGGTGTGATCCAGGGGTGGATCGAAGATAAAGATGATCTGAAAGCAGAGGGGACAGAGTCTGGGTCACTCAGCAGTGACCAGGGTGGAACCAGGAAGGAACCAGGCAATGTCGGGCGCTTTCAGGTCGCTGTTGTGAAGCTTCTCTCCGCTGCCACGTGGACTCTGGGGCACAGAGGATGTCCAGGAGTGGATCACGAGCTGTCCCACAAAGGCTCTCGCTGTCGGCGGTGTCGGCTTCCGGATTGGAGCAAACAACCCTTGGCAAGCGCAACCCATGCAGGACTCAAAGATGGCTTAATACTCGGACCAGGAGGGTAAGAGCGGGTGCTCCTTTTCAAAGGAGCGAGTGCAAGTCTGGAGCAACCAGATTCACAAGTTAGATTTCAAGGTTCATCGGCACAGGGGCCACAAGCCAACGGGCAAGTGACCGGGCCAACTCGTTGAGCCAAAAGATGCAGAAGGGCCCCACGCAGCACTCGGTGAGTGTAGAGGGGTGAGCTTCGGTGCAAGAGAGGCTCAGGGCTGGGGCTTCTCAAACCCCAATGCACAGCTTTGAGGGTCACTTGTGGGCTGCACGGTCAGCGTCTCGTGGTCTTTCCAAGATGGCGGGCCCCACGCTTCCGGTCGCCTCCACGGGTCTCAGCTCTGCAGGGACTGTGGATCGGGCTGTTGGAAGGCAGGCACGCTTGGTCTTGTTGAACTCTGTCACTCGAGTCCCGGCAGGAACTGCAACAAAGCAAACATTGAGGTGCTGGATGGTGCCTGTTTGCATAGGGTGGTCACTCCTTGACCACAAGGGAGATTCTTCAGTCTTCTACGTCGAGTAGGATGTCGAAGGGTCCAGAGTTTCGTTTCATAAGTTTCAGTCAGGATAATCTGAGTGCGTTGGCACTGCTCCCATTCTTATACCAATCTAGGGGGCTGGATTACCTTCTAGGTCCCCTCCTATGGGTGGGACCCAGGAAGGTTACAGCCCTTTCCCTTTGTCCAGGGTCGCGCTGGGACTGGGGCTGGTGAGCCCCAGAACCGGTTTGACCGGATTATGCAAGGGGAAGCCTTGTGCTCCCCAGGCACTGTCTGGTTTCTTTCAAACCTCCCTGCTACAATCCACTATCTCCTGTCTGGGGTGGTGTGACACCTCCCCGCGACAGGAAAGTTTTTGTCCAGGCCTCCTCGGCTGAGTTTCGGTCAGCAGCAGGAGGTCAGACTCGTGTCTGTGGCAGAAGCGTCCATTTTGTGATGCTGAGGCTCTTTTAAAATCAACCGCGTTTTAGCAAAGTAACATGTCTTCTCCCTCTAGAGGGGTGGAATGCTATCCTCGTCGACAGGACTGTCGAGGGGATAGTATTCCAAATCGTATGACACCTTACACGACATGTTTTGATAAAGCCAAACCAAAATTAACATATAACTGCGATGGATTATAATGCACTTAATAGTATATGGTATGGCATTATCCCGGAACAGCTTAGGGAGTTGGTCCCGACAGCTGCAGACAGGCTCAGCTCATGCTAGAGCACCATCTCACATAAAACCACGCACTCTGCCTCCAGGATTGTTAAGGCCTGCCATAGGAGTGACTTATAGGTATATATGTGTCCAGATATAGGTTTAGATATAGGTATACTATATCTAAGCAAGGAGTGATTACACCACCTTGCCCCAGCTGAGTGATCAGCCAGTTGTGTCGATTTAAGAACCAGCCAGGGGTGGCAAAAGCTATGCTGCAGTTCCTGGTAGGCCTTGGATGCACCTATGCCCTTGGCACCTATAGTGCACTGTATAGAGGCTGACAAGGTGTCCAGTACCAATTTGGTTATGCACCTAGGGTGCATGGAGTCCATTTTAAGGAGAGAGCAGATAGCCTGGGGCCCTGATTAGCAGGAAACCAGGCCAACTAAGCCGAAAACCAGCTAAACACAAGGCAAAAAAATCTGGGGTAACCATAGTCAGGTGTCCACCTTCCTACACTGTTGTATAATTGCAATGACTCTTTTGTTGTTTTTGCAACCTCGGAAGAAAGGATATAATTTAGGTTTATATTTGGTCGGTGAAATCTGTGTCTGGAATTTGAAATAGCTCAATTTCTGATGAATGAGTAAGTGGGTCAAGGCGCTCTGGGTGGTCATAGATTTTTGCTGGTGGTGATTTTGTAGTATCAGTTGCCTGGTCTCCAGCATGACCTTTGTTGTTTTGAAGTGGAGTGCTGATATCCTCTGCTTTATCTGAACCTGTTTTCAATATTTTTTCCTGCTCGATTCATACATTTATTTGATCCATTTTGGGTGTTTTAGCAAAAATAATTGTTATTTCTCCGCCTCCAGGGAAAAGTCCTATATGGGCCGCTTTGCCCAAGCTCTTTCGCATTAATTGGTCTGTGCCCAGTCTTTTCATGTGAATTTTTCATGATCTTAGTTTCTTATAGGACATGATGAATAAAAGAAACAGACAGGGGGGTGCCTGGATGGCTATAACTAGATAATTGGCGCTGTGCTGGATCAGCAATTTTGCGTCGTTCTTTTGTTAGTAGGAATCGACCTTGGCGTTGGAGTTTTTACAGGGGTGCCTCCACTCCACTTAATCTGTTCCACTGCTGTTCTTGCTGGACACTATCAAGATAAGTGGGGCACTACAGGAAGGGTCGCAGGCTGCACCCGAACCTAGACAGGTCGCCTCCGCATGCCACCTGTGACTCTTACTCAGCGGCTGCCGTCTAATGGCGGCTGCACTGGTCCACACGCTTGACCTCTGGGACTCCTAAGAGGAAAATAATTCCTGCTGATGCCCTGTACCAGGCTGACTTTTGGATTGTGTGCTGAAAAGAGAGCAAGACCTGTCGGAGGCTGTAGGCGGAGCAGAGAGCCGGAAGGGGCCAGAAGGGGCGATCGGGGATCGAGGGCTTAAGGCGCTCAAGGTGCTCTCTATTGAGGTGATAGTGCTGGATGGAGATGGTCAGGGGTTGTAGGGGGCTCCCGGACTCTATTAGGCTTTGCTGCCTCCCCCCCTGGCCTGCTACTCACTCTATCCGGCCCGGCCTCCCTCAGACTCTCCCCGGTCTTTCCCCTACCTCAGCACTGCCCGCTGGCTGCACCACAAGGGCAAGGACGAGGGGGAGGGGGAGGAGGCCTGAGAGTAGAGGCCACCTTACCTCTGAGGGAAATGCAAACACTGCGGCTCCGGTGCTCCAATGCCGCAGTCCACTGCCTGTCCAGCCTGAGGAGAGCCTGCGGGAGCCTGTGGGAACCGGTGAGGGATAGTCGGTCAGGTACGGGGATCCTGCTTTTTACACACTGTTACCGTTGCTGTCTCGGCACAGACTTAAAGTGGAGGCAAACTAAATACCAACCAAGACACTAAAGGTTCTAAGAAATAGAATGAAAGTAAAAAATGCATGTACTCCCAGGGGAAGGAGGAACCCCCCACTCACATCATGTATAATAATTGTCAAAAGTGCCCCTGGGTACCAGCCTGCCAGGAAGACACCCTCCAAAAAGACACCAACTGACACAAAGGGCGATACTACCTCATTTCTCCAAAGGGTCTACAACAGAGCCTCGAAGGAGCAGGCTAAAAAAAAAGAGAGGAGATGACCCTGGTGCCTATAGATAGAGACATATACCTAGAGGTCTCCTAAAGATGCCAAAAGATACAGTTATAGTAAAAATGCTGGAGGACCAAAAACCAAAAAAGTTCCCAGATTAGCCTCTTCGATGTGTCGGACGGCCCCCGGCCGTCCGAAGTCATGGTGGGCATGTGCGGAGGACGGCCCCTGGTTTCGCGCAAGCTTGGAATTCTTCCGCACCGCGGAGGAATTCCAGCCGCGTCAAAGCGGCTAGAAGAGAGGTGTGTTTGAGGGATGGATCCGACTGCAGCAGGACGTATAGTCTCTGAGGGCCCCATAAAGAGAAAAGGCTATCTGCATTGCAGCTATAGGCATCCACACAGAGGGGACTGTGTCTTGGAAATATAAGGGCATCACAGAGGAATACATGAGACAATGGGAAATATCTTACTCGACATGGAGTTAACTGATTCCATTCTCCCATGGGATCACTTCATTGAGGCCCTTTTCATTTGTACCAAGAGTAAGCATCCAATACACTTCTCTCTTTTTGCACATTCAAGACATGCGTCTCTTCTGCTTTGGATAAAATTGCTCCCGTAGAAAGAAGGCATGTAGTGAGGTCACTTCTTTCTGCTCCTTGGTTTACGGATGAATTGCGTATATCAAAAAGTGCGTGTAAAAGATTGGAAAGGGCTATGCTCCGGAAGCTAAACTAATTTATAAGGCTGCACTGCGGTCCTTCCAGCGTGCCAAACGTCGCAATATTAGGGAGTATTATGCTGTGCAGATTAAGTCCGCTAACAACTCTATGGAAGAGATTTTTTAAATTGTGGAAAGTTTTACTAACCCGAAGGCTTCCCAAACTCCCATTCAACCCTCGGAATCCCTTTGTAATAGCTTAGCTACATTCTTTCATGATAAAATTTCAGATATTTATGCGGCCTTTCCTCCTCCAAAAGAGCAGATCGGGAATTCTGCAACGATGGGCCTCACCCAAGTATGGACATCCTTTACTTTCTTTGAGAGCAATCAATCTTTGATAGATCTACATAATGTAAAATCAAGTTCTCCAGCGGACCCATGCCCGGCCAGGTTTTTTAGGACACTTGCCTCAGGGCTGAATACAGCTCTTAATGCTATTTGGAATCAGTCATTGGAGACAGGTATTTACCCGGCTGACTGGAAAATAGCAGCGGTTCAGCCTATCTTAAAAAAAGAGGGTGCAGATCCTGCGGTCCTGAAAATTTTTCGACCCATCTCTTTGCTCTCAGCCCCCTTAAAAATTCAGTAAAAATACGTACAGAGGCAGCTCTCTGCTTTTTTAGATTCCAATGATTTGTTGCACAGCTCTCAGTCAGGTTTCAGAGCTGGTTTCAGTACTAAGACAGCTTTCCTAGAAGTTACTGAGACTCTGCGGGAAACCTTGGATCAGGGACACTGTGCAATGCTGATGTTATTAGATCTCTCAGCAGCGTTTGACACGGTGTCTCATAAAATCATGCTGCACAGATTGGAAAGTCTGGGAATGTCGGGCAAGGTGTTATCTTGGTTTCATTCTTTCCTTGAAGGCCGGTCACAACATGTGGTTCTTCAGCCTTTTAACTCGGAAACCAAGTGGCTCTCCTGTGGAGTTCCTCAGGGCTCGGCGCTCAGCCCCACTCTTTTTAATTTTTATCTGGCCCCTTTAGCTGCGGTGGTGGAGTACTGTGGTCTGAAGATCATTAGCTTTGCAGACGATACGCAACTGAAGTTTTCGTTTAAGGAAAAGGAGGGTGTGGACTTAGCCAGCTTCAAGTCTTGTCTGTTAAATATTGTTGCTTGGATGACAGACAATTGCTTGAAGCTGAATATAGAGAAAGCTGAGGTTCTTTTCTTTAACAACAAGTCCCCCCTGCAATCGGCTCTGTGGTGGCCGCCTGAGCTTAATCCTCCCCCTACACCAGTTAGGACTGCCCGGAACTTAGGTTTTAAACTGGATACCGCACTCTCAGGGAGGGAGCATATTGCGTTGGTGTCAGCAGTAAGCATGGACAAATTTTGCGAATCTGGCGTTCGCGAATTTGTGTATTTGCGAACTCGCAATCCGCAAAATCCGCGAATTCTCGCGAAATTTTTTTTTTTGTGTTCGCAAGGGTTTCTGCCAGTTCGCGAGGGTTTTTGTACCAGTTCGCAATTGCGAACTTACTTGTCGGCTCGCAACGGTCGCGACTATGTTGTTTCTACTTCTGGTTCATCATCACAGGTTCCCAGCACCCTCTGTTTCACCACTGCCACCCTCTGTTTCACCCATGCCGCCCTCTGGTACATCAATGCCACCCTCTGGTTCATCATCATTGTAGATTATGGGGGGGAAAAGCAAGCACACCTGCCCTGCTTCAACTGACATGAATTAATTTGGGGTTGGTTTATTAATGTGTCACTGTTTTAAAATTCCAGTCTGGCACCTGCTTCCTTATCTGTAATTTGCTTTCTGTTGCAGTGCAATTTTTTTTTCCAGGACCTTTGTGGCCTACTTGTAGCTATTCTATGAGCCTGCTGTGAGGGTCAGAGCAGGGTCATACAATTGTTGCAACTAGCAACTGAACTCTGGAGGGGCCCCAGTCAGGAAGCACTACAGGGAATGGTTACTAATGATGAGTTTGAACTTTTGCACCTGCTGAGTGCTGCTTTCAGTTTTGCAAAACTCATTTTTCTGCAATTTCGCGGGATTCGCGGGGCGCGAACTTGCGCGAGATCGAATTTGGAAGCCGCAAATTCGTGCGAATATGCGTTTTTTTTTTTTGCGGCGTGTTAGTTCGCAAGGTTTTGTGCGTTTTAGCGAGCCGCTTGTAGCGCAACGGCGCGAAGTTACCCTTGCGGTCGTTCACGGGCGCGGCCATCTTGTTTGCATGACTTATTTCCGTTTCCGGGCGCGATGTGTAATCTCGCAAAGTGTGCGGCTCGCTAGTACAATTTTGCGTGTGATCGCGAGGGAAATCTCGCGCGAACTTACCCACGCGGTCGTGAACGGGCGCGGCCATCTTGTTTCTCATTCATTGCTATGGTTCTGGGCATGCTTTTTGTATCCTCTCTAAATCTCTGCCATCCTTTGCTTGTTTAAAGTTTTTTTTAATCTATTTTACTTATCATCCCTCTATTTTTCTAGCCCTATATTTTTGTGTTTTCTGCTACTTTTGGTTAATTTTAAACTACTTTTTTAAACTCTTTTCTTTTCTTCTCTTCCCTATTCTATTTTCTTTATTATTTAGCTTCCTTTCTGCCCAGACCATGGTAAAGGGAGCCGGGAAGCATCCCGAGAAGGGGAAGAGTCCCGCACACCGTGCCCGGCTCCCGTGCGGGCGTTTGAGGGGGGAGCAGGTCGCAACCCGGGAGATCTTCAGCCCGGAGGAGGTGGGCGCACTAATTTTTAATGTTCAGCGCCGCCTCCCCAGGACCATCATGGCAGGCGGCAAGACCGGTAGCGGGTACGGGATCCGGGAGCGCCAGAAGCGGTGGGAGAAGGTGTGGCGGGCCATGTACCACCACTCTCGGGTCCGGCGCACCTACAACCAGGCCACCCACCACTGGACGGATGTCCTGGACCGTGAACGCGATCTGCTCGACCTGCTTGGCCTTGAGATCCCCGGGCTTGGTGAGTAGTAGTAGCTATTTCTTTACTACTCTGTTTTCTCCTGCTCTGTGTGTTATTATATTGCAAATTTTTGTTTTTTACCAAGAGCAATAATGCTGCTGATTACATTGTAGGTAAATTATATTTCAAAATCTTCTGTGCATTTCAGGTGCGCTGCTCTCCTTCTTAATAGTGTTGCTACTATGCTTATTTGTTTTCGATTTTGTGTTCATTTCATTGGCCTGTGAAATTATGTATGAGTGTAGTTTAAAGAACTGCGTAATGCTAGACACTAAGGTTCAGATTTTTAATTACCGGCGCATCCCTGCAAAGTAGCAGGGATGCGCCAGTAATTGTGCGCCACGCCACCACCACCCATGGTGCGCCGTATTTACAATGCGGTGCACCACCCTTCGGGGGGTAGCTGCGCGCTTTATAAGCTTCTTAAATAAATAATAATAAATGGGCCCAAAACATCACCAAAGCGTTACGCATCTGTGCCGTAAAGGCGGCGCATTGCTGGAGTTGCGTCGCAACGATGGCGCAGCTCCATCAATGCTCTGGGGAGCCCTATCTCCAATGCTGCGTCAAGCTGTACGTCTGCTTCAGGCAGGTGCAGGGTTTGAGTCACGCATCATTGTCCTCAAAGTGACTGATTGAAATCTTGTAGATTTCCCTCAGCCACTTTTAGAATGCGTTCCTGCGCAGGAACGCCCTCCCTTGCGGCGGAACGCCCCCTGATGGCGCAGGGCTTTACAACGTGATGCATCTCCCATATGCGTCTCGTTGTTAATATACGCCGCACCATTGCGCCTCTTTCGTTCTGCCGCTGCGTCACAAAAGTCACGCAACAATGGAGCAAAAGAGCCGCAAGGGGCTTCTAAATCAGCCCCTACAGACTCAAGTCCAGTCCTTCCTTTGTACACATGGCGATAAGAAGAAATAGTGGTGGTGGATTGATAGTTTGAGTATTTTAATGACTGTTTAATGTAGTAGGAAACTTTAGTGTTGTCGCTGATCTGCAATCACAATGGAATTTGTCACTTCGCGTGCTGCGGACTGCTGCCTGCCAGTCCTAGGCAAACCTTTTCAGTACTTTGTTTAGTGAGTTACATAAGAACTTTCCAAGTCGACGGTCCGCAAATTAAGCAATACTAATAACGTAGTAGACCACATGAGATCGGTCAATATATCCCGTGGAATAGTTGTCTATTTGCTATTTCGCCAAAATATTTTGTTATTGTTCTTTTGAAATGTTTGATTTGGTTGACAAATATCATCCATGTTATCTGGTCTTTCTTTCTTTCATGTTGTACATCAGCTCCCCCCAGGGGCAAGAGGACACAGGAGGAGGAGGGTGTTGTTCAACAGGATGCAGGCCAGGATCGGGCAGGCGAGGGCTCCTTTGCTGGCCCCAGTAAGTTTTAATTTTAATATAACCTATTTTTTCCTAGCGTTCCTCATTCGATTTTTTCTAAATCGTCTTTGATCTTCTTGTAGACTGTATCTAAATTTTTATCATGCCTCGACTATGACTCCCTGTGGTATTACTAGATTATTCTTATTAGTCTGTCTGTGTAGCTAACTAAGATTGCACATTTGGCAATTCCATTGGACTCCCATTCTAGTCAGCAATAGCTCTATGCACTGAGTGCAGTCCTCTGGGATTGTCCATAATGTCTTTTCAAGTCTTCTAAATGTTTATGCTTTGACAATTGCCAACAATAAAAAGGTGAATGACCACCAAGAAAGAATAAGATACTACTTTACTTTTGGTTTGGATAGGAGGACAATCCATTCTACTACTGTTGTAGGGACAAATCTGCACAAACAGAACTATGGAGACTAAATAATGCATTGCTTAGCTTATCAATTATAATAGGCGCTGTTAGACTTTCCACATACCTCAGTGATAACAGACTTTGTAGTTGAACCCCCAATCTCCTTACTGACTAGATAGTGTGGCAGAGTCATTTAGCTCCCAAAGTCACCGATGATTGATCCCCAATGATGATTAGATTATCCAACGCAGGACAAGAGTACGGAGTCAGAGTCAAGAAGTGTCAGAGGCACGGACTCATGCTTGCAAAAATTCCAAAACCTTTAGCTCAGCCACTCTAGTCTGGAGGACCAAAAACCACAGAGTCTATTTAAGTTTAAAAGCTTTATTAAAAGTAAACACATTTATTAAAATCAAGTTTGTCATAAAACTAAACGTTTAACTGAAAATGGAAAAGTGCTTAGTGCTGACGATTAATTGGACACATTTCTTGTGGTCGAGCTGAGCTCTCACCTGGTTTGAACTTGATCCTGCTCGTGTTCTTAGAAGTCAAGCTTCTGTCTGTTAGGAGAAAAAGTGGTGCGTGTTATAAATAAAAAGCAAGCATTCATCAGTTGTGCCAAAAAGTGCAGCAAGACAACAGCCTTCCCTGGAAAAAGGGACATTTTTACTTTAGAGTAGACAGTCACAAATTGTTACATTGTTTTCTGTTTTTTCACATTTCTTTATTCCTCCTAGACCAGATATTATATAGTAGTGAGTGGTGTATTCTAACATTCTTAAATGTACTTTGTAGGTGGAACATCTGGTGGCGGGGCCAGCGCGGAGGTGGTGATATTGGACGAGGGGAACAATTCTGGGGAGGAGGCGGTGCAAGTGCCGGAGGACACCAACGTGCCTGTGAGGGTTCACACGGTGGTGGCGGACAGAAGTAAGCTTTAAATTCCTTACTTATTGAGATTGAAGACTGCAGAGTGTGCTTTCTGCACGGGTGTATTATAAATCAACCAGGTAGTAGCCTCCTCTAAATGTACTTCGACTTAGCTGTGAAGTTTTTGGCGAGAAGAATCCCAATCAGATCTGGGATGAACTTGATGGATGGGATGAACGAAAAGCGAAAGAAGGGTGTAAGTAAGTGTGGAAGGACGAGAAATGTAATGATGACTGGCAAAGAAGAATGATATGTGTTTGCTTGGTCCCCGAGGTGGCTGGGAAGGAAAGAATATGGTATGGTGCATGGCTGGGTGAATGATGAAGCAAGGATGGGTGGAAGGAGAACAGCCTGGGTGGGTGAAACAGAAACTGTATGTGTGCATATACTTTGAATGGATGGATGCCTGGATCATGGTACTATCTGACTCTCTGATAGCATATGTGTATCTAGAGAGAGTAGACGGTCACTGGATGAACTAAGTGTTACTTTGAAGAGCATGTAACACCGCACCCGCACGTCCGTTCCAGTGTAGGAAAGGCAAGGAAAAGAATTTGTAATTTTGTCCAAATACTACCATGAATAGTAGCAGTAGTTTGTATTGCAACTGCAAGCACAGCATATATCCGGTTATTACGGTGGACACTCCCTACCTCTCTTAATAACTTTAGTTTAGTAGTAGTAAGTCATTCATGTGTGGGTGTATCACTGTTCACTCAATAATAAGCAAAGCACCTAAAGTCATCCCATATGTAATCAAATACATCCCATGTGAAGTGATAGATAATCAGTTTATTTATCCTCTTCATTTTCCATTTCTAGTACTCATTTGCACTGTAGGGTGAAAGTTAAATTAATTAAGCAGTAGCCCTTGTAACAGAGTATTCTCAGTGCCACCCATAATAGAAAAGTAAGAGCTTCACCACCTGCATGTACTGGATCGGTACAGTAACGCAAGTCTAGGTCACTCATCATGGCGTGCGTCTCTTTTTCTCGGGTGCAAGTTCACTGCGCTGGCATTATGCCGGCTTGCATAAGATAACGTACCAATTTTCCTAAACAAGAGAGAAGAAGAAGAATAAGACTGGTGTACTGTCATAGTCGACTGTAATGGAAGTCCATAGTGCTCGTAGAATTTGTTCCTTAAACTCCCACTAATGTTAGAGCAAGGATGAAGAAGTGGGAGGTTAGATAGATACTGTTCTCAATAGTTATGTACTGTGCTTTCAATTTGCTACTTGTACTGTGACACAACTTTCTGCTCAATCATTTTGTGTTAATCTTAAGGAGCATTGGTTACAGACTATGTCTTTCTTTCTTCATATAGTTGCTCCTTCCAAATCAAACAGACCATCAAGGAGGGAGCTGGCTCGAATGGCCCGGCAACGGAGGCTGGATGCCACTGTCGCCGAATATCGGCAGCTGGTGGCCCTGGAGGAGGAGGACACGTAGTCTACCGGTACAACATCCACTGGGACAGCTGCATCTTCCTCCGTGCCCACACGGACTGCCAGCCAGCGCAGTGCTCCAGCGGTACGGAGCCGGGCTACCAAAGCCAACCGCCACCGCCGAGCAGCAAAGACAGCAGCTGCCCCCCACAGGAGTTGCAAGGCACGCCAGCGCCGCTTATGCCTCAGAGTGTCCTACCTGGAGCAGGAGGTCCTAACCTATAAGAACTTGGTGGAGGGCCTCCGCTTCGACCATGCCACCCTCCGCAAGGAGTATGATGCCCTGGCCGCTAAAGTCAACAGCACCCTGCCGTAGTGTCCCTTGCCCCTTTTTTAGAGACTTTTGGGGGGTGGGAATTGGGAGTTGGGTTGTTTTTGGGACTTTTGAAGGACAATCGTTGGGGTTAGGGAGGGTCTTGCGGGAGATTATTTTGTTAGGGCTACAAAAATATACTTTTTGAAACTTTATCTGACCATACCTGTTTTTTACTGCTTTTGAGTCTGGTGGGTGGGGGTTTAACAGTAAGTTTGTTTTCCTGAAGAGTCCTAGGACTTTAGTAGTACTACCGTCAATCTCTCGTCTAGTCCTAATACTCCATTATACTACCTCCCACCAAACGCTTATCTTACCTGTAATTTGTGTTTGAAAGTAGGGCTAGGCCCAGGGCTGGCTCCACGGTAAATGGCGATTAAGGTTGGCAATCCTGGGCGGACGAAATGTCCTCATTGTGGTGGTACTAGTGGTGTGACACAGTGGCAGTTGCATGCCTATGGAAAAAAAGAAAATGAAACCTGGTTTGTCCTTACTGTAGCATTACAACGATACGATAGAGAATATAGCAGGTGACAGTACACTAGAACAGTGCCACAATGTAGCCTAACAAATGGTAAAGTATTGAAAGTATAACTAGTACTTGCGTTGAATTTCTTTGACATTCGCTACTACTACAAGAAATAGTACTGAAGCTGAGTAAGTCTAGAATATATCCTCGGATTCCTTCACCAGCCTGTTGCTATGACCTTATCCTCCCCAGCAAGTGTGTGGAATTATTGATGTCATTTAGTCACACATCAATCAAAACCACACAGCCCGGGGGAAGAGGGTTAGGGTTTGTAAAATGGATGGGAATGGGGGTTTCTTTTTGGGTAGGTTTTGTAGAGAGAAGAAAAAAAAAGCACAGCATTGACAAACAATAATTGAAGATAAAGAAATCTTTGGGTACACAGCTAACCATAAATCTTTTAAGTGACATAAAGGAAGTGAATGCACTACTGCATGCATTGTTACTGAAAAGTAAGTAGTACTTTCGACAACCGTGAATGACAGAAAGCGACAGTACAGGGCTGCAGAGTTTTCACTTGCCTATCTCTGCACTCAGAGAAACACTTCTTACATTAAATTAGGTTTAAAAAATAGCCGAAGTAAAACCTATAGAATGGCTGTAGGGATCAATTTAGAAGCAGAGAGAGATCCAAGAAATGCAGTCACACTCATAGAAGAAAACAATGGATACTGTATCTGTATGTTGTTGTAGTTGTCCTGTTGAATTTGGTAAGTAAGTTGCACGCATCAAACAATTCCTCTTATTAGCGGCACTCCTCCAGTCCAGCTGACGCTTCGTCCATCAATGTTGGTGACCAGAAGACACCCTGTCCACTGCCTGCCTGGCGGATGCTGAATTGCGGCTCGCTACTGTGAAGCCTGACTCCATCCTTTTTTTCCCCATTGCACAGACTGAAACCCGGCCTGTAATTATTGACGGAAAAACAGGAAGTGATATTAGAACACCACAGATAAATAAATATAAGGTATGTACGCTGTGTAGTGCAAAAAGTCACACTTTGAGTTTCCTAATAGACAGTACAATATTTTTGAAAGTGCGTACTCTGTCTGAGTCTCCTTTTGAAGGATAAATAAGTATGGGCAAATTAATTTAGCGGATCTTTCCCCTCAAGCTAGGTGTACTGTAAACTGTGATTTAGAACAAAATTAGACCTTCCCAGCAGTGCTCCCACCCAGACCCTTACTAAAGCCAGTCGCAAAAATGTAGAAGACCCCCAATCAGATCTCAAAAAACGAGGCCTAGTAGAAAACTGGTGACAAAACGTACTTTGAAAGTAAAAGTAGGCCCAAATACCCCTTTACCCACCGTGGATTGTATTAAAACCACTTGCAAGCAAGCAAAAGTATCCATACCCAGCATCGCTCCAAGATTCGCAAACCCCCCCACCCAAACACATGCAATACAAATACTGCTAACCCTAACGAGCCCTAAGTTAAGAATAGTGGCAAAGGCTTTCTTTAACTATGCCAAATTCCCCCTTTCCCACCATGGATTTTCTTCAAATCACTTGCAACCTAAATTACACATTCCCACGAGTGCTCTAAGACCCCAGAACTCAGTTGCAAAAATCTAGAACACCCCGAAACACATGCAATCCTGCTGCTAGGGCTAACCCTAACGAACCCTAAGTTACAAAAAGTGCCAAAAGGCTTTTCCTTATGGATTTTGTCCAAACCACTTCTATCCGGTATTAGACCTTCCCAGCAATGTCCCAAGACCCGCCAACCCACCCGCAAAAAAGCACAACACAACACCCCCAAACAGCCAAAAAGCAAAATCTCATACTTACAATATTTCTCGGCCTTCGGTCCAAACGCGCTGTGCAGCTAGGTCATAACTCCCGTTTTCCACCACGGATTTCCTGAAAAGCAAATGCAATCAAGATTAGACTGTCCCAGCAGTGCTCCCAGACCCCAAAACTCACCCACAAACACCCGGAACCCCCCTAAAGAGCACCTCAAAGGCAAGCAAGTCGGCAAAAACGCAAAGAAAATGTCCGCCTCCGATTTGGTCCAAACCACTTTTATCCGGTATTAGAGCTTCCCAGCAATGGCCCCAGAGCCGTCAACCCAGGAGAAAACTAGTAGAAGACCCACAAACAGCCAAAAAGCAAAAGTACAAAAATGGGGACTTAGTCATTTTCTTGCCAATTTCCAAAATCACTCCGCGCGCGCTCTGCAGCTAGGCCCTAACTCCCCTCGGCCACCATGGATTTGCTTCAAACCTCTTGCAAACTAAAGTATACATAGCCAGCAGTGCTCCCAGACCCCGAAACCCACCCACAAACACCAGGAAGCCCCCCAAACAGGCCCCCCGAAAACGCTACATTGAGCAAAATGTCAGAAATAGCAAAAAAAAATTCTGCATGGATTTTGTCCAAACCACTTCTATCCGGTATTAGACCTTCCCAGGAATGCCCCAAGACCCGCCAACCCACCCGCAAAAAAGCACAACACCCCCAAACAGCCAAAAAGGAAAATCTCATACTTAGAATATTTCTCGGCCTTCGGTCCAAACGCGCTGTGCAGCTAGGTCATAACTCCCGTTTTCCACCACGGATTTCCTGAAAAGCAAATGCAATCAAGATTAGACTGTCCCGGCAGTGCTCCCAGACCCCAAAACTCACCCACAAACACCCGGAACCCCCCAAAGAGCACCTCAAAGGCAAGCAAGTCAGCAAAAACACAAAAAAATTCCGCCTCCGATTTGGTCCAAACCACTTTTATCCGGTATTAGAGCTTCCCAGCAATGGCCCCAGAGCCGTCAACCCAGGAGAAAACTAGTAGAAGACCCACAAACAGCCAAAAAGCAAAAGTACAAAAATGGGGACTTAGTCATTTTCTTGCCAATTTCCAAAATCACTCCACGCGCGCTCTGCAGCTAGGCCCTAACTCCCCTCTGCCACCATGGATTTGCTTCAAACCTCTTGCAAACTAAAGTATCCATAGCTAGCACAGTGCTCCCAGACCCCGAAACCCACCCACAAACACCAGGAAGCCCCCCAAACAGGCCCCCCGAAAACGCTACATTGAGCAAAATGTCAGAAATAGCAAAAAAAAAATTCTGCATGGATTTTGTCCAAACCACTTCTATCCGGTATTAGACCTTCCCAGGAATGCCCCAAGACTCGCCAACCCACCCGCAAAAAAGCACAACACCCCCAAACAGCCAAAAAGGAAAATCTCATACTTACAATATTTCTCGGCCTTCGGTCCAAACGCGCTGTGCAGCTAGGTCATAACTCCCGTTTTCCACCACGGATTTCCTGAAAAGCAAATGCAATCAAGATTAGACTGTCCCAGCAGTGCTCCCAGACCCCAAAACTCACCCACAAACACCCGGAACCCCCCCAAAGAGCACCTCAAAGGCAAGCAAGTCAGCAAAAACGCAAACAAATTTCCGCCTCCGCTTTGGTCACTCCGCGCGCCCTCTGCAGCTAGGCCCTAACTCCCCTCTGCCACCATGGATTTGCTTCAAACCTCTTGCAAACTAAAGTATCCATAGCCAGCAGTGCTCCCAGACCCCGAAACTCACCCACAAACACCAGGAAGCCCCCCAAACAGGCCCCTGAAAACGCTACATTGAGCAAAATGTCAGAAATATCAAAAAATAATTCTGCATGGATTTTGTCCGCCAAAACAAAAGGGTCTTGGTTTTTTTCATCTTTTTGAAACACAGAAGACACCACCTTCAGTTGGTGCTCCAGCATGAACAACAATGGGATAGCTTTTCCAAAATTACAGTCCTCCTTGCTGACTGCACGTGTGAAGACCTCAAAAGGACGAAGCATGTCTGTCAGGCTTTTAACTAGGTACCATTGCGCCGCATCCATCCTCAGGTCCTTCTGAGCTGTACCCTGTTTTAAGAAATAGTGATCGAGTACCGTATACTTAGGCTGTCCTGTTTTCAGTTTCTATTTTTGGTAAATTCTGGTGCGGTTTTTTCAGTGTTTTCAATATCTTAAAAAACAGTTGTTATCAGTGGTTACACATTTTCACACCACTAAAAACAACAGAAAAAGTGTTTTTCCGGTGTTTATGGAACGTTTTGCTTTCATCATTGCTTGCTTTCTGCACTGAAAGAACATGGTATATAGACAGTGTACGTATAATGTATATGAGGTCCAAAGAGATTTTTGCAAATTAATCTTATTGTAGCACACCATACAATACTTCTTCAATGAGTCTTTGGTCATGTGCGCTTGCTCTTTCCTTCCCATGTAAACTTCTGAGAAAAGGCCCTCTCAGCATTCATAGCCACTTGGGCTGAGAATCGTCAGCTAAGGGGCACATTTGCGATGACTCTTTCTTTGATGCCACATAAAGCACGAAATGATAAATATTTGCATTTTAGTTCCTGGTCATAAGAAAACAGTGCACCAGAATGGACTAAAAAGTCAATAGCATCCCTCATTAACTCTGAAGATTGTAAAGATGCTTTCAGCATACCATCTAAGAAGTGGCAAGGATCTCCTACAGAGAATCACTTCAGCTCGGGTATCAATTTTGACAAGTCATCACACACATTTTTTATTTACGTAGCTGAATCACTACAAATACAAACAATATCACTGTAATCTTTGTTGAACTTGGAAAGAACCTTTTTTGCAGAGCATAACAAGTGACACTGCATTCCATATTTTCCAGAAGTCTGGTGTCACGTTTTCACCACTATCCCAGATGCTTGGTGATATATATACTTGTCACTATACCTTGCATTTAATGTTTAAAGCCTGAGGTGTTGTTAATTACCCTACTATCAATACTGACCCACTAGAAACTATGGTCTGATATATTAAGGATTTTTACCCATTCTCTGTGGGCAAATGTGATGACACATATTAGGAAAGATTTTTATGAAACTAGCCATTTTACCTATTAGTGAAAGAATGAAATGCAGCCAAAATATCAAATGTGAGTTTGATATGTCCTGATTCTCTACAGTTTATATAATAATTAAACTAAACCTAAAACGTGAAACTAAACCCTGCATCTTTAGTCCAAAGGCCATAAAACTGAAAAAAGTAAAAGGAAGAAAAAACAATATTTTTGTGGCATCATTAAAGAACAAAACTCAAGCAGAATAATGTTAGCCAGTCTTTCTTACTGCTAGTTTGTAAAACAAAGTTACATTTTATTGACTCCTTCAGTAAGAACAAAATGACTCTTTCACTTCCTTTTTCCTTTCTTTGAATGGCATTTAGTTTGTAGTTGTGCAGGTGTTTTTCAGTGTTTATATGTTTTTACCAGTGAGGGCTATTTATCTTTCAGTGTGGTTTTATCAGTTAAAATAGGTTTAAACCTAAAACCCCACAGCCTACGTATACTGCTCATACAGACGCTCAAGCATGTAGAAGGTTGAGTTCCAACGTGTTGGCACCTCCTGGATGAGTGCTTTCACTGGCATTCGACGTTCATGTAGCAGGCTCCTCTAATGCTTCCGGGCCTTAAAAGAATGGCTGAAATGGTTGCACATTTTTCGGCAGGTGGCCACTACCTCGCACGCTGGACTGTCTTCATCACTCAAGAATTTTTTAACAACCAAGTTTATACAGTGCGCCAAACACGGCACTCTGAAATAGTCACCCAGCTCCATGGCCTTAACTACATTGGCGCCATTATCCGTGGAAACATAACTAATCTGGCGTTTTTTGGGGGACAGCCAGTGAAAGACCTTTGTGTTAAACTCATCCAAAATGTTTTGTGCTGTGACGTTTCTCCAAGCCAAACATGGCTAGTGTTGCATGTTTCCGAGCAGCTTTAAAAACGTGGTCCGGGTCAACACCTGCGTTTAGCTTTGCTTTAACCCCTGAAAAAGAGACCCAGTGTGCAGTGATGCACATGTAATCAGCGCCTGCGCCACTGGTCCACATGTCTGTTGTCAGATGTATAGTGTGAACAGCACTCTTCTGCAAAGCTGCCCCAATCACCTCCAGCACATCTTCATGTAGTGCTGGAACCGCAACTTTGGCAAAATAGAACCGGCTAGGAACCTTCCATTTAGGGCAGAGCGCTGCCACTAATTCTAGAAAACCAATCCCTTCTACAAAAGAAAAAGAGAGAAGGTCCAGAGCTAGCATTTTAGCCAGCTTAGTGTTATACAGACGCGTCAGTGGGTGGTTGCGTTCATATGGCGCTTCTGTAAACAACATGTTTCTAATGTTGCCCTGGACCAAGCATTTACGGGATGATGATGATGACTTCTTCGACCCAGTTACGCTCGCTGATGAACTTTTTCGCATTGGTGTCTCACTCTCTCCCACACTCTTAGTGTGGCTCACATGGGGTGTGCTGCTGACAGGAGTACTGGGTGTAAGTGAAGTGTTTGACACGTCTTCTTCCTCCTCGTCATCATCAGATGAAACATCAACGTTTTCTTGACTTGCAATTCGGGCGTCCTTGATCTCCTTTAGGTGCGCAAACCATTGGACAGCGTGCTGTCTCTTAAGATGACCTCTCTGGCCTCCGGTACCATAGTTGGTACCAAACTTACCACGACTAACTGCATGCTTACAAATGCTACAAATGGCGAGGTTTTCCTTTTTTGGGCAAACACTAAAGAAGTCCCAAACTGCAGACTTCAAATGTCTTTGGGGGCCGGAGGAGGCGGCGATACTGGTGGTGGTGGTCCTGCTGCTAATGCCAGATGAAGTGGAGGATGTGGATTGCCGAACTTTAGTACGTTTTTCACTTTCACCACCACTAATTGAGGTCGAGGTGGATGGAGGTCCCTTCTGGCGAGGAAGAAATATGGAAGCGGTACGTGTTGGTGTACTAGTTAACTCCAATGATTGTGGTGTTTCTTCCATTGCCTCCTCGTCGACAACATCATCACGCTCAGCAGCTTCTCGGGCTAGGGTCAAAATGTCTGTTTGCTGCATGCCCGCTGGGGCTGCAGTGACCTTTATGATGACTGGGTCGTCGTCGTGACAGTCTTCATCAGCAGCAGATCCGCAACTTCTTGTTGAGCCTCATCACACTCCATAACTATGAGTTTTTTGACGGGCTTCCTTTTACGCTTAACTACCTTTCTCAGATCATGGTGTGCCTCACTCTCAGACGGCAGTGATGGTTCCCAATTTAGATCCGTATCATCAGAAGGAGGTGGGCTTGAAGAAGATGTAGACACCACCCTTGATCTTTTCCTTGCTAGGGATGTGGAAGACAATGAATGATCATCAGGAGGAGTGGCTTCCTCAAATGATACCTCGGCTTGATTGTCGATTTCCTGATGTGCCCCTACTTCGGGAGGAACAACTATTGTGGGCACTTGTGACCCTCCATGCACCTCTGCTTGCGCATCTCCTTGCGCTGCCTCTCCTTCCACATGTACTTGGGCTTGTACTTGCACATGTGGATGTTGTTGCGGCTGTGGTTGTTTAACACTCGTCAGATGAGTTACAACAACCTGTGTTGATTGAGGGACATTGCTGCTACTTTCTTGCGATGAGCCAACATCACTGGTCGATGGTGATTGAACAACTAGACTAAGTACCTCTGCAGCACTCAAGGGCTTGGACTTAAGTTGGCGTGGTGGTGGTGGTGGCGCTGAGCCCAATGGAGCGGGGGTGCTGCTCCCAGCTTGGTCCCCAGCAGATCCCGCTGCTGCTGCAGGCATACTTTTTTTTTACTTCCAAAAAATGTGGCGGGCGGCAAACCAGTCTCCTTGGTAACTTGCTTCTTCTGCTCCTTACTGGCAACTTTCTTGCTAGAGGAGCTACGGGGAACTTTTTTTGGGGCCATCTTCTTCAGAGCAGGTCAGAACAGCAGGCCGCAGTTGCACGAGTTGCAGAGTTGTCTGTGGCCAGACGTGACGTCGCGTGACGTTATGCTGCACACACACACCGCTGCAGGACTTCTTCCTGGCACTGGTGGTTCTCTTGAGTCTTGTGCACCTAAAAGCAATGGAAGACAGAGGAACATCAGTTCAGTTATACACCCCAAAAATATCGAAAAACACAGAAAAATCAGCACAATCCCATGCCATACATGCCCTCCATGATGTTTAAATTCAAGACACCCCACAGAAAGACTAGGCCCATGCACCACTCACTACCCCTGGTGAAAAGGCCACAACAGCCCAAAAAAACGAAAATCACAGAAAAATCAGCACAATCCCAAGCCATCCAGGCCCTCCATGATGTTTAAGTTCAAGACACCCCACAGAAAGACTAGGCCCATGCAACACTCACTACCCCCTGGGCATAAAGGTTGAAAGCTAGGCAAAATGGTTGCAGACCTAAGAACACTGCTTGCATTCAAAATGGCCCCCTGCCTCCCAGCACATGGCCAGGGCCTGCCTGTAGCAGCACTCAAAATGGCCCCCACCCACATGGCCTGTCCCCATGAACACCCCAAAAATCGAAAAACACAGAAAAATAAGCACATTCCCATGCCATCCATGCCCTCCATGATGTTTAAATTCAAGACACCCCACAGAAAGACTAGGCCCATGCACCACTCACTACCCCTGGGCATAAAGGTTGAAAGCTAGGCAAAGTGGTTGCAGACCTAAGAACACTGCCTGCATTCAAAATGGCCCCCTGCCTCCCAGCACATGGCCAGGGCCTGCCTGTATCAGCACTCAAAATGGCCCCCACCCACATGGCCTGTCCCCATGAACACCCCAAAAAATCGAAAAACACAGAAAAATCAGCACAATCCCATGCCATCCATGCCCTCCATGATGTTTAAATTCAAGACACCCCACAGAAAGACTAGGCCCATGCACCACTCACTACCCCTGGTGAAAAGGCCACAACAACAGCCCAAAAAAACGAAAATCACAGAAAAATCTGCACAATCCCAAGCCATCCAGGCCCTCCATGATGTTTAAATTCAAGACACCCCACAGAAAGACTAGGCCCATGCAACACTCACTACCCCTGGGCATAAAGGTTGAAAGCTAGGCAAACTGGTTGCAGACCTAAGAACACTGCCTGCATTCAAAATGGCCCCCTGCCTCCCAGCACATGGCCAGGGCCTGCCTGTAGCAGCACTCAAAATGGCCCCCACCCACATGGCCTGTCCCCATGAACACCCCAAAAAAGTCAAAAAACACAGAAAAATCAGCACAATCCCATGCCATCCATGCCCTCCATGATGTTTAAATTCAAGACACCCCACAGAAAGACTAGGCCCATGCACCACTCACTACCCCTGGTGAAAAGGCCACAACAACAGCCCAAAAAAACGAAAATCACAGACAAATCAGCACAATCCCAAGCCATCCAGGCCCTCCATGATGTTTAAATTCAAGACACCCCACATAAAGACTAGGCCCATGCAACACTCACTACCCCTGGGCATATAGGTTGAAAGCTAGGCAAAATGGTTGCAGACCTAAGAACACTGCCTGCATTCAAAATGGCCCCTGCCTCCCAGCACATGGCCAGGGCCTGCCTGTAGCAGCACTCAAAATGGCCCCCACCCACATGGCCTGTTCCCATGAACACCCCAAAAAATCGAAAAACACAGAAAAATCAGCACAATCCCATGCCATCCATGCCCTCCATGATGTTTAAATTCAAGACACCCCACAGAAAGACTAGGCCCATACAACACTCACTACCCCTGGGCATAAAGGTTGAAAGCTAGGCAAAGTGGTTGCAGACCTAAGAACACTGCCTGCATTCAAAATGGCCCCCTGCCTCCCAGCACATGGCCAGGGCCTGCCTGTATCAGCACTCAAAATGGCCCCCACCCACATGGCCTGTCCCCATGAACACCCCAAAAAATCGAAAAACACAGAAAAATCAGCACAATCCCATGCCATCCATGCCCTCCATGATGTTTAAATTCAAGACACCCAACAGAAAGACTAGGCCCATGCACCACTCACTACCCCTGGTGAAAAGGCCACAACAACAGCCCAAAAAAACGAAAATCACAGAAAAATCTGCACAATCCCAAGCCATCCAGGCCCTCCATGATGTTTAAATTCAAGACACCCACAGAAAGACTAGGCCCATGCAACACTCACTACCCCTGGGCATAAAGGTTGAAAGCTAGGCAAACTGGTTGCAGACCTAAGAACACTGCCTGCATTCAAAATGGCCCCCTGCCTCCCAGCACATGGCCAGGGCCTGCCTGTAGCAGCACTCAAAATGGCCCCCACCCACATGGCCTGTCCCCATGAACACCCCAAAAAATCAAAAACCACAGAAAAATCAGCACAATCCCATGCCATCCATGCCCTCCATGATGTTTAAATTCAAGACACCCCACAGAAAGACTAGGCCCATGCACCACTCACTACCCCTGGTGAAAAGGCCACAACAACAGCCCAAAAAAATGAAAATCACAGACAAATCAGCACAATCCCAAGCCATCCAGGCCCTCCATGATGTTTAAATTCAAGACACCCCACATAAAGACTAGGCCCATGCAACACTCACTACCCCTGGGCATATAGGTTGAAAGCTAGGCAAAATGGTTGCAGACCTAAGAACACTGCCTGCATTCAAAATGACCCCTGCCTCCCAGCACATGGCCAGGGCCTGCCTGTAGCAGCACTCAAAATGGCCCCCACCCACATGGCCTGTCCCCATGAACACCCCAAAAAATCGAAAAACACAGAAAAATCAGCACAATCCCATGCCATCCATGCCCTCCGTGATGTTTAAATTCAAGACACCCCACAGAAAGACTAGGCCCATACAACACTCACTACCCCTGGGCATAAAGGTTGAAAGCTAGGCAAAATGGTTGCAGACCTAAGAACACTGCCTGCATTCAAAATGGCCCCCTGCCTCCTAGCACATGGCCAGGGCCTGCCTGTAGCAGCACTCAAAATGGCCCCCACCCACATGGCCTGTCCCCATGAACACCCCAAAAAATCGAAAAACACAGAAAAATCAGCACAATCCCATGCCATCCATGCCCTCCACGATGTTTAAATTCAAGACACCCCACAGAAAGACTAGGCCCATGCACCACTCACTACCCCTGGTGAAAAGGCCACAACAACAACCCAAAAAAACGAAAATCACAGAAAAATCAGCACAATCCCAAGCCATCCAGGCCCTCCATGATGTTTAAATTCAAGACACCCCACAGAAAGACTAGGCCCATGCAACACTCACTACCCCTGGGCATAAAGGTTGAAAGCTAGGCAAAATGTTTGCAGACCTAAGAACACTGCCTGCATTCAAAATGCCCCCCTGCCTCCCAGCACATGGCCAGGGCCTGCCTGTAGCAGCACTCAAAATGGCGCCCACCCACATGGCCTGTCCGCATGAACACCCCAAAAAATCGAAAAACACAGAAAAATCAGCACAATCCCATGCCATCCATGCCCTCCATGATGTTTAAATTCAAGACACCCCACAGAAAGACTAGGCCCATGCACCACTCACTACCCCTGGTGAAAAAGCCACAACAACAGCCCAAAAAAACGAAAATCACAGAAAAATCAGCACAATCCCAAGCCATCCAGGCCCTCCATGATGTTTAAGTTCAAGACACCCCACAGAAAGACTCAGTCCACCCACCACTGAGTACCCCTGGGCAAAAGGCCCCAACAACAGCCCAAAAATCGAAAGTTCCAAAATTGTAGTTGCAGCAACTGTAATGCCCCAAACAAACTTACTTGTGAAATTTCTAATCCAAAAGTGATCCAAAGAAAGTCAAAAAGGCCTCAAATCCAAATATCCAGCAGCATCCACAAAAAGTAATCCTTCCCGGTGAAGAATCCGAATGAAAGTGACCAGCACATGAAGAAAGCACTGGGAGGAGCCTGCTGGACAGGAACAGGAAGTTGGAGACTGTGGGGCACTTCCTCCCCCCCCCCCCAAAATGGACTCCTTGCAAAAAAAAGTGAAGGCAAATGTCAACCATCATCATTTCCGGAAGGTTTATGCTGCTTGCTGGTGGATTTCTTGTGCAGAATTGCAAATTTTGTATTTTCGCGAGTGCGAGATTGTTGCTGCCCGCTGCATCTACGGGTTCGCAATTGCGAACTCCCGCGATACGTGATCACGGCGTACTCGCGTTGACAAACTCTCGCTGTGCAAGGTGGCGGGCGCGATGACGTAATCGCGGTCGCCAATCTCCCCTAAGGATCTCGCAGCAAGATCCAAAATGGCGCAGCACTCGGAAAATATCGAGAAAAACAACTCGGCAAACGCTGAATGACAGTAAGTGAACGCCGCGCGCCGCAAAATTGTATCACCAAGAAAAAAAAATCCGCTGCGTGCGAATTTGCGGATTTTCGGTAAATTCGCGAGCGTTCGCGGATTGCAAATTTACCGAAAATCCGCAAAATCCGCGAGCAGAACGGATTTTCCGCCCATGCTTAGTCAGCAGTATGTTTTTGGAAACTCAAGACCCTCTGCAGATTCTTACATTTCCTCCCTGTAGACTGCCGGAAGACAGTCATCCACGCAGTTATAACATCACGCTTAGACTATGTTAATAGTCTATTTATAGGACTACCGGAATATTTGATGGTCAGGCTTCAGATTATTCAAAATGCGGCAGCCAGACTTATTAGAAATGTCCCAATAAGACATAGCATTTCCCCGCATTTGGTGAGTTTGCATTGGCTACCGATAAAGAAAAGAGTCATTTTTAAGACAGTGATCTTGGTTCATCGGGCTTTACACGATGTCGGCCTGAAGTATCTGAAAGCTAGAATTCAGAGGCATAGGCAACCAAGAACATTACGTTCTAATCATCAGAACCTTTTGAAAGTTCGCAGATTCTCAAAAGTCAGGATGGGTGGGCGGGCTTTCTCAGTACGTGCCCCTTCGCTCTGGAACTCGATGCCTGAAGAGCTAAGGAAAATTCCTCTGGAATCGGCCTTTAGAAAAGCTCTGAAAACATGGTTGTTTTGTTTGGATT
The DNA here is from genome assembly GCF_964263255.1 of Lissotriton vulgaris. Lineage (NCBI taxonomy): Eukaryota > Metazoa > Chordata > Amphibia > Caudata > Salamandridae > Lissotriton > Lissotriton vulgaris. The sequence goes on along the minus strand of NC_141700.1, from coordinate 618,095,313 downwards.
AGGTTGGTTTCTTTTTCCTGCTCTTTATGGGGTCTTTGCAGTCTATGCAGTTGTGACTAGCGCTGGGACACTTACGTTGGAGGTAGCTGTGTGCGATATAAATGACTATATAATAATAATAATCATTGATATCATGTCTTTAAGTGGGTTCTATCTTCTCTACTATGATCCTGTTGCAAGGATTCTTCTCAGGAACAGAACCAGGCTTGAGACCATAGAAGAGCAGCATGTAGGGACTGAGTCACCATACCACCTCAGCATCTATGAGCCTGAGTCTGACTAGCTATAGTGCCCCACATGCCCTCCTAACCTTTCCAGAGAAATAAGTGTTTTGACACCCCAGAACACAACACTTTTGACCCTCTCAGAGATCGCAGTCACAGGACACACCCTGTTGCATGCTCTAAGATGCAATAATTGTGCCTCAATTAGAAAACAAATACATGTCAATAATATCACCAGCATGGTTAATAAACCACAAACCATAAAAAGCCTTGTCATGCTATCTGACAGATCTGCCTGAACCCTCCATCAGTGCTGCCTCTTGCCCTGGTGGGACTCGCTGTCCCAGGGCTCACCTGCTGCACTTTTGCTGGCCACAACTGCTGACGGAGGAGGCGCCCGGCCACCATGCTACAAAGTGCTGCCTCTACTCCCGCAGTATGGGACACTCCGGGCCACGTGCCCGGGCGAAGACTGGGAAAAGAGTGGACCCTCTGCGCCCGCCGCGGCCAGACGAGACTGGGCTGGGCCCCCCCTCTTTGGTTTCATTCCTGGGACTGCAGCAAAGGGTAAGCAGACTGATAATTTTTTATATCTTATAAGGTGTGACATTGACTAAAATCCAACTACAGGGAAACTAAAATAACTAAAATCAAACTACAGGGAAACGGAAATTGGTGCCAAACTCAACATCAACGAGGAGGTCAAATACTGAAGCAAGCACACCAATAACTAATTATCTAACTAACGCGATGGGACTAATAATGAAATAGCCAATGTAGAGGAACGCATTGCTGTTACCAAAACAGCTTTGAATACTGTCATAGAAGAAGTAAAGTCAGAAACAGTGACCATAGGAATGGAATAAACCACACCACATGCACAGGGGAAAATATACCCATCCTACTCAATTTAAATAAAGCTCCATGCATATCTACATCCCCATTAGAGATATCTGTCCTGTTGTGTAGCACTGAAAAGATCTCTCCCCTGCAAAAAAAGTAAACAGCCTAATGAAGTAACGTCAACTCGTTCCTCCAAACAGCCCAAAGCTACAAAGACGGGTAAAGTACCAAGAATAGATGAGGATTTGACACCAAGTATCTCTAGAAACCTGGCGAGCCTATTTAAAAAGCTACATGCTAAAGACATCATAGAAAGAAGGCCAATGGCAGAGATTAAAACGTTAAGTATGATGTCAAATTGATTGGAAAAATGGTCAAAGATTTAACATCCCCAGATAAAACGTCCGACATAAACCATCCTACTGGGATGGCGAATATGGAACCAAAGGGTACCTCGGTGCAAAATGCCATTAATAATACTCTACTCGTTTCCCTTGACACTGATCATGCAAAGGAAAATAGGAATATACAATCCAGAAAATCAGCCTCTGCCCACATAAGTACGACAACCAATACCATTAATAATAATGATGATGCTACGGATAAAAGAACCCCAGATCCAAGAGAAACTACCAGGATCTATTGCATTTACCACCCGAGGCAACACCATACACTATCATATTGAAAGATGTCCCAAAGTTGGCAGAGAATGTTAAAATGTTAATGTTAAAAAGTTATTGAGCGCACTGCCACCGGTTGGTTTCCTGGCGCTAGAGTAGACAGAGAACGAATCCTGAAGGCGAGAGGGGAAAGGTGATCAGTGATACGCTTGTTTAAAACGCCATGTTTTTAAGGCTTTCCTAAAAGACATGAGATCCAGGCATGATCTGATCTCAAAGGGGAAGGTGTTCCAAAGGCGAGATGCAAGAACAGCAAATCTGCAGCCACCAGAGCGTTTGAAGGCAGGTGTCTGGAGGAGGGCTTGGTGCGCGGAGCGCAGGTTGCGGGAGGGGGTGTACCTGGTGAGGAGATTGTCTATGAATTTAGGGCTTTTGCAATGGAGAGATTTAAAGATCATGCAACCAGTTTTAAACGAGCAACGTTGGGCCAGGGGGAGCCAGTGGAGGTCCCTAATCAGAGGAGAGGCTGAGTGCCATCTGGGTTGCGCAGTGATCAACCTGGCTGCGTAATTCCAGACCATCTGGAGGCGCTTTAAGAGATAAACGGGTAGGCCTAGGTATATGGAATTTGCATAATCCAGGTGGGACAAAACCGTGGTAATCACCACCTGGGTCATGGCTGCATGAGTGAAGAAACGTTGCACCTTCCGGATTTTCCTGAGCTTGAAGAAACACTTGGAGACCACTTGAGTTTTTAAAGAGAGGTCGCTGTTCAGGGTCACTCCAAGTGTCTTTGCGGCAGGGGTAGGGGCTTTGCCCATATCGGATGTAAATGTAAATGTATAGGCATTTATATAGCGCACTACTTACCCGGAGGGTCCCAAGGCGCTTCGACCGCTGCGAAACCCTTCCTGGCTTCCCTGAGAGATGGTCCCTTAATGGGTATCTCCAGGGTGAGACCAGGCATCCCCGGCGGTCTGGTGGGGCCGTTAGTGAAGATGAGGCAAGCTAATGCCCAGAGTTGCCGAGTGTGATCGCTGATCAGAGTGGGCACCGAGGCGAGAGAATTATCGAGTCTGCTGACCCTGGTCCAGAAACCTGCCGCGCCGGGAATCGAACCCTGGTCCCGGGCCGTGCTCTGCTCTCGGGTCTGCCGCCTCTAACCAGTGAGCCACACTACTTCACGGCCAGTAGTGAGGGCCCCAGAGTTTGGCACTGTCCCCTGTGAGCACCAGCTCGGTTTTTCCAGGGTTTAATTTTAAGTGATTTTGGTTCATCCAGGTTTGGATGAACCGCATGGTAGACTGGAAATGAGAAATGGAGAGAGTGGAGTTGTCGACCGTAAAGAGCAGTTGCAGGTCGTCTGCGTAATTAAATACAGACACCTGCATATCTCTTAAGGCCTGGATTAACAGGAAAATGTAGATGTTAAACAGGTGGGGTGACAATAATGAGCCCTGAGGGACTCCACAGGTAATGGACCGTTTAGGGCCAACCAGGGTACCAAGACGGACCGACTGGGAACGATTCTCCAAAAAGGACTTCAGCCAGTCTGACGCTAGTCCCCTGATGCCAGCCTGGTTGACACGGTCGATCAGTATGTCATGGTCGACCGTGTCAAAAGCGGCCGACAGATCTAGGAGCACCAGGGCCTGAGGGGAGTGTCTGTCAGCGTAGTCACGGAGCGAGTCAAGGACCGCAACTACCACTGCCTCTGTTGAGTGGGCAGGGCGAAAACCTGCCTGGTGGGAATCTAGACACTTTGAGCTCTCCAAAATGTTGGACAGATGTTTCGCAACATGGGCTTCTAAAACTTTAGCCAAAAAAGGGAGCAAGGAAATTGGCCGGTAGTTTGCCATGCAGGAGGGGTCCGCCCCAGGTTTCTTCAGAAGTGGGATGACTGTTGCCTCCTTGAATGCACGGGGTACTAGGCCGGAAGTGAGAGAAGTGTTCAGTAAGGTATGGGCTGGCGTAGGGACGGAGGACAGACAATCTTTGAGAATGTAGGGGGGGCATTTATCAGAGGGTGCCCCGGACTTGACTCTTGTCAATAACGCTAAGAATTGCTCAGAGGTCATGGTAGGAAACCTGTTTAGTGTAACCTCGATGGTGGGGGAATGGTGAACAGAGGGGGTAACGCTAGAGGAACTGGGAATGCTCGCTTTGATGTCCACAATTTTATCAATGAAATATGTATTGAGGGCATCGCAGAAGGTCTGGGTTGGAGCCACCTTAGGGCGTACGCTGTCTAAGTAAGTCAGCTCATTTAAGATTGAGAAGGTATCCTTGGGTTTGTCGATTGAGTTTAGAATACGGGAGGAAAAATAGGCAGATTTAGCGACCAGAATGGCCTTCGTGTATTCCTTCCTGGCCGTGATGAACTCAGATTTTAGGTCAGGGGAATAACAGCGGCGCCACTTTCGCTCAAGTTGGCGCAGAGATCGTTTTTTTGCTTTTAGGTCTTGGGAGAAGCAGTGCTGAGCGTCAGCTCCCCGGGCCAGTTTAATGTCTTTGAAGGGTGCGTGATTGTCGCTAGCATTTTGGAGCCAGCCCGCTAGGCTGGACTCGGCAGAATTAATATCAGAGTGTGGGAGAGGAATCGTATTGTTTAGTGTTTTTATGAATTCTGGTTTGTCAAGTGTTTTCCATTTCCTTGCCCTGCAGCAAGTTAGCGCGGAGAAGGCCAATGAAACATGGATGGAGCTGAAGAATAAGGTTGCTCACTGGTTCACTAAAAGCAGTAACTGTAGTGCAAATTTCCTCTCACAAGGAATCAACGTGATAAGAAGAATGAACCTGGTTGGCAACTCGAGGAAATTTGGTCAAGGAGACTGTGTCTTTGGAAATTTTCGTTCACCAGACTTCGCTAGAGAACTTCTTAAAGAATTCTCTTATAGCCAAAGAGAAACGCCCAGGCAATGTCACAGCAGTACCACTTGGCTTTTTCTACAAATCGGAAGTTGATCATTCTCCACTCATCAGTAATAGATATATATACCCACAGACAGGCTTGTACCATTACAAGTAATTAATAGATTTTCACCACTCAGAAGATGTAGCGACCTCGATTGACTACCGAAGAATACACAGCAAGTGACAAACATAACTGTGAAGTTCCATAAGTCTCAAATAAGTAAAAATACGCCAGAGACAGTAATAAATAAGACACAACCACATATAAGCCTGTCCCTCACAACATGGAACATTACTAGGATCAGAAATAAAATGGAGTTCGAGGCATGGCTAGACATAGCTAAAAATTGTCTTCTAATAATTTGACAAGAAACATGAGACACTACAGCCTTCCACATTGAAGGATATTCCTCGGTAATTACACGAGAAACCCCTTCTCGCAATGGTAGAGCAAATGGAGGCCTCGCCACTCTGAATTCAGTTACATCTTTACTAACGCTAAAAAAATCCTTAACCAATTCGCAATTTTTTCAACTATTATGACTACAGACTAATAAAGACCAGTGCATTCTGTTAATCAATTATAATAACATCTTTGACAATACTAGAGATCAGGTCCTAGAAAAGAAGTTAGATAAATGTACAAAATGTTTTAAAAGTGATAGTGTTTATATCTGGGCTGGTGAGTTTAACTGTTGAATATGTGATGTTCTAACAGGGTAAAATTGTGGGTTTAGGGATGAGTATGGTGAAGTTTATTCTCAATTCCCCCACAATTCTTATGGTGAGTCAATTAACAGTGTAATGCACAAGTACATCTTGAAGCTGTTTGGGCAATCGGGTATAGAAGGGAATACTGAAGTAACAACATATGAAAGCTACAACTACTCCGCAAGTATTGACCATATTCTAATGTCAGAAAACGGCCTGGGGCTGCTTAAAAAATGTTAGGTCATAGAAAGTATATTTAGTGATCACCTCCCACTTTTCCTCACCTTGAGACTCCCGTCCATACAACAGAAGAGGGGAAACAGCATTTACATCTCTTTTATTGCATTGCGCTACCATTACAACACGGTCGTTACGACGACCGCGATGTTAGCACGCAATGCAATTACATCGCCAGTCAGTATAACGACTTGAACTTGGGGACGCTCAAGTATTGGAAATAAATTCCAACACTTTCCCTACTGTTGTGCAAACTGGAATTGGAATAGTAATTAATACTATTCCTAAGTCCAGTGCGCCCCCTAGTGCAAGTCATTGTAATGACTTGCAATGTAAATGCATCGCGTACTAGCAACGCGGTCATTATAACGACCACGTTGTAATAGTAGGCGATGTTATAGCATGCGTTGTAACATGCTATATTCACAGAAGAGGGTCTGTTTTACTACAGATATTGAACCCAAGGAGAAAACAGCATAAACATCAAATGGTCAGGTGTCAACCCGTCCTTTCTAGAAAAGATTATGCACGATAACAACCATGACATAAAAATGTGTACAGAGGGTAAATATCCTTTTGTAATATTACATCTGCAATAGCAAGAGACTTGAAAATAAACAGCAAAAAGAATACCAAGCAATGTACAGGCTGGTTTGACAGATCATGCTCAAAAGTAAACCAGACTCTTAAAAAGGCCTTAAAAGAAATACAGAGAAATACCAATCTGATAAACAAATGTATCTCATAACTAGGTTTTAAATAAAAGAAAAGCAGTAATACAGGAACAAGCATGGGGAAAATTAATACAGGCAGCAGATACTTGAGACGTAACATTATTCTGGAAGGCAGTGAACCATCCTTTTTTTTATAGAACAGTCCTGCGCAAAAATTGAGACCCTGGTACAACCCTCAGACTGGACTAGCCATTTTGGACAGATATTTAATCCAAATAATGATAGTACAACAATTTTTGAAAAAAAAGCATTTTTTTACAATGGCCTGCCAAACGTTGACCCCAATAACAATGGAAAATATTACAGTTGCCCTTGAGAGATGCGCTAATGGGAAGGCACCGGGACCCAATGGGGTACCCATAGATATGTTCAAATCAGATATCGATTTCTGGGCCCCAATTTTACTAGGAGGATGCAACGCTTCAGCAGGTGTTTTTTTACCTGCTACCGGATACAAAGTGTCATTGTACCGATATTCAAGAAGGGGGATAGGGGTGATGTAAAATGTTATCGACCCATATCCCTTCTTTTGGTAAGATTAGAAAATGTGGCGAATGCTAACTCAGTCCTCACCGAATCTCAATTTGGTTTTAGAAGAGAGATAGGGACAATAGGGCAATGTATAAATCTACATCTACTTATCAGCAAATATACCCACTCTAAAAAAGGTCATCTGCATTTATCTTTTGTAGACTTAACAAGAGCATTTGACCTGGTTAATCACACAAAATTGTGGCAGACATTTGATAAGATGGGTGTCCCTAGTGAGATCATTATTTACTTATCATAACTATATAGTTAGTTACCTATCTGCCAGAGTACGATATGGGTCTAATGGGGGGTGTACTTCCCGCTTTAGAGTCACATGTGGGATTAGACAAGGCTGTGTCCATGCCCCTCTGTTGTTCTCCCTTTACATTAATGGCGTTGATCAATTTTTACAAAAGTTGAATGTCAATGCCCCCAAAGTCGGCAAACGCATAAGCCCTGTATTATTGTATGCGGACAACACAGTCTTGTTATCTAGAACCGCAAATGCACTCCAACGTCTGTTAGAGAACTTTGCCCAATATATGGAAGATAGGGACCTTAAAAGGGGGAGAGGATGTAGCCTTACGGCTAGAGCGGTCGACCTCGAAGCTGGGGAACCGGGTTCGAGTCTTGGTAATGACGCTCAACATTCTGTGATTCTTGGCAAATCACTTAATCTCCACGTGCCTAACAAAAAAAATGAATGTGTCCTTCTGTAACCAAACTGGTGCTCATGTAAAGCGCTCTGATACCCGATGTCTTGGTGTAGTTCACGCTATATAAAACTCTAAAAAAACAACAACAAAAAAAAACTAATATCAAAAAACTTTAATTATGGTATGAGGGAAAGGGAAGTCTAAAACCAAAACACACCACGTGAACGCGGCACCGATAGCCGAAACACATACTTTCCTGTATCTTGGCATGTTATTTACATGTAACGGCCACTGGGGGCCAAAGATCGAATTATGCAAATCAGAATTTTTACGATCACCAGAGTCCATTTTCAAATTTTCTGCCAAGATAGGGAACAAGCCAGTAAGAGATATTCTGACCACTTACAAGAGTAAATGTGTTGCAGGGTCCTGCTACGGTGCTAACTTATGGGGAATGGCCAACTGTTCCCCACTTCAGAACAGGAGAACATATTCTTAAGGAGAATACTGGCAGTCCCGAATTCTACCCCCTCCTACATAGTACAAAAGGAGCTTGCAGTTCCCCACATCAATGATTAAATTAGTATAGCCCTACTAACTGCCTGGCAAGGGATATGGAGTAAAAGTGGAACTAGAATTACTCAGAATATTATAACGGATTGCCTGGGCCTTGAACATAGTAATAAAATCCCATGGCGGGCATATATTAACAAACTCCTAAAAGAGATTGATAAGGATTTCGATATTAATGATCCATCACAAATTTTATACTATAGTAAAAAGGAATTGAAAATGGGGCTTATAGAGGCTAGGGAATATTTGAGGGAAACTACTGAGAGTGCAAAACCGACAATTAAGGAATACAATGAGGGATTCCGAGAGATAAGTATATAACGCTAACTCTTTTGGTTACCAAATTTGCAAAATAGATTTTATCTCACTAGATTAAGATTGGGCACCCTTCACTTTTTAATAACTTTCCCTGACACAAGCAAATGGAAACAAAACCTGCCATGCTGCCCCTCTGATGAAAAGCCTAAATAGTCAACCTTACACTTTATACTCTTTTGTAACTTTTCCAAGGAGATACGGGATAGTGTTTACGCCCCTTTTTTCATAGTGGAAAATAATTTTTTATAAAGCAGCATTTCATTTTATTTGCAGCTTGGAAAATGAGAGTGTATGTTACGCTGTGGTTTCATATGTACAATTAGAGATCAAAAGAACAAAGGCATATTCACATCTTGAGGCCTTACAATATGAAACTATATAAGACATATATTTATAGGATGATTGTAATATATTACTTCTGGACTGATTTAAAAAAAATCATACGCTGCTATTTATGTGCACTTTATTGTTCATTCCACTATGCAAACCACACTATTCTAAAGCTGCTACTCCCTATGTACTTTATTGCCTAGTTCGTGGTAGAAAACTATACTTTTATCAAGACGCTCCTAATCATTGAGTTTTGAAAATGCAAGGGTGAATTATACTTCGGTCGCTCTCGTATAACCAGTGATCAAAAGAAGGAAGTCAAACTATACTCTAAGGTCTTACCGCATGAAATTAAATTATGCTACACATTTTATAGGATGATCTTAATTTAACTGTGCCCTATCTTATGCTTGGATCGACTTAAAAACGTTATATGCTGTTACCTATGTGTACTTCTCCACCTATCTTTATCTTATCTTATTGAAACAGTTTAAAACATTTTTTATATATATTATTTTAATCTGTCTGCTAACTTTAAACTGTGATATTGAAATCTGCTGTATTTGTACGATATACATTTTTTTTCTTATATTGCTTTTGTGGCTCAGTTTTAACCAAATAAAGCTGAATTGATTCATTGATGCTGAATTCAATTCAATTCAAACAACTTTATTCGGTTATGCGTATAGAAAACCATAAAAGGTACACAACTTTCAAATCTTATTTAAAACATGAAGCATTAACATTACAGTTCATATCAATGAAAGAGAAGAAAATGTATCCTTTAAATGAAACACATATGACACACATTAAAACAAAAAGTGCCTTCTACCAGTAAGGTGGTTAAGTTTCCAGGCAAGCCCTAGTTCTCACCGCAGATTTCAAATAGCCCACGATGAAAAAGATACACTCTGCCTTATACAGTTGCAGATAAAGAAGGGCTGGGCGTACCTGGTTAAAATTCAGCCTCTTTAAAAGGGGAAATAAGAAATGTCTCCCGGGTACCTCATAAAATTTACAAAGTAACGTTAAGTGTAGACACACCATTGCAGTCAAAGGGTACTGACACCTGTCCTCTACTGGATCCTTTTGGGACGGCAAGCAACAGATGAAAAAGATCCAGACGGAACCTGGACAATAAAAACAGTTCATAAAGTGGACAGTGACCCCAGGAGATATGGCTCTGTCGATGGTTGGTTTTTTAGTGCCAGGAATTTGTGAACGCTAGGTTTTTGCACTTCCAACTCATCTCTTTTCTGCTTCCTTATTTCCAAACTCCACATCCTTTTTGACAATGGTATCAGGCTTTAAAAAGAGTTCAGGGCACCCCAGCTCTACAAAACAACCTCTAATATATTTCAGCCAAGTTATTCGGGCCATGTGTTCAAGACTCATACAATCAGTTCTAATCTTCTGGCTAGGAGGTAATTCCTTGTTCAACCAACACTTGAGCCAGAACACCAAAGGGCGCATAGCCAAGGTGTCACATAAAAAAGGTACCCCAGTTCCTCATGAGCCACCAAATTTGATAGACCACTTGGCACTCTCAACAAACGCTTTAAGAAATTGTTCTCGGCCACTTGCAATGCATCTGTGGTGGTATGCCCCCAGATTTCACTGCCATAGCAAGCAGTTGCTATGCCTTTGGCCTGGTAGATTTTCAACATGGCTGCAATTGCACGCTTGCCCATCTTTGCAGCAAAGTTAAAAATAGCAGCAATTATCCTTCTGAACTCCCCCTTTTTTTCTTCTGGATAAGTGTCCCCCACTTCAGGCGGTCATCCAATAAAAACCCTAAATATGAGAGGACAGTCATCAGGGGGACCTTCTCGGGACCTACTGTTAAAAGATACTTTTTCTTAGGCCGTTTCCCTACCTGCAATATGTAAGACTAGCAGCCCGTCCCGACCTTGTCCGGGAGCATTCAGGCTTCCCCTCCCCCTGCCTGCCCCGACATTGCCCAGCAGCCCGTGCCCCCGCTCGCCCCGTCCCCCGCCTGCCCCGACCCCTGGCTGCCCCAGTGTAAGGTGCGTTCACCTGTCTTCGTGGTGGATCTTGTGAACTTTCCTCAGCCGATCCCCGTCCTCCGCCTGGCCCGACACCCACCTGCCCCGACATTGTCCCCGGAGGCTTACCTGATCCGCCGCTCCTCAGTTTAACGCTCCTCGCCTCTCTGCTCCTCACCGCGGCCCAACACCCGCCTGCCCCGACATTGTCCCCAAAGGCTTACCTGATCCGCTGCTCCTCAGTTTACCGCTCCTCGCCTCTCTGCTCCTCACCGCCTGTCCGCCGCCGCTCCTCCCCCCGCGCCATGTCCGCCTCTCCGCTGCTCCCACCGCCGCTGGCCTCACGTCACCACTCCTCCCCCGCGCCATGTCCGCCGCTCCTCGGACGCCTCTCCTCCCCGTGGTGACGCGAGCATGCACGTCGCGGCCGGCGCTACTTTGGGGGGGGACTACTTTTTTAAAAATATAAATATTGTAAATAACGTTTTATTTTGACATTTATATAGCCTATAACCATCTACACACCCTGACGATTTCAACGGTGTATCGGGTGTGTAGATTGGCGCAGTGGTTCCCGAGTTTACCCGCCTCAAAGCCTGTAAGTTCTTACTTTATTATAGTAGTATAGATTTGGCGTTATTAACGGACAAATCTCGAGACCCCATGAAAATTTAAAAAGGTGTCAAGCAGGGATTGAAGTCCCCTAGCGGTTCAGGCTATAAGGACCGCATCACCTGCATATAGTAGGACGGGAAGGCCCTGTCCCCCTACATACGGAAAATCAGCCCCAGTGCCAACCAGGGCTCTTTCTAGATCATTTATATAGAGGTTGAACAGAAGAGGGGCCAAAATGCAACCTTGCCATACCCCTCACCCGAATTTAAGATCCCTGGAGACACGGGGGTCCTGAGCATATCTGACGTTCGCCTTGGTGTCCCTATGCAGATCCTGTAGGAAGTTAACAATGTTATCCTCCTTGATACTGAAGCTAAGTGGTTAATATTATAGATCTCTGGGTTTAGTGGCAGACCCTGTACCTTAGCATACATGGGTGGATGTTGTACATCTCAGCTGATGCAGCTGTCATGTCTCAGGACCTTCGCTCTGTGTGTCTGTTTTTCCAGAACCCATGTCCTCAGTTATATGACAGGATATGTGTATTCAAAAAGCCGCTGCAGTTTTTTTATGTGCTACTGTCTGACCAATCAAGATCCAGCTCTTTTAGTAGAAATATTCCAAAATACTGAAGCATGCATTCACAATAGTGTTGAAGCTGTGGTAGTTCCAGGGGGCTTGCAAAAGGAACATCAATTGCGGGGAAGCAGAAATAGGATGAGAATGCTGCAAATAAGGAATAACAATAGCGGAAATTCACTGAATACATTGGAAAAAATGGGATGAATAAAAGCTGCTATTATTCCAAAGACAGTTTGGAATGAACTGACGAGACCGCAACTGACAACTTAAAAAAAGTGTGCAGACCAGCCGTGTTAGAGGCATTAAAAATTCGATGCACTAATTCACCAAAATGCAGGGGAAGGTTTATACTAAACAATGACTATATTTCACTAGACGATCTAGCCACCTGCAATTTGAAGGTGTGTGAGCAACCTCCTTTTGAAACAATATTGCTTTGAGTCAGTTTAGTTTGTTGAAGTCTGGCTTCAAATTCGGAATGGAAGGCCACTGCAAGCTATCTACAATCCCAAACGTAGGGGACTGTGTTGCAACAAGTGACGATCTGGAAAACGTCGGCATTAATTAAACTAATGTCCAGGCAGCGCGCCAGACACAGGATCTTGGGCCATCCAATTACTCACCAGGTGCTGCTAATTAACCAGTTTAAGTAATTACCTAGCACCTATAAAAACAGCAGGCCCTCGCTCATTCCACCACCAGTGATCAAGAGAAGAGGACACTTTCAGGAGAACGGCGAGGGACGCACGTTGAGGTAGTAAGAGTGTGCATGGGTGTATGTTTGAGTACCCAGAGACTTTGCACTTCGGAGCACCTGATCAGAGAAAGTGTACAGATTGCATTTGTGATCATTTGCCTTCCATTATTTTATTTTAACCTTAGAATGTGACTACAGGGGTCCCTCAGACCCTCTTCCCATGGGGCAACTAGGACCCTTATTTGAGGTAAGAATGTGAGCTGGTCGCACAACACTTTGAGATTTCCAATATTTTTGTGAGCCACGTTTGCAGTGACACGTGTTCCACATTTAGATGCGTAATTTTGTTAATATGCATGATGTATTTGTTGTTATTTCTGATTCTTTAAAAAATCTCAAGGATCAGCCCCTTTGACACAATGTTAACCTTTATTTTACAGGTTTCAAGAAACCCCGACTTTAGGTAGAGGTTGACACAGGTCACCCTACAAGGTGGTAGTATCTTAACCAGAAGAGGTTAGATAGGAACCCTAGCTATTTTGTCCTGATGAATGCCACGGACCCTTCTGGCCAATATGGCAGAAACATGTTGAGGACACTGGTGCTGATGGGGTACTAGCTCCCCAAATCTCCACTCTTGATTTTTAATATAAAGTAAATACCTAACAAATAAATGTATTTTTGTGATTACATTGGTTTTTAACCTTTCACTTTATCATGTGCCCCCACTTATATTTTAGAAGTGCCTCCCTGTCTCCAAGTGTAGACCTACTCTCTACCAAATGCAGTTTCTAGAGAGCGAGGACTGCCAATGATAAAGCTTGACACCTGGTGGTGTTCGAGGACAGTCTTTCACATTTTTTGAAATGCCCAGCATCCCACTTAATCAAGTGTAGAATGCTTGCATTTGTGTATAGAATCAGAGATTTATTCAGGGTAGCTTCTTTTCTGTGTGCATATTAGTTTTGGAGGCCAGCTTACCCTGAACACCCCATAGGCTCTAGTTCCCTCCCCTAGAAAACTCCAGGGTTCTGTCTGTGGATCTGGGAAACAGACAAGATGTAGGGGACTCCAGCTCGCATTCCGCAGCAATCTTGATCACTAAGCATTAAATAACTCCCATTTGAAAGGACTATAATAAGTAGAAGAATTGTGGTAAAGGTACAGGCCAAATTTGGCGCTGAAGCATTACATGCGCTATGAATCTAACCCCCAGATTCATCAAGAACACATTTTGTGATTCCTCAATAGCGAAAAATACTGATTCGCTATTAAGGAATGGCAAAATGCTATTCATCAAGAAATCACTTAAAAAATAGCGATTTCTAATAATTCCTTAATTGCGACTCGCAAATTGTGATTCGCAATTAAGAAATATCTCCCCATTCATTCCTATGGGCCTAGAGGCCCATAGGAATGAATGGAAAGACCATCTCAATTTGCTAATCGCAATTAGCGATTCGCAAATTGAGATTGCAATTTCAAGGGTGCAGGGGTGTCCAAAGGACACCCTGTTGCACCCCTGAAATTGATGTCTGCGCATATGTTGCGCACACACATGCCCTTAGGGCATGTGTGTGCGCAACATGAAACTTTCAAAAATGCACTTTTGTGCATTTTTCAAAGTTTTGCTATTTACCACGTAGTTAGACTTCGCTGTAAATAGCGGCCCCAGATTACGAATTCGCAATTTAAAAATGGTTCATGAATTGCATTTAAGGAATCTCAAATTGAGATTCCTTGAATGCAATTAATCGCAATTTCTAGAATTGCCATTTTTGCATTTGGGATGATGAATCCCAAATGCAAAAATAGCGCTCGCAAAGGGCCAGATTCTCAGAATCTGGCCCTTTGCGAGACGATTTTACTGTGATGAATCTGGCTGTTAGCCTGTTTCCAAACAAGTGAATGTCCAACAGAAGACTCATATTCCTCTCCAGTAAGGAAAACGTCCTCATTGGCACGCTCACAATGATAGGAGAAGGGAAGTGATCATAATTCATGAATTAAGCTGCCTCGAAAGGATTCTTATCTACCAAAAGGAAAATGTTTCATGCAATTGAATTGTGGAAATAGGTAAATAAATAATGCAATGTATTAACCACACAGCAGAAAGTGCTTTAGCTATAGTGAATGGAAGTTGTTCTAAGTTCTCTAAATGCGGCATTGTGTAGGTTACGTTTTTCATTGCCATCAGTTGTTGTTTGCATGTTAAATTAAAGGATAAGAACAAATTACTGCAATTTAAATAGCGCCATGGTATGTGCCCATTTTTAAGGATTTGAAGCGTCCAGTTAAATCGAGTAATAGATCTAAGCTCACTTTGCCCATGGTACAACGTTGACATGTCACTTTGAATAAAATCAATAACAGATGATACAATGTTATTTAAAGTAAAGATATGAGAAGATAGCCTATTAATACTATTACCCACAACACCAAGAACGTTATCCAAATTATATTGGTCAATTTGTCTTAAACGTCCGGTAACGTTCATTTGGGACAATTTCCAAATTTCATTAGAGGTAGTATAAATAAATCTTAAAGAACATGGAGATTTGGGTCATAATAGAAAATCTGGCAAATCCTTGTCTTCGGAGAGGAGAGAAAGATGTTATTTCACTGTAGGCATTATGGAATGTTCCAACCATTGTTGACACAATTTTCCCACCGAATAGTTGGTAACAATACCAGAATTTTGTAATTGAGAGTATCGAGGATCAGGTCTGCTTGATTTGAAACCAAGTGTGGAATTGAACAAACAAGCATGACAACCATTAGTGTCGACTGGCCACAATAAAGACCTATTAGGACTTGAAAGTGTGGAATTCAATGTACCATTTTACACCATGCTATTGAGTTGACCAATGGTATAATTTGTTAAACTGTGCCAATTATTACCCCTTCCGTGCTCATGACGAGCTCAGCTCGTCATGAGGCATGGTGCTCGTGTGCTCATGACAAGCTGAGCTCGTCATGACCACACCCATTTCCATTGACCCTCAGCACAGCAGAAGGAGATCCCAAGCAGCGATGGTGTTAAAGCGGGCAATAGAGGGAATTTGTTGGGGCATTCATTTCTTTAATTTTTGCCAGTCCCAGACATGTAGTCTGCTGGATGCTGTTATTAAACACGATCATTTGTGTGGGAATTAAGCAAGCTTGAAATAAGGTTTCCTTTCCCTGAATCTGCTAAGATTTCTTTCCCCAAATGAATTTCCAATCAATTGTGTTTTTCCAGTAATCATAGCCTTTAAGGGCAAACTGGTTGACAAATCAAGCTGTATATGTACATATAAGCTTGGTCTGTATAAGCATAATTTTTTTGGTAAGGTAGGGATTAATTTGAAATAATATAACATGAGTTCTAAAGTGTCATATCCTGTGAAATATGTGAATTTGTCTTTATGCATTTTAGAACTCCCTCGTGGGGGAGTAGGACAGCGTTCCCATTGTGTATAATTAAAAGATGCACGTTGAGTACTAGCTCTGTTGTAGAAAATGATGTCCATAATGGTGATAACAGAACATATCAGCTTAGTTAGCAGAACTAAGGTTTAGGCTTTCCGATTCAAAAACAGTATAATATTCCAGTTCTAAATACATAGAATTTATGGTTTTATCATCCCAATCATCTGAATGTAACGAAGGTACAATTATATCACTCATACAATCTTTAAACACATATGATATTTGCAGGATGTCTCTAGAGCCGAATAGAATGAAATTAACTTTATCCCAAACAATCCCATCATTCACTTGGATTGCTGAAATGTTTACGAGGTATAAGTCTTTTTTTGAGTTTATGCGAAAAAGAATAGGGGGCCAACACCCCGTCGACCAGTTCCTTAGCACCACATTCTGGGCAGTAGTGGGCACTGATCCACAGGAAAACAAGTCACAAATCCAATCCACTTGAACAAGAAAACCAAAGAAAGTATTATTCAGACATATATATCCAAGGTAGACTAGATAAGTGCATTTCAGCCATGAAATAAAAACACAAATCCGAGCTGGAAGCGGATGCAATACAGAAGGACTGTCTGAAGAAAAATCATCTTGATCCATGTAATACCTGGAGGTACTTAGTTGAAAAATTGGATTCCGGGGTTCAATAGCAGGACTCGAAAATTCCAACAGAAGTGGATCCACCAGCGGTGGATCGTTATAAATTCCTCCATCTGTAGAAGACGTAGTAGTAGAAACTGCCATAATTGTGATTGTGTTGTCAGTTGATGACTCTGCATTTACCCTCTCCAGCCAGGGAGTATCAGCATCGGTGGTGCTCACAGGCTGCAAAGAAATGTCTTGTGGAAGAGCATGAACACCCCGTGGCTTACTATTTAGAATCAGCCACATGGTGTAGTTTGACATGTTTGATGGAGACAAAGTGTTTTTCTCTAGAACCAGGTGGTAAGATTACAGTTCTAGTAACTCAGACTCCAAGGACCAGATTGGTCGGATGGACCGAACTCCTATTTAATCACCACCTTCTCTTGAATGAGGCCGCCAATTTTTGTAATCCAGCCAGTAACTTCAGGCTGCACGTCTGCATTTAGAGAGAGAGAGACGTGTGCAAGTGTTTGCTTGATTGAGCGTCACAAAACCGTCAAGGTATGGAACATACATCTTGATTCCAAAAAGTACTTTGTACAGGGTTCGCACACCCAGAGATCTTTTAGGGAGGTTATTGAGAGCTTGTGGAACCCCATTGAGGTGGTTGAACCAACTATCCCCAGTACCTAATACTCTAGCTGTTAAAGACTGCTTTAAGTCACGGTTCATTCTTTCCTCAACAGAATTGCCCTCTGGCCTATCTGGAAAAGAATAATGCACATGTACACCCAGGGACGTCATTGAATCTTGGTATGCTTTAGACGCGAAACCCAGACCATTGTCCGAGTTCGAATGCACAGCATGCAGATAAAGATTTGCAAGTCTTTAATACCAGTTAGAGCTTCAGCCGAGTGCTGTGGCAAAACCTAGAGCAAGAATCAACTGCAACCAAAATACATTTGATTGCAGTATTGAAATCAGTGAACCAAAATGATCCAGCCAAAAGGCTTATTGGAAATTAAGGTGTGTGTTTGCGGTGGATGAGCCACGTTGGGCCTTTAATCTGTTGACAAATGTCACAACAGAGGACATATTTTTTGGCCTGCTGCTATAAACCTTGCCACCAATAACTTTGCTGAAGCAGCAAAATTGTTGCTGCTACTCCAGCATGCACAGAAGCAACACCTTCATGTGCCACTACAACCAAAGTGAGTCAGCAGTCTTGATTCAGACTCAAGCAATCGCCAACCCCAGGAATACTTATAAAAGGAACATTTTGGTTATTTAAATAAGAGTATTTAGAAGGAAAGTCCTTTGGTAAAGAGGGTGCCATTTTTAATTGCATTCACGGCAGCCAAGATATCATTATGTATACGTGTTTTAAAGTGTGTAACTGCTACTACTGTAGCTGTGGCGACTGCAGATTTGGCTGCTTCATCAGCTAGAGAATTCCCTACAGTGTGTTCTCCCACACACTGATGGCTCAGTGTATGATCTACATGAGTTTGTGCCAACCTATCCTTAAGGTCTGAAACTTTAACCCAAAGCAAGTTATGCTTAATTGTGCTACCCTTTGAATCTCTGAATCCATTTTGGTGCCAATATGTAGATTATCTTAAAGAACTGTACAAAGTAATACGAATCACAAACAATAAAAGTGGGCAAATGAAACATTTCCTAGCTATTGGAAAAGTTTCAATTCTATTATGGATGCAAAGGCGAGGGTTAGGTTCAGAACAGAACATTAGATAATGTGCCGGCCGCGAGTGCAAGCTTACTCAGGGGAGGAATTGACAATAATAACGACCTTAGATGTGAAAAGTGACCCCTACCTGTAAGGTCCAGCCTCCTCACATCTGATACCCTCCTACAGGAGACCAGACAGAGCAACGTAGCCAGCTTTGCAGACATCGGTTTTCTGCAAAGGTACTTGCTGTACAGCCATGACTTGAACAAATGAAGAACTGTGTTAACATCCCATAAATGGGAATAACGCGGTTCCGGAAGAATAGACAACCAGATATACATAAGAAGTTTACAGGCCAGGGGATGCTCCCCAACCGGATGTCCATCCACAAAGCCATAGTCGGCGGAGATCACTGATCGGAAGGTATTGATCGACCGGTACGCCAAACCCTCATTTGCAAGGTCCGCCAGAAAAGTTAGCACACACACAAACTCTGCGATGACACCAACAAGACCACCTGAACCAGACGGATCGATATCGTTAATGTGTGCCATCCGCCCTGGCCTTGGTAAGTAGGGCTGCAGCCTGAGATGAAATGCCCGGTACCTTCCATCGTTCCCGGGAATCCTCCACACCATGAGATAGAGGGTCCGTGAGAGCTCCAAAGGATGAGGGTTCCCCTGGGAATTCAGTAGGAGATCCTTAAATAGGGATAGAGGGATTGGAAAATCCCAAGAAAGTTCCATCAGAACTGTAAACCAGACTTGAGACTTCCATATCGGGTTGATCACTACCAGGTCCACATTCTGTCAACGTACTTGGGTTGAGACTCTCATGATCACTGCAAAAGGGGGGGAAGCATAACCCCTCTCCACGAGCCAGTCTTGGAGGAAGGCATCAGAATCCACTGCCTCGGGATCTGGCCACAAGCTGCAATACCTCTCCAGCTGATGATGCAGCTGAGGCGCAAACAGGTCGATCGAAAATGGTCCCCATCTCCTCTGAAGGGCTGCAAAGACCGTCGGATGAAGTTTCCAGAGGCTGGTGTCCTTCCAGTGACGAGAGTGTCAATCCACCACTTGATTAGACTGTGACCCTTGACCCTTCTAGGCAGGTCGCTCCCCACGCCGCACAGCACCACTTGTGTGCCCTTGCCCCAGCCCAGCTGCCGCTTCTACTGACGGAGTTCGAGGCACTCCTCCACCCGCAGGCTGCCACCTGCGCCTCATCCCTGGTAGCCAGTGGAAGGCCAAAGGTTTGCTCTTGCTTGTGCTCCCTGTATTTTGATTACTTGTGTATTGTCCTATTTTGTTATTCCTCCTCCCTCTCATGGCATTGCTGTTCCCTTTTGCCTTTTGTGCCCTCTTGCCTCGTGTTCTCCGTAATTTGCTGATCTGTGCACTGTCTTATTTTGTTATTCCTCCTCCCTCTCGTGCCATTAGTGTGCCTTTTGCCTGTTTTTTTCCCTTTTTGCCTTCTGTACCCCTAGCCATTCCTCACTCCTGCATCCCGCCGTCCCATTTCTCCTCTGCTGCGCCCTCTGCAGCCCCACCCCCCGCTTTCCCATTCACCCGCTCCCACCTCCCAGCTGCTCCTACCTCCCACCTCCCCTTCTTATGGCGGCCGCTGCGCGGCCGCGCAGTGGTGCGCCTAAGGCAAGCCCATCTGTGCCCTTCCGTGCCTGAACCGCTCCCAGCGCCAGAACCCCTGGCCTCCGTGAATGCCACAACAGCCGAAGCTGCTACGATGCCAGCACCCTCCACGCACTAAACATTGGACGATCACACACCTGCTTCCTGGCTGCCCCGAAACGCACACAAGGACCCTTCTCCTGCCGGAACTGCAGCTTCACCAGATCGAAACTGCAAATCCACCCACCGGGAAAGAACACAACTACCTCAGATGCATTCTTCTCAACACCCGCTCTGCCCGCAAACACGCAGTTGAACTCTGGGACCTACTCGACTCAACTTCCCCAGACGTCGCCTTTCTGACGGAGACCTGGCTGTACCCCTCCTCAGCACACGACATTGCCATAGCTATCCCGGACAGCTACAAGATCACCCGCAGAGACCGCACCAACGGAGTAGGAGGAGGAATCCCCATCGTCCACAGGAACACTCTCATTGTCTCGACCAACACCGACGACACCCTCAGCACCGCCGAACACCTGCACTTCCAGAACCACACAGATCCCAACACCACCCTCGGAGGAACCCTCGTCTACAGACCCCCCGGACCCTGACCACAGTTCAGCGACTCCATCGCTGACTTCATCAGTACATGCGCCCTTGCCTCCACAGACTACATCCTTCTTGGGGACCTGAACTTCCACCTAGAGAAAAACAACAACCGCAATTCCACCACCCTGATCGACAACCTTGCCAACCTCTGACTCAGACAACTCGTCACAACACCCACCCACTCCGCCGGTCACACGCTTGACCCCATCTTCTCCGCAAGCCCCCACGTCTCCTTCAACCACAACACCGAACTCCACTGAACCGACCATCGCTGCATCCACTTCACTTTCCGGAAACCCACCATGCACCACCGCACCCAACAGATCCCATGCCGCTGCTGGAGCAAAGTCACGAAGACCAGTTAACCACCACCATCGCCCGGAGCCCACCCGCCGACCCCACCGACCCCGACTCCGCCATCCGCAACCTCAGACAATGGATCAACAACTGCGCCAACATTCTCGCCCGATCAAGAAACCCTCCAACAGACACACCAGCAAGAAAGCCAGCTGGTTCACTGAAGACCTCCAGGCCTCGAAGCAAACCTGCTGAAAGCTAGAAAAGAAATGGCACTGTGAACAGTAACCGGACAGCTATGCAGCCCACAAGAACGCCAACCGCAGACACCATCACCTCATCAGATCTGCCAAAAGGGCCTCCATCAAAGACTGCCCAGGCAACATTGCACACAACAGCAAAAAACTCTTCAACATCGTGACGGAACTCTCCAACCTCAGCTCCAACACCAGCGACATCCCACCTTCGCAAGACCTGTGTGGCTCCCTTGCCACCTTCTTCCATCGCAAGTTCGCAGACATCCACAACAGCTTCAACATCATGACCGCCCAGAAAACCACTGAGGCCTCCGTCCCCACGGCCACCATCCGCACCGACCCCCTGCTCTCCTGGACCAACATAAACGACGACAACACCATCAACATCATGAACACCATCCACTCCGGATCTCCGTCAGACCCATTCCCACACCACAACTTCAACAAAGCCAGCACCACCATTGAACCCAGCTTTGGAAAGCCATCAACATCTCCTTCGAGACAGCAACCTTCCCGGAGAGCTGGAAGCACGCCGAGGTCAACGCCTTACTCAAAAAACCCAAGGCTGACCCCAAGGATCTCAAGAACTTCCGGCCCATCTGCCTGCTCCCATTCTCGGCGAAGGTCATCGAGAAAACCGTCAACAGACAACTGACCCGCTACCTCGAGGAGAACAGCATCCTGGACCCGTCCCAGTCCGGGTCCACAGCAATAACAGCACCGAAACCCCTCATCGCCGCCACCGATGACATCAGGGCCCTGCTGGACAACAGAGAAACCGCAGCCCTCATCCTCCTGGACTTGTCAGCCGCCTTAGACACTGTCGGCCACCGCACCCTACGCACACGCCTCCATGACGCTAGGATCCAAAACAAGGCTCTGGACTGGACCACCTCTTTCCTCTCCGGCAGAATCCAGCGCGTCCGCCTCTCCCTTTCTGCTCCGAAGCCACTGAGATCATCTGCGGCATACCCCAGGGCTCATCCCTCAGCCCGACATTGTTCAACATCTACATGGCACCGATCGCCCATGTCGCCCGACTCCACGACCTCAGCATCAGCTTCTCCACCGACAACACCCAGCTGATCCTCTCCCTCACCAAGGACCCCTCACCGCCAAAACCAACCTCCACGAAGGAATGAAAGCCGTCGCCGAGTGGATGAAGAACAGCCGATTGAAGCTAAACTCGGACAAGACGGAAGTTCTTACCCTCGGCCTGGGACGACTCCTGGTGGCTGACCGCACTGGGAACAGCACTAACACCCACGGACCGCACGCAACCTAGGGTTCATCCTCTACTCTACACTCTCCATGACAAAGCAGGTCAACGCACTCTCGTCCTCCTACTTCAACACCCTCCGCATGCTTCGCAAGATCTACAGGTGGATCCCCACCGAAACAAGAAGGCCCACCCAGGCCCTCGTCAGCAGCAGGTTGGACTACGGAAACGCCCTCTACGCAGGAGCCTCAGCCAAACTCATGAAATTACTTCAACGCATCCAAAACGCCTTTGCACTACTGATCCTCGACATCCCTCGCAGCAGCCACATCACACCCCAACTGAGAGACCTGCACTGGCTCCCCGCCAACAAGAGGATCACCTTCAAACTCCTCACCCACGCACACAAGGCACTCCACAACACCGGACCAGCATACCCGAACGGACGACACAGCTACTACACCCCCATCTGCCAGCTCCGCTCCGCCGACCTTGCCCTCGCCACAGTCCCCCGCATCCGAAGAGCGACCTCCGACGGCAGATTGTTCTCTCCCACCTCGCCGCCAAGACCTGGAACACCCTCCCCATCCTCCTACGGCAGACCCAGGACCTGCTAACCTTCAGAAGACTCCTCAAGACCTGGCTTTTCGAGCAGTAGCAGCACCCCCGTGCCTTGAGACCCTCACAGATAAGAGATCCACTTTACAAATGTTTGATTGATTGATTGATTGATTGATTGACCCAGTAGATATTCCATTGACAGAGAGCAGTATTCGCGCTAGATCGGACAGCGCCCTGGACCGGGTGCCCCTAGATGATTGACATATCGAACAACCGCCACATTGTCCATCTTCAGAAGGACACAGCAGTGGACCCTGTGTTTGGTCTAACACTTCGCTGCAAAGGAGCCCGCCATTAGTTCCAAGAAGTTTATGTGGAGAGATTTTTCTGCGGGGGACCATTTTCCGACGGTGGAGTAATCTCCGCAACTGGCCCCCCAACTGGACCCACTGGCCTACGACTCTATGACCAAATCGGGTTGGGAGCCGAAAATGGCCCAGCCGTGCCAGGCGTCCATATGATTCAGCAACCTTCACCGTTCCTCCTTCGTCTCTTCCGAAAAAAGGGATGGACTGTGAATAATTGAGACCGCGACGAAGGTGAGATATCTGCAGGCGTTGTAATTCCCTGTAGTGAAGGAAGCCTGGGAAGATTGCTTGTATGGAAGAAGAAAGCAGACCCAGCACCCTGGCTAAATGGCGAAGGGTAATTGAGGGTTTTGACAGCGTCTGACGGAGCACATGTCTGATCTTCGTGAGTTTGCCAGAGGGAAGGCTGAGGGTGGCTGTTACTGAGTCCACCACGAACCCCAAAAATAGGGTTGACTGCAAAGGGGTGAGGGTGGATAGTTCCTCATTAACTACCAAACTGAGATACTCCAATAGATCTATTGCATCTGAAGTTGTTGGGCTAAATGAGAGGGGCACTGACTCATAAGCAGAATATCGTCAAGGTAGATGATCAGCCGGACTCCCTGAGCCCGCAAGTGCTCGATCACTGGTTTCATAACTTTGGTAAAGCACCACGGAGCGGATGACAGACCAAAAGGAAGGGAGGTACATTCGAACACCTGAGACTTCAATTGAAAATGAAGGAATCATCGTTGAGGAGGAAATATCAGGATTGTGAGATAGGCTTCTTAAAGGACCATTCAATTCCAGGGCTGAAGGAGGTCTTGAAGGAGGTGAATACCCTTAATTTTGAAATGTCGATAGATCAGCCACCCTTTGAACTCCTTCAGATTGATCACTGGGCGTTACCCTCCATTCCTCTTCTCCAGTAGGAAGAGGTTCCTGAGGAAACTGAAGGGATGGAGAGTGGACTCGATAATGGCCCCTTTCTGCAACAACTGGAGGATTTCCTCCTCTATTAGAGCGGTTTGTTCCAGAGAGAAGGTCAAAGGGATCGGGGGAGACGGCTGAAGGGGAGATCCTGAGAACTCTATCTGAAACCCTGGGACCGTCTGTAGTACCCACACATCTGAAGTGAGGAGCTGCCCATTGTTGAGGAAGACTCTTAACCTGCCCCCCATGCATATCCTCACGTAGGGTAGAACTCTCACCTGATTTGTTGTGATGTTGGCCATTGCTGTGTCCTCTCAAGCCTCGCCATCGGGGGTAAGTTCTGGTTTTGTAGAAGGTACCAAACTGGGTCCTGCCATTGGCCATGACGATTATCTCCTCCTTTTGTGGAGAGCTGATAGAAGGCACGGCTGGTCGTGCGCCCCCTACCACGACCGGCTCCGGCAAAAAAATGCTGGTTGAAAATGCGCTTAATAGAAGCCAGGGCTTTTTCCAGGGACTTGAACGTATTCACAAACTTGCCTAATTCCTTGATAAAAGGATCCTCAGAAATGTTACCTGCCTCCGAGCTCGCCAGTTCCCCCAATTTGGGGTTCATCTTGATTAACAGGGACCTGTGATGCTCGGTAGAGAGAGCACAATTTGCGTTACCTAACATAATGACTGCCCGCTGGGCCCAGCCAGATAGCCCCTCCAGGGCAATGAGGGAACCCGAAACATTTGCATCTTCGGCCATATCCAAGATCTTGGAGAGCGGGCCAATTACATTCAGCAATTTGTCCTAGCAAGATTACCAGGATCAGGCAATACACTTTCTTGTCTCAAGCACAAATTTTGTGCGAAAGGTCACCATCTTGGGGTCAATCTCCGGCGTAGCAGAACCCCCTTGCCATCCAAGGATGGTCTGGGACACTCCGCGCGGAGACAATGGCGCATCTCCTTATCTAATGGTTTGCGCAGTCGGCCGGCTATAAACAAAGCCACCTTAGGGGCAGGCACCCATTCAGCCGAATGCAGGTGCAACAGGTCCTCCGGATCAAGCATGTCAGAAAGCCCCGCCGGTTGGTCCCCAAGGGGTGAGAACCTCTAGCAGGTTGCCAGGGGTGTCCCTAGTTCCCATCCAAGGTATTGGGGGAATCCCCTGCACCTTCTATTTAGGGAGTAGGGTCTGGGAGAGAGGGTTCTCCCAATACATCTGGTAAGGTGAGGTGGAGGGTTGGGGTTCCATGAAGGCCTTTTGAGGCGTGCAAATGCATCTAGGTCCACCCCAGTCTCCGTTGGGCTCTCGCACTGAGTAATGGGGTCTGTTATCGGTTGCCTTGGAGGAATGGGGGTCTGAGATCCAGTAGGTTTTTCCCTTTGCTCAAGGGGTCTTGGGCACTGAGCCTGTAGTGCTTGAATTTTCCTCTCCAAGGGCGCCACTACCTGCGTAACAGCTCTAAAAATAGACACACCCATTATCTGGCAAAAATCATCATCAGTAAGGAGGTACTGGACCTCTTCTTCCTCATAATAATCTCCATACTCCTACATTCTGAATGAGCCTTAAGAGGGGGTGAGAATGTACCAGGGGTTAATAATTTGGGGCAAACCCAAAGGTAAGTAGGAGGCCTGGGGACTGTCTCTCCCTTAAAATTATGAAGGCATTCTCAATTAAACGTCCTTGATGAGTCCGAGCAAATTAAATATAATTATCTTACCCGCAGCGCAGGGGGCGTGGTTTGGTGCACGGCAAGATGGCAGCATTGTAGTGCTGCTCCGCCAGCCGCCTTCGAACATCCTACAACATCCTGCTCCACGAAAGCCCATTACCTGTGCCCACTGTGCGGATATTAAAGCCTCTGCCGCGGGCTGCCGAAATGGCCGATGGTACAGAGGAGGTCTCCGAGACTAGAAAGCTGGAGCTGAGGCTGATCCCCCGGGCTGCTGCCGGCGGTGAGACGGTTTGGCGAGGTCGGTCCGTGGCTGCGCTGAATGCATGACCAGAGCGCGCCCTGCGGTGTGGCGCTGAGGGGGAGCTGTGAAGTCTGCTGGATAGGCGCTTAGATTCCCTGGATTTCGCGTCGCTGCGGCTACAAATCCTCAGGTGAGTCCCCGTGGCTGGCACGGAGGCCGCGTGGTGCTGCACTCACGCCAGCCGCTGGTCTGCACTGGCAGGATAGGCCGCGGCGGTCCTGCGTCTGGTTCCCGCTGTGCGGCCCGTCCGGCAGACCTCCTCACGCTGGAGAAAAGCGCTATCTGCCTGCAACTACTGCAGAGTAATCCTACGGACGGGCGGCATCAATAGACAGTAAGGGGCGGCGCACTGGACCCGTTTTTCTCCTTTTAGGGCACTCCAGCAGTGTTGAGGTCCTGCCTGTGGCTGCCACTACATAAACAAAAAAACATTGAATAATACGCTCACCAGGCCTGTAATTAAAACTGGAGACCTCACATGCTTGTCCTACCTCATGACACGGCTAGCTCTTTGCTAAGTCCACTTGAATGGTGCCCATCTTCTCGCTGGGAGATCCACTTTAAGCTTGCGGCCATTTTAAAGAGACACTGCAGCACTACCGCAACTCTTAAACTGAGCTGGCGGGGCTGGCGCTGATTGTGAGGTCTGGGTGCACATTAGTCTTTAGCTGCTCATATACAACTACATGGAGGGGGGACACTTGGCTGGCGCAAAAAGACCCTCTAGCTACAAACTAGTGCCTCAGTGGAAATTCTGCTGCCTCGCGATCCCCAGACGGCTGCCTTTGGTCACTAACCTGCACGGACACTATCAAAAGTCATGGGTAAGCCAGAGAAGAATCAACCGAGGCTTACCTTTGAACTGCGCAAAGGGGGTAAAACGTTGTAGAATGCTGCCTCGGACTCTGAGTTAGACTCTCCTGCGCAGGCCCCATCCACCATAGAAAAAACGCTCTCCGCCATCCAGGCCAACCTTCAATCAATAGATGGAAAAATAGAAGCTCTCAGCGGTCGGATGGACCACATGTCCGCAAAACTGGACAAACAGGCGACGCGAGTCGACGAGGCTGAGCAGCGAATCTCGGACACCGAAGACGGCCTGCAACAAGTCGCAGCCAAAACAAGTGACATCACACAACTCCTGGCGGTGATTCAGGCTAAAAATGATGAAATTGAAGCGTGCTTGCGACGCAATAACGTGCGTATTTTAGGATTACTGGAGTCCACAAACCTGGAGCAGCTGGAAGACTTTGCGGAATCGATGATCAGGGACATCTGTGGGACTGAGAGCCTCTCTATCATGTTCGCCATTGAACGCGCGCACAGGTCCTTGGCATCGCGTCCGAAGCCTGGGGCTCCACCTGGGCCCATTATTGCGAGACTTTTGAATTTTAGGGACCGAGACACCATATTGCGTATTACCCGGCAGAAGGGCACCATAAATCATCAAGGAAACGTCTTGTCCTTCTTCCCGGATTTTACAGCTACAGTGCAGACGGCACACAAAGAATTCCAAGGCGTAAAAAAACTTCTCATGAAAGAGCAGATCCTGTACGCTATGCTGTACCCGGCTAGGCTTCGCATAGGTACTGATCGTGAGGCCAAGATATTTTCGAACCCGAAGCTTGCCATGGATCACCCCAAACAACTGCGTAGAAACCAGCGATCCTCCACGCAGACGTCTGACATTGATGATTGACTGATGCCAGTCCTATTTTTTTCACTCCATATCCTTTTATTACGCTAGCTGCATCAATACCCCAGGGTCAACGGTCTAACTGGAAATATGTCAATGTTGTTCCTTGACTGTCCCCCGCTACTAAAGTTGCGCTGTGTTTATTGAATCCCATTTATCTTTTTGCTGTTACCATTCAGGTATTTCAATGTAAAGTTGATTGCAAATGGCACTGGGCAGCACCTGCCTGCACATACACAGGAGTCCCCGGACCTTTGATTGCGAGGACTTCCTTGAAGAGGGCATGAGATGCTCTAGTCACCTAGATATGATTCTCTATTGCCCCGTGCGTTGAGAGGTCTGCAAATAATGTACAGGATGCTATTCTTGTATTAGCATGGTGGGCTTCTGGGCAGGAGCGCTAAAACTCCTGAGGCGGCCCCTCCCTGGTTTCTTGGGGAGTGGTTGTAGCCTTTACATCCCCTATTGGGTGTACCTCACTACTACTGTTTCGTTCTTAAGTTTGGTCATGTTACTGGGATATGCCTTTGGCAAGATTGGGTTGCTGAAGTGGGAGGAGGAGGGAGTGGGATGGGAGTTTCCGAGACTGTCAATAGTGAGATCAGAGTGCTTGATGCAGGGATACTTGCGGAGATGTCATTCAGTGGGTGCTGTTGGCTATATACACAATACATATCAAGATCTCTCAAAATAGATAATGGGTGAGGAATACTGGTGCATGACATGGATCATTCGAGGCCTCAATTTTCCAAAAAAGACAAGGCAGGTACTGTCATACTTGGACAGATATAATGTACAGATTGCATTATTACAGGAGACCCATCTGACCAACCGCACAGACTCAAAAGTGGCCCACAGATGGTCGGGGTTCCGACTGGCTTCGTCCTATTCTTCTTATGCACGTGGCATGCTTATTCTGATTAAAAAGTGTATCTTGTTCTAACCCGCGCACACTCACACAGATGCAGAGGGCTGCTGCGCCATGGTACAGGGCAAACTGTGGATGACTAATCTCACCATCATTAATATGTACGGACCAGTGGTGGACGATCCCGCACCTTTTATACAAATGCTCACTGTTCTGCGATCCTGGCCCGATACAGCAGTGCTCTGGGGTGGTGACCTAAACACACATCTAGACCCACAAGTAGACAAATCCAATCCGTCAGGGACTCGTACACTTAAAATTGCCCAATGTATACGTGAAGCTATGTCGGAACTAGGTCTGATAGATGTCTGGCGGTTGCGAAATGGGCAAGTACAGGAAGGCACGCATATTACACCCGCCCATAACAGCTGGTCCCGGTTGGACTATTGGTTGCTTAATGAAAACGCAAACAACTGGGCTACTCACATACACACACTGCCCCGCACATTGTCGGATCATAATCCTGTGCTTCTACAGCTACGTATCCCAACTAATCTACATCGCCCATTCACGTGGTGCTTCTGTGCTGAAGCACTACTTGATCCTATTTTTAACGAAACTATTAGAACTGCCATAGTCCATTATTTTAATGAAAATACTAGCACAGTGGATAGTCAGGCATCACTTTGGGAGGCATTCAAGGTAACAATAAGAGGTGTCTGTGTAGGCACATCATCGGGCATATTGAGGGACATAAGAGGACAACTCTCCAAAACAGAGACAGCGCTGGAGGGGCTAGAAAAAGAGTACTGGGCGGCGCCATCTAATGCGTTACTCGCCCGTATCAGGGAACTGCAGGAAGATTACGACAAACTAGCAGTAACAGAAGCACGCTATAAAGGGAAGAGGCACGTTGCCAGGGCATATGGTGAAGGGGGAAGGCCAGGCAGGGTCCTGGCCGCCAAACTACTGTTTCGTGACCACCATAATCAGATTGACAAAATTGTAGATAACAGTGGCTCAGAGCATTTCACCCCACAAGCTATTGTAGAACAGTTCAGGGAATACTACGAGGCATTATATACCACGCAGGGCGATGAGAATGAGGACGTCATGGCAGACTACCTCTCAGACATCGCCTGCGTGTGGTTGTCGGATGTACATCGAAAATACTTATCCCTTCCTATAGATGAAACAGATGTTAAAGATGCTATCCTTTCCCTTCCTAATGGTAAGGCCCCGGGACCGGATGGTCTGACAGCCGAATTTTATAAAGCATATGTGGACCTTCTGGTGCCCCATCTTTTGGAGATGTATGCAGAAGCACATGACTCCGGTAGTCTACCCCCCTCGATTTGACAAGCCATGATCATCACACTTCTAAAGAAAGACAAATCCCCTGTCTCTGTGACTTCTTATCACCCCCTATCGCTCATCAATATAGACGCTAAAATATTGGCAAAAATACTAGCTACAAAAATTCAACCTTTAATGCCGCTTCTTGTACTTCCGGATCAATCTGGATTTATACCGAAAACATCCACTTCCCATAATTTGCGCACTATTTTTTCCATGTTCCATATCCTTAATCCTAATCTGCCTGCGGCCGCTATCATGCTTGATGCGGCTAAGGCATTTGATTCTATAGAATGGGAGTACATGTTCCATATACTACGCAAGATGGGATTCCCCAGTGTTATAATACAGTGGATCAAGATCTTATACACTGACACGACAGCCAGGGTGAGCACGGGCGGCCAAACCTCCATACCACTCCAGATAAAGCGTGGCACCAGGCAGGGTTGTCCTCTATCCCCTCTCCTATTTGCCCTAGTGCTCGAGCCGCTCGCCTGTAAGATTCGTGAAAGACACAGAGAGTCTGCCCTAAATTTTAGGCACCGACCGGTCAGCATGTCCATGTATGCGGATGACATGGCCTTGTTTATTAGAGATCCCCAACAACACCTGTCTCCTGTTCTCTGTGAGTACATAAAGTTTGGTTTGTTTTCTGGTCTCACGATCAATTGGGAAAAGTCAGTCATCATACAGCTAACCACGATCACTCCTCAGCCTTCTCTGGACTACCCCCTAGAATGGAAACCAGATCCGATTAAATACCTAGGTGTTTGGGTACATCAGGATCCCGAAGTAGTAGTAAGGGAGAACTATGGTCGAGCGCACAACACTTTGGAGCAACAAGTGAATAGATGGATGCATCTACCCCTATCTCTGGCAGATTGCATTGCTGTGATAAAGATGATTGTACTTCCCGATTTCTGTATCGT
Source organism: Lissotriton vulgaris (assembly GCF_964263255.1). NCBI lineage: Eukaryota > Metazoa > Chordata > Amphibia > Caudata > Salamandridae > Lissotriton > Lissotriton vulgaris. The sequence continues at coordinate 618,064,297 of NC_141700.1, read as the reverse complement.
TTTAGCAGTATATCAATTAAACTAACTCAACATTTTTTTAAAACACTGAGGACTCTTCTTCTGAGATTGATCTGGGGTACAGGACAGCCGAGGATTAGCTAGCAAACGCTGACACTACCATATGATAAAGGCGGTTTCACAGCGCCAGATTTTTATGTGTATTATCTATGTGCCCAGGCGCAACACGCATACAATTGGGCCAGACCACACGCCTTTACACCACATGTGGCAGTGGAGGATGGGGATGCCTATCCAATCCCACTTGGCAGCGTACTGTCACATGTGAACAGACACACACCAAAGACAGAAATTAACACGATAGACACAATGTAGCTGCATGGCAGGCGATAGGTACACAGGCACGTAAACTGCCGCTTTATGCACCCGCACTTCCCCTGGCCCATCATGCTGCACTATCGGTCACTCAGGAGACCGGATCTCTAAAATCTCTTAAAGATGCTGGCATTGCTCAGATGGGCGACCTCTATCCGAATGGGCAATATCTTGCACACGATGAATTGGGATGTATACAAAACCCCACCTCCCCATTTCAGTATACCTGTTACCGCCTTAAACGGGCTATACAAGGCCTCTACCCTGACTTTCCTACTGAGCCCCCGACACTTCAATCTTTGCAGCTGCTTCTGGTGCTACCCACAAAGAAAAAACTAATTACTAGATTATACAGGGCGGTACAGGAGGAGACAAGTAGAGGGCCTGATAAAAGTCTAAATAAATGGAATGAAACCTTAGACCCACAAATAAACAGTGGCGACTGGGAGCAAATATGTCAAGTGACAGGCCGTTTAACACCCAATGGGAACTTACGCATTATCCATTTTAAATTCATACACCAGATATATCATACCCCTTCAAAGCTACATAGAATGGGCCTCAGAGACTTGGATCGATGCAAGCGCGGTAGGCAACTACATGCAGACTTTATACACCTAGCCTGGAGTTGTAGCCCGGTATTCAAATACTTTGAGGGAGTGCTGAACCGTCTACATACCATGACAGGTGCGCTGCTGCCATGCACACCTCTAGTATGTTTACTACACCACGTCACACATATTAAAGGTACCATGGGCAGATTTGTCAGAGTTTCCCTTCCACTAGCGAAGCGTCGCATCTTATTCACGTGGGACGGTGTTCTTGATCCAAAATTGGAAGGTTGGATGAAAGATATGGTATATTGTAAAGAAAATCTGTCTATGTATGCTGAAGAATTGCCTGTTACGTCTAGGCCGAAAGACATCTGGGGCCCACTCGAACAATTTCTTGCTATTTCAACACCCTCAAGTGATGATTCCCATCCTTCAATAACTGAGTGAATTGTTGTGATACTGTATGGTCACGTTCACTGTGATATGTCTGCAAGGTTTATGTACTAGAAATACATCATGCCCTGATCCTTGTGGATGTACATGCCATTGTATTACTGACGTCTCATGTTCACTACAAGCGCACTGCCGCAGTTGGCAGTGAATGTATGTTATACTATAACTCAATAAAAAGAATTTTTAAAAAATCTTACCTGCAGCGCAGGTGTAACGCTTCCAGGCAGTCGCTCTCATAAGCATACAAACATACAGTCCAGACTCTTATTAAGGCTGTTATTATTGTCAATTCCTCCCCCAAGTGAGCTTGCACTTGCAGCCGGCACGTTATTTGACATTCCGTTCTGATCATAATCCTCGTCTCCGGTCCTGACATAGAATTCAGGATCCGTAATTTCAAGTGCAAGAAGCAAAGCCTTCTGTAGAGCCAACTGTGCAGTGCAGTCTCCTAAAGACAGCGTGTGAGTTGTTTGAGACCGGAATACGCCATCCAACATAACACTAATAACGATGGCACATGCCACCAAGTATTGTTTCTTAAAACCTATAGCAGGTTGAGCTGAACCTTCAGTGTAATTAATATTTTTATACTGGTCAAGAGGCAGAACAGAGGCGGGCAAAAGGTGAACATGCTCCTACCATAGAAATTCTTGTGTCTGCAAACAAGGGTCAAAGACAAAGTCCTGTCAAGGATGTAACCAATTGAATCCATCTGGGATGGGGCACTTTAGCATTAGGTACGCTCAGGGCTTTAAGTGGGATGAAAAAACTGGTGGGTCTCTCAAAGGGGCGAGGCCAATGTAATTGAGGGCGTGGCTTAAAACACGTAAGCTAAAAATATGTGCTCAGCATAGTGTGCCGCCCAACTTGTATTTTGCGGTTACTGTCATTGCATCCAGATATATGATACAACAAATAACATCATACCTACAACAAGTCAGAACTATTGGCTTCGTCATTGGTTGTTAGTTGAATAAGATAAATAAGCAGCACCTGTGGCTTATAGATAATATTGAAAAAGCGTCCACTTAAAGCCCTGGTGACACCACAACAATGTTGCTGCTCCTAAGTTTCAAAAAGAGCAGGGAAATCGAGGGAGAAAATTACTCTCTTTCAAAGATTTCCCTTCTCCTACACCGCTCACCTGGCATGACATCATGCTGTAACTTCTCCACTAGTGAGAAGTGAGCAGTGTGAGCACGAGCATATGATATGCCTGCTGTCACTGCAGTCTAGAAAAAAATGGACCGCCTATGCCAGGGCATAATCAGAGCTCAATACAGACCCGTTTCGAGGTCCCCTTTAAAAAAACGCCGGTGCCCAGCCCTGGTAAGACCCCGCCAACTTAAAACCCTGGTCACGCTAGCTTTGGTAACAGCCTCTAATGGTGGCATGGGTGTAACAACAATAATGCATTTTCCTTGAGAAAATGGCTGTTATTTAAGGATAGCCTTCTGCACAGCAGTGAGTATTTTTTTAGTTTAAAGGAAAAAAGCATTTCCGCTCAGGAATATAAATGCAATTTATATGCTACAGTCACTTTTTCACCTTCATTAAAGCTGATGTATGTAAATCGAATTACACCTCGTAAAATACTGATGGCCAGGTTCGTGGTATTGAAACGTGTATGCTAGTGACGTGTTTCAATTTAGTCAGATTGTAAAGATTTGAGCGTATAAATGTGTTCTGATATCCACCATGCAGTGGAAAAATCAGGGTGTATTAGTTCATAAAGTAGTTTAATGCATTGTGCATAATCAGGTATCTATGTTCTGCCAAATTCAGAAATGCTAGCAGGGACTGCAATTTTTTAAACATATTTTGAGATTGCACATTTGGACATTTCTCCATAAAATGAGGGGCAGACTTTTTCCCTTATGAGTGAGTTCATATCCTAGGAAAAGAACACGTAGAAAAGCTATATTAGATTTTTTAAAGTGGATCTTGTAGCCAAGTTCAGCCAATCCCAATATTATGCAATCTACTCTGGCTAAGTTGGTATTCAATTAATCGTCCATTAAGTAAGTAACATCTACGTGGGACAGTGCGTCAGTGTCAATATCAAGAAGAATCAACATAAAATGTGCAGCAAAAACTCCTGGGATATTCTTAAAACCCATAGGAAGTCGTGAGTATCGCATTTGAAATTCAAGGAGCCAAATTGGAAGACTATATCTTTAATCGGTGCTTCAGTGTCCCATTTGATGGGATATTGGGGCTGTACTTGCAGGGTGAACCGTATAGGTATGGCCTGATAAGGGGAATCCTTATCCCAGCCAACATGATTGCAGTAAAGTACAGGGGCCAATGCAATTGCCCATTTGGCTGCATAAGCTTGTTTGACTTCATCAGGGACTAAAATTTTGCTTTAATGGTGCATTTAACATTTTTTTTTTTTTTTAAATATATTTTTATTGCAGAGTTATAAACAGCAGGAAAAAGTAATCAGCCAGTACATTTGTGGGCCCCTCCCACTAGTAACAGTTCACAATTGTACACAGCCATTCAGCCCGCATCCCGGAGGCCGGGCGGCATATCAGATCGCTCCGGAGGAGCACAACACAGTGTACGTCCCATTGGGACCCTGGCGAAAGGTCGTTTTAAGTATCTGCTTTTACCCCCCCACCCGCAACAACAGTCCCGTCAGCCAACTCCGAGGTATCAACGTAATCGCCCCCATCGGGGCCTGCTCTAGGCTATTCGGGCCTTCGTGCCAGGCCGTTCCAACCACTCAATCCGCCCGCCACTCAATACCCCCAGTCCCAGTAGATCCAGGCCTCCACCAGCAACCCTCCAACGGCTTCCGGCCCTCCCCAACCCCCCCTACAACTAACCCCCCCAACGCCCCCCCCCCCCTGGCAACTGCTAAGGTGCGTGTTTCGCTCTACTGAACTGGATGGTTCCACTACAGTGCGTGATGTCATACTCCTGTGTTCGCCCCGCGGTGTCCAGCGGCTTAGTCCTCGCCGTCTTCATCCTCAACCAAAGCATCCCGCAGAGCCTGTACCACTAACTCCCACGCACGCGCTGCATCCAGAGCCTTCTCATTCCCCAGCTTCACTGCTTGCTTCATCCGGAGCACGCTCTCGCAGTCAGACCATCGCAGCAACTCATTCTTCCACCTACGCAGTGAGGGACCCCCCCTGGCCTTCCAGTGCCACGATATTTCCCTTTGAGCCAATATCAGACCCAGATCTATAAATTTACTGGTCACCTTGGTGTGCTTAGTATGTGGGAACCAGAGCATCAGACACGTCGCCATGTCGAAGTCTACCTCCCTGTCAGTCACTTCATTCAGGAGGTCCCCTACCTCCGCCCAATAAGTTCCCAGTTGCGGACACCCCCAAAACAAGTGGTCCATGTCCGCCCCTAGGGACGAGCACCGGGGGCAACAGGCATCCGGCACCCTAAAGTGCCGCTGTAGTTTTTCTGGAGTCAGGTAGGCCCTATGGAGCACATAAAAATGGACCTGCTGAAAGCGCGCATTCCTAGTGCCCTTCCACGTGCGTCGCAGGATATGGCCCCATGCCGTATCCGGTATGGGCCGGCCAACGCTCTCCTCCCACTTAGCCTTGAGCCCATGGAGTGGTTCCAGCCCATCGTTCAGCATCCTGTTATGGAGGCACGTCACAGCTTTGAATGTACCAGCCGCCATCACCACATATTGGCATGCCATAGTCGTCGCGGGTTCCAGGAGCCCCTCCTTCCAGTGCTTTTGCACGGCAGCCACTATAGCCGCGTGCAGTAGGAAGCCCCCTTCAGGCAGTCCGAACTGGTCCCGGAGCACGTCGAACGGTGCCAACGCCCCATCTATATACAAGTCACCCACCACCTGCAACCCCGCGTCCTCCCAATCCATCAGCGGGGACCAGTCCCCTCCGTGCGGCAAAGCTGTCAACATCCCGATCGGGATCTCCGGGGCATAAGGCCGCGATGCTCTCGCTCTCCGAAGGCTCCTCTGCCAGCACAGCCGGAGCGTCCGCTCCTCCATGGTGAGGGCCCGTAATTCGAGCCGTTGCTGCATAATGATGTACGACAGCACGTGGCGCTGTATCCCCCGACCCCGGTCTTCCTCCGGCCCCCGGAACACCCTGGCTACATTCTGCGTTAGGACCTGCAACTGCGCCGCTAAATAATATAGCTCAAGATCGGGTACAGCCATGCCCCCCTCCAGCTTGGGGCGAAGGAGCGTGCTCAAGGCTACCCTGCGACGACCATGCCCCCACAGAAAGCCAATAATCATTGACCGCAGGTCCCTAAACACCCCCTGGGGAATCCAAACCGGTAGCGTTCGGAAATAATAAAGGAAGCGCGGGAGCGCCACCATTTTCAACAATGCTATCCTGCCCAGGACTGTCAGCGGTAGGGTCGACCAGAAAGACAAGCTACCCCGCAGTGACCGGACACAACGGCCAATGTTGCCCTCCAGGAGGTCGGCGGCCGAGTGGTAGATGCGGACACCCAAGTAGACGATGCAAGAGGGCTCCCACGTCACACCCAGGTCGCTGCTAGGGGCTGGCGATCCCGCTCTCAGCGGAAACACGCAGGTCTTTGCCCAATTGACCCTAAGGCCCGACAATCGGCCGAACTCGGACAGCAGAGCCATCGCTCCGACCAATGCCCCCGAGGTGTCTGCTAGGTACAGGAGCAGGTCATCCGCATAAAGCGATATATAATGCCATTGCCCATCCCCCACTACTCCCGCGTAACGGTCGCCGGACCTCGCATGGACCGCCAAGGGTTCCATCGCCAGGGCAAACAATAGAGGGGAGAGAGAGCATCCCTGTCGTGTTCCCCTGCCCACCGGATACGCGGCGGATACCAGGCCGCCCAATCGTACCCTCGCCGTCGCCGAGTTATACAAGACCCTCGTCCACCTCCTAAACCCATCGCCCATGCCAAACCGCTCCAGCACTCCATCCAGGAAAGGCCATTCCAAACTATCGAAGGCCTTCTCAATATCCACGGACAGTACCGCTGGCGACCCCTCCCCTTCCAAGATGGCGTCCATTATTCCCACTAGGCGGCGGATATTCATTGCCGTGCTCCTCGTGGGTATAAACCCGGCCTGGTCCCTGTGCACCAGGCCCGTCATGTGCGGGGCCAGTCTAGTGGCTAGGATGCGACTCAGGATCTTGTAATCCACCGTCAGCATGGACAGTGGGCGATAAGACCTCACGTCCGCGGCATCCCGGCCAGGCTTGAGGAGTGGTACTATCAAGGCCTCCCGCATGGAGGCAGGCAACACCCCCTTCTCGAAGGCCTCCGTATATACCACCAGCAGCCTGGGCGCCAGAGCGTCTACATAGTGCTGATAGAACTCGATTGGGAGTCCGTCCACCCCTGGTGTCTTGTTACGGGCCATATGTTTGATAGCCACTCGAATTTCCGTTAGCGTGATCGGGCTACCCAGGTCCTTCGCGTCGCCCTCGTCCAAGACCGAAAGCGGCCTCTCCCCCAGGTACTCCACGATGTCCTGCACCCCCACTCCCAGCTGACTCCGGTACAATTCCTCATAGTAACCCCGAAAGCGGTCCACTACAGCTGCCTGAGAGTACACCATCTCTCCCTGTGCGTCAATAATGCTGAGGATCGGGCAACCCCTAAGTTCCGGGCTAGCTAATCTGGCCAAGAGGGTACCCACCTTGTCCCTTTCTGCGTGCGCCCTAATCATGTACTGCCTGTAATCATAGCATCTCAAGCGTCCCGTCTCCGCGGCTACCACTTCCTTCGCGTCCAGTAACTGGGCCTGTAAATCTGGCCTAGTTGGCCTGCGGCGTTCCAGGTCCCTCAAAGTCTCCTCCGCTTTCATTAGGTCATTCAGCACAGTCGTTCGAGCATTCGAGAACCTACCCAGGCACACCCCTCTCACCACCACTTTCATTGCATCCCATTCAACAGACCTGCTCGTCGCCGTTCCGTCGTTCACACCGAAATAACTATCAATGCCCTGCCGGACCGCATCGTCGAACACAGAATCCTCTAGCGTCTCCGGCCGAAGCCGCCATGTTGGAATTACTGAGCGCTCCCTCTGCCATTGAATATGCACCAACAGGGGGTTATGATCAGATATCGTCCTAGCAAGGTACTCAGCATGGGTGATCAATGGTGCTAGGGAGCCCCCACAAAGCACCGAATCAATCCTAACATGTAAATCATGTAAGGCAGAATAAAAGGAGTAATCCCTGGTTCCCCTGTGCCTCTCCCTCCAGACATCCAGCAACCCCCACCGTTCTTGCCAGTCCTTCCTGTGCGCGGCCAGCCTGCGCACAGGAGAGTCTACTAGGGGGGGATGGGACCTATCCAGAGCCACATCCGTAATTGAATTGAAGTCCCCCCCTAATACTATCGGACCCGCCAGGAAAGAGGCCAAGGACCCCGAGAGGCCATCAAAGTATCGGCCTTGGTCAGTGTTAGGTGCATAAACACAACATAAAACCACATCCCGTCCATACAGTCTCCCCTCCACCGCTACAAACCTGCCATCCGGATCTATTACCTGATTCAGGACCTGGAAGGGGATCCCCGCCCTCACCCAGATCAAGACCCCCCTGGCATACGCTGAATAAGTGGTGCCAAAAACCTGGCCCGCCATCTTTTCTGCAAGGCAGCGCACTCTTTTTTAGTGAGGTGAGTCTCCTGGAGCATAGCTATCTGAACCCCCCTGCGTACCAGGTATGCATGCACTTTGTGACGTTTCACCATAGTCCGCAGCCCCCGGACATTCCACGTTAGGCATTTCAAATTAGGTAATGTCCCCATTCCAAGTCCGTACAGTCCAATTCACACTCCAACGGTCCATGACCCCCCCAATGCAGTTGCCCCCCCCCCAACAACCCCAAAACTGAAACATTCCCCAACCCCCACTCCCCAGGACAGAGCATACGAACCCAATGGCCGCCCCCATCCAAACCTTGAACCAACTGCTCGCACACTTACCCTGTGGTCTCCACCACAGTCGGCCTTAAGGGCCTAGGGGGGGTGAGTCGCCGCCGACCCCAGCCAGCGGAGCCCGCGTCCGCCCTTCATCCCCTCAGATACACTCCGTACCCCCACCCGGCAACAGGATATCACCCTACCATGAAGTCCCGATCAAGACCAAAGTCCGTCTTAGCCGCAGATAATATTATCCGAAGTCTGTGGGGTCACTGTCGGCCCCTTCTGGCTCTCTGCCTCCGAAAGTTCCTCTCCTGTTCTGCTGCCCTCTCCTCCCGAGTCCGTTTCGGCTCGTTCACTATTCTGTTGCGACCCTGTAATGGCCGCCGTCGCCGCGAGTGCGTCCCTCTTCTCCGCCGCCATTTGGGCCTCCCGCTTCTCCCGCTGGCGCCTGTTGCGGGACCTGATACGTTGTGACTGCCGCACCCGGGGCTGCTTGGGCTGGTCTCGCCTACTTTGGTGTGTCCTGTCCGTCCCCGCTCTGTACAACTCAAGCCAGTGCCAAACTTCGTCCGGAGTTTGGAAAAAGTGTGTGGTGCCATCCAAGATAATCCGCAGCTTGGCCGGGTAGAGCAAGGAGTACTGAATGCCTTCCTCCCTGAGCTCCTTCTTCACAGCAAGGAACGATGCCCTGTCCTTCTGGACCGCCTGCGTGTAGTCCGGAAATATCGTCACCTTGCTGTTCTCCACCCCATAAGGGCCCGACATCCTGGCCCGCTGGATGAGAAGGTCTCGGTCTTTGTAATGGAGGAGCCGCACCACCATTGGACGGGGGGGGCGGCCAAGCCCCGGCGGGCGAGCGGGCACCCGGTGGGCTCGCTCCAGAGTGAAAAATGGAGTAAGCCCCTCCGGCGCCACCACAGTGCGGAACCAGTTCTCCATGTAGGCCACCGCATCCTCCCCCTCAATCCGTTCCGGCAGGCCTACGACCCGCACGTTGTTCCGCCTATTGCGGCCTTCGGCATCCTCCGCCCTCCGTTCCAGAGTGTCCAGCCGGGCCAAAATGTCTGCAATCCTGTGCTCCGCGGTCACCACCGAGGGCTTCAGGTCCAGCAACAGTTGGTCATGATCCTTGACCCGATCCGCCAGCTTCGCGTGATCCGCACGTAGCAGCCCCAGGCCCGTGGCCACTTGGGCAATGTCGTTATGTAACGCCTCCTTGGTGGAGGTGATCGCCTCAAGGATGGCATCCAAGCGCCGGTTCAGCCGCTGTTCTTGGTCAAGCTCCGGGGAGGGACTCTCACTCAACCGGGTCGATGTCGCCGAGTCCCCTTCGCGGCTCCCGGGTGTCGGCCCTCCGATCGCCGCCATGTCAGGGCGCTGCGTCACAAGTCCGGCCACCCTGTCTGTGGGGCGCTCTCGTGGGCCCGTGCCGAGCACCGGGCACCAGGCAGCACAATGTCACCGCCAATGGTCTCAGGAGCAATGACCAGGCGGATGAGCTCCGGTCCGTCACCCCCACTAGTCCGGTGGGGGGAGGATGAGTCACGGGACGGCGGCCGACGAGGGCCCCGGGTCCCCTGGGTGAATCGGGCAGCGTCCCCCGGTCTCAAGGCTTCGCGCCGCCAATCCCAGTGCGTCGGGCAGTCGGGTGCAGGGTCCCTCTCTGCTTGGCGACAGCCGGACTCAGGGCTGTAGTTCGGGACCATCCGATCTCCTCGCCGCCATTTTCTTCACACCCTGGTCTACACCTCGGCCGCCTCTTCCTCGATCTCCTCGGGGCCAGCAGTCCCCCAGCAATCAACCGATTATGTCCAGCTGTCCCCCTACACTTCAGAGGGCAGGAACGTCTTCTCCGGGTCGCCTGGGGTCCCGAAAAACAGGAGAATTAGCGGGAATCCGCGCGGAGCTACGAGCTCACGCCGCCATCCCGATCGGCGTCCAAGCCACGCCCCCAATGGTGCATTTAACATCACCTTTAATTTGAATATCTAAGTGATATAATCTATCTGGAGGGGTGACACATGTATCCCCAGTTTTAACTCTAAGAAAGGTATCAGTTGCTTTCAACTACCAGAAACTCTCAGAGATTCCGTCATACTATGGTAACTTCTGCTGCGCTGTTGAGGACAGTCACCGCCCAGCTCCTGTTCAGTAGGAGGGTTCTCAATGTCTGTAGCATATTTAGCAGTCAAATACTCAACTTTCCTTTTCTAAAATGGGGTTTTATATTTCGGATTCTTGTCCTCCTTCTTTATCTTCATATCAGACGAGCGTTGTGTCTCCCTTTTTGATTTTACATACTCTTCCTCTCTGCGTTCAGATCATTCTCCTCTGTCATACCGTTATTCAGATGATTCCTGAAAGGAATGAGAAGATTGTGTATCACAAACCTGATACCTGTCTGGAGTCTTGATTTTAGTGCAATCACAAATATTGTACCGTCATTAAGAGGACTCTGGGAGTGGAGAACCTCTGCAAGGTTTACCTTTCTGTTGTTTAGATTGATCCCATGGTTTTTTAACAAACACACAGGCTAGTCTGGCATCCTTGTCAGTGCTTGGCTTGCCAAGTGATGATGCAGAAGGTCTGGTTCCCAAATGATTGCGTCCCAAAGATGTATATACATTGGTAATTATTATAGGCAACTCACGTTTGCGGCCAGCTAATGCCACCGATGTAAGTCACTGGGGTGTAGCCAGAGATACTGCATCACCATTAACATTAGAAAGAATAATTTCGGAGAATATGGGAAAATGACCCAATAGCTTCATCCCCAAATATAGGGCAGGACCTTGCCCATGTTTATTCTGTATCTGTTTGAGAACGTTTGGTAACAGTCATCGAGGGTGTGCCATGATAGATAGTATAGACAGTGGCAAAAGTTGTTCCCCAGGTATTAAAGTCTCCAAAAGTGGGTCCCGTAAGGGGAAACACAGCATCAAGTTGATAGATTTTTGGGGCAATCCAAAATGTAATTTCCTCACAATTAGTGGGTCTTTTGCCTATAACTGAGTGAACAATTGCAGGACTAATAACAGGCGCTACAAGCAATGGGCTTGTGCTTGTAGAATAATTCTAGCTGGAGCAGCTAATAATGTACCCAAAATAAATTGAGTTAGGCACCTGTATAAGGCGCAAAGAACATTGTACAAACCACGGGTTTGTAGAAGATTTAAATTGCCTACATTAGGGTATGGTGTTTATTCAGCTAATGCGGGAATTTGCCCCCTCATTACTAAGGGGGCTGATTCAAACTTGCCCTAGCACATGGGGAAGGTCACCTTTAATCAAAGTCTGGTGTTCCTAGACAGTAAGAGGAATTTCAACAAGTACATAAGGTCTGTAGTCAGGAGGTTCCTGTGGGGCAGTGTATTCTTGAAAAATTATAGTGTTAGCATCCACTGCTGGAAATGTGACCCAAGAATAAAAAACTTCAAAGCGGCATGCAGCATCCGCTTCTACTACAAAGATTACATGAGCACCCACGTTAGGGACTTCATGTTTTGTTAAATTTGCATAAACTGCTGGTCAGCAGTTGGCCGCAATATTTACAGGTTGCACCATGTGAAATCAGAAACTGATTGAAAGTATACCATAAACTGGGAGGATACCTCAACACCACGGACGTCTCCAGTAAAAGGTGCAAGGGTATTGTGGACAAGCATAAGCACTACTCAAGGTTTCCGCAAATAAGTACCTGACCAAACGTTGGTGGTACCATATTGCAGGGATTCTGCTCAGGAACAGAGGTATGCTTGGGAACATAGAATATAAGCAATAAGAGACTGAGTTGACATAACACCTCAGTATCTATGAGCCCCAGTCCTACTAGCTAAAGTGCCTCACTTTTCCTCCTAACCTTGCCAGAGAAACAAGTGATTTGGCACCCCAGAACACAACCCTCTCAACCCTCTCAGGGATCTTGGTAACAGGACACACCCTTTTGATCTCTTATTCGTACTTGTCCACAATAAGGTAAAAAAGAGACATGAAGGAAGCTTGCAATGTTTATTTAAACAATCTTGCCACAATTAGAAAATACACTGTTGTCAATAATATCATCAGCATGGTGAATAAACCATAAAAAGCCATCTGACAGATCTGTCTAAACCCTCCTGTACTACTGAAGCTAAGTGGGTTTATATTATAAATCTCTTGGTTTAGTGGCGGACCCCATACCCACGTGGATGTTCTACATCTCAGCTGAAACAGCACTCTTGTCTCAGAACCTTCGCTCTGTGTGTCTGTTTTTTCAGAATCCCTGTCCTCAGTTATATGTCAAGATATGTGTATTCCAAAGAGCAACTGCATTCTTTTATTATGTCTAGTTGCTAGTGTCTGACCAGAGAGAATAATGAGGGGCGGTGTGGTTTGACCTTGCCTACGCTGTTCAAACCTAATTCCATGAAAAAAGTAGAATACGAAAACATGTGCTGGTTCTGTGTGAAAATACAATGTGGCACAAAGGCAAGCGTGATATTTAGTAATGTGTGCAAAAATAAAAGCAGCCTACAACGTACACAATTAGGCCAACATAGGTAAAATGGCAATGGGCCATACTAGAAACACATGACAGCCCATGATAACTGCCTTTCCATATAGCCTAATTGATTCCAATGTTGAACTAGGGGAGCCAAACTCTTGTGGTTGTGAATAGCTGATTTGTGCTTGCTGTATCTTACTTGGAATTCTCTACCTGTCTCGCCTTTGTACCCTAGGCCACATGGGCACAAAATGAGGTATATCACATTGGCGGATCTGGACTTTGTCATGTTGGTCAAGGTAATAGTCTTTTTACCCAACTATAATCTGATTGAAGACAGTGGCTCCTTCACATGCAGCACAAAACACAAGGAGAGCAAGGGAAAATAAATGGAGCCACTCTTGGTCCCCTGGGTATTGAGGAAACAATTCAACATCAAAAGAGTGATTCCTTCGTGCAAGAAGAGCTGGCAGGAGAAGTCACTACTGGGTTTTTAAGAAGAACCCTTGCTCACCAACCTAGTTGGTATCATGCTTCATCATTGGGTTCCCACCAGAGAGGCCGAGTGCCCCTCTGGGGTACAACGCCTGTTTACAGCGGAGCTGGGTTTTTTTATTTTGAAAAGTGCGAAACGTAGTTCACAATTTTGGTGGAACTTGTCTAAATGGGCAGTGGGTACGTAACCCAAGCCCTTGTTCAATACCGTTTTTTCAGTGGGCGTGGGACTTAATTTGGATACATTTGTGCTGTTCCGGGGACTCACTGCGAATGTTGTTCCCTACTGGGTCCTCCTCTTCCCCTCCTGCCCCTTTCTAAAAAAAGGCGGCCTATATGTGTTCTGAGGAAACTGTGGGGCTTGCATGAAAGCTGGGTTCCAGCCCATCATAGGGAACTGTTGATGCTGGAAGTGACTTGGAAATCCCCCAACCCCCGATGTGGGAAAAGGGTGCCAGGGTTGATGGTGATTCTGGTATCTATAGCTACTCCACTCGAACCACTATTAGTGGAGTTGCATTCTCACAGAGGTCTGAGTTATTCATATTTTTGAGGGAGGAATATACTCTGGGTCTGCATAGGGGTAGACCTTGTTAAACGCAAAGCGTTCAAGGTCTTTTTGAAATTTCTGGACCTTTGATTGCGTCAGATTCTCTTTGTATTCATTCACTTCTTTATAAAGCTCATCCAATTTTTTCTTGAAAGCTGTCAGTGTCGTTTTAAAGTGGGTCTCAGTTTGCTGTATTTCCGCTAACATAGCGTCAGATAATCTTAACGCAGTCTTTATAATCAGCACCAGCCAGTCGCGGGTACAGTGCCCACAGGTTAAATCTGCACAACTTATGGATATACAGAGAAGAGCATGCATGGCAGCATGAGCACAATCACCTATATATTGGCGCTTGAATTCCTTGCCTGTACATAATCTATAATATGGCATGTTTGTCTTGATGTGTGTTTTTTCTTACAGAGTCATGTTGCTTTCAGAAATCCTGAGGGCTTCCTAAACCGTGAGTTGTACGGAATTTGATGTCACAGGTTACGGTGCACATTAGCGTGTGCATACTGCGTGACATTGGTCCTTAACCCCTTCCATGCTGATGACGAACCCCAGCCGTCATGCACTACGGTGCTCGTGTGCTGATGACGGCTGGGGTTCGTCACGGCCCGCCCCTGTTCGTGCTGTTTACAGCACACCAGGGGAATCGCGGCCGCATGGAAAGGGTTAATAAAGCCTCGCTATTGGCATGAGTAGGCTGAAACATGTAGACCGCTTTCTTTATTATCACTTTATGATGCGTCTGGCCAATCTAACCAGTTTTATACATCTACCTCACCAATTTTTAATCTTGCCTTATTTCTCCACGAAGGTAATCGGGAAGAGAGCCGCCCCCACAGACGCTCCGACACCCGGAAGCAAATGTGGAACGAAGGAATGGCGACACATTGAAAGAACAGCAGGAAATGGTATTCCTTACTGTGAACTAAGAAAATAATTAGAAAAATTCAGCAGAAAGATCGAGAACAGAGAGGACAGAACTGCTCACAATGGACGGTGTAGTATGATGTCCTACCCCAAAAGTATTCAGCCCTGATGAAGACCACATATGAAAACACCACCTGGTCCGACAACAAGAAGGTCGAAACGCGTTGGCAATAAATAGTGGTTCGGAGGACTTTATGTACTTCAGATTCCCCTCATGGGAACGAACAGTGGACAGGATTAAATTCCCCTACGAGCATAAATGTTTAAAAATAGACCCCCGACCCTATATAGGACCTGAACAATAGTTACAACTGAGGGATATAATAAGATTTGACCCCAGTCAGACAGTTTCGATAGTGGAAGTAGCACAAAGAGGAGAAAACTACCTCTCTTTGACAAAATCGAGTATTGATTGTGTGTATAATGATTTATTAGGAACCTTTTCTCCAACTTGTCTGGAATGAAATCACGTTAAAATTGGAAATGAATATATGGTGTCCATTCAATGTTTTTGTGTATATAGATGTTGTATGTTAATTTATGTAGTTTAAATGCGATGTATGATATAAAATAGGGAGAGTTGAATAGAAAAACATTTTGAAATGAAGGTGAATACCAATATATTTTTACAAAAAGACAAATAATGGAAAAATTATCTGCTTAAAAGCCCAAAGTCAATGAAAGGGACTTTTGTGGTTAAAACGAAAGAGTGTGATTTATGGTGTCAGAGGTATTATTGTTGATGAAATACAGTTTTTCCACGAATCATATTTTTTAGGACAAGTAAAGGCAATTTTAACATTTGCACCAGCACGTTTTCGCACTTTTCAAAATCAAAAAAACCTGCTCCGCTGTAATCAGGTGTTGAAGCACACCAGAGGGGCACTCGGCCTCTCTGGTGGGGAACCAGTGATGATCATGTGGAGAAGTGTGGCTCAATAGTTAGAGCGGCAGACCCTGATGCAGAGGTCTGGCCCTGACCAGGGTTCAATTCCTGCCTCAGGCGGGTCTTGGGCTAAATTTCCCCGGACCTGACAATTCTCACCTCGGTGCCTATTCTAATCATGGGTCCCACGCTGCCACTCTGGGCAATAGCTTGCTTAATCTCCACAACGGCCCCAACAGCGCCAGGATGCCTGGCCTCACCTTGGAGGGCCCAGGAGTGGACACTTCACATGGAAAGGCCAGGAGGGGTTCCAGAGCGGTATGTGTACAGCACCATGAAACCCCTTGGAGTGATATATACTATTTGCCTCGCCTTTTGGGTGAGGTTAGAGTAGCACACCATGCAGACAAGTCTCCTCTCTACCTCCTTGTTTCTATTCTGAAACATGCTTTCTCTGTTATAGTATCTCACTCATTTAAGGGAATCCCTAACCAAGCATCTAGGATACCCTCTATTGAAAAGTCTGTTCTTAAGGATCTCAGCGTTCTTTAGGAAGTCTTGGATATTTGTGCAGTTCCGGCTCAGTCGGAGGAACTGACTAAAGGGAATCCCTTGTTTTTGGCAGTGAGGATGGAAGTTATTGAAATGCAAAACCATGTTCCTAGCTGTTGGTTTCGTGAACAGGGAACCTTGGAGTTGTTGGTCCTGATTTTGAATCCAAATGTCATGGAGTTCTGCTCTTTCCCTGCTTGAGTTGCTGGAGGATTTGAGATTCTGATCACACAAATTGCTCTATAGGCAAAATTCTTCATGTTCTTCTTCCCCTCTCCAAATAAAGAAGATGTTGTTTATGTATCTTGACCAATGTTTGACATTTTTGTTAATCTCTATGTATCTCCCCTTCTCTGCTACACTTCAGCCTTGATTCCAGGGCCTCTCTTCTGTTTCTGTGGAGGGAGGAGTGACCTGCTGGAGGGGATCGTGGTAGGGGCAGCAGTCGGCACCCCCTCTCGCCCCCACCACTGCTTGCTTGGGTCACAGTAAGGGAGTGAGTGTTTGCTACCCCAGAATACCACAGCAGCAGCGGCAGGAGGGACAGTGGAACCTGTGCTGGCATTACCCCGGGAGGGGGGGCGGGTCGTCCTTCAACTGGACCCAACACAGTTCAGGGGGATGCATTTTGTGTCTGGACTTGGCCACAGTACTTTTGGTGAGGGGGACACCAGAGATGCAGATGCCCGGCTTTGTGTGAGGAGAAAAGAGTTACCAACAAAAATTAATACAGAGTTCCCCGGGCAAAGTCAGCCAAATGACTGGCATTAACCTCTCTCATCGAATCAGGCAGAAAGGGTGAATGTTGTGAACCCTTTTCGGAATTTGTAGGGATACCTCACACAGCTCACCGGTTGGACTACATTTGTAATCCCACCCGGTGATCGTCCAGCGTCATCATCGGTATCCTGCCCCTGCGACAGACTGGCGGTGCAATGCCTGTCGGGCAACAAAAGATGTTGCACTTTGGCGGGGATCTTCTATTCCTTCGCCAAAGGGTGTGTGGGTGTAAGGGGCCTAAAAAAGAAGGGGTTTATGGTTGTGCAAAAGTGAGCGTGGGTGAGATTAAAAAAAGTCAGTAGAGTCCAAAAAGATAGACTTTTAATGGTATGGCTCACTGCTTTATTAAAATAATAAGGGGTATAGAGGCGGAACAAGCAAGGTAGTCGAGCCTCATTCAACCCTTAGTGAGTCAATGGTCAACATGTTTCTCGCCAAGAAGGCAATTCGTCAGGACCAAAAAATGTGAATAGTGCTCATATAATTGCAGGGGATCCCTCAGTGATCAGGGGGATCCGGTATACGACCTGGTGTGTGTCGTATGGCAATCCTTCGTCAGGGCCCTTCCCAGAACTGAATGGGAGAGAGGAAGAGAAGGGTGTCATCAGAAGATTCTTTATGTATCTCTGTATCCCTCGGTGGAACTTACATGCACCTTAAGCATGCTAGTGTGGTGTAGCGAGGTGTCGATGGGTCTCTAGAGGTCCCATCGTGAAGAGATATGAGAGTGAGAGAGAGGCAGAAAGCCATTGTGAAGAACGTGGAAAACTCGCGTTCTGTGATTGTTACGAGTATACAATGGGTGGGCATGCCTGTGGTCTACCCTAGAAAATAGCATGCACAATAGTATCAGACACATTTAGCTGGCACTTTTCATGCGATAAAAATCTTGTGATATCAAAGGCTGTCACTAAGCCAATAGCCTGTATGGTTGCAAGCAGTATTTAAGACAACATTCGTGGGGAGAAAAACAATATATAGACACATCCTTGAACAATTCAAAGATAAACACTAGATGGCGTCAGTGTGTTTGCAGGAGACTAACCTTAACGTGAACCATAAAACATGCCAGGATATTATGGTGTTAATGAACCCAGTTATGACCTTACCCGTATTCTTTACTCGGGAAGCTCCCTCGCGCTGACCTGGTGGGGCCAGAACTTGGTGTGAAACACCTAAAAGGAGCAAGTGTTGCCGCCGGGTTAGGGGCTGGGCGGTCAGCGCGTCTTGCCGATTTCTCGCTTAGAGCTCGGTCCCTGCCGCGGCGATCAGAAAGGAACGCACGCGGAGGGAGTAACACGGAGCATTTCGCCTTACCTGGTAGTTCTTGGCAGAGGGCGTCTAGGCACCTACCCCTCCCACTACGGACGATACCGCAGGACAGCCGGTGGAGCTGCAACGTCCGTAGACTCTGTTTAAGACCGAGGAGTGCGGCCATTAAAGTGGGCGTGTTCAGGGCGTGTTGCTAGGCAACGGAACGCCGTGGGTGAACATCGAAGATTCCCTCGCTGTATGGCGAGGAGGGACAGAATGCTGAGTGCCATCTTGGAAGGGGGTAGTGATGTAGACATGCTGTCGATATTACTGGGGAGATCGTAGGGTGCGCATTTACAGATCCCTCTGAGTTGATGACAGAGACAGGGGTAATTCAAGTTCCTTGTTCGAAAAGTTATGGCATATACAGGACAAAGTGGTCCCAGCATTTCAGCTATCTGGTGAGCATTGTCCAGGGCACCGCATCATTCAGACCATTTTCGTCGGTGTGTAGACGGTGCACCCATCTCTGCTCCAGTCTAAAAAGGGCTTGTTGATTCATTCCCGGGTTGGCATTCTAAGACAGTCCACTGTATGTCTTCAGTGGTGTGTTTGTATTCTTTACAGTGGTCGTAGAGCCTGGTGTGTGTTTTTGTACATCGGATATTGCTATTGTGTTCCATTATGCGTTGTTTGACAGGACGCATCGTCATCCCGATGTACAGCATTTTGCAAGGGCACACCAAGATATATATACATCTCGAGCTGTTACAGTTGGTGTGTTTGTTTATAGTCCAGATGAAATCCCCTGGGAGTTCAATCGTTTTACCTTGGATAGTTTGGGGGCATGCTACACAGGAACCACATCTGTAGTGTCCAGTGACAGGGGGAAGATCCCATAAAGTCCTGACTGGTCGGGTTTGTGATTTCTTTGGGCGGGTATGGATCAGTGTATCCTTTAGATTGGCGGTCCTCTTGAAAGCAAACCGTGGTCGTGCCAGTTCCATCCCTGCAGAATTTAAGATACCCCAATGTGTGGTCACAGCTTTTTTGATGAATGACGAATGCCTGGTATAGGAGGTGACACAGGTGATAGTGTCGTCTGGTTCTTTAGGGTGAACCTCGAGAAGGGCATCCCTGTTGTTGTTCAGTGCTCGTTTGAACGATTTCTTCAACAACCGGGTAGGGTACCCTCTGTCCTGAAGCTTATGTTGCAGGGTCTGAGCCTCTTGTTTAAAGTTTTGGACAGAGCTACAGTTCCTCCGTATTCTAAGAAATTGCCCAAAAGGCAAATTGTCTCGCAGAGCTTTTGTATGGTGGCTTTGGTAGAGGAGTAAACTGTTTCTGTCAGTATCCTTCTTGTACAGCGAGGTAGTGATTGCTTCAGATTCTAGATTGATGGTTAGATCGAGAAAAGGTATTGATGTTTCGGAGATAGTACCGGTAAATTTCAGGAAGGGGTCTTGTAAATTAATCCATTCACAGAAGGCTTCACAGCTCGGACGGTCCCCTTTCCAGAAGATCAAGATGTCGTCAATATAGCGACGCCAGAGAGTGAGGTTCTCTCGGTATGGGTTGTGCTCTGGGGGGTAGATGTACTTTTTTTCAAACGAGGCCATGTAGATGCACGCCAGGCTCGGCGCGAAGGTAGAACCCATAGAGGTACCCCGGACCTGGTGGTATAACTGGGACTCGTACCTTAAGAAATTCTCGGTCAGAGCAATATGGGCAAGCTACATAATGAAGGCTATCGGTGTTGGGGACAGCCATTCTTCTTCTCGCATCAATGAATCGACTGCTTCCAGAGTCGATTGTTGCGGAATGTTCGTATATAGTGCCTCCACGTCGAGGGTGAGCAGCAGGTCAGTGTCTTCTCTCCCATCAATATCTGCGATCAGACGGAGTACGTCCCTGGTATCTTGCAGGTAAGATGGTATCTGTTTGACATAGGGTTGAAAAAAGGCATCGCAGAATTGCGAAAGCGGTTCTAACAATGACCCAATTCCAGAAACAATCGGTCTCCCCGGAACTGGGGAGATGCCTTTGTGTATTTTGGGGAGAGTATAAAAGTAAGGGGTGACAGGATCCGGTGTCACCAAGAAGTCTGCCTCCTTCTTACTAATCCACTCATTAGTCTCCCCCTCAATGACAAGGCCCATGATGGTGGTGGTAAGTCGTTTGGTTGGGTCCCCCAGGAGAGGTCTATAGTGATTGGTGTTTGCCAGTTGTCTCCTGCACTCACGATCATAGTCCTCGTAATTCTGTATGACCGTGGCGCCCCCCTTGTCTGCCTGTTTTATGACGATTGAATCGTCTCGACCTAGATCATTAGATGCTAGTCGTTCTGCATTGGAAAGATTATGAAAGGTTCTGGTCGGCGGTATGTCCCGCATGCTCCTCAGGACCGCCCGTTCAAAAGTAAGGACTTCGGGTGGTACCATCCCATCAGTGGGGGTAAAGGTGGAGGGTTTTCTCAGACCCGTGTCAAAATCCGGACTTTCAGGTTGGTTTTCGAAGAAAGCCCGAAGGCGAATCTTCCTAAAAAATTGTTTGAGCTCGATCATCTCTTGGAATGTATCAGGAGTTGGTGTAGGGACAAATCCAAGGCCCTTCTCTAAGACCTTCGTCTCGGTTGGTGTCAGAGTTCTGTTTGATAGATTGACAATTAGGCTCGTCTCCCCCTGGACGCTGTGCTCCTGGTCTCCATTGCTGCTGGTGCTGATGTTTGGTCCTGCCAGACCGATTCCAGCTCACGCAGCACCATGATTGCCACACTCCCTCACTTAGTGAACGACGAGCAGTTAGCCGCAGATAAGGGAACTGCTGGGTTGCTTGAGAAGGGCTGAGCTTTGAGTAATGTGGCATAGGCAGAGCTGTGCTGTGGGACCCCATCCGCACAGTTGCTGGGCGTATCTGTGCTGCCTCGCGGAGGACCGCTCGATATGGCAGCGTCACGGGGTAAGAAAGTCCGTTCTTTAAAAGACATGCTCACACACCATGAATGCCACTGAAGCTGCCCAGCCGTCTCAATGATCCACACTAGGGAAGGGGGGGGTGGAAGCAGCCCCACTAACAAGGTCCTTCATGGAGACGTTGTTCACCTCCCTGCGAGAAAATATCCAATCAGTCAAGCAAGAACTGTTGCCTGACCTTAGAGACATCAAACATGAGCTTCTTGAAGTTGGCAAGAGGGTCTCAACACTCGAGGATAATGAGAGGTGTGGAACTCAAACACCTGTGGCAAATGGTTTGCCTACATGAGCAGTTCACAACCCTTCAGGCCCATGTGAAAGACTTTGAAAACTGCTCACATAGAAACAACATTTGTATGTGGGGGTCACTGAAGGGAGCGGTGCAAACTGATTTTATGGCTTATGTTCTGGCTCCTTTTTGCCTGATTCTGGACTTCGGAGCCGAGACTACTATATGTCTGGGTAGGGTCCACTGAGTGAACCACGCTGGCACGGGAGGGGCACGTTCACTAGACATCCTTGTGTATATCCATGGCTTTCAGCTCAAGGAGACTATGTGCCAGGGTAGGCACACCCACCCTGTCCAATTCAGAGACCACAAGCTAGAGCTGTACCAGGACCTTTCAGCCTTGACCCTTCAGAAGCGCAGAGCCTTTAGTTTCATCACAGTGTTTTTCAAAAACAACGGAATCTCCTACAGCTGGGGCCATTCGTTCCGACTAGTCTTCCACTGGGGAGACACCAAGCATCAGCTGCAGAAGGTGGAAGAAGCACAGTGCTTATATACCATGCCGAAATAGGATGGACAGAATTTGCCGTTCAGATCTCCTACGAACAGTGAGGAAGGGCCACACGGGTGGCAACAGATTTGGAAGTCACCAGAAGGTCTTTGCCCAGACCTTGAAACTATTGCCCATGAGTGACTACCATTCATAAACAGTCTCTCTGGTGACCCGGAGAAACAAGACTGGCTCCGCACCTACCATTGCAGTGAGAGGTCTCGAAATCTAGCAGAGACCCACTGAATGCACCGGATGCAGGGGCAGCGGAAAGAGCCGGATGGGGTGCATTGTACCATCAAATGCAGAGTGCCCTCCCCTCAGTCCTGTACTTAACCATGGGACTGCCTTGGTGGCTGACAATGTAAACTAGACTATTCTGTTGTTTCAATGTATATGTTTTCATTGATGGACTTCTGGGGACTCATTCCCACGATCATGTTTGTTCCTTACATGTTTCCTTGGGTGAGGGTCTTTTTCTGGGGGAATAGTACTTTTTTCCACTATAGATAGCTCTAGCGAGGCTTGAGACCCCCCTGCACTTAAGATCACACTCTTTGTTGGGTCCAGTCCCAGTATACGGAGGAGGGAGTGCTGCACACTTACCCATGCCCCTCATACAGTGACCTAAAGATCCTTAGCCTCAATGTCCAAGACCTCACTAACCCAGTTAAGTGGAAGACGGTATTGTCATTCCTAGTGAATAGTAAAGGAGACCCATTTGTTATCCTAAGACTGGTGTAGTTCGAGGTTATGCCACTATCCGCATCAGTACTTTTCCTCCAACTCCACTAAAACTGGAGGGGTAGCCATTCTGTTTGCGTGTTCCTTCACGGGGTTTGTTTGGAGTAAGGTAGCAGAGATATGGGGCAGACTATTAGCGCACCGTGGCCAGATAGGGGTCTTTCATTTACTGTTGCTTCCATCTATGCCCCTAATCAGAATTGGGAGCAATTATTGAAACGTGCGGTGCAGGAAATAATTGACACCCCAGATCATGGTGTTCTGATGGGGGGAACTAAACCTAGTAATGTACAAGGCCCACGATAGGTCGGGACAACGGTATGGCCAGGCTGGGGCTTTTTCTAGGGAATGTACAGAGTGGCAGAGGGAAGGGGGCTTCAGAGACTTATGGATGATAGCCCACCCACATGTCAGGGATGACAACTACTATTCTCCAGCCCACAAAACATATGCACACATTTATTACTTCTTAGGCACACCGACTCTACAACCAACAATTAAGGAAATTGACATTGAGGGCAGGCCATTCATTATAATAAGGCACATTTTCCTTTATTGGACTGGGTGCATCTTTTTAAAGGTGTGCCCAGAGCAATGAAGGAAAATGTGCTGCATATATAATGTGACCCCTGGTGTCAAGTGCAGGGCAGAATGGCATACGCACTGTGCGTATGCACATGAGCGAAAAGAGGAAAGGCTGTGCAAAAGAGAATCATCTCTCCAGAGATTGTAGATTGCATTATGATCTTATATGCACTGGCTAAAAAGCATCCTCATGAAGGCTTGGGGGCTCATTCCACCAAGGCCAAGGATGCTACTACTGGGTTAGTGTGCAGAGTAGCTATCCTGGACATCTGCCAAACTGCTATGTGTGCATCCCTCTACACATTCACGGAGCACTGCTTCTTGGATAGCCAGGCCTATCGGGATGGGCATTTTGGCAGTTCGTTCTTCCTGGATTTCCTTTTTTGAGCCAGTTTGCAGACCGACCTTCTGGGAAGGTATTTCTTGGGTATCTATTCTAAGATAAGGGCTCTGTGGTTAGAGGTCTCTATCAGAAGTTAACACTTTTTCTGTTGAATATTAACCGCAGATTCCTCACCGACTTTTCCATGTACCCCGCCCTGCAAAATGGGCTCTTCGGCCCTGAATCTCCTGTTAGTTTCTGCACACTTGTCATACATCATTCAGTCGTAGCTCTAGTTTTTGGCACAGAAATAGTCACAGAAGAAAATGACTTCAGCTCGCCAGTTTTTCACCTATATAGGCACTGCGCAAGTCACTTGCAACCTGGATGATGCTGATGCAGAGGCTTAACGTCACCTACCAATACGCAGATGTACTGCTCAACCTGTTGCTGGCTGTGTAATTTTGGATTCTACCCCACACATTCCACCACCCATCGCTTCGTATCTCTTTATCTCACTCTTGCATGTTGTTTTTCATCCCCACTTTCTCCCATTGTCACTGTTATCCTATATTTCTCTTCCTCCTTCTTTCTCCTTTTACAGCCTTAGTCTCTCACCTGCTCTGGGCCTATTCATTGATATGTGAGATGAGTCCTGGTGCCCCAAATGTGCCCAACACCTGCAGCCCCTAGCACAAGTTAAGTCCTGTGGCAAGGAGACAAGGTGCCACTTGTGGGCATTCCCAAATGATTTGCATGATGACCTCAGGGACTCATATTTTCACTGTGGAAATTGTTCTTTTTGCATTTGTCACCCCAAGTGGGACGGGTATGCCCAGATGTGGATCCTGGCTGATGAGGGCTGAAAGCCCGAAACCGGTCCTAGAATGCTTGATTCCAGTGCAGTGAGGACCTAGCCTGGCAGTTCGGGCTGAACTGTTCCCATTGGGCGCAGGGTCGAGACTGATTTGCTGCATTTGCATATGGCTGGGTCCAAACTGGAATGGCATGGTGAGCAAAAAAACGATGGATTTAGGCCCAGATCTCTGTCCTGGGGTGGATGTATGACATTGCTCTGCATTCTGTCCATCATTTGTTCTTTTTGCATTTCTCACCGTGGCATGCGCAGTTGGGCCCTGCTTGATGGTCTTGTTGCCCTGGAATAAACCACAGTTGCCAGATCGGGGGAGCCTGAACGCTTTAAGCAGGAATACGTGCATTAAACTAATTTCCCCGAGAACGAGAACTCAAGAGCAGCTGTTTAAGCAGCGACTAATGCGTTCACATGTCTTTATCCCTCATATCACACGGACGGCTCAATGTTTGGACTCCGTCTCGTTCCTGAACGTGAACGGGCCTGAATGCCGCGGCCTGGCTGGCTGCCATACCCCCGACCTGGAACTAATGACTGTAGGAATTAGTGTTTCAAAGGAATTCAGATGGAATTAAGGGCTGGATTTCAGTTTTTGCAAGCGCTTGTGTTATAAAAAAAAGCCACCCCAAGCCTTACATTGAGATTAATAAAGACCGTGGTAAGTGCTGGATCAGAAATCATCCCTAGGTTTATGCCATCAATTAGTGGGGCTCCCAGCTGGCTGCGTGGCCATGCCAGCATTCCTGGACGGCGGATGAATAGCACTCCAGTCTTTTCAGGGTTCATATCCCGCCAGCCTCGAGACGGCGACGAATTCTTGGCAGCAGGCGAGGCCAAAAGCGCCTCGACAATCCTCGTGATGGGTGGCGCAGTCTGGAGCTGCAGCTGGGGGTCGTCGACGTTCTGAAACCAAGCCGATGATTTTATGGGGCCACCCAGCCCTGGAGCAGTGATATCAAAGTACTGGGTGGCGAGGGGAAGGGTGTCGGTGAGATCTACCCGCGTGTTGGAACGTACCCCGACAAGGCATCACTGTTTAGCTCTCAAGCATGATGGAAGGAATTAAAAGGCCCACTCAGGGTGGCGCCACCACACCTGATTGCTTATTATCCCTTTGTTCGACCAAGTGCTGCTGTCCTTAGAAGCTGGGGCGGAGAGACCTGACCAGGATAACAGTGACCCAGTCTGCACCTAAAGTCTTACAGTTATCACACCTTTTAGAAATTGGTATATGGGCTCAGAATTCTCACATCATCCCTCCCAACCTGGCGATCAGCATCACCTTTGGTAATCTTCGCCATGCTGCCTGCCACAACGTGCTACAGCAGCACGCGCTGTGCCCCCAGGCCTTACCAGTGTACGCATGCGCAGAAGAGGGCAGATGCTTCAATGAAATTGAATGAAAGAACGATGAAATAAACATTGTGCAGAAGTCATACCCACGCTTGCTGGGCAGAGAGGCCGGGAAATGTTAGGGGCATAGAAGTATATGTGTGAGGTCACAGTTGTCCCCTTGGCGAGAGGAAACAGGTCTTCAGCCGGTTGGGCCCAGTGAGGGCTGGGACCAGTGATGCTGATAACAGCAGCTATTGGGGAGTTGTCAAGAGTGTGGTGACCACAAACCTTTTGTCATGGTGAATCTCCAGCAGGACATAAACTCCTAGAAACCACGGACATCCAGTAGGTTTTCAGTTAATGGAATGCAGCTGTGCATATGCCTGATGCTAAATTTGTTCCAGTGAGTGTTGGTGAGGAAAGTGCTTCTGTTTTTTGTGTTAACTTTCTTCACTTTGTTAATGTTCTGTTTTGCCTGGCTGCTCTCCCTTCTGGATGCTTACTTTTTCTTTTTTTGCTTAGACTTCAAATAAAACCGCATCTCCTTTTGCTAATTTGCACCAAGCCGTCCCCTTTAAGGAGGGAGTTTGGTTGCAAACCCGGTTAAATCTTCGGGAGGCCAGCCTGCAACTAATACTCTGGCTGCTTGTGCTCTTGTGTTGAAGGGAGTTGATCTAATAGACTGGAAGGCCTGGATGCAGGGCAGAGGCATAGTGCATGCGATAAGTAAGAACAGGGTCCACGGTAACAGCAGGACATTCTTTAGGAATGCATGACAATGTAAATCATGGTGATTTAAGCTAGAAAATGTGCATCTCGCTGCCATAGGATAAATACATCCCTAAACCAGCATTTCGTAAGTTTTTTTCCTTTGATTCGGTTTTCTATCTAGATGCTAGAAAACATGGATGGTGTGATATTGTGTGCTTGCTGTCCTGTCACAATGTGAATCTGCAAGTGGAAATGGGGCACTTCAGCGAGGCTGTATCCAGGAGTCTTAGCCAGGACACCTCTGCATTGGAAGACCTCGAGCGGTTCTTGCTGCAGCTTGGGCAGGCAGCAGCTCCAGACAGTGGGAAGCCCTCCAGCCATAGCTGTGTGCTTGTGTCTATGACTGTGATTACAGGTGGACTGTGCACGAAGAGTTGCAGTTCAGGGGAAGGTGTAGGGGCAGATGCAGAAAGGGCTGCTGTAGGAAGAGGGAGTGAGAGGTAGGAGGAGTGAGCTTGTGCTCATGATTGCTCACCTACATGTGACATGGCTACTTTATTTTGTATACTCTCAGTCTTACTTGTCATAGAGTACTTTCCATGATTAGCTGATGCTTCGTTTGTTTTGGAGTTTAAACTGTTGACAAATAAAACATGTTTGTCATACATTTACACGTGTATTTCTAAAAATTGTATGACGTGTACACATTTACATCAGAAACGGTTGATGATGATGTCTGCTAAGCAATGCCTTCTTTCTGCTGCTTTAGTGGCACCCTGACCTGTGCGTGCATGACTAGAGGTCTGTCAATTCAATTCAATTAAATTTGTCTTTATTCAATTTGAACAATCACAAAAGACACATAAAATAAACAATATTAAAAGTCAAAAAATAACTTTAAAACAATCACATAATAACATTCATAATAAGATCCCATATAAAAATATGTCAAGTTAAAAGACTAAAAATACACAGGTTGGATAGAAACCACAATCTTATATACAGATTAATAAACACGAACAGAAACATCATTTACATGATGCCTGCAACCTATTCCTTCTAAGGACCCACGCCCAGCTCCAAAATTTAGCCATAGCGATAACTATGACATCACTTTTATCAGTTCTCAAGATAGGCAAAGCCGTTTGGCAAGATCTTGTTCCTATTTTAGCACAAACTGGCTTGAGCCATTTATGGCGAGGACCCTTATATGCAGGACAAAGAAACAGAATATGCAATGAAGTCTCTTCCTTACAGCGGTAACAATAACATTTTGAGTTTTGTACCGTCCCCCACTTACTTGAAAAAGATTTTAGGGGGAGAGTACCCACTCTAAATTGATGATAGAGCTTCCTATCAGCAGGGCTCATTATGGTGTCCCAATAGGCTTCCAGCCTATAATCAATTTTGTGTTCCAGAAAGAGACCTGTTAAGGAAGTGGCATTCACCTGGGAAATAGACTTCAAATTGACCATGTCCCTATTTAAGGCTTTAATGTCTATTTTAGAAGGGAAAGTATTCCCCTCTGCGTCTAGCCACAAATGGATGAGACCCATGTCTGATAATGTAATCTTAATCCTTTGCAAACAATGAGGGGAACCTCTATACTGACCTATATTTCTTTACCTATATGCAGAGAAAACTACTCGTATCCACGGGCGCCTCGGGCCGATGTCACTGCCACTGACAGTCAGTTACCTTCACAGAGAAACTACTGTCCATAAAAAACTATTTTCCTAAAAGGGTCCTAATAGTGTCAACGCAGACACAGATAATGGAAACCCCTTGGTTTTAACTGTATGTATGCACCTGTCTGTTGCCCATTTACATGTTGGCCCTGAAGAAGGTGAAGCAAACTAAGTACATCACCGAAACGTACGTAGGCCGTACGCCCTCATTATAAATCAGAAATCAAAATCTGGAGAAGGAAAGGAAATGAGCACTAAAAACTGCTAACCCTCAAAACAAAAAGGAAGAAATAAGATAACGGGGTCTAGCCATATTCTGAGGAGTCTATCGGAGGACACAATACATGTTGTTCACTTTTTTTCACTGTTTTGTGTTATTGTCAGTAATGTTAGAATAATTGGTATGAAAGTTTGAATTTGTATGAATGAAGGTATGAGTGAAAGTTATTTTATATGTATTGCTAGGGGTTTGTGTTTAGACATGATCCAACCATGCATTTTTTAATTATATATACATATGTTACCATGTCACTGTTTTGTAACTTTGATAAAATGATAACTAGAAAATGAAAAAAATAATTTGTTATGCAAAAGATATAAAATAAATGAAAGAAATCAAATATACATTCCATGTCTTAATGAATTATCTCTTGTTCTTATGCAGCATCGTAATTGTAACCTTGTAGAGACTTTAATGCTCAGACGTAAAGAAATATGGGTCAGTATAGAGCATGGGTACTCACAAACTTTCTCTCTGGGGCCAAATTTACAGTGTGGTTTGTGTCTGAGGGCCGCACCAGTAGGGGCGGGGTCAGTGGTGGAGGGGGCGGGGCTAGAGCAACAAAAAAAACTGTGACCATGAGGTTGATCACAGGTCCCTGCAGCGGAAACCTTCGTCCACTGAGCCACCAGACCCGGCATACACACATCTCTCTCTCTCTCTCTCTCTCTCTTTCTCTCTTTATCTCTATCTCGCTCTATCTCTCTCTCCCTCCCTCTCTCTAGCTCTCTCTCCCTGTCTCCCGCTGTCTCACTCACTCTGACTGTCTCACTCCCTCTCGCTCCCTCTCTCACACTCCCTCCGACTGTCTCACTCCTTCCCTCTCCCTCTGTCTCCCTCTGTCTGTCTCCCTCTTTCTCTCTCTGTCTCCCTCCCCCTTCTCTCTGTCTCCCTCCCTCCCCCTCTCTCTGTCTCCCTCCCTCCCTCCGTCTCCCTCTTCCTCCCTCCATCTGTCTGTCTCCCTTTCCCTCCCTCCACCGGTCTGTCTACCTCTGTCACCCTCTGCCTCCCTCCCTCTGTCTCCATATGCCTGTATCCTTCCCTCTGTCTCCATATGCCTGTCTCCCTCCCTGTCTCCCTCTCTCTCTCTCCCTTCTCCCTCCATCTGTCTCCACCTGTCTGTTTCCCTTCTCCCTCCGTCTGTCTCCCTCCCTCTTTCTGTCACCCTCCCTCTGTCTCCCTCTCCCTCCCTCCCTCTGTCTCCCTTCTCCCTCCATCTTTCTCCCTCTGTCTGTCACCCTCCTCCCTCTGTCTGGCTCCCTGTCTGTCTCCCTCCCACTGTCTGTCTCCCTCCCTCTGTCTGTCTCCCTCTTCCTGTCTGTCTCCCTCTTTCTGTCTGTCTCCCTCTGCCCCCCTCTGTCTCCCTCGCCCTCCCTCCCTCCCCCTCTCACTGTCTGTCTCCCTCCCCCTCTCACTGTCTGTCTCCCTCCCTCTGTCTGTCTCCCTCTCTATTCCTTTCCCTCCCTCTCCCTCTGTCTCCCTCCCTTTTCCTCCCTTCCAGTGCCCCAGCACATGTATCTGTGAGGGGCTGGCATTACCGTAATTCCCCTAAAAGGGAGCGCCAGCATCTTGTTCATTGTGACGCCGGGACTGAGAAACGTTGCATGTTTTAAAAACAATGTGGTTTCTAAAGACACTGCCCTAAGCACTAGCGCTGCTTGTCTGAAGGACCGCAATACTTTGGCAGTTTCCATTGCTTACCTGCATTGGACTGAGTGGTCCCAATACTCCTGCACTGCAGGAATTGCCAGCAATAACATAATTACTCGAACGGAAGCGCACCAGCGCTTCAACATGCACTGACTGCAGGCAAGTTTGGAATGCGTCTATGTAACTCAGAAACCTTTTGAATTTGAACACCAGACGGTGTTTCTGGATTGTGCACTTGCTGCTGCTCTTGCCAAGCACGTGCTATTTGATCACTGTAATTAAGATAGAGAGTAAAGTAATCTCGATATAAGCTCTGTCATTAAATAAACACTTGATGACTACATTAGAGACAGCAGGCGAGATACACATAGGTGGTGTATATCTACCTAAAGTATCTATGTTAAACTGTTTTCATTAGCTCATATTTAATGGTACAAGCCCCGATGTTTCTTTCGGTCTCCTTTCCCTCCCTCCCTCTCCCTCTCCCTCTCCCTCTCTCTGTCCCACTACCTCCCTTTGTCACCCTCTTCACCTCACCCTGCGTGTGTCAACCTGGGCCGAGTACTTCACAGGTCTTTAGAAAGACCATTTGTATGTTAATGAGGCCTTGCTGTACTTAACCTCTTCTTAGGCCCCTGCAGCTCCACTATCATTGGAATCACCCGGCGGCCAGCCCCCACAGAGCAGCAGAGTCTCTCAGACTCGCGCTGCAGCAACCAGCAGTGTTTGAAGACACGGTTACATTTTCATTTAAATACAACAGGGGTACGATGTCAGGAAGGTCAGCGGGCCGCCAGGGAAGGCTTGCCGGGCCGCCACTGGCCCGCGGGCCGTACTATGAGTACCCGTGGTATAGAGGTTCCCCTCATTGTTTGTTATAGACTGTCACTCCCTCCTCTAGACCTTAAAGTATCACAGGGAGTCCCCATTCACCTATGTCACCTTAATCCTTTGCAACCAAGATATTTTATTAGTTTTGTCTGCATTCCTAATATGCTTAACAGCTTGCGCATAGGGTGCTAACTCTGGGGTAGTCCAAAGCCTTCGCCAATAGGCAAGAGGTCTAAAACCCACGGCCTCTTCAAACGAGATACACCCCAGATCTTGATGTACTGGCCTAAGAGGGGTAGACTGAGGAAGGCCGGTCAATGCCCTCAGAAATTTATTCTGCGCTTGGACTAAAGTAACTAAATTTTCAAATCCCCAAAGTTCAGATCCATAAATTATAGAGCCTCTAACCTTCCCTTGGTATATAGGTAATACAGGAGCAACTGGTTTGGTTTGGGATAGACGATGTTCTTTTAAAAGGGCCCCTGCCAGTTGGTTGTGCCTTAGGACTAGCAAATCCATCTGTGGCTTCCAATTCATCCCTTTGCCCATTGTAACACCTACATATGTAAATGAGTCAGTTTGTTCAAGAGGCTCAGTGTTCATTTCTACTTTAGCTTTAACTGATTTATACTTATGCAACACCATGAACTTTGTTTTGTCAACATTAACTACAAGATCATGGTCCTTACAAAAAAGATTAAATCTATCAAGGGCTCTTCGCAGACCGACTTGTGTTTTAGGCAAAATTAGAGTTTTGTCTGCAAACATTAAAAGAGGAACCCTCGAACCAGCGAGAGTAGGAGCATTCGTAGGATATTCAGTATAGTATGAGATAACATTATTAATGAACAAAGAGAAGAGGGTAGGGGCTAGAACACACCCCTGCCGTACTCCCTTGTTCACAGGAAAACGTTAAGTTACCTCACCCTGTTTACCCCATCGGACTTGGGCGTAAGTGGATTCATGCAGTTTTATGATGAATGATAAAATCTCAGCAGGCAACCCTGCTTCCTTAATTGTGTTCCATAGCTTACTGCAGGGCACTAAATCAAATGCAGATTTAAGGTCTATAAATGCTGCATAGAGGGTGCCCCAGCGAACACCACAGTGTTCCAATATATCATCATAAATCTAAAAACTTGGTCAATAGTGCTAACATGGGAGCCAAATACCTCGGACACCTGCACCCACTTTAACCTTCGGCAGTCATGGGACATAATGAGATCTGCTGTTACCATGTCCGTGCTGCCGCTCGTAGCCGAGCAACAATTCACGTCTAGTGTCAGTGACAATAAATCATGGTCACTCTCTGGCCTGTTCACGACCTCCATGTCCCTCACCCTTTGCCAAAATGATAAACTAACAAGAAAATAGTCGATCCTGCTACCTCTTAACCCACTTGTACAAGTGGGGTTGCCTTTACTATCCGAGTTAGTTCTTCCATTAACTGCACAGAGCCCCCTCTCCAATGTTAGGCTTTTTAACTGAAGAGCAGCTCAGTCCATTTCTTGATTGGTGCCAGCGTTAGAGACGGGACACCCCAAATAGCATCCTCATCGCTAGTTAGGTTCCCGTCTTCCATACCAAGTAGCTCAAACGTGCAGTTAAAATCCCCCGCAATAATTTGGTTACAAGTCCCTTCCAGTGTTTTAATAAATGTATCCAAACCAGAGATGGTCGCTGATGCCTTTCCACCTACTAACCCCCTGGCATAGACATTTATCAATATAAACTCGGAATCACACGCTGTGGTTATTTTAATGTCCTAAGTATCCGGGTTGTCAATCGCAAGGTCTTCTACCAGGAAACCTGACTGCTGTTTAACCCAAATAGTCAGGCCACCTAAAGGGCGCCCTTTAGGGCTAGCAATTGCAGGCTTACCAAATGCCAAGAAACCTGGCAGAAAAATTGTTTCCAGTGACCAAGTCTCCTGGAAAACAACAATGTCGTAAGACTCTATAAAATTAGACCAATCGGAGGAACTAGTCTTCAAAAGCAACCCAGCAATTTTCCAAGATAGAATACTTAATGACCTGGGGGAAGAATCTACACCCTGTTCTTGCTGTGCCAAATCCTCAGAACCCTGTAAACCACTGTCTATTGCCGACCAAGAATGTGAGCCCATCCCGTGGGCAGTGTCGGGTGAGTGGGGGTGTTGTCTATCCCAGATGGAACTGCAGAAGACAGTCAATCGCAACCATCTAATCCAGACAATGGAGCAAATCGGTTGGCTAGATTTAAATCGGAGGGATGACCGGTGACTCTCTGAGGGACACCCTGATGATCACTACACATCCTACCTCTGGCCAGGGAATTATGGTGGGGTCTATAAAAAACCCTAAGGGACGATAGATATTTTTCTGGGGCAATACCCCACATTCCTACTCCCTAAATATTCCAACAGAAGTCTAATCACATGCTTGTTGTTAAAGTTGGCAAGTACACAGTCACCCCCCGACCTTAATGGAATTTCCAACCCATGACAAATGTCTTGCCATTATCAGTTGGTTGCAAATATCCCAGCCCCATACCCCCACTTCCCTCAATTGGACATTAAGCCAGTGCATGGTTTTTGCCATCAACTGTCTGCAGACTCAATCTGGCCAGCATATAGGGTTGGAACATTCCTAAAAACCACCACCAGTGGTGCAGTGGCAGGTGGAAGATGAAATACACTAGAATCATTCCTGGACAGATTATTAGCTAATCCATAGTTCTTTGCTGAGAAATCACGACCAGTACCCCCGGGCAGTAATTGGTTGGTTAACTAAACCAGGCGCAAAGTTATTTTGAAAGGTATTACTAGTTAACCTAACACAAGCTCTCTCTCCTACCTCCATGGGGGTGCTCGGGATAACCTGGGCAAATTCACTCGAAGTGTTTCCCACCTCACCCCCACCACCACCCTGGGCTATTTCACCAATATCCGAGTTGGCAACCACCCCTCTATTCCTGCTAGATAACAAAGGCAATGGGTCAGTTATTAGAGGGATAGCTGATGGAGAATTAGAATTTGGGCAAATAATTTCCCCCATTGAGGCCATAATGGAACCATGATTAGACACCGCAAGAAGTTCTAAGTTCATTAATTTCTCTTCAATTAAAGTCAATCTCTCAAGTATTGTAGATAAAGATACCAAAATAAGGTCCCCTATTTAGCCCATAATCCTTGTTCAGATTCAAGCACGGATGCGCCAACTTGGTCCATATTTTGAGTTCCAGCAAAGGGAATAATAGGCTGAGGCTGAATTGGCATTTGTGGTATAAGGTTCACCGACCCTCCATCCTTATTCATTTTGGGCATCTTAGCGTTCTTTTGTCTTTGGGGGCCCCCTCCTCGTTTCCTCTTAGATGCTGGCTCTGGTTGTATTTCCAAGACTTGTGACTTAGATTTAGTAACAGACCTTGTAGTAACATGTTGGTGTGAAGAGCATACTGCACCCTCTTGTTCCGGAACGAGAAGGACAGGGCTAATTGATGACCCATTTGTTGCAAGAATATCAAACGGAGTAGGAGGAGAATGGCCTGGGGCTCCTACCAAATTGGGAGAGACTGGACCTGTAACCAAACAGCGTTCGGGCGAGCGTTCCACCGTCAGTCCACCCAGTGACAAACGTTTTGTTTGCAATGGATTGAGGGATAAACAACGCTCAGTCAGGGCAATTTCGTGGGCCAAAACAGAGCTAGCTCAAATTAAAAATTGATCTAAAGTCCCGGCCACACTTCCGCCTGTGAGAGCGTTCCTGCCCCGTCCCTCCCGAGTGTTCAACATTGTTTAAGCACACCGGACCTCATTTATGAGGCTGTGCGTCACTTTTACACCGCCGGTGCGTCACTTTTTGTGACGCACCAGTGGCGTAAAAAATGCGCCTCGTTGCGCCATATTTACAAAGTGACGCATCTAGTTAGATGCGTCACTTTGTAAACCCCTGCGCCACATTATACCTGCGCCAGGTATAATGTATGCAAGGTGGGCGTATTGACGCAAGGAAGGGTCGTAGAAGTGACGCAGTGAAATCTATGATTGGTGCCAGCGTTAGAGACGGGACACCCCAAATAGCATCCTCATCGCTAGTTAGGTTCCCGTCTTCCATACCAAGTAGCTCAAACGTGCAGTTAAAATCCCCCGCAATAATTTGGTTACAAGTCCCTTCCAGTGTTTTAATAAATGTATCCAAACCAGAGATGGTCGCTGATGCCTTTCCACCTACTAACCCCCTGGCATAGACATTTATCAATATAAACTCGGAATCACACGCTGTGGTTATTTTAATGTCCTAAGTATCCGGGTTGTCAATCGCAAGGTCTTCTACTAGGAAACCTGACTGCTGTTTAACCCAAATAGTCAGGCCACCTAAAGGGCGCCCTTTAGGGCTAGCAATTGCAGGCTTACCAAATGCCAAGAAACCTGGCAGAAAAATTGTTTCCAGTGACCAAGTCTCCTGGAAAACAACAATGTCGTAAGACTCTATAAAATTAGACCAATCGGAGGAACTAGTCTTCAAAACCAACCCAGCAATTTTCCAAGATAGAATACTTAATGACCTGGGGGAAGAATCTACACCCTGTTCTTGCTGTGCCAAATCCTCAGAACCCTGTAAACCACTGTCTATTGCCGACCAAGAATGTGAGCCCATCCCGTGGGCAGTGTCGGGTGAGTGGGGGTGTTGTCTATCCCAGATGGAACTGCAGAAGACAGTCAATCGCAACCATCTAATCCAGACAATGGAGCAAATCGGTTGGCTAGATTTAAATCGGAGGGATGACCGGTGACTCTCTGAGGGACACCCTGATGATCACTACACATCCTACCTCTGGCCAGGGAATTATGGTGGGGTCTATAAAAAACCCTAAGGGACGATAGATATTTTTCTGGGGCAATACCCCACATTCCTACTCTCTAAATATTCCAACAGGAGTCTAACCACATGCTTGTTGTTAAAGTTGGCAAGTACACAGTCAACCCCCGACCTTAATGGAATTTCCAACCCATGACAAATGTCTTGCCATTATCAGTTGGTTGCAAATATCCCAGCCCCATACCCCCACTTCCCTCAATTGGACATTAAGCCAGTGCATGGTTTTTGCCATCAACTGGTCTGCAGACTCAATCTGGCC
Organism: Lissotriton vulgaris; assembly: GCF_964263255.1. NCBI lineage: Eukaryota > Metazoa > Chordata > Amphibia > Caudata > Salamandridae > Lissotriton > Lissotriton vulgaris. The sequence continues at coordinate 618,028,253 of NC_141700.1, read as the reverse complement.
AGCATATAGGGTTGGAACATTCCTAAAAACCACCACCAGTGGTGCAGTGGCAGGTGGAAGATGAAATACACTAGAATCATTCCTGGACAGATTATTAACTAATCCATAGTTCTTTGCTGAGAAATCACGACATTATACCTGCGCCAGGTATAATGTATGCAAGGTGGGCGTATTGACGCAAGGAAGGGTCGTAGAAGTGACGCAGTGAAATCTATGAGATTTCACTGCGTCACTTTTAGGACGCTGTCGCGTCAAAATCTTGCGCCTGCCTCACAGCTGGCGTAAGACTGACGCAGGCCCTTTCACATGGGGCTTGCCCCATGTGAAAGGACGCATTGCTCGAGTTGCGTCACTTTTGTGACACACTCCAGCAATGCGTCACTTTTGCACTTACAGATACGTCAGAAATACTGACGTATCTGTAACTCCTTGCGACATGATGTGTCATACATTAAATATGACGCATCAGGAATGTCGCAAGGAGTGCGCACTGAGAAGTGACGCATCGCTGCTTTCACGCAGCGATGCGTCATTTCTCATAAATGAGGCCCAGTATCTTTATAGGGACCTGAAATTCCAATCCAGCAATAAACACAACAAGCGATAGACACTGACCTTCAAATGTTAGAAAATTAAGAGGGGGGCACAGTCCGGCCTCAAAGACCTCGAATGGGCTCAAACAAGCCCGTCCTTGGCCCGCGCGCGTCCCACGCTGCGGGAGCCCGACAGGCCTTTTGAGCGCCTCCTTGCGCTCTGGGACAGCGTCAGCGGCGTGCGCGCCGCAGGGGATGCTGGGAGGCGTAGTCCATCTCACTCCCGGTGTCCAACCTCCCCGAAATGGCGTTTGTGGCAGTGACTCTCGGCGGTGGCGGCTCCAAACAAAGACCAGGTAAAATTTTCAGCAAGCTCCCGCGCTGCGGGAGCCCGAAAGGCCTTCTGAGCACATCCTTGCGCTCTGGGACATCGTCAGCGGCAAGAGCGCCGCAGGGGATGCTGGGGGGAGTAGTCCGTCTCACTCCCGGCGTCCAACCTCCCCGGAATGGCGTTTGTGGCAGTGACTCTCGGTGGTGGCGGCTCCAAAGGTCCAGGTAAGATTTACAGCGAGGTCTGTCATTATCATAATCAGAGTCACCATCCTCTGGGTCTGTAGAAAGGCTTCTCCTTTTGGCAGTGCTCTACAAGGTATCACAACATGCTATGATCCGATGGAAGGTCTCAGGTGCACCCAGTAGTACTTCCCAACATCTGTGAAGGTACCGGAATCTGCCTTTGAGCAGGATGAATGTATGCTCCAGCACAAACTGTGTTTGCGTGCATGCAATGTCGTACCCCCCCCCCCTTGGAAACTGGTTACAGGTATGGCATACACACTGTCACATACAAGAGGCATTGTATTTTTACACATGTAGGAGATGTGAGGATACATCATGTTTAGTGTGCACAAGATTTTTATTTAATTGATCGGCACCCATCTCTGAGTTCCGACCTCTTCTCTTGCTGGATGCCGCCACGGAAAGGCATGTGGAGTCTGCTTGTGGGTGCCCGTTGCTGGCCCTCAGGGACTCCGGGGGGGGGGGGGTGGATGGTGCACAGGTACCTGCCTTTCGATGAGCAAGGTGGCAGGCACCGCGCGGTGTCTGTCACGTTGTGCATTGAAACGCACAACCTGTCTCTGTGGCACTGCAGCGCTGCAATGTTGCAGATGCTCCATGCGCTCGCCAGTGTGGTGGGCGCGTGCTAATTAGGAGTGCGGGACCCCCGCACCCTCAATGTGCGGTCCCGGTTCCGAGGGTATGGCAGGCGGACAAAGTCCGCCCGCCATACTAATGGGCCCTCAGTGTTCACACCCAGCAGGTTCAACTCGGCCCCATTACCTTTCTATCTCATATCGTATCGGCGGAGTCCCGCAGGGCTCCTCTCTTTCACTCCTACTGTTTAACGTTTATATTTGTCCTCTAATTGAGGCCCTCCCTCTGCTTTATAACTATGCCAACAATTTGAAGCTCCTATTTTAACTTCAGGATGCCTCCAGTTCTCACCTGGAATTTCAGTCTACCATGAGTTTGAGCTGGAGGTGGATGCAGAAGGACTCCTTAACTGAAATGCAGACAAAACGGAACTGGTCATAAACCCTGGTCAAACTCTTACTGGCCTCCCATCCCCAAGCCCTCAGCCAAGAGCCTAGGTGTGGTAATAGACTGTTAACTGTCTTTGGCCCTCCAGGTAAATGTGGTTACCTCAAAGTGTTTTGGCCTTCTTAAAACCAGCAAGAAAATGTCTCCTCTCCTCTAACTTGAGTCATCTAAATCGGTTATCACTGCGGTCATTCTAGCCCACTTGCATTATATTGATTCAGCCTATCTGGGCACAAGTTTCAGATGATACACAATTACATGGCATGATTGGTTCTTAAACTTCCTAGATACTCCAGTGCATCTCTAGTATTGAAGAAGCTCCGTTGGCTACCTATCAAACAAAATATTCAGTTTAAAATAGCCTGTTTGACCTACCAAACAGTGAATAATATGGTTCCTGCCCTTGTAGCATCTAGAATAATTAGGTATGTCGCACTTATGCTGAGGTCTCAGAACACGTCATTCTCTCTGTCTCCCACTTCCGCAGATAAACTCCATCTTGTCAACATGTATTTAAGCAGTCCTTGTCCAAAGAACGACATCTACACACATAGGTGATCTTAAACACGGATATCTTTATTGGTGACTTGTTTTAGGGTTTACCATCTTCCTCAAACCAAGTGCAGTCTTGATATGTGATCAACGTAAGTAATGGACAAGCACGGTCACCAACAACAGACTATACACAATTCATTGCTAGTCTGTTTTGTTAGTGAATTTGTGATTTGCTGCTAACATCAAGAAGAAACAATACATGACGAAGACAACAGACTACATATATATTTCATGGTTAGTCTGTCTTCTTCATGGCCACTCCTCCAGGGAGTCATTTCTTTTATTCAATAATTGTACCATATAATAGATTCATATTTTGTTCTCTTGTTTTGTAAATTTTTCTTAAGGAAGTTCAAGTCATATCAAACGAAAATACGTCTTCCCATTAATAGTGCCATAAATACCGTCTCATAAGGTTACTTGACACCGATGTAATATACAGTCCTATGGAAAACTCTCATTAGTCTTTCTTAATCCCATCAGCATATTATTCTGTTATCCTCATTTTGTGGTACATGATTGCACATAAATTATTAGTGTTTAATGGATGAGTATCATTCTTGAGTTCGTTTTGGTTTCCTATATTACCGACCAAGTGGGTATATATGTTCGTATTTCCATGTACAATGTGAACTAATTTAAATGTCATCATTTCTTTTTTATCTTTCCCATTAGGGGATGACTCAATCTGTATGATATGTTTTGCCCCAGAGGGCATGATATGTTTTGCCCCAGAGGGCATTTGTATGATGTCTTCACAGTTATGTTAGGGGGAGTAGACATCCCATCGGATGGATTTCTATTTAAGTTTGGAGACATGAAATACTTCAAAAAAGTCAGATTAAAGACGTTACAGTCCGCCATAATAAATTGGGTCCAGATCAAAAAGAATGTCGGGTTACATTATTACTCCAATTTTGCTCCGGTGTGGGACTCTCCAGGGCTGCCACCTTGTATGCAAGACAGTTTAGCAAACCCGTTAAAGGAGGCTGGGATACGTAGATGGGGAGAGTTATTGGCGGAAGGAAGGGTACAAGATTGGGAGGTGTTGAGGGACAAGGTGGGTGTGGCCCTCTCCAGCTTTAAATACATACAGCTGGACAGTTGGGCACGAGCAGTAAATAGGAGGGGACCCCAACTGGGGAAATACAGCCAGTTCGAACAAGAATTGGTAGAAAAGCAAGAAGGGGGTAAAGAGGTGGCAATTTGGTACTGGTGCATGGTGGAGGAGGCGGACGGGGATTTCGCCTTGCCAGATAAGCTATGGGGAAATGAGTTGGCCTTCCAGTGTGAGGACCTATGGATTAGATTCTTTTATTCCTCTATAAAACAGTGAAACCAGCTTGTTTAAGACGCAATCATTTGTTTACTTTGCATCGGGCCTATCTCTCACCACTAAGGCTTTCCAAGTTTCTTTCAGGGAAGAAATGTAATAAGTGTAATCTGGTGGCAGCCTCAGATACACACATTTTTATGGATTGTCCTGCCATTAAGTTGTTCTGGGAAGAAGTAAAGGTTACCTTGGATTCGATTTTAAGTATATCGTTGAACATTACTCTTCCGCTAATAATTTTTGGATTGGAGGATTGGAGGAAAATGTAAACGGACAGGCAAAGTCTTTTCTCTTCTATTCTATCATCCTGGCAAGGCAACATATATGCAAATTTTGGGTGGAAGCTAAAGCTCCATCACACGTAGCTTGGTTAATGTCATTGTACGAAACCTCAAAGACTGACTTGGCCAGATCATGTAGCAAAAGAAATTTGTCCTTTTGGGATTTGTTAATAAACTGGAGATAGGACGACCAGGGTTTTTTTTCCCCCTTCCCCCCGGGTCCGATGATTATGTCGATTAGTCTCCAGAAGACTTTGAAAAGTGGCCTCCCCCGTGCGTAATCCCGGGTCTGTCAGGTTGAACACCGTTGGCTGGAGTCTCTCCGTTTCCCACTTAAGAGGCTGGTCTCCCGCCCATCATCAAAAAATAAAATCGCGTCTGGAAAAGGTCATGAAGGAGGATAGATCGCTAAAGCTCTTTAAGGCAGACACGTGTGGTGGTTGGAGTGCCTTTTGTGGATGGAGGTTATGGCAAATGAGGACAAAAAAAATAAATATCTTCACAGTTCATTTCCCTATTATTTTGTATCACATATTTCCTCGGTTAGACACTCTAAATTATACAGAAAAACATACCGTGCCCACAAAATTTTGAATATTAAACAGCTAATTTTTTACATTTATCACAATTTCCTGGCAGAATTTGAACATTAGCCTTACATATTCAGTCAGTGTGGATAACGAGTTCTTCTTCAATGTTTAATCCATCTGGGTATTTTGTTCAATTTCAATATCACTTTATTCGTACTAAAAACATTAGACCATAAAAGTACATAGAAATATAATACATGACAATAATCACACATAAAAAATGTAAAATAGTTGAGGGTTAAAAAAACTGTTTAAAAAGTGCATAAAGGACTTATAAGTTACCGGAAAGACACATCAAGTAGTACTTCGAATAATCAAACTTTGGGTTGAACAAGAGGAAATACAGATCAAAATCAAATTTCAGTGCACAAGTACAGAATTAAGGGTGGGAGCTGCATTTGAGGGGGCATAAAAGGGAGACAGCGAGAGAACAAAAACCTCAGATAGGGTCCGCCATGCACTCCTACTATCCCCCATGATAGACCCAGCTTACCAGCCAAGTTCTATGGAATATGACACAACTGTGCATAGAGATCTAACAGACAAGCCCAAGATAGTGTTTCTAGCCCTGAGTGCTGCTTTCAAAAAAGCGCAAACAGTAAAAAACTATTTCAGATGAGCACAAAGACTGTAAGGGAAGGAGGGCTGGTCTGCACATTCGAAAGGCGTAGGCTCCTTAAAAGGGGTATTAAAAAGTCCTTTCGTGCTACGCTGTGCACATTACAAAAGAACATAAAGTGCAGTAGTGATTGTGCAGAATAATTATCACAAGGGCATCAAGAAACTATATTTCCATCTTGATCTAAAAAATGTTGAAAAAAAGAGAGACCAGGAAATTGTCCCAGCTGTGAAGTGAAAAAGAAGGGACCGCTCCCATCTTGACAGGTCCAGCAACATATACAGAGGGGAAACGTCTGTGTATAAAAGAGTATAGTACTGCGATACAGACAGTTTGGATAACTCAAGTTTCCACCTAATGTTTGCACAGTGGGCCTTAAAAAGTGATTTCACCTCCATTTTAGCATTTTTAGGGATTCAACTAGGTATTGGAAACCACCAGGATAAACATAGTGAACCAAGGGTATCCTGTATATAACTCAACCATTGCATGGCGCAAGCCTTATCCAGCATCAGGCAGTCAGATATAATGTCCTTTCAGAGTTTAGCATCTGGATTGAACCGAATACTAACCCATAATAAGAGTGGCACTAGCTGGATTGTGTCCTCAATAAAACCCTGGCTTAGCTCGAGGTGGGTAATGAGGCTTGGGGTGGAGGGCAGTGAGATTAACAGCCTACGCAAAACGCGGTTTTCCTCTGCCTGGAGAGAACCTCATTTCCGAAAACCCTATACTCCTGATCCATAAGTAGCTTCACTGATACATTGAGATTTATACATTTTCAGAGGTGGAAACACAGGCCCCCCTAATTTGCAGTTCATAAGTTTGCAAACTGTGCCCGCAATTTTACTTAATTTGATACAGGCCTGGGCACAATGAGGATTCCATGACCCTGTAGAACTGAAATTCAAACCTTAGTATCACAAGTTCTCAACAGTCCTCAAAACATACCCATTGATACTAATTTTGACATGATGTGAGACTTGGAGTAATTAGTGGTTTTAAAAAAAATATTTTTTATTGATAAACAAACATCAGCAGTTCAATCACATTGCAGAGGAAGTAGTACATCAGGCTTTATGGGAACAGTAGATGAAATACATTACGCAGAATATACTTTGGAAGGTTTAAGGTAAAGGGGGATCTTCATTACTGAGGACAAGGGGAGGTTGATATATATCTCCCCAGTAGGAATTCCATAAGCCCCAAACACGGGTCAATTTCTTGGGAGATGCACAGGAAACATAAACCATTGCCCAATCCAAGTCTTTTTCCCAATCCCCACCGTAGGCCAGAGCGGCGCTCCCCATCGCTGAGCAATGTTTCTCTTAGCGAGCATGAACCCCAAAGTGACCCACTGTGTCAGACAAACATTCAAATCTGTTGGCTCCCAGACATTTATTAAGCACCTGCGGGCTTCCATACAGAGGCGTACAGATAAGACGGTTTTAATATTATCGTGAATGTTACGCCAATAGGGTTGGATCAGTTTGCATTCACAGACAATATGCATAACGGTACCCAACTGGCCACATACTCGTCTACAGTCCCCCCCCCCCCGCAACCCTCCCCATCCGCCGCACCAATTGAGTCCCCGTCACATATACCATGTGTAAGAGTTTTAGCTGGACAAGTTGGAGACGGGCTGGTATTGCCACTACTCTGGGCGAGGAGACTGCCACTCCTCATCATCCATTTCTATGCCGTCTCTGGACCAATTCTCTCGAAGGGCCTGGAGAGGATATGCTTGTTGTTAACCAGCTGGAGTATTTAGTGTTGAGATTCAAGTTGTGCATAAATGATGCAAAGCAGTCTACCTGATGTCTCAGTGCTTTAGGGGTCAGGGCTAACTATACTGTGTCATCCGCATATAGCAAAGTGGGAATAGTGGAGCCTGCGATTCTGGGTATGTCAGTGTGTGAAGAAGATAAGTGGACTGTAAGTCCGTTAATGTATAAAATAAATAATAAAGGAGCCAATATGCAACCTTGCCTAACTCCACTCTTTAAAGGGAATTAAGACGAAAGCTCCCCAAGTGAATTTGAGCGGATCCAAGCTGAAAGGTCTGAGTGCAGGCAGGATAAAACATTCACCACAGAGGAGTGTACTCCTTGATCCTGCAAGATTAGCCAAAGTTTAGTTCTGTTCACTGAATCAAAGGCGGTGGATAGATCCATTAAAGCTAAATATATAGGGGAGCGTCTAGCCTTGGTGTATTTAGAGATGGTCACAGCCAAGTTCAGGCGTTATTCGTTAGTTCCTCATTTAGGCTGAAATCCAAATTGAAAAGGGGAAGTTTGTCCTTATCAGCTGCTCATTCGACCAGGCGGTCATAAATGGCCCTGCCAATGATTTTGACTGTGCTGTTGATAAGAGAAATGGGCCGATAGCACATAGATGACATACGATCACCCTTTTTGAATACAGGTAATATTATTGCAGTAGACAATGAGAGTGGAATAGAGACAGATAGGGAAGTGTTAAAAGTAGTCGTGATGAGGGGACCCCAAATTTCGGGCATGGATTTCAGCCCATCGGTACCCCGTCTGGAACAGGAACTTTCCCACCCTTAATATGATGAATGGCCGACTCGACTTCCTCCAAAGTTATGAAAAGTGGAAGAGAGTTCTGTAATCTATTATAGAGAGAAGCAGACATAATTGGCACGTCCTCGGTGTGATAGATTGAGGCAAAGTGGGTAACCCAGTCCGTACCAGGGATATTGTTTAGAAGAGAGGGAATGATAGAGAAATTTTTGGACCGAATTAATTTACCAAGATACCAGAAAGATTCACTATCCTTTCTTCAGGACGCATGCTCCAAAAGTTCCCAGTCTTGGTTGTATACTCCCCTCTTCATATTAGTTACAGCGATTTTGTACTTGGTACAAGCCAAGGAAATTTCGATCTTATTCCTAGGGCAGGCAGTTAGGGCTTTCCCTAGCTTCCTATTTGCCAGAGAACAAATGCCATTGAACCATCTGGGGGTCATAGGGCTATGAATTGGCTTAACCATGGAGTTCCTTATTATATGAATTAAACTATTGTAGTGAAGAGTCATAGATTCTTGTGCATTCTCACCTAGACAGCAGAGGAATTTATTTGAGTGTAACTTAAGTAAAGCGGCAAGTGAGTCTTTAGGGTTTTTTATAAGTCAGACCAATCGTAGACCATCCGATGAGTGATTGGTGATAGAGGCTAGGTTCCTGTTGCATGCAAGGCCCTTGAGCGGTAAAAGCATAAAAGCACTTAAGGCGCTATGATCGCCCCAGGATCATAACTTTGGAGAACCAAGGTAAAAAAATCAGGATTGACAAACATGTAATCTCTAAGTGAAGCTCACCCCCCCCCCCCCTAAAAGTATTCACCATATTGTAAGCTCCCCCAAGAATGTCAAATAGGTCTACCGGACCATGGGCAGTAAGGTATTTAGAAAGCTCTGTGCCCCTAGCATCTTTCTGAGTGCGATGCCTATTTGTAACAGAATCTAATGTCTTAAGGTCCCCATTAATCTTGGTATTGAAGTTGCCGCAAACAAATATGGGGGCTTGAGAATCAACATTATCCGTCTGAGATTTTAATAGGGATATAAAATTAAATAGGCTAATATAGTGTGAACAGCTAGCGTCGGCAAAATCATTATTACAGAAATTAATCAGATAAAAAGCCACACTTTTCTTTGGTACTCGTATATTAATGCTAAAAAGGCAGAGGAACTAGAGTTTATCTGTGATACCTCTACCTGGAGGTTTAACACCTTCTATGCTCATGACGAGCTCAGCTCGTCATGAGGCACGGTTCTCGTGTGCTCATGACGAGCTGAGCTCGTCATGAGCCGTGGAACATTTACGCGCGGGGATAATTCCCCTGCTGTGCTGAACGTTCCACAGAAACTGGTGTGGTCATGACGAGCTGAGCTCGTCATGAGCACACGAGCACTGTGCCTCATGACAAGCTGAGCTCGTCATGAGCACGGGGTGCTGTGCGCGCCCCCCACCCCCCAGCACAGCGGGGGAATTACCCCCGATGTGAAGGGGTTAAACTCACCCAGGTAGCTAATCCGCCAGCTGCACAGACATTGGTGAAGGAAATAGCAGGATTCGAATAACAGGCGTAGCTCTCAAAGTGTGGGTGGGCAAAAAGCCAAGTCTCCTGCAACAGGATTAAATCAAACTCAGAAACGAATGCCCTCCAATCTTCATTATTGATCTTCCCTTTGAGACCTGCCACATTCCAACTAAGTACAGAAAGAGTTCTATGGTAGGTGTACATAGTATGAGTACCAGTTGCGACTGCCATTAGCGCTGGAGGCAGGATAGAAATAATTATCACTGTGGGGTTGTCATTCTGAGGTAAAGTACCAGAAGAATTGGATGTTAAAACTACTTTTGGGCGGGGGGCGTGGCTTGCACGCCGAGGAGCGAGGACGTCTTCTCTGTGAGCTCCGCTGAGGACCGGCCCTGCGAATGCCGTGAGAGCCTCTCTCGTCCTGTTTCCAGTCGGCTTTCTATGCTGCAGTGCTGGCGGAAGAAGTAGTGAACATGAAGAGCGCATTGGGAGCTGATTCCGGGCTGCGCAGTTTTTTTTTTTTTTTTAAATTTTTGAAAACCTTTATTGTGCATGAAATAAAGAACAAATACGGGCCCACAACCATCCGGCCGGCCACGAACTCTCATGTAGCACTAAAGCATGCAATACGGTGACATAGTAAGACAGCTGCACATCGGTTATTAAGCAAAAATCAGACTGGAGAATGCTGCAAGACCATGACACAGGAGTAATTAAGGTTAAGTTTTTAAGTTTTTTCTTGCAACTATTAAGTTCAGGTCGTATTGGTCCGTACTCACAAAATAATAAAATAGGAACAAGGTCCATGCAGGTGGGACACGACAGTAGCTACATTGTCCGGTCAATCCACATCTCAACAAGCAGTCCCGACCAGGCAGGATGGCAACACAGTATCCGTGCTACAGGGTAGCAATCTCAACCTCCCACTTACATTTACGCCGCCACCCCTCGCCCAGTATGCCTGAACACGGGCCAAGAAAAGGAGAAAATATAAAGAAGGCAAAAACAGGTCCCATAGAAACTAACAAAAAATGAAATATAACCCCCCACCCTACACACATGCAGAGGCTATGGCCTGCCCCCCCCTAGCAGAGTGTCTGTCGCCCCATAAACCCGAAATATAGCAAGAGAGAAGAAGAAGAAAAGGGCGAGAGAAAGCAAGAAATATAGAAAAAGGAAAGAATGATAATAACGAAGAATTTCAACCCTTGAATATAGGGAGGAAGAAAAGAACAAGCTGATCTACCACTCCCAAAAAGAAGAGCGCAAAAGTGGGGAGGAGCCCACCTCACATCAGGTCCCCCGGACACCCCGGCCATAAATTACTGTCCACCCTTTATTCAACAACAGAACAAATCTCAGCAAATTCAGGATAATAGGGCGAGATATTCCATCAGTCATGGCACGCGTTGAGAAAGCATCTTATATACAGTCCACAGCCGCCACTCATTCACAACAGACAAAAGAAGGACTCCTAGCCCTGACCCGAGCGTATGCGTCTCCCCGAAGACAGCCACCAAGGAGGACCCGCCCCGTACAGAACAAAGGGATAAGATGGCCGCCCTCGGCACTGAGAAAAAGCCCCACCGCAAGATAAAGAATGCCAAGCACATAAAGTACCAAATGTCCAAAAGAGCGGTGCCCCTACGAGTCTCAGATGTTGTATGGCACTAATAAGCAGGAGCGCATCTTGCAGTTCATAGGCAATCCGTAGTTCCAAGCGCCGTGCCGTCGGCACCACGGGCAGAGACGCTGAAGCTGCAAGCGAAGGCGAAGGATCAGGCAGGGATGGCAACACTGTAGCCCCATTGACATAGATGGGTAACGAGCCGCCAACGTCGTCACCGGCTGATAGCTGTTCCGTCGTTCGCCCGTGTAGCAACAATGTATCTCGGCCCTGGCACTGCATGGGCCGAGAGGAGCAGTGCGGAGGATCAGCAGACACCATACACCTCAAGTCGAGTGCGGCTCTGTCCAGCCGGTCACCCAGTGCCGCAGCTCTCACACGCCATTCTGCACTCAAGTCGGCGAGTGCGGCAAGGATAGAGGCATGGGAGTAAACAGGTTTCAAATCGCTCACATCTACCAGCCGAGGCGTCTCATGATGAACAACCATGTTCTCTGATCCAGGAGGGGCAAAGCAGTCAGGCTTAGGGGCACGATCCACAATCGCTCCGCAGGAGCCGGGCGCCATGTTAGGTTCACCAGTGGCACACACGTATGAGGAGGCAAGGTACACTGTGGAAATCTGGGGACTGACCCCCGCAGTAATCAGGGCCCTCCGACAGTGGGCAGCATCATGTAAATTACCCTCCCCGTGCGACTTCCAACAGGAGGCAATCGCGATGGAGAGTCACGGTAGCCAAATCGCCTCCGAGAGCAAGTGGGGGAAGCGGAGCGGCTCACCGTAGCGGCACACGGGGGAGAGATCACAGGAGTAGCCTCCAAACAGCAGTCATCGCAGACCACCAAGAGCCATGTAGGATGTATCTCCAGCGAGCTGTCGGGCGCCAGACGTCCGCTTCGTTTCAGATCAGCAGCCCACAGAGCTACGGCCGTCCCCGGCGGCGCACCACGACTCGGGTCCGGTTTCCAGGGCAGGACAAAGCCGAAAGCTCCGTCCGTCAATAGCGCCGGTTTGCAGGCAGGCAGGGACCCAGGAGAAACACCCTCGGCAACAGCGCGCTACCGTCCACCTCCCGCGGTAGCGGTATGCAGGAGAAGGGACAGGATAATGCTGCGGGGAAACAGAGGCTCGGGGAGCCGGGAGACTACACGTCCGTCTCCGCGGCCATCTTGGCTCCTCCCCCCGGGCTGCGCTGTTTTAATTACGAGCTCCGGTAATTTCTTTCTCATTGCCACGCGGGCGGCCGCCATTTTGCCCGCTGAGCCCGCGTCGGTGTTTTTGCGCTTCACCGCACAGCGTAAAATGCCCTTGTTTCTTCCCAGCCTGCTTATATGCCTTGTGACTGAATTTGTGGCATAATTTGTGCTGCTAAGTGCTGCCTGCATGACTCTATTCGATATTATAACCCGTTTCTTCAACTCTCTGAGAGAAATAACGGCCGCCATTTTAGGAATGCTTACTTTGATGAGACATCATGTTTTTCATCTGCCTTCTCTACTGCAATGCCTCTGAATATGAAGTTTGGCTTAAGTCTAATACAATTTTTCTGCACAAATTCATGAAGGTACCTCTTTTAAAAGTCTCTGCTCTTTCTGAGTTTGATGTTTCGTCATCCAATTGGACTCAGTGATTCGACAATTATCCTGGATTTTTGAGGGCATATTTACTACCTTCCTATACTTTGCGAGTGTGCTTGGAATACATTTGCTGTCGTTTTATCATCAGTGAGAAAAGTATACCTACACTACTAGTATTGGTGCTTATGGTTTTGTGTAGTGTCATCCCTTACTACATAATATTATAGCGCTTATTGACTCTCATTATCATTCCTAACATGGCTAATGTTCCACCCAATCCAAAAATGTCTCTTACATGAGCCAAACCTAAGAGGCCTAAAAATGACCGCCGTCTCTAATTCAATCTTCCTCTAACACTGTCCTGGACTCCATCTTAGAGGAGGTTCGTTGTCTCCAACCGTTCATGACTGCCACAAACGAAAAACTTAAACAAATTGAGGAGCGCTGGGTGGTTATGGAAGGCAAGGTTCTACATTCGGAGCAACGTATGAGTGATATTCAGAATGCCTCTGCTAAAATCCTGCTGTTGGAGCAAGAAATTCATAAGCTCAAGCTCCACACTGAGGACCTTGAAAATCGCAATCGTAGGAATAAGCTGCGCGTTTATGGGATTCCAGAAAATGTTGAGGGGCCAGACTTGGTATCTTTCTTACAAAAATTGCTGCAAGACCTTGTGTACCTTCAACCTTCATTGCACCCCCTCAACATACAGAGAGCTCACCGTCTAGGCCGTTTAAATTCCAACTCTGCCAAGCCTCGTGGCATTATTATGTCTTTTCTTGAATTCACAGAACTAATGTCTGTTTTGAAGGCTGCTAGGCTTAAGAGGCGTCTCCAATGGTCTGGTCACAACATTTTTATCTCACAGGATCTCTCAACAGCCACGAATGCCAGACGCAAGGAATTCCTGAATCTCCGTCCTCTCATGAGACAGTTGAACATCCAGTATGGTATTCTGCATCCTTGTTTCTGCAAGATCACACATGATGGCCGTACCTGCTCCTTCGATGATCCACAAAAGCTCCATACGTATTTACAGAGTGTCTCTTCCTCCTCCATGGACCCTGCTGACTAGTGTTCCTTTTCCTATGATCCATCACTGTAGCTTTTTCTACCTTTACATTGGTTTCTCTGGACTCTTTTGCCTCATCAGTGCTTATTTTCTTGAGGTTCCGTCTTTCCATCCTTTTTTCTTCTATACCTGTCCGTTCTTTGGCAGCTCTTGGGGATGCGTCGCCTTCTTGGTGTATCTCCACCCCTGTTGTCTTGGTTGTTTTTCTCTTCTCTGATCAGGCTCTTATGCCTTGGTCTGTTTACTCTTTTTTTTCTTTTCTCCTTTTATCTTCACTATCCCTTTTTTTCTCTTTCTTTCTCTATACATGGCTTTTTTGCTTGTTCTCCTTTTTCTTGTATTACTCTACTTGTTCTCTCTCTCCATGGCTTGTTTATCCAGTCATCTGTAACTCATGTTTCTATTGTTATGAACGGTCTTTTTAGGTTTTTTTGTTCTGGGTGTTGTTATCCTTTTTGTTTTTTGTTGCATTGTACTTCAGTGTTATGAGTTTGTTGAGAGTTTTACCCTCACGTTTATTGATCACTTGCTGTCTCCCTTTTTTTAGTTACCTCCTTGCAGTGTGTCTACTCCATTTGTCGTCCATCCTCCCCTCCTATCATCATGTGTAACTTTGTGTCGTGGAATGTACGAGGTCTTGGTCATCCAGTCAAGCGTCAAAAGGTATTGTCTCATTTGTCTAAACTTAATTCGCAGGTTGTTTTTCTTCAGGAAACGCATTGTTCTGATGTTGATTCTCTTAAGTTGAAGCGGCAGTGGGTGGGGCAAGTAGTGATCTCTCCTGCTGTTAGTAAAAAAGGGGGGGTTGCTATTTTATTTCACAAAGCGTTAAATGTTCAAATTATTTCCTCCCAAAATGATGATGAAGGACGTTGGGCTGTGGCGAAGGTTGTAATCCAAAATAAAACTCTGGTTTTACTTAATATTTATGGCCCAGTCAGACCAGATCCCAAATTTTGGAAAGATATTAAAGTCCTCATTTCATCCATTGATTGCCCAGACTTTGTAATTGCGGGTGATTTTAACCAATGGCTAGACCCTTTTTCAGATAGATTATCCTCCAGTAAGTTTCAACCTGACAAATCTCATAAGAGTTTTCAATCTGCCATCGCCTCTCGTCCTTTATTTGACTCAGGGAAACTATGTAACCCTGATATACTTGAATATACTTTTTTTTCTAATGTTCACCATACCCATTCCAGAATTGATTACATTATGGTCAGTAAATCTCTACTTCCTTCTATTCAGAAATCTGTGATTGGTTCCATATTTATATCCGACCACGCTCCTGTTTATACTTCCTTAGACCTCTCCCTCATTTCATCTAAATTTAGTCGCTGGAAGTTTAATTCCTTTCTTTTATCTGATACTGTCTTTATGAAAGAAATTGAAGGATTTTTTACTGAATTTTTTTAAATTAATGACCCTTCAGACACCTCTATTCCTAATAATTGGGATGCTTTTAAAGCTACACTTAGGGCCTTTACTATATCATATGTATCCAAGAAAAAGAGGCTTAACAGGAGGAAATATGAAGTCCAACTTCTGAAAATTAAAGAGCTGGAACATTTTTACTTCACTTCCAAATCCCAGTCTGCCCTTCAGGATTTAATCCACGCTGAATCTGACCTAAATAAAATTATCACTAATGAAGCTTGTAATACCCTTATTAAAATCAAGTCCAAATTCCATGGTGGTCAAAATAAAGCGGGGAAAATGTTGGCTAATTACTTAAAAATTAAGTCAGAACGTAAAAGTATAGGCCCTATACATAATGATTTGATCAATCAACTGGTTTCATCAGACGAAGACATCGCTGATGTGTTTCACCAATATTACAAATCTCTTTTCACTGATGATACACACTCCTCTGAGATTAACTTATCTTCCTTTTTCAACAATCTTCCCTCACCTCCTTCCCTTTCTGATGAATTTGCACTACTTGAGAGGGAGATTACTCTCCAGGAAATACTTGGGCCATCGCTTCGCTTAAGAGATCGAAAGCGCCAGGTCCTGATGGCCTACCTGTTGAGTTTTACTCTGCCTTTCATGCCTTTTTTGCTCCAAAACTTTTGCAATTGTTTATTCCTTTATTGCAGACGCTAAGGCTTCTGGCTCTTTTCTCGACGCCCTCATCATCATAATTCCTAAACCTGACAAAGACCATTCCCACTGCAAAAATTTCCACCTTATTTCATTGATTAATTATGACTGCAAAATCTTTGCTAAAATTCTGGCTACACGCCTAGACTCCGTTATCCCCTCTCTAATCAAAACGGACCAGGTTGGATTTGTGAAGGGTAGACTTGCTGCTGACAATGTCCGTATGTTTTCCAATGTCATTGCTCATAGTAAAAATCTTAAAACCCCAATGGCAGCTTTGTCCTTAGACGCGGAAAAAGCGTTTGACCGCATTAATTGGCAATTCATGTTCCACACCCTCAAATGGTTTGGTTTTGGTCCCTTTTTCATTTCCCTGGTTAAGCTTCTATATTCATCTCCCCGAGCCATCCTCCACTCAACTGTACCCGTTATTTTCAACCCAACAGCCTAAGGCTGCTCTTGTTTATACCATTTTGTTGTCTAATGTTGCATAGCGCCTTAAATCAAAAGTAGAGACTGCTTGGGAACATGATATTGCCATCTCCCTCCCGGTCTCATTGTGGGATCGTTTATGGTACAAACTGTTTAAAACTTCGATTTCTGCTCGTATTACTCAATCTTTGTTTTTCACTTATAATAGAGTTGTTCTTACTCCTGTTAGTATTAATAAGTTCTCCCCTACCTCCTCACCGTTGTGTTGGTCATGCTCTAAAGAGCTAGGTTCACTTAAACATCAGTTATATGAATGTCTACCTGTTCTGTCATTTTGGAATGATGTTTGGAATATTTGCATGCCAATGTTTTCCTGTTCTGCCCCATTATCCCTATTGAATGTTTTTTTAGGTTCATTATCAGATGATGTTGATATTGTATCTTCTTCTGCTAGACTGTTGGACCTATTTATTGCTATCACATTTAAAGTTATTTTGTCGTGTTGGAAAGATAACTCCAATTTATCTGTACATACATGGTGGAATTTCATTTGTGATGAACATAGGATCACTATTGTTTCTTCCTCCTCTATTCCCCTAAAAATAAAATCTGATCTTCTCTGACTCCCCTTTACTACGTATCTTTCTTCCAACTCTCCTGTATGATCCCTACACCCTTAATCTCACATTTGTTTTATTCCTCCGGCTTCTCATTTTTCCTTTTCTTCCCTCTTTTTCCTTTCTTCTTTCCTTTTCTTTCTTCTTTCCCCGTCTGTCTTTCTTTTCTCTTTCCTCTTTTTCCTTTTCCATACTTACTTCTCTATTATACATATGTTTTAGACTCCATGTTCTTCTGTGTTTCATGCCATTCTGTATGACATATGTATAATTTTTCTCTTTCAAATTTCCAATAAAATAAAAATTTCATAAACAAAAAAAAAAACTTCTTTTGGGCCTGAGAGTCAACCCAATTCAGATAAACCCTCAAATCTTTTAGATATAAGTAAGGGACACGAGACAGGGAAAACATTCTGCGAGGCCTGCGGTGCCGCCAGGACATTGGAACATGTTTGGCTAACAGTGGCTATTGGGTCTAAATTAGCTCGATACATATTAAGAACCCTGTGAGAGTTAGTAGAATCTGTATCGTGAGCACTGCTGGTGAAAACTGAATTGGGGGGTACTGCCTTAGGCCAGTAGCAAGTCTATAAAAAAGCCTATTGGAACCAAAGAAATGGCAGTAAAAGCCTGGTTACCTGATCTGGCATTAAATAACAAATAATATGTCAGAGCTGGAAGACTGAAATTAACCACAATACACTTCCCATGTGTGTCCGGCCTACTTGGTCCAATCCATGCGCATCTCCTTAAGTGCATTATGTGCTTAGCATAACAAAAAGGTAAGCTTTTGTATCGTGCCAGCTAGTCTAAAGTTTTATTAAAAAGTTGCACATATGATTCACGTTGGTCCAGGCCCAATGAAGGGACCCCTCTCAGCATAGCTGTGTATGGGCAAGCAGCAGGGGGGAGGTCAATGACTGGTAGGTGTGACTGCATCTGGCAGTGAGTTGGTGCCACTCTGCCCTCTAAGTCCTTTGCAAAATTGGTGAAACCAAAAGAGGAAGGAGGTGGTTGGTCTGCTGTCACATCAGTAGCAAAGATTTGAGTATGAGGCAGGGCAGCTTGTACTGGCGAATTGCTAGCAGACAACATGGCCTGTATTGCTGGAATAGACATTTCAGGACACAATTAAGGTCCTATTGATGGAACAAAGCTCGGAGATGGTGCTAGTCAAAGTACCTTTGGCTGAGCCTATAAGATTAATGCCAAGGGCGACCAAGTTGGATTCAACAGAATCTGAACGTAGGACCAAAGGAGAAAGAATAGCTTTCATTGATGAACACAGATTTTCTGAAAAAGTCTTTAGTTGGGTAGCCAAGAGGTCGTTAAAGGAGTCAATGAGATGTGACTTGTCCACCTGTGAGAGTTGAACTGAAGTTGAAACTGATCTGTCTGGAGCTTTTGTGTTGAAACCAAGACAGGGAGTAGATCCACCTCAGGCACATGTTCGGTCGCTTGCGGAGTCTCGAGGGGGAAAGGAAGAGGACTGCCTCTGTTTGCACGTTTTAAAGTGTTTAACTCTCTTTGGTAATGTAATAGGCAAGGTCTTATTGATTGGAGCTTCAGGGAAATAAGAGGCAGTGACAGATGGAGGAGTCAGTGTTTGGTTTGTTAAAGGGCCTTGTGTGAAAAAAGGCTCAGCACTGTCATGGGTGTGTCTGTGATTATATCCATTGTAAAACAAGGGTACAGGCCCGGAAGACCCCCCCCCTGAGGGGTAAACAATCTTTACAACAAAACTTTTACAACGCACTACCATTACGACGCAACTTTTACAATGCAAACCATTACAACGCATTGCGCTGGGGGGCGCTCTAGGATAGGGAATAGGTTTAATGTACTATCCAACACCTTCCCTACTACCCACGGGGACTGGAGTTGGAATAGTAAATTAAACTATTCACTATCCAGCACCCCAAAGCGCTATGCTTTGTAAAGGCATGCGTTGTAAAAACCGAGTTGTAAAGGCATGCGTGGTAAAAGCATGCGTTGTAACGTCATACATCCCCACTGAGGCCATCTACATTGGTGGAAAGACTACGTTCGGTTCTGGCAATTTCATTGCTAATGGCGCTAACTGGTCGAGCTGCCGTTCGATCGAAGTAGGCTTTGATGTGGACTTTGGGATAGACGACTGAAGGAGATGAAATAGTACCACAAACAGCCCCTTTTCTTTTACCCAGGATCCTGACAATTGTTTAAGAATGTAAGTTAAAAAACTGTGCAAACAGCAATAAGCCTGCCCGACCTGCAGGTGTAGCACTGCCGGGCTTGAAAATAACGGGGGCGTTGGCCGCGACGGCCACAAGCACTTCTGGGGCTTGTAGGCTCCTGCCTTCTTCCCCCTGTGGCGATGACGCGAGTATTTTGTTCACAGTTCAATGATGAACTTGGATTCAAGTTTCCTTAGGAGTTTCCCTGTGTCTCTACCATTTCTATGTGGTAATGCCTTGTCAATACCAAAAACGTACAGCAGCTGAGCATTAGAACCATGTTTTGGACAAAGCTTTTGCATCTAGATAGGATACATCTTTGTTTCTGATAGGCCTGATGTTACCAGTATGTAGTTATGCTTCAGTTGCGCTTCCTATTGGAAAGCCATTTTTTGATTTGCCTTTAACCTTTGACCCAGTGAACAGATCTGCACAAAATATGGCAAATCACCCAAGAGTGATTTCTCATTTTAGCTCCCATAGAAAACATTTCTCATGTCTATGGGATTTGTACAAAATTTGGCATGACAGGAGATCATTACTCATAAAACATGCTATTATTGGTGTAAATCTGTTCAGTAGTTTATGAGATATTAGTATTATAAAACGTTTTAGAGAGAACTTTAAACAGTTAACACTTTTATATATCTCAGCCGTTTTAACTCTAGTCATGACTTGCAATTCCCACCAGTCACATTCTGAATTTTAAGAGATGTGATTTGCTGAATGAGGGCTCTGGATTTGTTTTCAGCCATCTTCAAACACTTGAGTCAGTCATGACTCAAAAGTTTCACTCGGTGGACAAAAAATGTGCACAACCATGGGGAGACACTCTCAGGAGTGCCAACCTAAGGGGAGTACTAACTGGCACCCAACTCAAATCCCACACCAGACAAACTCCAAAATATGTATGTGATGTTTGAATTACAAAAGATTTGAGAGTCACGTCAGCAGTCATTTTAGATGCCATAATTGACAGCCATTTTGTAGCTGATACTCTAATCACTTCTGGCTTGAGTTTCATGACTCTCAAATGACTTTTGACTCAAGAGTTTCATATTGGTGAAAACATCCGAAAGGCAAACTCTTTAACCTATGTATGACCACATGCAAAGACCATTGCAAAATCCTTTGTGCCAATCTTTCCTGTTCATGGCTAAAGGCAGTGCACTGTGGGAGTAGGCTGCAAGGGGGGGACAGGGCCTGGCTGCAGGCCAAGCACTGAATCCAAGACCTATAATGCACAGCCAAAGGCACTGCACTGCTGGGGTTAACTGACAGCAAGGTGGTATGGCACAATACCTGTAAAAAAGCC
Organism: Lissotriton vulgaris; assembly: GCF_964263255.1. Lineage (NCBI taxonomy): Eukaryota > Metazoa > Chordata > Amphibia > Caudata > Salamandridae > Lissotriton > Lissotriton vulgaris. The sequence goes on along the minus strand of NC_141700.1, from coordinate 618,007,714 downwards.
AGGCCCTGTGCCAAACCCCAACTACACACAGACAAAGTCATTCACAGCAGGGGTTAGCTGACTGGAGCAGTTGGTCGGAGGCCCAAAAAAGCCCGCAAAATAAAAAATAAAAATGCTATATTTCTCTCATTTTATTTATTTAAACTTTTACCACCCACAGTGGGTTTCCCGGCGCTAGGGACAGACTGGAGAAGAAGATGTCAGATAGCCAGCATGCAGGTACCAACTACTTATGTGAACAACAGCGTTTTCAGTGCTCTACGAAAACGAAGAAGACTGGTCTCTAATTTAAGGGCTGTGGGCAGGGCATTCCAATATTTGGGACCAAGATAGGAGAAGGAACGTCCCCCCATCCTTGCCAGCTTAAATCTTGGTTTAGAGAAATTGCCAATTTCCGAAGATCGTAAGGTACGTTTGGGCCTGTAAGGTTGCACCAGATTTTGTAAGTAAGTAGGTGCAATGCCTTGCTTGATTCTAAACATGTAGCATAATGTCTTAAACTTTATGCGGCTGGAGATCTTCAACCAATGAAGATCATACAAGGCAGATAATGCCGAAGTTCTTCTAGGAACATTCTTCAAGAGTCGCGCGGCTGCATTTTGTACAACCTGCAATACTTTAACAGTGGCTACATCAGCACCCAAATATAGTATATTGCCATAGTCCAGGCGAGATGTTATCAATGCCTGGACAACCGTTCTACGGGAGGGAATAGGAAGCATCCATAAAATCTTTTGTAGCCACCTAAGAGTAGAAAAACAGGTTGCTGTGACCTTAGTGGCCTGCTGCTTCATTGTTAACTTGTCGTCAATTTGGACGCCCAAGTTGCGTACAGCATGTGTGGGTACAGGAAGTGAACCCATCTCAATTGGCCAATGCTGAGGGCCCCAGAGGTTCTTATTTTTCCCCAGAATGACCACCTCTGTCTTCTCCCCAGTCAGTTTGAGACAGTTCCTCTGCATCCAGTCAGCCACAAGAGTAAGGCCCGACTTTAGTGCAGAGGGGTTATTCTCGTCTCGCCCTGATAGGGAGAAGACAATCTGGGTGTCATCAGCGTAAGAGAACAGGGTCAGCCCCGCCTGCACTACGATGTTTGCCAAGGGTTTTACATAAAGATTGAACAATAGGGGGCTGAGTATTGACCCTTGGGGGACACCCCGCGCTGAGGGACAGACCGCTGATGCCGCCTTAGGGGAGAAAACTTGAAAGGTTCGCTCACCAAGAAAGGAGGCCACCCAGGCTAAGTCCATACCAGTCACACCTAGAGACCGCAGAGAGTCGAGAAGGATGGAATGTGACACGGTGTCGAAAGCTGCGCTCAAATCCAACAGGATGATCGCCATAGTTTCACCCTGATCGACACCGTGTCGTAGACTCTCTGTCACCCCAAGAAGGGCTGTCTCGGTCGAGTGGCGAGACCGGAAGCCCGACTGGGAGGAGTGTAGGAAGCCAGAACTTTCCACCAGTTCGGTGAGCTGGGTATTAATGTGTCTCTCTAAAACTGTAGAAAAGATGTGTAGCAAGGATATTGGACGAAAATTAGCAGGATTCGAGATATCAGCACCAGACTTTTTTAACAAGGGCACTACCATAGCGTGTTTCCATGGCTGGGGTACATATGCCTCAGTGAATGAGGCGTTTAACAATTTAACAAAGATCTGATGGGTAGAGGAATCTAATTGTTTAAGTATTTTAGCCGGAAGTGCATCGCACGGAGAACCAGAGCGCACACTATTTAGACAAGAAGAGAAAGAAACATTGTCTAGTGGCTGCCATACAGAGAGTTTGGCGACGTCGTTAACACTAGCAGATGACTGCACAGCGCCAGATGCAGGAGGAGTTACCACTGGTGACAGGGTAAAAAGATCATAGATCAAATCGACTTTTTTGATAAAAAAGTCAGCTAAGGATTGACATTGAACCACGTCAAGCGCGGGGGGCGTAGGAATAGAGTCCGTTCCTGTCAGTTTTTTTACCACTGAAAAGAGCACCTTAGGGCAATTTTGTGCATCTGAAACCATTTTTTTAGTAATGTCAGCTCTGGCTGTTTTGCAGCTATTATGATAGCCCTTTAGGGCTTCTCTATAAGCTACTTTGCGGGTAGGAGAATAATTGCGCCTCCATTTTCTTTCTAAAATCTTACATTGAGTGCAAAGGCACTTAAGCCTGTCGGAAAACCATGGTGCAGGGGGATGATGAGGCATAGTTTTCTTAGATGTCAAAGGAAGCGTCAGGGTCTGTAGACTACAAATTTTACCCCCAGCATTCAGCAGAAGGGGGGGGTTGCAAACTCAAAATTGAAATCCCCAATGCACAGGTGAAAGCAGTATGCTGCAGGATTGGCTTCTTGGGAGGCTGGGGTGAGGGTCTACCAGTGCACAGTAGAGGATGGCCATACCAGAGCTTTGGAGCAGGCCCTTACTACAGGCATGAAATTCAGTCAAACTCCACCGCATAAAGAACTCCACCGCATAAAGCCTGAGTGGACTATGATCACATATTGTCTGGAGACATAGCCTGGCCAAAGACCGAAGACCTGTACCAATCCGCCTCTGTGCACAACTGAAAGCCATATGCAGTGGATTATATTATGTTAACACAGGAGCTAGGCCTAGTGTTTGCCCAGGATGAAACTATATGCAACAATAAAAAAATACCAGTAAATAAAAACACGAAATCACTAAAATCGAAGACATACTCAAAGATAAAAACAGTTGGTGCGAGTGGTGAAGTTAAATGTTATGTCATTGATGATGTCATTTGTGATTTCATCTGTGGCGTCACCTGAGGTCTTGAGCAATGCACTGGGACATGGTATGGTTTGTGCAGCTAACCTTAGCTGGCCAATTTCAGTGCTTTTAAGGTATTGTTTTTAACCATACCATCCCCTCAACTTTTTTTCTCCAGAGAAAATAAATATTACCATTGTTCGAAGCAAATAGAGTAGAAATTAAAGCGTTTTCATGAAGCAAAGCTGGATCTGACACAGTTCGAGAGGCGATACATGAATAGTGTAGTCACCAGAAAAGGACCTTGCACAATGTATGTGGTAAAAGCAAGTAGGTGGGCAGATGGAGTGTAACTGGGTAGAAAAGCAGGGTTAGGCAAGGGTCAGGCAAACAGTCCACGGAAAATCTCGTCTCTGCACAGCATTCTTTAGAAGCAACTAAACCAAATTGTGAAACAGGAGGCACAGGTATTCAAACTTCTTTTATAGAGTGAGTGTGCATAATCGTTACATAGAAGGTAGTACGGAGAAGTTGCTTTAACAGAAGTTGCTCGTATCCATGCTTCTTGGTGTGAAATGTCAGCTTATGGAAAACAGGTGCCAGCACCGGGTTCATTTATAGGTTGCATGTGGTACCAGAGCATGTGCAGAGGAAACGTTGCTTTTCTGGATTATTGTGAATAAATGTTTTGGTCTGGTGGACTGGGGGGCAATTGTGCAGTCACTAGAACAACACTACCTAGATGCTCATATGCTGAAGGCACATGTGAATGCCAGACTCAGACAGAACCCTGCGTCTTTGTTGAAAGTGGATCAGTTGAGGTGCTTATCACCACAGACCTGACCATGTCTACCAGGTGCACATAAGGCCATGGAGAGAGGATTCACACCAGCCCCTGTGTACATAATGTATTTCCCGGAGAGGCCACACTCTCCTAATTCACATTCACTGGCACAAAATATGCCCTGTGTTGGCAAAAATACCAGATTTAATCTGGTGCAGCTACATTATTTGCATAGTGTAAGGAAATGCGTCTTTTTGCATGTTCAACCCCACATTTCTGGACTGATGCTGCTTATTTATTGACTCTGAGCGTGCATTGAGGCCTGCTAATCAGACCTCAGTACCTCTGTACCAGTGTTCTAACTCATTAGAAAGTATATGTATAATTGGCTACTCCCAGTTGACAAGGATTGGCTTACTTTCAAGTCCCTAGTATATGGTACCCAGGGTACCTGGGGCATGTAAGGCAGAGTGTCCACTTAGGACTGCAGCAGTGATTGTGCCGTCCTCTGTGTGACAAACTACAACACAGCTCCCAGCCTGCCACTATTGACTGGAAGGGCAATGGTAACACTGCTAACTCAACTTTGTCATATAACCTAATGGCAAAGCCCCCACTTCCCTTAACAATATATATAAGCCTCTCCCAAGGAAGGCCTATAGAGCCCCAAGGCAGGGGGCTGTATATTATTTAGTAGGACATGTATTTATCATATGTCCTAACCACAACACTTATACATTTCATCTTGCTCTGGAAGGTCTAGTAGCCTCATTGGTTAATATAGGGTTTCTGTCTGACACCTCAAACTGGCTGATTCTGAATGGGACTGCCTAGCTTGGTACCGTAAGGTTTCAAATTAATTGTGGAGGTGAAAATAACCTGATGCCCAGGTCGAGTTTAATGCCACTGTTAAAGAAATGCAACTTTTAGAAAGTTGCCACTCTGTGACCCAGTTGTCCTATAGCATCACCATGGCACTCGCCAACAAAAAGCATTCTGCCCACCTGGGTAGTAGTTTGAATAACTCCCAGGTTTAGGAACAAAGGCAGCCTGCTACAGGGTGAGGTGTTACCTCCCCTTCGCAGGAAGACACTCAGAGTGTTAGCCCAAAAGACAGTCTTCAAAGGCAAATCCGCTATCAGTGGACAGATGGCATTCACAATCCTGAGGGACTGTGCTTTGTTCATGTAGACAAGCTCAAGATAGAGCCATAGAGGGAAATCCAATGCCCAAACTGGTTTTCCTGAGGGCGTGTAGCCCTCAGGTAGCCACACCACTGTGGTGGTCTACCAAGCTCCTGACATCCTTGGAAGGCTCCCATCATCCTCAGAGGGGCCAAAATAGTGCAATCTGGGATTTCTAGACACCACACATAGCCAAAAAGGAGTTAGCCTAGTAGCCCATTGGCTAGTGACCGCACTTCTCCACAGGGCACTTTCTGGGAATAAATATGGTACCCCTGGCACCCTCCATCCCAGATCACATCAGAATTGGAACAAGGACCGAAAAAGGACTTCCCCACTGCCCCTGGACTGTACAGAGAGAGGCTACACCATCTGCTGGACTGCACCTGCTGCGCTTTTAGGCTAGCAAAGAAAAGACTGTTCCTGTGGCTCCGGGCTCGGAGAAAAGTCATGCCCCAACCCAGACCAAAGGAGTGACTCAAAATTACTGGGGATTGACCCCATGGAAACTGCACCAGGGTCACCACAGTCCAATTAGCCCACACCGGCAAGTTGTTAGCCACCACCGAAGATTTACTGCTAGCTGCCATTGGGCACCTCAGGAGGCCGATCCTCGATAGCCAAAAGTTGCATATTGGTCAGCTGGACCCGGGAGTGTTGTCAGAGTCCAGATTGGTCACCCAAGAGGGACACTAACCCCCACCTAAGGATTTCACTGTGACTGCTGTATCCACAGACCGGTAGCCCAGCCGCAGCTGGCCTTCTACAGTCTCCAGTAGATCTTTTTTTAAATCCCCGACCTCTGTGACCCATGTCACTCCAAAGTGCCAGTGGACCGAGGAATCACCTCAAAGGCACCCTTGTCAACTGCACAGCAATCAGAACATCCCTGAGCATCTTCTCATCCTGTGTCCTCAGTATTAGGACCACTCCATTAAAGGCTATTGCAGTTGTGTTGTGAAGTTTGGAAATGCACTGGAAAACACTCTGGTGGCCAGCTAACTATCCAAATCTACCCCATTGCCCCCCCCCCCCCAGACCTTCTCCCAGTCAGATTTTACTGCCCAAGCCAGGCCCGAGGAGGCAAACTAACTTTCTCAAACTTTTCAAAATGTTGTAAACTTTTGATTGGTTTAATCAAGCCTTGAGTATGGCTAAGAAATCTTGTAAACGCTCAGAGTGCAAATGGAGAACAGACTTTTCAGACATAAATAAGGCTGCCTATAAGCTAAACTTAAAGCACTATCACTCCCTTATCAAGAAGACACGTTCTGCCTTCTATAGTGAAAGGATTGAGCAAGCGGATAATTCCTCCAGAGAGCTTTTTACTATTCTCAAAGTTCGAACCTCTCTTGAGAGAACAGTGGTGTCGGCCTCCAGTTCAAAGGAGTTGTGTAACCAAATTGCCGACTTTTTTGCTGCAAAGGTATCAAAAATATATGATGCCTTCCCTGATGAGGCTCTGAACGGCATTGACTGCCAAAGCGATTGGATCCCGGAGTGGGGGGAAAACTGCCTTTCAGAATTAAGATCTAAAAAAGGTAGCTCTAAGTATCAAATCTGGCTCCCCAACAGATCCAACCATGCCAAAAGTAATCAGCGTAGGGCTAGATATAAAACTACCCTTTGTGCATCAGTTGCTAGAAACCTCCTTTCAAGGAGGGTTGGTCCCGGACACATGTAAGCAAGCAATTGTCCTCCCTCGGAAAAAAACCTACAGCAGATGTAAATCTATTGGAGAACCTGTGGCCCATCTCACTTCTACCCTATTTCTTGAAAATAGCAGAAAGGGTGGTAAACACACAACTGGTGGCACAGATCAGTCAGCATAACTTACCCCATCCCTCCCAATCTGGCTTTAGTGCAACGCAGTCCTGCATTGCTCTTTGCTACAGAGACAGTAGGCAAGCGGGTGGATGAAGGCCTGACTGCTGCACTGGTCCTTTTGGACCTCAGTGCAGCTTTTGATATGGTATCCCACAAACTACTACTACACTGTCTCAGATTAGGTGGACTGGACGGAGCCGCTTTTAATTGGATGACTTCTTACCGGCAGAATCGCCGTTTTCAAATTACACAACCTCCACATACCTCCAAAAAGATTGCGCAACCTCAGGGGGTGTCCCAGGGCTCAATTCTGACTCCTACTCTTTTCAATCTTTATGTCTCCCCCTTGGCTCCCCCTTGGTGGAGATTGTGGAAAAACATGGTGTCACCATTGTGTCGTACGCGGATGACACACAGTTAGTGGTCACCCTGTCCCCTCATTTGGTGAAGGCTCCCTCCTTCCACCAGGAAAACCTTGGTCCATGCCCCTGTAACATCTCAACTGGATTATGGAAATGTCCTATATTTAGGAGCAACAAAAAACATGTCTCCATAGGTTACAATGTATCCAGAACGCAGCAGCTCGCTTAGTTCTGAATGTCCCCCGGAAAGCTTCCTCTACGAGTCCTTACATTGGCTACCTATCAACAAAAGGAATCTCTTTCAGGGTTTGTGCTTTTGCCACCGCACCTTGCAAGACAAAGGCCCGCTTTACCTGCGGGAGCTTCTTGTCCCACAAAATCCAGGACGGGACTTCAGATCTACTGGAACTTATCTGGTTAAAATTCCCAAGGTCAAAGAAGCAAGAATGGGCACACGCTCTTTTAGCCACCTGGCAGCTAAAAACTGGAATGCTCTGCCTTTGTCTCTCCGTTCGGAGCCATCAGAGAACATCTTCCGGAAAAGGTTAACAACCTGGCTCTTCCAACTCTGAGCTCTTACCTTCTTTTTACGTGCCTCATGACCCTTTTGCTTTCTTCTTTTCCTTTACCCCTTTTTTGTCTGAAAGAGCAGCCTCTAAAAATTCATAAAAATATAATCTATTTTTATGAAGCGGTGTCCTGTTTCTTTCATATTGTGTGGCTTCTGCATTTTGTTGTTTTGTACTGTTATATGCTTTACACTAAGTTCCTTTGTGCAAGTCTTACTGCTTAAAGGTTTAGCTACCAAGGGTTTAGCTTAACTTTGTTCAAATGCGCCTGACTGGCCCCAAGACAGTTTTTGCGAGTGTATTCCACGGTAAAGCTGCACAGACATAACAAATAATACACACTTAGAAGGTACATGATCTCCATGCTACTAAGTTGAAGATATCCTGAAAGCACATTGGCATGTCGTAGGTCCAATGAATGGAAGGAAAACTTTATTCTTTTGATGTGGCTATCTTTGAAAATACAGACATTCTGGGGAGTCTTGATGCCGCCATGGTAATGGATTATTAAACTGCTCTGGAACCCAAAAGCCCAAAAAGGGGAAAATTAAGCAAACATTTATGACACTGAGTTTATTGCTGGCATAGAGAGGCATAGCAATTTACTAGCGTCAGCCTTGAAATCCAAGATGGAGGATTGGTTAAGACATACTCAAGAGCGGGCGTTAACTAAAGAACTGTACACAAAGGCAGAGGCAACTACAACAGATGAAAACTTAGTAAGGCACCCAGTGGACTGGAAGGCACAGCTTCAGAAGCTGCAGTACCCGGCAGATAATAGGCCACCGTGAGCGGACAACAGATGGTTTATAGTGACTACGTTTTGTAACCACTAACCTATAAGTTAGTGGCTTAGCAAGAGCACCATAAGTGCTAAGGCAATAAAAGGCAATACCCACCCCCATTTTCCCATTGGATAAAAAAACAGACACTTTTTGGGGTAAAGTGGGCTCCTCACACTTCGGACCCTGGTGCCACTGCACTTTCTGCACTATTGATGGCTACTGTTACCCCTGCTGTAATTGCACTATGATATACTGAATGGAGTGACAACGCTCAAGTGACTCTCACGTGGGATGATTTAGAAGGTAGAAAAGTAACAGTGTTTGCAAATGTGGAGAGAAATGCCTATTCCAGTTGCAAGGCATGTGTAGAGAAAATATCTTACAAGTGAATGGTGGGATGCTAAGGGAACCGAATTATCTTACAATCAGCAGTTCAAATATGTGAAATAAGGTTAGGGTGACCAACTGGCATTGGTGCAAATTCAGGACGGTGAGTGTAAAACTTCAGGACAAAGGGTCAAAATTCAGGACACAAATTCAGGACAGGGGGTCAAAATTCAGGACAAAACTTCAGGACAATAGGTACATTTTACAGGCACATCAGAGGTCGCGCAATAGTATATAAGTAAGCCCAGCCATTTCCAAACATATTCAACCATTTGCAAACCTATCCATCATGTATCCTTTCATCTATCATTTCACTCATCCATACCTTCATCCATCCCCTCATCCATCCTTTCACTCATCCTCCATTATCCATCCATCCATCCCCCTTTCACCTTATCCATCTGTACACTTATCCATCCACTCTTCATCCCATCCATCCATTCAGCCATTTACCCTTTCACCAATCCAGCCATCCTTTCACTTACCATTCCAGCCATCCTTTCACTTACTAATCCTTCCACCCATCCACTCTTTTAGTCATCCATCCATCCTCCCTTTCTCTCTCCATCGACCCTTTCACTTAGCCTTCCTTCCATCCATCCACCCACCCATCCATCCATCTACTCATCCACTCATGAATCCATCCATTGCCCCTATCACTCATCCATCTATCATTTCACTCCTTCACACATCTATTCATCCTTTTGTCCGTCTACCCTCCCTTTCACTCACTCATCCATCCTTACACCCACCCTTTCACTCATATCTCCATTCATTCACCCTTGCACTTATCAATCCATCCATCATTTCACTCATCCACCTACCCCCCATCATCCAACCACCCACCATCCACCCACCCACTCATCCATCCATCCTTTCACCCACCCACCATCCAATCCACTGATCCATCCTTTCACTCACCCACCATCCACCCACCCACTCATCCATCCATCCATCCATCCTTTCACCCACCCACTCATCATCCATCCATCCATCCTTTTACCCACCCACTCATCAATCATCCATCCATCCTTTCACCCACCCACTTATCCATCCATCCATCCATCCACCCACTCTCCATCCATCCATCCTTTCACCCACCCATCATCCATCCATCCATCCATCAATCTGTCCATCCCCTCATCATCCATCCATCCTTTCCCCTCATCATCCATCCATCCTTCCCCTCATCATCCATCCATCCTTTTCCCTCGTCATCCATCCATCCATCTGTCCTTCCCCTCATCATCCATCCATCCTTCCCCTCATCATCCATCCATCCTTCCCCTCATCATCCATCCATCCATCCTTTTCCCTCATCATCCATCCATCCATCCATCCTTTTCCCTCATCATCCATCCATCCATCCATCCTTTTCCCTCATCATCCATCCATCCATCCTTCCCCTCATCATCCATCCATCCATCCTTTCACCCCCCTCATCATCCATCCATCCATCCATCCATCCTTTCACCCACCCCCTCATCATCCATCCTTCCCCTCATCATCCATCCTTTCCCGTCATCCATCCATCCTTCCCCTCATCCATCCTTCCTTTCATCCATCCTTCCCCTCATCCATCCATCCCATCCATTTATCCTGCCCCTCATCCATCCACCCTTCCCCTCCATCCATCCATCCATCCTTCTCCTCATCCATCATCCTTCCCCTCACCCATCCATCCATCCCATCCATTTATCCTGCCCCTCATCCATCCATTCTTCCCCTCCATCCATCATCCTTCCTCTCATCCATCCTTCCTTTCATCCATCCTTCCTTTCATCCATCCTTCCCCTCACCCATCCATCCATCCCATCCATTTATCCTGCCCCTCATCCATCCATCCTTCCCCTCCATCCATCCATCCATCCTTCCCCTCATCCATTTATCCTTCCCCTCATCCATCCATCCTTCCCCTCCATACATCATCCTTCCCCCTCATCCATCTTTCCCCTCATCAATCATCCAGTTACCCTTCCACCCATACATCCAGCTATTTACATTTTCTCTCCATCCTTCCCCTCACTCATCAATCCATCTATCCTCTCTCATTATCCATTTATTAAATCTTTCATTCATCCATTCACCCTTTCACTAATTCATCCAGCCATTCACACATCCCTTCACTTACTCACTCGGCGACCTTTCCATATTAATTTTGAGCTGAGCCCTTTTGAGAAGAGGCCCATCAAGAACTTCACCCTCGCTGCAGGGGCCGTTCCAGGACTGGGACAGAAGCCACCCAGGGCGGAGACAGGATCCACCACAGGGGGGGACAAGAGCCATCACATGTGGGGGTGGACTGGAGCCACAACATGGGGGGACAGGAGCAGGAGTCATCACAGGAGAGGGAACGTGATCCACCAGGGTGGGCATGCAGTATTCTAGTATCATCTTGGGCTCCTCGCCCACCTCCTGCACAAGACAACGAGAAGACAAGCTCTCTGTCCAAAATGCCATCCCCCACTGTGATGTACTGAACTTAAAGGGGATGCTCTAAGAGAACTGATTTAACTGATTGTCCTCCATACTTTGTTAATCAGTGTGGGTGCGATTGTGCCATTTCTTTGTTGTATTACATTATGCATGTTTGAAGAACCGAGGTTTGCTTACAAATTAGTGACAGTAATTAAGCTCAGTGAAGAGAAGCAGGTGCTGCCTCAGTGTAATCAGGGGTGTAATCTGGCCCAGTCTCGGAAGTTTGGGGCCCTGGGTAGAAATGGAATGTGTGAGCCCCCCTCTAAATAGCAGATACAAGACGCATTCAGGGCTGTTTGCATGTGAATGGATGCCCCCTGCTCCTGAACCTGCAGCCCCTCCCTCTGTCACCTTCAAGCACCTCTTAACAGCTCCTCAAGGGCTGGAGGTGTGAGGGTTGCCATCCCGCTGTGCCTCTACAGTGCTGCTGGGGGTCTGAGCTTTTGTACTGCCTCGGAGCCTCGCAGCAGCATCGCAGTCAAGAAGGGAGGTGGGGGCAAGCTGTGCCCGGTTAAAATTACGGACAAATGGCGTCCGTTAAAGAATCCTTCACGGACAACGGACAGACAGCCAAAATTACGGACTGTCCGTGAAATTTACGGACGGTTGGTCACCCTAAATAAGGTAATATGCACGTGTGATCCTCTCTTAATGATCTTTATCTTGTATGGCTGTGGACTTCTACTATTGAACCTATCATATTGGTGATGCTTTTTTGGGATGTGTTATATAAAACCATAAATAACTTTAATTAAAAAAAAAACTTCATACCGCATAAAAGTTATCCAGAAGAGAAAGAATAAAGATGCAAATCTTCTAGGTAGCATTAACAGCCATTCTGCCTGTTGCTGTACGTAAAACGATCTGGTCCAGCTCTCCGGAAGTGCAGAATGAATACCGGAACTCCAAGATCAGCGCGTCTAATTTTATTAGTGGTGAAAAGCCGGCCATGTTGTCTTTCAAAGCGCGGCTTAAACCGTTTGTTGAAGTAAGTGTCTCCTCTACGGTTCTTGTAGTGTAACCAGGCAGTGTCACGCCCTGTGTTCAGGCGAGGAGAGAATGGGCTTAATGTCTTAAGCCGATAAGAGGGTGCCCCAGCCAGCTCAGGGACCACAGCTGCTTCCTCAGTTAGATACCCTCTGCAGAAGTGGATGACGTAATTACAGAGAGGTAAAGTGGGGGCTATTTGAGCCTGCCAGCCAGACAGGGCCGTGGGATATTTATGTTCCTGGCAAGTGGAATTCTTTCTTACAGAAGTTGTTCAAAGTGACATAGCAAATAGACTGTACCACTCTTCAGGCAGTTCTAGATTGTAAAGCTGCCAATTGTAAGAAACTGGGTTATTGGTTGAGATGGGGAAACCCCCACTCAAACAACAACCACAATTCTTGGCAGGGTGAACCATAAAAGTCACTAAATTAACCTTAACCCTATGGCAGTTTGGCACAAAAGCAGTCAGGCTTAACTTAGAGGCATTGTGTAAAGTATTTATGCAGCACACAAACAGTAGTAAAGTGAAAACACTACATAAGAAAAATCCCCAACCAATTTCGAAAAATAGAGAACATTTTAATGACTAAAGTAATACTGAAATGAATAAATCCAATCAGTAGAACCAGAGTTATGACTTTTTAAAAGTGTTAGTGAAATCAAGCACCTAAACGATCAAAGCGCCAACCGCGAGTATCTGGTTGCACGAGACCGGGTCAAAGTCAAAAGTTAAAGCCAACTGCAATAGAGCGTGGGTCGGATGCAAGGGCTGGATTGGGCTCAGTCTTGGCTTACCTTCGGAATGAGAAACATTTCTGAAGAAATGTCCAGGAGAATGTAGAGTCGAACCCAGCAAGGCAGCAGGCTGTGCCTGTGGACGAGTCGTCCTCACTGGGGAGCTGCTGGACGAAGTTTCAGTGAAGCCGCTGACAATGGCGGGAAAGCTGGTTTTCCAAGTCTAGGGGTAGTCGATCACTGTCAAGCCTGATGAAAGATTTTTACCTTCAGAATTTGACAACGTTTTGGAAGTAAAAAATCTACATCGGGATGAAACTGCAGTCTGTAGCCAAAGAGGGCTCCACAGGGCCTTATACCATTGCTGAGAGGTTTAGCTAAAAGGAGTTTGCTGATGTGGAGAAGAACATGGCAGGAGCTACTACAAAGTCAGGCCGACTGGCGATGCATCTTGGGCGGGTCGGCTAGCAGGTAGGTCCCGTTCTTCTGTCAGCTCTCCTGGAAGTTTTTGTTGAAACATTTTCTGTTCCAGGTTTTAGAGTTAGGGTGGAGCAATATCACCAACACCGCTTCCAAGGGTACAGGATCTGGGGGGCACCACTTCAGGGGTTAGAACTCTCTACAGCAGAGGCCAGGTGCAGAGTTCAAGGCCTCTGGAGATTGCTATGTCCTTTTAGCTCATACAGGAGACCAGCTAACAAGCCCTTGGAGTCCCTTCTGGTGGTCCTGGGTTCAAAGAGATGGTCCAGTTCTCTTTCAAGCAGCAATGCAAATCTATGGTAGCAGCAAGGCAGTCCTTTGGTGACAGTGTGTCCTTCTGAACTCGTCCACATGCCCAGGACTTTTTATTTAATTTATTTATTTAAAAGATTTTATATAGCGCTGGCTGGACCCAAGAGTATCAGAGTGCTTTACAGGATTAGGTAAAACAGAATTGCAGTATACATTTTTATACATATAAATAAGTAATGAAACAAGGCACGCAATGTTAGTTTAAGATGGGTAACAGCATATCAGAGGAAAAAGGGGCGGAAGAAAACAAAGGTTTATTATTGGATGGGGGAAGGGGGAGAAAGAGTAGGTCCACTAAGGAGGGAGAGTGCGGTAAGGAGGAGGAGGGGGGAGGAAAGTTATCTGTGCTAGGAAAAGGGGGGAGAGGTGGACGTAAATGAGAGAGTTTGGTGGATGGGGGAGAGGGGGCTAGGCAAAAGAAGAGGGGATCAATTCAGTCAGGGCAAGGGTAAGAATAAGTATCCAGTGACAACGTAATTAAAGACGCCAGTATTTGCTGAGAAGGAGCCGTTTGAGGTCTTTTTCGAAGCTGGGGTAGGAGGGGTTACAACGTAGTTCTTTAGGGAGAGCGTTTCCAGAGAAACTACTCAGGACTACTGGAGAGGTGCTCTGGAGGTCCAAAATGTATACCTGGTGCCAGTCTTTGTTTGTTGGGGAACACCATGTCCTACCCCCACCCCACATCTGGTTCTGGAAAGTTATTCCCTTCCCCTGAAAAGGCTTCAAGAAGTGTGGGGTGACAAAAGGCTAATTTCTTTGTGTGTACTGGAGGCAAGCCCTTTGGAGTATAAGTGGAGCAGGGAGCAGCTTCGCCCCCAGCCATCCTGGCAGGATGGCCTATCCTTCTCACACATAGTCCCCTGTTCTGTCATTGTCTGGGAGGAATACATGAAGTCCAACTGCAGAGCCATTCACAGTAATATGATGATCCAGTACACTGGCAGAAGGCTTAAATGGTTAGGGCAAGAAAATGCCAACTTTCTAAAAGTGGCATTTTTAGAATTGTGACTTAACATCCGACTTTACCAGTAAAGAGGATTTTAAATTCCAATTCATTTGAATCTAAACATGACATCTCAACCTGCTCCCTATCTAAAGTTAGCACATATTAAATCTAATAGGATAACCCAGTACTATTAAATGGGACAGTTAGACCTCACAGTTGTGAAAAACTACTTTAGGGGTTTAACTTAAATCCACATGTCCTACTTTTTAAATACAATGCACCCTGCTCTATTGGCCTTTAGGGCCTCCTTGAGGGGTGACTTGTATGTAGTAAAAAGGAAGGGTTAGGCCTGGCAAAAGGTTTATTTTGCCAGGTCGAAATGACAGTTTAAAACTGCATTACAGGCTGCCATGGCAGAACTGAGACGTATTAAAGTGTTACTTTAGTAAGTGGCGCAAGGAGTGATGCAGGCCCACTAGTAGCCTTACATTTACAGGCCCTGGGTACATGTATTACCATATACCAGGGACTTAAATGTAAATTAAATGTGCCAATCAGGTGTAGGCCGATTTAACCATGTTTCAGGGGGAGAGCACAAGCATTTAAGCACTGGTTAGCAGTGAGAAAGTGAATAGAGTCTTAATGCAACCAAAACCGAATTCAGATAATAGGAAGGGTGAAGGCAAAATGTTTGGGGTAATACCACACCAAGGATATCAAGTTGAACATCAAGTTTTCAGGTTGCTTATGTGTGACATTTCTATGCTTTCAATTTGCCTATGAGTGACATTCTACTGTCAAATCGATGACAGTTTGAGTGGCACTTTATCACGAGTAAATCATAGTAATAGCCCATATAATGAAGATACAGACATGAACCTAAAAGAAGACAGTCCTATTGGCATTGCCAATTCTTGTTAGGGGTATCAGATTCATGATTTATAAAAATTATTTTATTGTAAATAAATAGTATTGAAAATGTTCCAGTTCTGAGATTAATATGCAGTGGGTTGAAGGTTATGAGCTCTTTAGAAATGATAGTGCCCTTAAGAGTACCTAAATTACTTCTGTTCTTCCCTTCAGACCACTTTCGTCTGCAGTCTCTTTCTGAAATCTTCTATCTGCATATCTCACGTTCATCTCCTTCCTCTTTACCACAGTTTTTTCATTTCTGCATGCAGTTCATTGCCTCTACCTTTCATTGTTTGTTCCCTCTCAAGCTGTCCCTCTAGAATTTCCTCTTCTTGAGTTTTATGGTGTCAGTATTTCGACAGCAGTATACCGCCTTCACACATCAATGGTAATTACAGTTTGCACATGTGACAATTGTTTCATGCGCTCTATTGAGAAGCTACAGTTTAGATGGACAGAAGTCAAGCAACTTAGTGACTCAGCAACAGGGAATGTGAGAAATATTTAGTGAAAGTAAAGAAAACAACTTAGCAGGGCCTAGACCAATTTCAATAGCAATGAGACACCTCTCTTCCACCTGGACCCGGCTCATAATAACTGCTGGGGCAGCAGAGCGAACATGTGGCTGCTGAGTTTATTTAAAGCCACACAGTTACAGTGGCAGACAGCGCACAAAGGAGCTATAATTAGCGTGACATTAGCATTATAGTGAAGTGATGCTGACACCAGCACTACAATATGTTACTATAACCCCTGATGTGAGGTACTTGGCAGGGCTATAGTTGTTAAATTGTTGTTGTTTTGCAAAAGGCTTCTTTCCTATCGGGCACTCTATGAGCCAATGAACAAAAGACAACCCCCAACCAGTGTCCATATGTCCAGCATTATTCAAACACAGAAACTTAACAGAGAATCTTATGTTGGAACCAGGTGGTCAGGTTGTCAGAGACTGTCCGGTACACAGTCATGGACTTGGGCAAGGACTGGCGACTGGGTAGAAAATGTAAACAGAAAGAGGAGTACAGCGCTGCCCAGGATCACACATGAAGTCAGAAGAGAAAAGGGATCCAAAGGAGAAGCCTGCACGAGTGAACAAGATGGCCAAGGCTCAGAAAAGAAGGGCACTCACTAGGCAACTTTGCATTCAGACTAACTACACCCAGGACAGACGTGCAAGACATATGTAAAACAACATTAACAATAAAGGGAATGTGGGGTAAAGCACTCGGGTGCTCCACACGGTAAGACTGAAGCTCAGTAAGTTCCTCACACACCAGTGCTGATACAGATACTGACTGCAAATACCCACATATAGGATATGCATGCAAATGCAGGGACTGTGGAGCTGATACCTATGGTAAAGTTTTAAATTTAACTCAAAGACAAAACTCACAGTGAACATGAAACACCACTTAGATAGTCATCTGTGCCCCCAGATCCTGGTGATCAAACAGGAACATGCAAGGCAGTAACAGCAAGGGTGTAGAACTAAACACATGCATGATAGACAAGGAGCTAGCAAGGAAGAGTGCTTAACAGGAAAGGAAGGAAATCACAAGACACACTTGCCAGAAAGCAAGTAAAATACATACAATGTAATAGAAGCAGGACAGCAGGAATAAGAAAGACAGTAAACTTGGAACTGGAACCAAGGAAATGGGAAGAAAAACATGGACTAGAAAAGGATATACAAAAGGGGAGGCTACAAGGGTATATTAGAATAGTATTGAACCAGGAGTCAAGAAAACAAAGTAGCACTGAAGGCAGTACTGGAGCAAGAACAATAATTTAACAAAAGCTCAAAAGCCAAGGCAGCACTGCAGGCAGTGCTAGTTCAAGGAAACAGGAAATAGCTACAGCTTAGGAAACTAGGAGTCAAGAGAGCACTGCAAGCAGTGCAAATCAGGAACAAGGAAAACAGCATCAGCTCAGGAACAAGGAATAACTAAAGCTCAGGAAACACTAGAACCAAGGATATCAAAAGCTCGGGAAACACAGGAAACAAGGATATCAAAAGCTCATGAAACACTAGAAACAAGGATATCAAAAGCTCAGGAAACACTGGAAACAAGGATATCAAAAGCTCAGGAAACACTGGAAACAAGGATATCTAAAAAAGAGACACGTTAGTGATAGATTCCTTACCTTAGAATATCCCCAGGCGTCAGACTGGATCCGGAAAGTTTTTCGTCAGCAGTACCCATGTGCTTCGGAAGGTGGCGTTGTGCGGCTCCGCGTCCATCACTGGTGTCGTATGCGCCAAGATTACATCACGGAGACTACTTAAGCGCCAATCATGCGCGCTGACGTCAGTTCTTTCTTTTTTCGCGCCAGCAAGCGCAGATCCGGTTAGAGCACGTACCCTAGTCACTTTTTGACTAACTTTTTTGAGACTTTTTGTCTCCACTATTTTGAGTCTTTGACTCCTGGTGCCACGTAGGGATGCCTGGGTTTAAATCCTGTGGGGCCTTTCGTCGTGCGATCTCGGCGGCCAACCCCCATGGCGTCTATCTCGAGTGCGACCATGACCCCCGGTCATGTTCCGACTGTCTGGCCATGGCTCCGAAGGCCTTATGGGAGCGGTCCCGTAAGCTGCTGGAGGCCCGGCAGTCGTCTCCATGCTCTTGGAAGTCCAGGGGTCGATCAAGGGGCCGACTGCAGAGCCATCATCATCAATCCTCGGGGTCGAAGTCTTCACACTCGGAATCGGGTAAGACTCGTCATAAAAAGAAGTCGAAGAAGCACTTACGCTCTCCGACGTCCCCCCGTCGGTTTCCGGTTGCGGACGTTGGGGACAGGGTTACCTCCCCCGCGGCTCCGTTGGAGCCTGTGAGTCCCGTGGCCTACCCACCTTATCCGGATCCAGTGGCAACTCCGGCCCAGGTGCAAGATTTTCTTGCTGCCATGGACTGCCTTTTCAGGTCTCGAGCTTCCGCCGGCGTGCCTTCGGGCCCTGCGGTCCCACCTGAGGGGCCTCCCTTGCCGCTAGCTCGGCTACCAGCTAGTTTTTCTTTGGGTTGGATGAGGATTAGTTCTGTTTTGTTGGGGTTGAGTTTGAGGTGGTTGCTGGATAGCCAGGATTGAACTGTGTGAAGTGCTATTTAGGTGCTGGATGTCTCTGACTGATGAGATTTTCATGTAGAGATGGATGTCATCTGCATAGAGATGATAGTCAATTCTAGCTTGTTTCAGGATCACTGCAAGGGGTTCCATATAGAGATTGAATAGGGCTGGAGACAAGATTGACACTTGAGGGACTCCTTGTGAGACAGGTGTTGCTGTATAGGTTGTGTTGTTAAGTTTGATTAGTTGTGTGTGATTTTTTTAGGGAAGAGGTGAACCATGGAAGTACAGTTCCTGTGATGCCTGCACATTTCTAGAGGGTGTTTAGTAGGATGTCATGGTTGACAATATCGAAGATGGCCAAAAGATCCAGAAGGACTGGGAAGCATGCTTATCCATCAGCTAAAGATCTGTGTAGGTCATCTGTAGTGTTCAATATAGCAGACTCTGTACTGCAGCCTTTCCTGGACCCCGACTGGAAGGAGTCGTGTAGCTTGTATTCTTCAATGTAGGTGTTGAGTTGTGTAAGCACACATTTTCCAATGGTTTTGGGGATAAGAGGGAGGTTAGTTATGGGTCTGTATAGTTATTGAGGTCATTTGCGTTGGCGTCCAGTTTTTTTGTTGAGGGGATTACTTGGCCGAGTTTGAGGGGAACCAGCATGGAGCCGCTCAATAAAGAGGAGTTGATGATTTTGGTCCATACAGGAGAGTTGTTGTGACTGAGCTCTTTAACAAGTGCCGCAGGGAGAGGGTGAGAGATATGCAAAGTTGGCTTTGTGCTCATGAGGAATTTGTAGACTTCTTATTTGCATAATTGTTTAATTCAGACAAGTTGCATTGATTTTCAGTTTGAAGGAGTTGAGGTTGGTTAGCTCTGTTGTTGAGGGGGTAGACAGTCAGCATTTAGAGGAGAGGTTTTGGGTGGGACCTTTACACAGGGGAGATCCTTGGTTCATGGTTGAGGGCTTGGGGCTCCATAGAGAGTTTGATACTAGATACTTTTTCAGAGAAAAATGTAGCAAATTCTTCACAACTTTTGGTCGAGTTGTTGCTTGAGTGTTGAGGGAGAGAGGATGTTCGCCGTTTGAATACGTTTTTGGGTCAGTTCTTAGATTGGTCAAGTTGTTCTCGGAAAAATGAGGATTTTTCTCTGAAGATATGTTTTTTTGTATTTTAGGCATTCAACCCAGAGTATTGAGAGATTATATTCCGATTGCTGGTGTCTCCAGTTTCTTTGAGCTAAACGGAGTTGACACCTTTCGTTGTTAAATCTGAGACTAGGTACTTATCAGTTTTTATTCCTCTTGCTACCACTGTATATTGTTTCCTTCGCTTCTGGAGTAGTTTTTTCCCCACAATGCTGTTTCTAGACTATCCGAGAATACAACAATGGGTCTGGCTCTAATCAGCAAGGCTGAGCCCTTCAACAGAGAAAACAACAACAAGTGCCTATACTGAGATTTATTTTTCCTTTACTTAGCAAGGCGGAAAAGCATTGAGTCAGTGTCCACCTATTTTACTTAAAAAGTTTTTAATTTTGTACAACTCACTTCTTTTTTTCAAAAGGAAATAAATAAGCAACACATTATTCATACAATGTAGAAAAATAGAACAAACACTACGTCAAGTGATTGAAAGGAAACAACAATGTATACCTCTACACAGAATAAACCTCTATGCACAAGACCCTACCCAACCTAAAAGGTGTAACAGTAATTGCATTCAAACTTCACCATTCAAAACTCATTATACATTCTCACTAGTCTTCAAACATACACACATACATGGCTCCTTGGTAACAAAAGGGGAACACTTTTCTTATTCTCTAAGAGAACCAAGGGGCGTCAACCAAACAATGCAAAAGTCTAATGGCAAAACTTAGATGTGCAGTGAACCACTTTTTCATGTCAGCAAAGGATCACAAAGATATATATTTTTTTATACTGCACAATCAGCCCAATCTAGTCCAACGTTGCAATTGTTTGGTATCCGACAGAAAAATGGTCAATGCGTTTCGTACCACCATAATTTTGTGGTTCTCCTCAGGACCAAAGACAACTATTTTATCAATCCCAGATGTGAACAATAAATCTTCTTTTTGTTCAAACATGGACCAGGATAGTCAGTTGGAATTCGAAAGTGGCAAAGGGGCGCAAATGGCGGAGTGTCGAACACCTGAATTATCAGGACGGCTGCTGGCTTTTGTCTCCCAAATCTTTTAATAGTACTTCGATTGGTGACAGCGTTTCGGCGGTTAATTTGGAGCTGAAGAGCGTCCGTACGTGTTTCTGGCACTGTTACTGATGCTGCAGTGTGTCATGGCACATCGTGTAAGAGCACTTAGCGGCGTAACAATTGAATCTTCATTACTTCTTAAGGTTGTGCCTTGAAGAATGTGATTATCTTCTATGCAATCAATGCGGTGTCCTCTGCATCTCGCTCGGAACGCTGGCTATCGTAACAGTGTTGTGGCTCTATTTAAAACCTTTTAAGACCCCTTATGCTTAAAGGGTCGAGTCCAAGGCATTCCCTTCTCAAGGAGCCTGTCAAAACATCACATATTTTCCCACTTGTCATTTGTAATGGACAAAATTGTGGTCCCTGTTAAACCAGTGAAATTTGTTGTCTTGTATAAGCACTAAAGGAAGCCTTTTTCATACCTCATCCTGGTCCTTAGGACATAATTAACTTCCAATCTCAACCTTCCGCCTTGTCACATCAGAACAAATTACACAGCTGCTTCAAACTTTAAAACCAACAGCCTTCCCCTATGAATGTGTTATCCCACTGAAGCTCAGTTGTTCACTACACATGTCCCATTAAAGCGGACAGAAGCTATAACAGTAGTGTTGGAAAGCAAACTATGTTGCTGGGTAGCCTGTGGTTAATAACATCATCAAAACAAGTATGACAAAGATATTAGATCTTGCCTATGGGACCTATTGGTTTGCCAATGTTTTTAGTGAGGCTGAACAAATTCCCCGATGCTGTGCATCGTGGCTAAATTAGAATTATTTTAGAAAAACCTATGATGGAGCATGCATGCGCCTACAAAACAACTTTCTTTTTATTTACTGATCAGAGTGGATTTGACAAATAAAATAAAATATGCGAAAGTGCTTTTTTAAATTGGATGGACGAAACAACTGGGGCAGACACAAGGGGAGCGGAAGCAAGAACGAGGGCACAGGTGGGACAAGCAATCCCAGGGGTGCGGATGGTGAGCGTAAAAAGCAAATGGGCAAGAAGAGCCCGCACCATGGGAGAAAAGCAAACAGGCGAGATAGAATAACATGGAGCTTGGGTATAAAAGCTATTTGTAGAGGGAACTGAAGACCCATCTTTTCTGGTAGCAGTCTGAACTTGTGTAATATCCCTGGTACCGGACCTCACTTGAAGAATACTCTTTTTTCTAGTATTGAATCTTTCATAGATTCACATGCTTGAATCTTTCCCGTCGTCATGGTGTGAGCCCCATGGTATTTAAAACAAGCATTACTATTTAAGCCGATTAAAAGAGAAAGCAAGTGACATTGTTAACCAATTCACATTGTTTTAATAAACTCAAATTTCATCCAAACAGAGGCAAGGCCCTGGACCATTTCAGATTACTAACCACACGTCATGTGCCGACGCTGCTGTCCAGACCTCGAGACCGAAGAACGGGTCTCCTCGATTCCTTGAATGCAGTCACTCACGCATGGCATCACATGATGGACACCCAGGTGTGCAGCTTACTTTACGCCCCTAAAGCACACATGGCTTGGTGCGCCTGGCAGCCCCCATGTTGGGATAAGGGGGTTGTGGAGGCTCTGAAAGGACTGCATATACATACCATAGGTGACCTGTTTGCAGAGGGCAAGGCCCGCAGCTGGAGCGAGATCGAAATGGACGACAATCCCCAGTCCCTGCTGTCGAGCTTCCAGTTCCACAGAGTGAGACGCGCTCTCAGAGACCTGTTAGGGGAAGACATGGAGGAACCCACGGTAGTTGCAGCTTTTGACTACATTGTTAATGCTAAGGCCCCACTAAACTAATAACCAACTTGTTCCGTATTGCCCTCTCTGAGAGGACGGCGGAATACGCCAAACCGAGACTAGCGTGGCAGGCTGACTTATGGATTGACCTAGGAGAAGAGAACTGGCAGTACTGTTGTACGAGTACGAGACCGATATCTATGAATGGTCGTCATAGGCTGCTACACTTTAAATACCTAAACAGAACTTACTACACCCCGGAAAGATTACATAGATACGGATTGAGGGACAGCCCTAACTGTGAAAGGTGTGGGGATCAACTTGCTGACTTTTTGCACGTAGCTTGGTCTTGCCCGGACATTCTAACATTTTGGCATACAGTGTACCAGGAAGTGAACAAAATCACGCAGCTGACATTGTCCCCTGACCCATTATTAGCCATATTGGGCTATTCTAAGCCCTTACGCCCAATACCCAGAAGACTGGTTGATATGGCATTCCTTCTTCCTAGACGATGTGTTGCACTCAACTGGATGTGAGGCCTGGCCCCTACACTAGCACAGTGGACCAGGGAAATGACGTATTGTAGTA
The DNA here is from genome assembly GCF_964263255.1 of Lissotriton vulgaris. Classification (NCBI taxonomy): domain Eukaryota; kingdom Metazoa; phylum Chordata; class Amphibia; order Caudata; family Salamandridae; genus Lissotriton; species Lissotriton vulgaris. The sequence continues at coordinate 617,984,601 of NC_141700.1, read as the reverse complement.
CGCAGACAGAGCTCTATAACGACTTACTGCCCTCTCGTAATAGGCCCAAAAACCTTTGGTCGCTGTTCCTCATTAGGCGTTATGTGTGCAAAGATGCGAGGGATGAGGGCACAAATGCCCGACGAATGGAGAAGCCCTGACTGGGCAATAGACGCCCACTCGCAGACTGACTAACAATGACTCGCTGCGAGCTGTGAGGCTGAATGGCCTTTGGTGAAGTAGCTAACAGATGCCCCCTGGGCGGTGGAGGGGTTGTCAGTTCATTCCATGTAAATGAGATTCCCTGATGCATGGAATTGTGATCTTGAACTTTTGTCATGTATAAATGATGCTTCTTATTTCTGTATTCCTAACATTGTTTTTCTATGAACAGTCTGTATATTTACTGCTGCCACTTACTGCCACTGCTTGTAATCGTTGTTTAATTTTTTTTACAAAATGCCAATAAAATAGATTTAAAAAAACAAACAAAAAAAACAGGGAACCCCCTTTAGGGCGGTTACCTGCCCCCCCCCCCCCCCCGCCCCCAGGGATGACACCATATCGCCTCATTCCACAGTTTGCTCACCACATCCCTCACTTTCATCATATAATAGGCATTCCCAAGTGTCGAAAGATGCACTCCGTCATCCCTAAAAAGCAGTCTCTCTTCAAGTCGTAGTCCAGGGTGGGCTATCACCTTAATGTCTCTGTCCTTACAAAAAACCCTAATCGCCCTGTTCAATTTCCTCCTAGCCTTTTCAACTGCCCCATGCTCGATCGCCCCCTTCCAAATCCTCATGGGAACAAATTCAGTACATGCAATACAGGTCCCAGGTCATTTCTGCTTCATCACTTCCAAGTTCCTCTGTATCAGCTGCAAGAGCGCCAAACCCGACAGCTGAATCAAGTCATACTCCCCCAAATGAATAATCAACAGATCCGGGCAACCTTTCTGTGGTACCATCTTCGCGAGTCAGGGCAATAGTGCCCCCCATTGCATCCCCCCTTTCCCCCACCAGTGCACCTCATGTTTTTGTCCTCTGAGTCCCAGGTTATGGCCGTACACCTGTTGCTCTGCGTATTTGGAGGTCCAGTGCACAAACGAATGCCCCACAATCCATGTGACCGACTTGGCCCCTGGTCCGCCCACGCAACCTACGAAAGAAAAATAAATTAGTATACATCTTGGGATGCAGTTTACACCAACCCCATACAACCCAGGCCTCAAACCCCAACAACCCTACTTCCTGACATACCGCTCACAACACCGGGACTTCCACCTACTAATCCGCGGGATCCTGTCCCACGACCAACCCAACCTTGCCGCTGCTGTTGCTGCCCCAATGCAGAAGGAATGTGTCCCAAAACCTGACGGGTTCAAACCCAACCTACCCACTGCCATCCGCAAAACCACCAACAACTGAGCAGCCATGAACCTAGCCCCAGACGCATGACAAAAAAATCCACCCCCAGTAGTGCTCTCCACTCAGCCACCGGGCACATTCCCCCCCATCCACTCTCACACAACCAGACCCACTTACCCCTCCCCAACTGATCCGTCTTGGACTGACCCAACCAAATCCCCAGGCGACCCATCTCCAGCCTGACCTCCTCAAACCTCCTGCCGCTCCTGGACCTTGTCCCCAACAAGTCAGACACCCGAAAAGCCCCAAAAAACCTCCAGACCATACACAACCTGAAAATGTGAACCTCGAAGCTATCTTAACAACACAGCGGCAACACCTCAACCAAAACGGACTAATTCAAAAGTCACTGCTTCCCTCAACCCCCCCCCCTCTTTTGCTCCCTATCCCAACCCCTGAGTATCCTACCAATGACCACATCCTTTGTAGGGTCGAAACCGAAAAACAAACTACTATAGAAGGACAATCCTGCCAATTTACCTGCAATGGTTGCAGCCGACAACCCCTTATCAATACAGTATAATACAAACTGTAACACCCCTTGCTCAATCACTGAACGAACTCCACATGCTGCATCCTGCCGCCATCCCATAAATGAGCCAAACTCCTCCCACGCCAGTCTGTAGGTGCGCCTCGTTGAGTCCGCCACAGAGTTCTCCACCAGTCCTAACACCCTCACTCCCCCAAGGCCCAGACGCCGGCCAGCAGTCTGGTCTTGCACTGGTCCACTCCAGGCGCCAACCTCCGGAACCGCTGTCACTGCGAACGAGACAAAGCATCTGCGATGTCATTATTTGCTCCAGGGACATGCTTGGCTCGAAAAACCACATTCAACCTCAGACATTGCAGCATGAAACTCCTCAACAAATGCAGCACTCTCAGATCCCTCGCCCTCTGTTGGTTGACCAACTCGACCACAGTCATATTGTCCACATGAAACAACACTGATCTGTTCGGAAATTCTGACCCCCACACCTCCAGCGCCACCAACAGGGAATAGAATTCCAAAAACGCAATGCTTCTCCCTTGCTTCACCCAGTGGGCCGGCCACTCCTCAGCACATCATCTGCCATCCCAAAAGATTCCAAAGCCTGCTGCCCCTGCTGCTTTGGAGTAAATCTAAATCTGCCAGATCGTCCGCTCTTCCAAAAAGTCTAGCGACACCCTATTGAAATCAGAGAGGAACTTCAGCCATGTCCGTAGGTCAGCCCGCACCCCCATGGAGATCTGGACCCTGTGGCGTGGTAAGATCGCCCCTGACATGACCATGTGGAGCCGCCTGCAGAACGTCCGTCCCGCCCTCACTACCCGGCATGCAAAGTTCAAGATACCCAGCAGTTGTGAGGAAATGGAAAAATCTTCATTCTCAGGGGTCTTACTAATATCAATAAAGAACTTGGCACAGAAGCTGAAATATGAAAAGACATCTTTATTAAACTTTCAATAAGTGAGGCTACGTCATCCAGCTGCCTTAGCAACTGAATGAGGCAGTCTGAGGAATACAGAGAACAGAGACCTTTTATATGCTTAGGGTTACAAAACTCAGAACAAAAGTAAGGGGCAGTCCTAGCTTTTGCAAGCATGCAAAAAGCCCAACATTCCTTCTTACACAAGCCGGACAAACCCATAATAAAAGACCACAACCCATATCGTAAACAAGCCATAAAAGGAAGGAACAGAAACAGATGGGAAGTAGGATAAGGGGTGTGTATGTGCATACCAAACTTTACAATCTCCTATGCTCGGATCCTTAATCTTGATCAGCTACTGGGCAAGGAACTGGTCTAACAAGGTCAGCTTCAGGCAACAGGGTCAGTTCACTCAGGTTATCCAGAAGTCAGCTAAAGTCATCGGCCTATGTGAGGGCAACCACAAAATGGCTGCCATGCACAAAATGGAACCCAAGGGTTCAGAACAAAATCTTCAAATACACAGTAAATCCATCGGTGTAACATGACGAAAACACTCATACTTGCTGAGCTCACTGTTTACGGTTTGCCGTTACCAAAATCGTAACAGAACCACGACCTTTATGACCCAGGTTCAGAATTCACGGAACCTCAGATGTTGTACAGCCCATAAGGCAATCCTCTTTTCTCCAATTGCCCACAACAGACACGCCTGAATCTCCTCCACCTTTGTCTGCGGGAGGCGAGCCATCCAATGAATGGAATCCAGCTCAATTCCTAAGATAGTCAAGCAGCAGCTAGGCGCAGCTGTTTTTTCCAGTGCCAAGGACACTCCAAACCGCAGTGCCATCTCCTGAAACTGTGACAGGGCCCTGCCATAGTGCCCTGATTGAACCTTCCAGATTAAAAGGAAATCATCCAAATAGTGAGTCACGTCCCGATGCCCGCTAATCTGAGCAAAAGCCCGCTGCAAAAATGTGCTAAACATCTCAAAAAGCGCGCAGGAAATGGCACACCCCATGGGCAAGACCTTGTCCATGTAAATGGCCACCGTAAACTGCATGCCCAACAGAGCAAAATCCGCCGGATGAATCGGCAAAAGGCGGAAAGCTGATTTGATATTGCATTTCGCCATTTCCGCCCCCTGCCCGCTCACCCGCACATGGCGAATGGTGTCATCAACCGACGCATAAAGCACACAGGAGTCTACCTCATTAAGTCATTGAGGGACTGACCCTCCGGCCAAGAGAGGTGATGTATCATTTGAAACTCACCCTCCTCCTCCTTCGGCACTACTCCTAATGGGGAAACGATCAGATGTTCAAGGGGCCAAACCGCAAACGGTCCGCCACCCTACCTTCCAACACCTCCTTCTGCAACTGGCCGCTACCACCCCAGGCAACTCTTTGGCTGATTTAAGATTGTACACCCATCTCCGCACCCTCGGTCCTTGGTAGCCCACTAGAAAGCCCTCCGTAAAACCCCATTGCAATTTCAAAGCTGCCTCCCTGTCTGGATAACACGTGAGCCACTGCGCCATCGCCTCCACCTTAACCGGAGTATGTGTCCTTCTGTCCAGGCTGCTCCCTACCCTTCACATTTGTATTTCACCACTGCTCCGAAGGTGTGACCAATGTGAAGCATTGAGTGACCGCATGCCGTCCCCCACATTTGGAGCACTCGTGCTTGAACTTACAAGGGTATCGAGAGCAATACCCCTTGTTGTAGCTCCAGCAGGCACCTGTAGTGCTGGTGCCCGGCTTAGTCGATGGGGCTGTGTGTCCTGCAGGTGTAACCACTCCTCCCGCCCCAGACTGGGCGGGCCGCGACTGAAAGGACCGATAGGGCACCGGTAAACCACTAGCTGTGGGAGTGGACGCCGACGAGTGTGTTGATGCCATCCACTGCATCCACAGCTCCTGATCAATTTCACCCCAAGGTTTTTCGCGGGTTCACACTAAGCTGGGCCCTGAACTGCTCATCATAACTGAGCCACGCAAAAACCCCAAACTGCAACTGAGCCTTTCTGATAATGTCCATGTACTTCGCCCTATCCAGGTGCTTCTCGCAATAGATACTTGCGTATATGAGAAAGGCAGACCTCCAATTCTCCATATTCACTGGCACCCTGGGACGCCTAGTCAGCTCCCATTCCTCCTCTTTAGAGCCTTCCTTCGCCTGTACCTCCCTGTGCAGAAGCTTGAACACGTCTACGTATTCATGCTTCCAAATCCTACTCTTAATCTTCTCGGATAAGTGGGACCCTAGGGGCATGGCCAAACCCATATAGGGCAATTTCTTCTGGTGCTTATCCTCTCTTTTCCCGTCCTTGTCCTCCTTCCCGATCATTCGGTCCTCTGTTACCCCAGGTTTGTCAGTCTGGACCCCGGCTGTCACCACCTTCTTACCTGTCACAGCTGTGTGCGCCCCGACCCTTGACCCACCTGTCACCACCCCCCCTGCCTCCCTCACTGACCCCTTCCCCACTCCAACCGACCTGCACGCCTTCTTCCTGCCCTCCTTCGGGCCCTCCTTCCAAGCAGACCACCACTCGGCCTCACCTGACAAAGGCATCTGCATCACTACTGGCCGTCCTTCCGAGCTGCTGGCTTTGGAGGTGGAAACCTTCACCTTTCCCGTCTTCTTCCGAGGGGCCTGCAAGACACCAAGACCACTGTTGCTCTACACCCCTCCCCCATCTTGTCCACGTCATCCCTCACCTCCCCTTCTTCCAGCTCCTTGCTCTCTGAACCATAATCCAACTCCAACGCAAACTCATCCACCACAGGCTTCCACACTACCTCTCGGACCGCTCTCTTCACTCCTTTCTGCACCTGTACACCACTTCCATTCCCCCGCTCCACACATGCCGCCATTGCCCGTTCCTGCATTGGAGGGAGAGATGCCTCCGACCCCCCTGCTGCTTCAAGGCGGCGTCCTGAGGCCGTCTTGCGCCCCGCTGAACCTGCCACCCCTCTGCTGACCTCCACCAGCTGGGAACCCCCCCATCCCCCAGGTCGCTCCAACCTGGGCGGGCTCTGGAATTGCCGGGCCTCGTTGCCATCCTGGCCGTCCCTGACTGCCCCTGCCTGGCACCTCTACCCCCCACCGGCACCCCCGAGCCTTACCAGCACTCTCCCTGTCTACCTGCTCGGCCCAAAGCTCCTCCTCCAAAGTAGGCGTAGGGGGCCCCTCCATCTCCTCATCCCAATCAGCCCCCGCCCTAAGCGCCTCAAGTTCCACCCACCGGGCCTCTGACTCCTGCACTAGTTGCCGCTGTTCCATGATCTTAGCTTCCAGGTCCATAGCCTCACACCTAAGCAACAATGGCGGGCAATGACCCCTGGACCCCACACCTTGCATGCGCCTCCAGGGGGCGGCAGCCACTGGTGTCCCCCCACTCACTGGCCTGAACTCTTCTGGGCTCACTTTGCTGCACTGCCCTTGCCCCCCCAGCCCGACCGGGGTGCTGGCACGCAGGCCCACCGAAAGATCAAGGGTCCCAACCCTCTCCCCCAGATCCCCACCCTCCTCGCAGGTAGCCTCCTCGCCTTCGCTGCCCACCTCCCTCTCTACCACCTTCAGGGCAGCCCCCCCGCCCCCGCTCCCCTACCGAAGCGAGCACCCTGGGTCCGCCTGCTTCCACTGCCTGCCCGTTAAAGCCCGGCCAACCATCCAAAACCGCTGTGACCTCACACATTCCACTCACAGGGGGAGGATTCCTCACCCCCCTCTGCACGCTACCTTTTCTGGGCCCAGGCGCGGCCACATCCAGGCACGGAGGCAGGCTCTTACGCCGGCCTCCGTGTGAAACTCCTCTGCCCCCGGAGCCCTGCCCCCTCCCAGACCCACCACGGCCCTGTGCAGAAGGCTCCTCAATGCAGGCCAAAACCGCCGCAGACACACCGCCGAGGCCGCACGCGGGACCCGCTCCAGGCCCACCCACGCCTCACTCAACACACCGGGCCGTAAAAGATCCTCCCGCCCGGCCCTCCCCAAGACACGCAACGCCACCCTCACCTCCTCCACCGAGACCTCCGCCATACCGCCTCGCGCCAGGGCCGCCAATCCGCCAGAAACCGCCACGCTCCACTCCACTGACCAGTGGCTCCCGCTGTGCTCCCCTGCAACCTTCGCTCCTCCGCTGACCCGCCTGACCACAGGATCACTAGTACAACCCTGCACACCTACAAACTAATCCCCCTTCAAAACTAATCCCACCCAACAATGCCAGAATGCAGGAAGAGGAAGTCGCCTTCCTCTCCTGCATTGTTATACCCACCCCCCAAACCACACCCCTTCCCCATCCTGGCCCTTCCCCGCGCGAACGACCCCAGGGGAAGACTAGACTACGTCTTCACTTCCCCTGGGGCCCTCCATTTGCCTTCTTTTTTGCACCCCCCAATCTCCCCCTCATCTCCTCTCCCCCACTCTAGTCAAGGGAACTTCGTAATACTTGATGAAGAACAATTACACTACACAAACAACAAAAAACACCTGACGATTGCCAGGCAGAAGTTAAATGGATGAAATGCCACGGGGAGCTTCCTAAAATCAAATAGTTCTTCTGTTATTTAGAAATTATATGTTGTATATTAGTTGATTTAAGTAAAATCGATATTCTCTGGAATGCACTCAAGATTCATAGGAAGATCTGAGGGAAAATACAAAATAGCCATACGCAGGATTAAAAGGGGGAACTCTACATTGAGGAGGAGTGGAGGCCATGTCGACTCAGGTGGAATCTAGTAAATGAAAAGGGCCTGTTGTGGCAGTGGCGTAACACAAAATGACGGCCCCCCTGCAGAATGTGATGGGGGACCCTGAGTCTCCTGTATCTTAAAGATATTCATTGGCCTTCAGGTTAATAGCGGGCCCCCTTGAAGGGTTGGAGACCCCCAGGAGATGTAGAGGGCCCTCTGCGCTGCAGGTGCACAAGTTAAGCTCCTGTCTTCCGCACTATATTTAGTGGAAAAGGCTGTTTCTACAAAGACATGGATTGTTATGGATTTTCCAGTGCTTCTTAAAGGTGAATCCTCTTGGATTTGAGTGTTTTGTCTCTTTATCTGCCCAATCCTAGATACCCTCAGACGTAGTTACAGAGGTTGAGCAATGAGAGGATGAATGCTTGGCAGAAGGTTCAGGTACCAGACATAAATACTCTCTCCTAAATACCTTTTAGAAATAGCTAGCCCCTCTGGAGTTACTGTGCAAATCTACATCCAATGGGAGAGTATTTTTGTGAACGATAATTAGGACACAATATATTAATGTCAGGTAATATTTCTAGCTATAGTATTCTGATGTACAACTGGCAGAGAAGTATGCGGAGTTAATGTGATATGAGAATGGTTATGTGGTTGATTCCAGAGTTGAGTGCTACAGGGATGAGCAAGGATAGAGATGTCAGCAGGGAAGAACAGAGTGGGGAGCACACATGGCACAAACATTTTGGACCGGCAGTTAAATCTCTTCATTCAACTGCCTACACGTTATGTGAAACAAGTCGATCAATGAAAGTTGTGGCAGCTACAGAAACCATCCTCCACTCATCTACTGACACCTTGGCATGCTTTATCACTTTATTTCAGAGGTATAAGCTGAAGATTGATACCTTTAATAATACATAGATTACAGATGTCCGCATTCCTATGTTTACACTGATAACACTGTTGTGTATATATCCATGGAGAGCTCACTCCTTTGTGTCACAGTGGGATCTCTGGGTTGTGCAGAACACGGCTGATCAAATCCAGAGTGTGTCTGTGTTTAAGCTCTTAACTCTAGCTTTCGCGGTCTGTGCTTGCTATCTCTGACTTCCAGGATGGATTTTAAAGTACCTGTTTTAACCTTTCTAGCTCTGTAGGGATTGACTAGATGTTGGCATCTCCTCTTCTAGTAGATTGGTTACTGTGATGAAAGATATTTCCTCAGATCCTCACAGACTCTCAGGCTACTTCTTTGGGAGGATAGGAATTTTAAAGTACAGGTCTTGGCTTGTGGAAGCCAATCTTTTTTGGTTTACTGGTCTATAATGCCCATCAAAGTGCTCTGTGCCAGATTCAAGAATTAACCTCTGTTGCTTGGCTTCCCTACTGCCCCTTTAAAAAAATGTTTTTTTTAATTGTTAGGACCGGGTTCACAAAGAAGTTGCTTTCATTTACTTTTGGAGAATTCTTAGAGTACTTCTGAATAGACCTTAAATTCAAAAGTAAATCATGAGACTACAAAAATAAGTAACACCTCTCATAGCCAAATCTTTGCGAATCAGACCCGCAGTACTTATTTTACATTTTATTGCTCATAGGTTTTGACCGCACCAAACACATGCTCAAAATTGGTTCATGCATGTTTACTCAACTGAATATTTGCCTAAATATGCTAAGTCAATTTTCTCCAAACTTTCAAGTAAAATTTCTATTTTTGTAAATGTTTTGTTTGTGGCTTAAATAAAATATTTGATCATTTGTGCATTTGTTTGATGTATACATTTTTGTGCATTGTTTGAGATTAAAATCTTAGAAATTGCTAAGGGTGGGGTTCCCAGCTTCCAGTACGGATTCACTGGAGGGGACACAAAAGTCAAAAGGTGAAGAGCCATTCATTTATGAAAATTCTAGGCATTTAAAGTAGATGCACTAAAATACATATGTGATCCTGCATGTTTTGAATGCACCATAGATGAAAAGAATGTTACTTTTCTGGAATAAGTAATTTATGGCCCGGTGTATCAAATGGTTTTACCCATGCTGTGTCTATGGGGGAATGTGTTAATACATAAGGATCTTAGTTTTTTCCAACTTGCAAAAAAGTAGAGTGATCAGTGAAGCTTCTTAGCTCATTTGAAATCCAGAGGCCTCTTCTTCGCTGTTTCTGCAGACACACTCTGATAGAGAGAATAAAATTAGCAGCGAAGGTATTAAAATATTGATGGGGAAATCATTCTGTGTCCCAGCTCTGCAGATTAATTATTAATTGTACCTTGAAGGTAGGTATAAAGATCTTTCCTTGGAATTACTAGGCCACCCTGGCCAAGAAATGTGTGGCAGTGTGTCTCTTTTATATGAGTGACTGGCCTCTGCTGCATGTGTGTGCAGTTTGTCTCTGATGTACACAGTGCTTAATTAGTAAAAGAAAGAGTTCTTCTGTCCAAAACTATACTCAGAAGCCTGCGGTCGATGTTATTAAATGTTGGTGCATCAAATACTACGACTAGTAATCCTAAATCCACCTCATGCCTGTTTTTTTTTTATATAACTCTTTTTATTGAAAAAGCATAATTTAAACGCATTACAAAGAGTCAATCAAAGCATCCGGGTACACATCAGGGGGCAGCAAATTAAACAACATTCATGCTTGTATGGGAACTTCACGGGGAAGGGGGGGTCGTCCAAAGTAGCAGACAGTGGTGGTTTACAAATTCCCCCTCTGTAGTCATTCCAATGCCCCCAAATCAATAACCATTTTCGAGGGCATATCCTCTCGAGATACGCAGTTTTCTCCCTAAACATGCACCAATCCAAATTATTTTCCCACACCTCCAGGGTAGGTGGTTGGCTAGCACCCCATAGTTGAGCAACATTTCGTTTAGCAATCATGAATCCCAGAGTAGCCAATTTCATCTGCGAGGTATTCAAATCATTTGGCTCCCAGATATTAAGTAAGCACCTCCTAGCCTCTAGTGAGAGAGCGACCCCAAGGACTTTATGTATGGTATCGTGTATATTGCTCCAATATGTATTAATAAGCTCACATTCCCAGATGATATGCATAAATGTACCCACTTGACCACATTGTCGTTTGCATAGCCCCCTATCTGAGAGCCCCATATGCACCAACCTCAGTCCTGTGATGTAAATCCTGTGGATACTTTTGAGCTGAACTAATATGAGGCTCTGCTATACCTACCCTCAGGGAGAAGCCATTTATCCATGGCATACCCAGGGTCATCAATCCGTCCATATGTGCCATGATTGATCGCGGCCATCTGGGACGCCCAGTAATATCTTCTGATATCCGGGAGGGATATGCCTCCATCATACCAGGAGAGTGTTAATTTCTGCAAAGCTATACGGTCTGACCCTCCCACAACAAATTCCGCTGTAGGCTCTCATCTCACCAAAGTATCTAGATGGCACCACATCCAGGGTATTTTGTAGGGTATAAAGAAGATGAGGGAGGGCCATAATTTTAAAGAGGGCAGCCCTTCCCAACAGTGAAAGAGGAAGTTTCTTCCTATTGGTAACATCACTCTTAAGCCTTTGGAGAGGAGGAAGAAGATTTCGGGCATATGTAAGCGAGGTATCCAATGAAACAAAATTTCCCAAATATTTGAAACCCTCTTTGTTAACCTGTATAGGACAGTTTCTTAGAGGGGCAGGGGGGTCTCCTTTCAATACATACAGCAGGGATTTCCCCCAATTGATGGAAAGCCCCGAGTTTCTCCGAAAGGAAGCCAGGACGTCAAAGATCACAATACGAGATTTACGCGGAGAGGTCAAGTAAAGCAATATATCATTTGCTTATAGTGATATACGGTCCTCCCAGTTAGGGGTCCAATGCAGACCCCTGATCGAAGGCTCGCAGCGTATCCAGGCGGCCAAGGGCTCAAGAGCCAGAGAGAAAAGCAGAGGAGACAGCGGGCCACCCTGACGGGTGCCCCGTCCCAGCAAGAAGGGAGCCGAAGCTCTATTATTCACTACTTCTTGAGCTAACTACAACAGACGCACCCATCCAATAAACCCTGGGCCAAAACCAAACTTCGCCAAAACTGCCCACAAGTAAGGCCATTCTATCATGTCAAATGCCATTGTTGCGTCAAGTGACGCAATTATGGCTGGCTCCTGTAGAGTGTGAGCCCTGGCCAACACCCGTGTAGTCTGCGCAAGTTTAGAGCAGTGTTCCTATGGGGCATAAAGCCAGACTGATTGGAGTGCACCAGATCGCTAATGACTTTTACCAGTCTATTTGCCAGGAGCTTGGCTAGGATCTTTGGCTCGGCGTTAAGGAGTGAAATGGGCCTGTAGGAGGCACAGCTTGTTTTAATCTTGCCCTCCTTATGGATCACTACTATTGACGCAATTCTCTGATCTCTAGGGAGAATCCCTGCCTCCCTGGACTCCAAGAACATTTCCTTCAAATAAGGCGCGTGTTTATCAGGTTGGAGCTTATAAAGTTCAATGGGCAACCCATTTGGGCCCAGTGCCTTACCGGAGTTCAACGAACGAATGGCCAGGTGAATCTCGTCCACCGTCAGCTCACTGGCCATAAACTAGCGATCATCCAGGGAAAGACACAGGAGTTGTATATCTTGGAGCAATAAGTGGGAATCTACTTCCGGGCAGGAAGATGGCGATGTAGTTACAGCCTGGAAGTGCACAGCGAATGCTTTTACTATCTCCTGCGGTTCAATAAGCCACGTCCCCTCCTCTGTAAAGAGCTCAGGGACCAACCTGCAAGCCCAATCTCTCTCATCCAGCCATGCAATAAGCTTCCCTGCCTTGTCCTTCAGCTCGTACAATCTGCCTTGTTGCTGCCTACCCAGAGCCTTAGCTCTGTCGGTGACCAATGCCCTGTAGTCGTGCTGTTTTAGGCTTAGCTGGTGAAGCTTAGCCCGTGTAAATTCCTGCTCCAGATCACCCTCTAGTTTGCTGATATCAATTTCCAATTCCACTACTTCCCTCTGTTTCTCCTTCTTAGTTCCCGCTATTGCAGATAGTGTGTGGCCCCTGATAACTGTCTTAAAGGCCTCCCATAGAGACCCAGGTGAAGATACCGAACCCACATTGTTGGCAAAGTAATCATCTAGCTTAGTGAGGAGGTCTTTGCGGGTCTTGGGGTTACGCAAATACCATGGATTTATTGGAGCCACCCTTCCCGCCGTGCCCCGGGTTATGACAATGTGAATCCAGAGTGGAGAATGATCTGATATGCCTCTGGCTAAGTGTGTAACCTCCGCTATATTTGAAGCTTTTGCAGCTGGGACCAAACAGTAGTCCAGGTGCGAGAGACTATTATGCGCCCCAGAGTGGAGAGTGTACTGTTTTTGATCTGTGTGTAGTAACCTCCAAGTATTGACCAGTCCCATTGCGTCTATAAAGTCCGGCAGCCACCGCATCGCCCTCCCCATGTCTCGCGGGGGATTCCTGTCCATCACACTAGAGACAACTGCGTTAAAGTCGCCTCCCAAGAGTAATAGACCCTCAGGAAGCGAAAGTAGGACCGTCCCCAGATCTGCTAATGTTGTGTCTTGTAACCCCGGCGGAACATAAACAGACAAAAAGGTTATATGTTGTCCCTCTCACATGCCCAAGACTCCAATATATTTACCCCTCCCATCTTCCCATGTGGAGGACACTGCCAGCGGAAATGTTTTACGTATCAAGAACCCTACTCCCCTTGAGCCTGACGTAAACCAGGAATGTGCAATTAACTTGTACCCCATTCTGTGCAGATAATTACATGATTTCCCAATAAGATGCGTCTCTTGAAGCAGGACCACATCCAGTGCCTGCCTTTTAAGGAATTGAGGAACTACACGTCTTTTGATCTTTTCCCCTAACCCGTTAATGTTCCAACATAATACTTTTATGTCACTACCCACCATCGTCCACCCGGTACCTCCAGTGTGCCCCCACATTTCGTCCATCAAAACAGGATTTTGTGTTGATGCAACAAACAAACCAATCAACATTTAAACCAAACCTCCTCCCCCAAAATCCCCCCACCCCACTGCCCTGCCAGCTGGGCTTCAAACTGCCCATAGAAGATGCAGAGTGCCTATCGCCCCTAATGATTCAAAGAAAGAAAAGAAAAAGGGAGGGAGGGTTCTGTCTCACCGCCCCCACCCCAGACCTCCTTCTAATATTAGTAAATCCCCCCCAAGCCCCTACTCACAACAACACCCCAAACTACTAAAGAATCTCACTGCAGTTCCATGGCCCTACGGCCACCGATACCTGACAGATTCAGACACACATCAAAATTATAAACAGTATTATTCACGTTCCACAGTTTCACGCTCTTCTGAGCGGTCCGGCGTTCCTGCTCCGTCTCGAGGGAGAGTGTCTATCCAATCTGTCACAGCATCTGGGTTGTCAAAAAACCAGACCCTCCCATTGACCTCCACCCTTAGACGTGCCGGGAACATCATGGCATATTTCAACCTCTTCTCTCTTGGTTTCTTCTTAACAACCAAAAAGTTGCGTCGCTGTTTCTGGACCACCTGTGTAAAATCCGGGTAAAAGGAGAGGGTAGCATTTTCATACCGGACCTTGCAGCCTGCAGGATAGCGTCTCTATCTCTGAAGTTTAGGACCCTGGCAATCATGGGATGCGGCGAAGCCCGGGCCTCAGCCTCCCCCCTTGAACCCTGTGGGCATGCTCAACAGTGAAAAATTTGCTGAGGTCTTTAGGTTGAAGATGCTTAAGGACAAGGTCTTCCACAAAAAGATCTGGGGCGGGCCCTCCGATCTTTCCGGCACCCCAAGATACAAACGTTGTTTTGCTGGGCCCTACTTTCGTATTCGTCCAGCTTGCGTTCCGCCACATCATGGGAGGATTTAAGCACACGTACATCTTGTTGCAGTTGGGCCACATCATCTACCAGGCTGAAAGTTTTAATTTCCAGTGATTTAACCTTCTCATTAACTTTAGTGAGGTCTGCTCTTATGAGGTTAACTTCAATGGAGACTGTGTCCAGCTTGGTGTCCAGTGTCACCATTTGCTGTCCTAGAGAGGATTTACCACCATCTATGGCAGCCATAATGTCCTGTAGCATGACCTCTCCCCCCTTGATCCGGCGACCCCTCAGCCGTGACAGTCGAGGACCCCAGGTTGTCCGGCGAACCCTTCGGTAGCGTGTAGCGGTCAAGCTTGTTTGACTGTATCGGTTTTAGCGATCTTGCCCCCCTAGAGGAGTGCCTCTCCCCATCTTGCTTGGATGCCATTGCCTGTAATGTGTATAGGACCACTTGGTTTGTAATCCAATTCCCTCGTGCCAGCAAGCACACCGCTCCCGGGTCCCAGGTACGATATACCCCTAGCAGATTATTTCAGGTAGGCCTCCCAGTAGTGGGGGGGGTCATCAGCACACTCCCCCTCCCAGTCGCAATCAACCGCCACCAGCGCACCTCCACCTACCAGCGTTCCCTCGGGCGAGTTGTATACACAATGCTGAATTTGCCTCCGAGTTTCTTTCTGCTCTCAGCCAGGCGACTCAGTCTTTCGGTATGCCCGCCTGCTGCAATGTCAGTCCAGCTCGTGGGTATGGGAGCTGGGGCCTCCCATCTACACAGGGTGTCTCACCATACACCAGATCTCTCCCGGAAGCGCACCACACTGTGGCCTCAGTAGTAAGTTCAGGGGGGAGGGGGGTCACCGCGCCTCCCCGATCTTCACACACCCTCTCCTTCAGCCCAGGATCTTGTCCGCCCGCCTCCGGCAGTCTCAAGGGCCCTGCAGGACCCGGGGCCCTCAGCCTCTCACCCAGCTCGTTATCCAGCCGCCGCGGCTCCCAATGTGCTCGCCCGCCTTCTTGGCGATGTCTCTTCCGGCGGGCCCGGCCGGCGACTTCCGGTTCGGGCCGCCGTTGTTATTGCATTCGGGGGCAGCCGGGACTCACACTCCAGTCCCTGGCCTCACTGCCCGTACAGGCCCAAATTCGCGGCAGGCGCCACTCCGGCCCACAACGTCCCCCGGGCCCCGGAGAAGTCTGTATGTGCTCCGCTTGACCTCCGGTGTCAGCTACGAGTCTTGGGGGTCAGGATAGTGTAGAGGATGATGGGGCCGGCGGACGATCTCAGCGGAGCCGAGGTCTACGCGGCCATGTTAGTCAGGTGGTTAGCTCCTCCCCCCACCTCATGCCTGTTTAATCCACTTAATGACACTCTCTGCCCCTTTATCTCACTCTTGCAGGTCTTTCTGTCTCCCTTTGAGACAGTTTTTCCTTCTTTCTCTTCCTCTTTCTTTAGGTTTTGTGTTTTTTCCTTTTCTTACTCTCTGTAAATGTCTGATGCAGAAAAATAACTGTTGGTACCCAAAAATGAGTGCCAGTGACCCGCACCGGCAACCACCGGCTCAAACTAAGCACTGGATGTACACTTATATATATGTTATTATGTTATGTTAATTGGGATTTATGAAGCGCGTAATCACCAGCAGGTCTCTTAGCCCTAAGAGAGACAATGGCTGAAACCCCAGCATCGGCGACCTGTCAGTACACCAGGACAGAGTGTATGTTGTTCCCAGGCCTCTATGAATAAGAAGGTCTTAAGTTTTTTCCTAAATGGGAGAAGGGCGATTTCCTTGCATAGGCTTGCTGGTAGCTTGGTCCATAGCTGGGGATCAGGACAGAGAAAGGTGGAGGTTAGCTTTCTCTTGGCGTTTGTATCATGTTTGTGGAGGAGTTCTCTCTGCTTGGTGTGAGCTTGAGGTGGTTCTGTTTTCTTGGATATAACGTAGTTTATTGGATTTTTATACAATACTCACATAAACACATACAAACCAGCCGCCACTATAACAGCATAATGCCGGTAATAAACCCCCCACCCATTGTTCGTTACATATTATACCATACAGTAAGCACAATGCAATCGATCAACTATAATAAACAGTGCTCGTCTAATTATGCACCCTCAACTTCCCTCTACTGTGATACTTCCCCCCTCCCGCTCCCTATCCCTCGTCAACGATGCATACTACAGTATCAATACCCTCAATCATGCTTGTTCAGGAGTCACTATATTATAGTCTTCGTGCTGTACCTGTGATGGCTCGGGCACCGTCTTGGTCATGGACAACTCTACTCAATCCTCCTGCACCTCGTAATCTCGTAATGCCTGCACTAAGGTCTCCCATGCTGTCGCTGCTTCCTGCGCTCTATCATTATTTCGCCGTCGCGCTTGTTGATATCTTAGTGCGCTTTCACTGTTTGCCCACTTTGTGAACTCACCCCTCCATCTCTTGCTGCTTGGTCCTACTGTCGCCTTCCAATGTTTCGTGATTTCCCGTTTTGCCAGTATGAGTCCCATATCTACAAATTTACTCGTTACTTTGTTTTTTGATGTATGAGGAAACCAGTGCAGAACGCTAGTGGCCATGTCAAATGCCAGTTGTCTCCCCGTTATCGTGTTTAGGATGTCTCCCACCTCCTCCCAGTAGGATCCCATCACTGGGCAGGACCACAGCATGTGTTCTAATTCTACCCCGGAACGTGCACATCTAGGGCATGCCGCCTCTTCCACCTTAAAATATTTCCGGATTCTCCCTGGTGTTAAGTATGCTCTGTGGAGTATGTAGAAATGGACTAGCTGGAACCTCGTGTTTCTTGTGCTCTTCCAGGCTCTACGCACTATCTGCGTCCAGGCGGCATCAGGGATAGCTTTCCCTATGTCCGCCTCCCACTTTCCTTTTAGTGTCTCCAGGGGTGCTAAGACTTCATTGAGCATTCTGGAGTAAAGACACGTGACCGCCTTAAAGTTCCCGGCCGCCTTCATGGTGTATTGGCAGGCCATCATCGTCTTAGGCTCTGTCAGCCCTTCTCGCCAGTGTGCCTGTATCGCCCTCGTCAGCGCGGCGTATAATAAAAATTCCCCTCTCGGAAGGTCATACCTCTTTTGTAATGTTTGGTAGGGTAACATGACTCCATCTTCATATATGTATCCAAGTATTTGGATTCCTGCACCTTCCCAATCCTGCAATTGCGACCAGTCACCGCCGTGCGGCAACGCTGTAGCCATTCCCAGCGGGATTTCGGGTGCATATGGGTGCATGACTCCCGCCCTACGTTGGGAGCGATTCCAACAATGTCTAAGCATTTTCTCTTCCGTTAGGAGATCCCTAAGGTCTCATTTTTGTTGCAACGCTATAAACGACAGGATGTGGCGCGGTGCTCCCCTACCTCTCTGCTGTTCCGGCCCTCTAAATTCCTTTCCTATTGCTTGTGTTAAGAACTGCAGTTGAGCCGCTAAATAATATAGCTCAAAGTCCAGAACCGCCAGTCCTCCCTCAGCCTTAGGTCGGATGAGCGTCGCCTGTGCAACCCTACATCTACCTGCACCCCATAGGAAAGTCACTATGAGCGACTTCAGCAATTTGAACGTTGAGCTCGGTATCCATATTGGCAATGTTCTAAAATAGTATAAGAAACGAGGAAGCGCTATCATTTTCAATAAAGCTATTCGGCCCGTCACCGACAACAGGAGGGTGGCCCAAAAGGCCATGCTACCTTTCAAAGCTTGCACGCCACGTCCCACGTTCTCCTCTAGCATGTCCGTGGCGGCATGATAAATATGCACTCCCAGGTATTTCAAACAGGTGGGCTCCCACCTCACCTCTCTATCTGTGACAGGCTGGGTTCTCCCCCCGCCTCACCGGGAACAGGCATGTCTTTGACCAATTCACTCTCAAGCCCGAGATGTCTCCAAATTCTGAAAGCAAGTTCCCAGCTCCCACCAGCGCTCTGCCAGCATCCTCAAGAAAAAGCAACAGATCGTCCGCATACAGCAATATATATTGTTGGCCCTCTCTGCTCCGCAGTCCCCCATAGTAGGTCCCCATTTGGACCGTTGCCGCAAGTGGTTTAACCGCTAAGGCGAATAGCAAAAGGGGAGAGTGAACACCCCTGTCTCGTTCCCCGAGCTACCGGGTACTGTGATGATATCAGCGTTCCAACTCGCACTCTGGCCATAGCCGACATGTACAACACCTTCGTCCATTGTATAAAGTCCACTCCCAGGCCGAAGCGTCCCATTGCTTTATACAAATACTCCCATTCTAAGCTGTCGAACGCCTTCTCGATATCCACTGATAATACCATTGGCTGTCGTGCCTCTGGGTGGTCTTCCTCTAGTGTGCGCACCAATCGCCGGACGTTTGTAGTCGTATTTCTCGTCGGTATAAAACCAGCTTGGTGTTCATGAATTAACATGGTCATATAGTGCAAAAGTCGGGTCGCTAGGAAACTGCTCAATATTTTGTAGTCTGTGGTTAGCATCGACAATGGGCGATAGGAGGCCTTATTCATTCCCTCACGGCCTGGTTTCAAAAGCGGGACCACCAGAGCTTTTCGCAGGGATTTAGGCAGCTGTCCCAGCTCTCTCACCTCCCTTAGGCCTCCTGGAGTCTCGGTGCTAGCAAATCTACATATTTCTCGTAGAATTCTATTGGTAAACCATCTATTCCCAGGGTTTTATTTCGGGCCATGAGCTTAAAATAAAGAAAGACTAAATCACGGGGTGGATCTCCTGAACAGGGGTCCACTGAAAAAGGCTATAATTTGCGTAACTGTGATACTTTTAAAATGCCTGATAAGTTTCAGGATACTGATACACGTTCCTCTTGTTTCTTTCAGGATTTACCCAAAAAATGCTCTGAAAGATGGGGATGATCGGAGTGTAGATCAGAGAAGAACTTGAAACCAAATAAAGATTTACAATGCTCTTCAGACTCAAAAATAAAACAGGAAGACAAACCTAAACAGTTCACGCCTCAATTCAAAAAGAAGGCAGCTGACTTTAAAGTCCAGCATGCTACAGATATTGAGGACACTGCTTCTGCTGCGGGTAGTGGTATCTGACCATGCCGGACAGCACAACAGATTTCACTTTATCCAGGTGGAAACATCGGATAGGATATTGAGTGTCCTGCATCAATTATATGAATTGCAACTTCAAATGGAGGGGGATATACAACACACCTTAATTATTCCCTTTTCGGAGAACTTGTCATTCGGCTATGGCATTCTCTTGGCTGAAAAGGATTGACGACCAGAGTTTGTTATGGATTGCCCCAAAGGAGAAACAGTAATTTTACCCGCCTTCTCTGATGTCGTCCCAGATGTAGTTAAACATTCATACGCAAAGGGGTGGACCTTAGCAAAACCTTCTATGTTATACCGCAGCCATGTGGGGTGGGATGAAAGTTCCCCTCATTACATAATCCCAGTGAAATGAACCCCACACGAAAATACCCCATAAAAAATTAGGATAAAAAACAAGCTAGAGAGATTCTCACAAAACTTGAATGCCAATGTGTACTAGAAAGTTGCACCTCACCTGTGTATAATTCTATGCTTCTGTAATTAAACCAGACCATTCTTATAGTTTTGTGTTAATTTACAGACACTTGAATACCTCTACATGTGCATTCGCTGTACAAAACGCACATAGCGCAACACTGATGAACAATATAGTGTGAAAGAAATACAAAACAACATTAGATATCTTGAATGAATTTTTCCTCCAAAACATAGCACCCTGTAAGCAGGTACTTGACTTCATTTAGCGTCCTAGGTTCTCAAAAGCAGTTCCGTTGATTGCTCAAAGGGTAAAAGAATATCCCTGTGTTTTCCAAGATTTTTACGACCAGACATTGTCCTATGTCGATGACATAATATTAATGGATGATGACTTTTCAATTCACTTGACTAGGGTAGATCATATAGTTTGGGGATTTGCTTACTTGGGCTATGTATTTAATGTCCAAAAATTTACTATCTCAGTGTCTTCTTCTTGGCATATCAGTTTTCAAGTGAAGGCAGAAGCCTTGCAACACATTTCTTAGATAAGTGTGCCCTTCTGCAACCACGGAACACATTGAAGAAACTCCAATCAATACTGGGTTTCCTCCATTTTGGCAGAACTTACATTCCAGATTATGCAGAATGGGTAAAGCCATTCTAAGATCTGATGCGTCCAGACCTTTCAAGTGCACATTGGACAACTGAACACACACAAATTCCTAAGTTCAGTACAAGCTGACATGTTAGCTTCAAAACACTTACACAAGTGTTAACACCACAGGACATGAAATTAAATTAAATATAGATTTGTAGAGTGCTCTATTACCCCAAGGTGTCTAGTCACTGAGATTCTGAAGGAATGAAAAACAGCCTGACAGCAAAGCAAGGACAGAACAAATCAGCAGAGCCTATTTGTTAAACAGCCAGGTTTAACGAAAAGCAAGTAGGTTGGATTCTTTCGTCAATTCCAGCGGCATGGAGTTCCACAGCCTAGCAGGCCCAGCTTTAAAACTTCTACCACCCCAGATTGTTCTTCTGACCTTTGGTATTAAAAGGTTGGCTGAGGAAGATGATCTTAAGGATCTTTTTGGCTCATACCATTGGAAGTGCTGCCTGAGAGATTATGGGCTGCCACTGTGCAGTGACTTAAAAGCAATACATAAGAATTTGAACTCCACTCGTTTTTTAACTGGGAGCCAGTGGAGTGTGGGAAGATCATGAGAAACGAATTGGTGCTTGGGGATCTCCAGGAGTAATCTTGCCGCCGCTTTTTGATTAATATGCAGTTTATGTAAAGATCTTTTCTGAAGATTGACAAATAGCGCACTGCGATAATCATTTTTCGAAAAAATGAATGCAGAGATCGCTGATTTACGGAGGTCCAAAGGAATGAATGGAAAGATTTTTTTGAGAGTCTTGAATATAAGGAAGCAGGAAGAGGTAATAAAGTTTACATGTCCTTCAAAGGAGAGCTTGTTGTCAAAAGTGGACTTCCAAATTATTGACTTTGATGACCGGGGTTGGGAGCACCTCTAATTCCTGAGACCACCATTTGGGGGACCAGAAAGCTGTGTGCCTGCCAAATTACAAGAACTCAGTTTTGTCTGAGTAAAGTTTTAAACAATTGATAGTCATCCACCTACTGAATTGTTGCATGCAGTCATGGAAGATATGGAGGCAAGAGGCAGTCATCGGGATTCTCAGGCACTAACACTATAATTAAGGTTTTGTCAGTGTATGAAACCACTGCAAAACCAAAGGTTTCGATCAATTTAGCTGGGGGGAGGGGCATACAAATTAAAGAGTGTAGGGCTCAGGGCCGAGGCCTGAGGGACCCCACATGGCATGGGGAAAGAGGAAGGCTTGAAGCCATTTAGCTCAAGAAACTGTTCCCTGTCAGAGAAGAAAGATTGAAGGAGCCCTGCCCCTAATGGGCAATGAGAAAAGGTGATCAATGAGAAAGCGGTGGTTTACCGTTTCAAACACTGCTGTGAGGTCTAATTAAATTAAGGCAACGTTTCCTCCAGCATCAAGAGTTTTTCTGATTTGCACGGATAAGGACTGGGCCAGAGTGCTTGAGAGCCCCACATGTATCCCCAGAAACATGTGTTTTAGACAAATACAACTATGCACAGAGCATACCTCACACCCGCAAACATTAATCAATACTTCAGTCGCGAAGACACAGCGTGCCCGTGATTGAAGGAGGTGGGGGCTGGTCTTCTGCACATGTTTAGGACCTGCCTCAGGGTGGGAAAATACTGGAGAGGCGTAGCCGCTCTGCTACACGAGAGCACCGACAGAGAGCTACCCTTCACTTGGCCCACATACATATTGCACAAGTTCCATAGAACCTCTAACACGAAGGTCACGTCCAGATTTATAGACCTGGGGATGATAGTGGCCAAGCGCCTGATCAGTAAAAGATGGAAAGCGACAGACCCACTGCACATACAGGCCTGGCGTCACACCCTGAGTGCGTGGGCCAAAGCAGAGAGCCTCGCTATTAAGCGCGAGGAGACGCTAGGGCTGCGTAATGTTCCCATCGCTGCATACTGGGATACAATCTACCTCGCACTGCAACGCAACTCAGGCACGCTGACCACGGACCTAACAGGCATGCCAGTCCTTGACAGCACTTAACCCCGTGGGTGACCATAACGTATGCGCCGCTCCAGTCCCCTCTTAGTAGACACAAACTGCCTGCGATACCCAGCTGACACGCACTCTAGGCATGGCCAATAGTCCGTCGCTGTCAAGCACGAGAGCTATGAGTCTGGTCATATACGGCAGGGGGAAAAGAAAGGGCGAGGGTTATGGGCTATATGTTTACTTGGTTGCACTGTGCACTCCTCTTTTCATAACTTTTATTCTTTCTTTGAATGTACAGTCCACAGTTTCTTTTACTAACAGTGGATCTTTTATTGACACATCCTCACAGCTGAACGCCAGTATACTTCTGGCTATACGGGACAGTCGGCGCACGTATGTGCAACATCGGACAATCGTTAGCATTTGTACCCCAGTAGATACTTAATGTGCGGACACTTATGTGGTTACTTTGCCTTCTTACTCCTCTACCTCCTCTGTCCTTCACATTCCGCCTATTCCCTAACATAGGCCACGTATGTACCTGTCAACTGCATACCTGAACACATTGTGTACAACTGCTAATGTGAGCTGTTATCATGATCTGTGACACTACTGATACCCTATATGATAATTATGACTCACAAAAAGTGTCTGTCGTCACATGTAACCCAAGCTGTACTAACAACAAACTCCAATAACACAGATTTAAAAAAAAAAGAGTTTTTCTGATTTGCTCTGAGGCAGTGTTGAATGCTAGCTCTGTGCTGTGTTGGCTTCTGAAGCAAAATTGGGTAAAACCCAACAGTGCATTCTTCTAAATAAAAAGTGAGAGCTCAGCGTTGATGGCTTATTCTACCATTTTTGTGGGGAAAGAGAGACAAGAGTTGATCCTGTAGTTGTTCGGATTACCGCTGTCTAAATTGGGCTTTTTTGAAAGAGGCAGAAATGAGGCCTTCTTCCATTTATTTAGAAAATATCCAGAGGAGAACATCCTGTTGAAAATGGCCATGAGGTACCCTGAGATAACATCAAGGGCTAGGTGGATAACACTTGGGGGACAGGGGTCAAGGGGGGAGCTAAATTTAATTTGGCTAAAGAATGCATGAGCCTGCTCCTCCAAAAGAGGGGTAAAAGACAGAGGTAGACCAACTGCAGTTGGAGACTTCTCCTGTGATGCAGAGATATTTTCTATTCATTTATTATCATCTGTGAGGGTCACAGTGTTTGTCCACTCCAGTGGCTGTGGCCTTAAACGTGGCACCAGGGTAGTGATTATTTAGAAATGTATTATTGATGGCTTCAACTTTATTTTGAAACAAAGTAGCTAACCTATCTCAAAAAGACCGGTCTTCCATAGTATGTTTTTTATGTGCAGTGGCTTCCAACTTTCACCACTGTGGTAATCAGCTCCTTGTAAAGATTTGATTTTACTGGCACAGTAGCTAGATTTAGCTTTGCACAGCATGTCTGAATGCTTGTCTTGTGGGACATTTTATCACCAGGATTGTATTAGGAGTGGCATTTTCTTGCGAGCCTTCTACATATGTGTTTGTGAGTTCTCAGGTTCTCATCGAACCAAGGTTCAGAGGGAGATAATCTATTGATGTGATTTTTTGGTGGCTTAGTGCCTTGATGCTAGAGTCAACACATTGGAGATAGGATTTCATTTCTGCATCTAGGTCTGCATTGTTCTCAGGCAAAGAACAGGCAAGATGTGCTGAGAATAAGTCTGGTGTGATTTTGTGACAGGGGCAGTGCATGGAGTTGGCCATCAAAGGTGGATCTCTTGGGAGATTGTTTTTCAAGTTTAATTGACACATCACTGCACTATGGTCTGACCAAGTGAGTGGGAGAACAGTGCTAACTTGTAGGTAAGGGAATGACCATCGAATGAGAGGGAGCCTTCATTAGCTGAGTCAGTCAAAAATATGTCAATATGAGTCCAGAAGGTCAATGGTGTTGTTGTCTGCTAAGTTCGCAAGATGTAATCAAAGTCCCCAAGGATGGTGATTGGCTTTAATATCCCAATATGCAGTGTTATTGTTTAAGAAGGCAGTCCTGGGGGTCTATAGATAAGAGCCCCATTATAAAAGTAATGATTAGAGAAGGCAATTTTGTGAGCTAGCGCTTCCTATTAAGTTGTAGTCGGTAGAGAGACGCAGGAGACTTCAAAATTGTCCTTATATATATTTATATATAATTGCCAACCCTTTTCCCCAATCCAGTCTACTCTGAATATAGCAAATCCAGATGCTGTAGTGTCAATAAGGTCTGGGTTAAATGAGGCATCTGCCCAGGTCTCGGTGATGAAAGCCAGGTCCAGCTCATGACCGTGCAGAAAGTCTGCCAAGTCTAATGTGCTCTTGATCAGAGACCAAGCATTGGTAAGTTTGCATTTAATTACTTTTGTTTGAGTGGGCCTAGGGCTTTTATGTTTCAATGCACAGAGTGTGCTAATCCTAAAGTTAGTCAGAGAAAAATTACAAACTGGATAGACATTCTCTGATGTTGTATCTGAAGTCAACAGTGTGAGGCCTCTACAGATTTTACCTGAATGCTTAAGAGTGTATAGTTCATCCCTTGAATACTTGATGTGGATGGTCTGATGGGAAGCAGAATCTGCAGGGGGACTGGCGCTGAGCGTTGTCCGAGTACGAATGGGTGCAGACAGGCTTGCTTTAGGCATGCCTTTGAAGCGCCAGTGGCACAGAAGCGCTGTAGATCCAGTTTTGTACCCAGGTACCTGGCAGCAAGTTGGGGGTAGGCTGGGAGCACCTCTTAGTGCGTTCAGAAGCATTTTTTTTAAAGTGAGGGCAAAATTAAATTCAGACAAGGGTCCTGAAACCCCTGCTGATCTGCACAACCTCCCTTGTGCAGAGTCAGCAACTGGTAACACAAATTAATTCAAAATTAAATATGTGAAATACTACAAACAAATGAAAACCAAGCGTAGCCACCATTCCAGTATGGCCCTACTGGAGACAGGCATCTCCAGAAATGCCTACCGGGATCCGATTTTGTACCCAGGCAACCAGGATGCACCTATGTCACATTAAATGAAGGAGACTCTTTACCAATTGCATACAAATCGCATTTATGTACAAATGCAGAAATGCGTTTTGCACTGACAGAAAAGATTGTGATGGCAATACAGACGGCTGTGGTGAGAAAACGATCATTGGCTCTGGGAAATTGTTGTGACTCCAGTTCTAGCCTTAGAGGCTGTTACAAAGGCCAGCGTTCCTAACTCAAAAGCTGTACATCCAACTCTCTTACAGCAACAGATGTGGATTACATATTTGACACTACAAACACAGGCATATCCGCAATAAGAACATGAATATCCTCTTCTTAATGAAAAAAGGCCTCTAGATCAGTATGATTACATCATCTATACTGATGGTTCTGCTCAGCCTGCCAAAGGAACAAAGCACCAATACTCTGCCACACGCGTAGCAGTTAAGGGTCGTATGGCGGATGGAGAATTCCACCCTCAAAAAACCTACACGCAGTCACTTGGTGATTGCACAGCGCAGTTGGCTGAACTAAGAGCTCTAATTCTGACACTTGAGAATACGGATCCCAGATTCCCCATACTAATTGTGTGTGATTCGTATTATTGTATCCAGTCTTACAATGAGTACTTACACTACTTGAGCCAAAATGGATTCAGAGATTCCAAAGGATACACGATAGAGCACAAGCTGCTTTGAAAATAGGCGGCCAAACTAAAGGCATGTTTGTCATCAGTATATAGGAATACACGTTGTAGGGTATTCCATGGCTGATGAAGCCGCAAAAGCATAGGTGCAAACTGCTGTAGTAGCTGCAATTACTCGATGGAGACATAATGATGGCTGTCAATGCTATGGGCAATGGCACCCACTTGCAGAAAGCCTTTCCAACAAAATACTCCTACTATTAAAGTGCGCAAAATTTACCATTTGCTCAGATTCCTCAGAGTGGGGGATCAAGTAATACCAAATTCAGATCGTAGGTTACGTTAATCCTACCAGCACATAAGAGCCTAGCATCTGCGCACACAGGGGTGGCAGCTACAATTTCGCTATTGCAGCAGTGCTATCGGTGGCAAGGTCTATACAAACAGACTAAGGATTTGTTCTTAAATGCAACATCTGCCAACGGATAAAGAGTTCCACCATAGCGCCTACCACAGGCACCTCTGTTGATCTCAGACATGCCTCTGGCTTGTATTTCTTTGGATCACTGGAGACCCTTACAATCATATTGTTCTTTCAAATTCATCTTGGTGGCAGTGGATTCCTGCTCTTGATTTCTATGGGTATGGTTACAGCGATCTGCTGATGCCTGAACTCTTATAAAAGACCTGCAAGTCTTTATTGGAACATATGCAGTCACCATATTACATTCCACCCAGGGTCTGACATTCAACTCTAAAGCTTTCAGGGACACCATGGGACAATAGGGTGTGACTAAGCGAAGGCGGTAAATTCCGTTCCGTTCGCGGAATTGGTGGAATTTTGGCAATTTCGCGATCCGTGGAGAACTCAAAATGCTGCGTTCCGCAATTTCGCGAAATTTTTGTTTGCTTGTTCGCGTTCTCAAAATGCATGTTCATGAGATATTTCTCCCCGAGCACACAAACAGCGATTGCGAACAGTAAAAAAGTACCGCGAACAAGCAATTCCGCGTGTTTGCGGAATTTCTGCTTGTTCGCAGAGATTTTTTACCGTTTCGCAGAGATTTGCGTAACGCGATTACACAAATTCCGCCCACCCCTAGGTGTGACTGTGCAGTACTCTTCCCCCTATCATCCCGAGGGAAACACAGTAGTGGAGATGAAGAACTGTGACTTAAAGCAGTCTCTGAAAGCTAGGGTATTGGGTTCACCACCTGTACGGGGTCCAGAGAGCCCTCAATAATCTCCCTAGAAAATTCCTGGGTGGTCGGACTCCCTATGAAATCCTGTTTGAGGTTAAGATGTGGGTTTCAGACCTCGACAGTGCCATTACAGTGGCAGCAGAAACACCATTTGACATCAATGAACGTTTGGATGTTTTACAGGATCTGAACAACTTTGAGAAGCTCAGAATAACATCTAGCAGAGTTCAACAAACCAAACATTCCTGAATTTGCACGTTTTGCGAAATGGCAGAAATTCACAAACTACCCGGAGGAAACATTAGACAACATATTTCGCAATGGAACATACTATTCTTCGGTAACCAATCAGGAGGGATGGTTGGTGTGACCATTAGACACTAATGGATGTCAGACACATTTTCTTGACAACACCATATGGTTTAGGGTCAATAAGCCCAACCCACATTACATGCAGACTCAACACTCTGGGTTGGTAACAACATACAGAGTTAGGAAGTTGTGCCTTGATTGGCTTAGACATTCAACATTGTCTCAGGTGAAACAACACTTGTATTTTCTTTCTGATGACATGGGATTACAGGACTTATTTTTAGGTCCTCGAAGACCAAGTCAAAAGCGCTTTCTGTATGCTATATACAATGAAGTGTGGAAGGTTTCACAGCAGGAACCTGCTGAGAGACTGCTTCAAATTGTTAGGACACATTTAGAAAGGGTTCTAGCAGTAGTAGATAATGGTATGACTCATTTATCCACCAGGATATACTCCCTGGGTAACATTGTGTCATCTGCAATTGACATTATACAGATTGACATGTCTTCTTCAGAACATGGGCAGTCATAGCTTAGGGCTATCAAGTTACTGAGTTGGACTTTACAGACACTTTGTGCTGGTTGCGTTCCAGGGAAGCACCCTAATGCCACTAGCTTGTTTATACCTTACAAAACAACAAACCATCATGTCCAAGAAGCTTGTGAGATACTCTCTGTTACACATAGAAAAGTTAGAAATACTACTATTCACAGTTGCAGAAATAACTTCTGCGGATTGGATAGTCAGCAGCTTTATTTCTCTGCCAATTTCGACTTTTTACTTTCAGTACTGCTTACAACACCATGAAGTGGACAGATATAAAGTGCTAGGACAAGTCATGGATCTTGCCTTTCAAGTACCGATGTAGTGGTGAAAATGTTTTTTTTAGCAGGATTGACTGTGATTTGTCTGGCATTCAGATTGCTTTCCTATGGTAGCTATTTGATGTTGAATGATCAGGGCTACTATGGGATGAAACCAGCAATTGCCTATCTGGCAACGGTTTCAGCGGTCGTCACCTATTGCACACAAGTACTGTTTCCACCTTCCTGTATAGTTAGGGATGCAACGCTTTGACCTTCATTAAAGCTTTCCAACGTGCACTAGATGCTTTGAGCAGACTGAAAGCCTCATTGTTCCAGAAGGATGTGGCTTTATTATCTGCAAGGGAGACGTTTGATCTTCAAGTTACAAGGTCTTCTTCTGAGCTACAGTCACTACT
Source organism: Lissotriton vulgaris (assembly GCF_964263255.1). NCBI lineage: Eukaryota > Metazoa > Chordata > Amphibia > Caudata > Salamandridae > Lissotriton > Lissotriton vulgaris. The sequence goes on along the minus strand of NC_141700.1, from coordinate 617,955,777 downwards.
CGACACTCATTTCCCACACCATTTATGGGAGCTTGTGCACTGCATTTTTATCATGTCTAGTTCTGCTGGGGTAGTGCACTTTTTTACGTCTATTGGCTCTGGGTTGGTACCGTCTAGACAGTCTTCGGAGTTATTCCATCTTTCATACACTCTGTGCTGGGAAACATTTTTGGAGGCTTCCCCATGTCAGGTTTCTAATCGTCTGGACTAAAAAAATATATTCTGTTCTATAATGAATGTTCTTTCATGCGGCCAAATATGTATAGCACTGCCACACATGCTTTTGTATCATGAGAGAATGATACAGTCCTCTGGTACACCCTTGCTCCAAGATATTAACAACAATTACTTCTTGTACTTTCAGCCTGTCTGGCTACACTGCGTGCAGCCTGTCTTCGGCTGTCTGCTGTGCACTTTTGAGTGTGCCCTAGACATATGCTTGGGAACGCAACTGGTTAAATCTACGGACATAGAACTGCTGGTGAGTCCTCTAAAGACCCACTTATATTGATGCCCTTTGTGATTGCCGTTGCTTCAAAATGCATACTATGAGCCTTCCTGAGATGCTTCAGCTCTTGGTATATTAGATCCTGGCTCGTCATCTGCAGATTTGGTACTTGCCATTCCTGCTGAGGGGGTTGGATTTGACCATGCTTGCCCTGTGCAGCTGGTTCAATGGGTGTCACTGGGATCATCATCTGAGGATGCTGGGAACAGCAATGTTTTGTTTACTCCTTGGAACACATAAACAATCAGGGAGTTTCGAGTTGTAGGACTTTTTAATTCAGTCTTGTTTTTATCATTCTCAAATAACTTTTCATTGTTACCCTTTTCTTTTGCTTTTATGTTGATTTACTATAATTTGGGTTTCTTAAGGCTTTTATTTTCAAAGAGCAAAATGATTTTTTAATGATTTTAGGCTGCTATACCACTATACATTTTTAGCATTGTTTTTAGGTAGTAATGTTAGTCTTCTCATGTCCAAGAAGTGGGTATCATGGGATGTATGACATTACCGCGCGATCAAAATGATCGCGGTACATCACAACGCAACTTTTACAACGCAAGTCGCTACCACGACTTGCGCTATAGGGTGCTGGACTTATGAATAGTATGATTTACTATTCCAACTCCAGCCTACGTACAGTAGGGAAGGTGTTGGAATAGTAAATCACACTATTCCTCAGTCTAGAGCGCCCTCCAGTGCAAGTCGTGGTAACGACTTGCGTTGTAAAAGCTGCGTTGTGAATGTATTGCAGTGTTTTGACCGCGTAGTAAAGGTTGTTTCCCGTGTCTTGTGGTCACATTATAGACCCGGATAGAAACACCACCATTTTACATGCTCATGTTTTTAAGTTGCCTTAACCACAATGACATTTGACACACATTTGCTTGTGTGCCCGTACATGATAATATTCTCTGGAATTACTTTGCTTAAATTTCCACTTTGTAGGCATATTATCAAATACCTTAAACATTTTGTACAGGGGCTAAGTTCACAGCGCAAAATGTTGTTGTTTGTTATTGGTGACTTGGCGATAGAAAAATCACAATAGAATTAACAGTAGCGACCTGACTGGGACTTCGGCATTACAGCATGAGCAATATTTATTATATAAACAACATCCCTCCCTTGTTTAGTTAGACTACCTTTTCTCTGGCATTAAGGAGTCACTCCATGCCAGATTTCCAGCCCAGCTGATTCATGTTAACCTCACGTTAGGATGAGGCCCGGCTCTCCACCAAGATGGGCTTCCTAATGACACTCACCCACAGGTAACTGGGAAGTTGGATCACTTTATAGGGATTTGGAAGATTCACCCACCCTAGTTATCCTAGAATAGGTAGCGCTAGGTAGGAGTACTATATATTACAGTACTTATATGTAAGCATATATTCTCTGTAACAGCACAACCGTTTAATTATTTGTTTTCTTTTCTATTCTTGTATTGCTGATCACACTATCTGTTTCCTTCTATTGATTATTGCAGCACACTTATTTTACTCAAGAATCGCAATACTTCAATAAATATTGAGACGTCATGATGTGTATTTCTTGTGTATCTCTTTGGATTTGCATGAGGAACCAAACTAAAAGGTTCTAGATCTGTTACCAAGATTTCCTTGGGGAGTCAGGGCTGTCATGCTCTGAGGTTGCACATTTCATTTGTTACCTTGTCAGGTTTGGGGTACATATGTTGTACTGTAAGCTGGTAGGACTAAGGCCAACATATCCTGACGGTGTGCTTATTTATTTATTTATTTATTTATAGTGTTTTGTATAGCGCGGACAAGACCCGTGGGTATCAGAGCGCTTAACAAGGAAAGAATTACATATAAAGATAATAAAAGCAATACTAACAACAAGAGAATAGTGAGGTAGAAGGCAGTATACTGTATGGTCAAGAATAAATATATATATTCATATTGACTGTGCAATTAGCATTATATGGCGGGCACGGCTTGGTTTGTGTCATGGTAACTAACCATGCCCGTTGAGGTAGGGTTATAAGGCGTTCCAGTGCATATCCATGATAATAAGTATAAATAAATCAAGTGTGGTAGAAGTTATATATAATGATTGTGATAGATAGTTAAGGTTCCACATATATGGATAAATAAATCAAGTGAGATAGAAGTTATATAGTATGACTGTGAGATATAGTTAAAGTTCACACATATATGAGGTAGCAGTGATGTGTCAAGCCTCGGCTTGCGCACGGCATCAGTTCATTGTCCGATGATGATCTTCCAATTTTCCATGAAGAGGGCGGCCCTCAGTTATCGTAATTGATCCATTCCAGTGATCCTTAGGTTTCTCTAAGTAGGGTATTTACTCATCAAGTGGCTCTTCAGTTCTCGTTTGAATGTTACTGTATTTTGAATCTTCCTGATGTTTGGAGGGAGTGAGTTCCAGATTCTGGGGGCAGCTCCGGAGAATGCTCGGTTGTAGGTCTTTTTCTTGTGGAAAAAGGCTGGTCGTAATAGCAAATCTCCTGCGCTTCTAGTTGTTCTGTTACCTCCTGAGATCGTAAGTTTCTTGGCTAGGTATCTGGGTGTGTTGTAGTGAACTGCTTTGTGTGTAATACAGGCCATCTTCATTTGAATTCTGGCCTCGTAAGGTAGCCAGTTTAGTGCTTTCAGGTGAGGAGATATGTGATCGAATTTCTTTGTTCCCGTAATGAGTCTCGCCGCTGCGTTGAGGCAGGCTTTTAGCGGTGCTGTGGATGTTTTTGGCAGGCCCGCTAATGTGGTGCAGCCGTATTCGATCCTCGAGATGACTAGTGATTGTATAGCCAGTTTTAGGGCTGTCTCAGTGATAAAGGGTTTCAGTTTCCTTAAGTAATTCAGGTGGAAGCGGGCGCTCTTGGCCATTGAGCTAATATGGTTTTTCATGTCGAGGTTCTTATCTAGTGTAATTCCTAGTGATTTGGCAGAGTTAACTAGGGTCGGGGTGCAGTTTAGCGCTGTCACCAATTTAGTCCACTCTATGACTTCAGATTGGCCCCTTGTCGGTGAGATTAGCAGGAATTCAGTTTTCTGGGCGTTTAGTTTCAGATGGTTCATTGTTAACCATCGCAAAGCACTCTTTAGTGTCTTGTTCATTAGGTCAATGTCCTCAAGGGAGGCGATCTTTATGTATAATTGCGTGTCGTCCGCATACATATGATAGGATACCTGTGATTTTTGAAGGATCTCCGTGAGAGGTTCTACATATAAATTGAATAGATCTGGGGATAGCGTAGAGCCTTGTGGGACCCCTATTGCGTTGGGGCTCGGGGAAGAGATTGCTTGGTTGACTAGGAATCGCTGAGTCCTGTTCTGTAAGAAAGAATTGAACCATTTCAGCACGTTTCCAGACAAACCCATCCTGTCTTGTAGTCTGGTCATAAGCACTTCGTGCTTTACCGTATCAAATGCTGATGATAGGTCTAGGAGGATCAGTAGGCAAGATTGATTTCGGTCTAGGGCTTGTAGGGCGTCATCGACAATGTGCAGGATCGCAGTTTCGGTACTGTGCCCTGTTCTGAAACCTGATTGGCAATCATCCAGTAACGAAAATTTAGCGATGTGTTGACTTAGTTGGCCCTGCACGCATTTCTCAATTAGTTTAGCCAGTAGAGGGATGTTGGTCACTGGTCGATAGTTGTTCGGGTCTGTAGCATCAGCTGTCGGTTTTTTGAGGATGGGCATCACCTGCCCTGTTTTGAGACAGTCAGGGAGGGTTCCTTGTGTAAGTGAGGCGTTTATTATCTCGGTCCAGATCGGAACTAGAGTGTGGCTGATTTCTCTTACACACTTTCCTGGTAATGGGTCTTGAAAGTGATCCGTCAGCTCATTGACATTTTGCTTATTGTTGGGTGGCTTCAGGTCTCTCTCACACCTTTTAACCAGTAGTTCAGTGTTAGCCTCCTTTGTGTCTCGGATCAGTTTCTTGAGCTTGCGTGGTTGCACGGTCCTACCCTTTGTCATTGTAGGTATCGTGAATGTTATGATGTGATGGTCAGACCAGTCACAAGGGTCTATAGCAAGGATAGATGTCTCATCCTTTCTTGAGATAATCCAGTCTAAGGTCGCTCCTTGTGAGTGAGTGGGTTGGTTGCAAGCTTGTACAAGCTTTAGCTCATTGAGGAAGTCTTTAAGCGAGTTGACCAGTTTATCACCGCCGTCATTCCAATGGAGGTTAAAGTCACCTAGGAATATGTTATTGGCGTCCGAGTTAGAATTGGTCGTTATGATCTCCATCAGTTGTTCTGTGAACTTAGCGTTCTCTCCTGGTGGGTGGTAGAATGTATGCAGTTTGCAGCTTTGATTCTTAGGTGTTCTCACATTAAGACCAAGGTATTCACAGGATTCTAAGGGGTCAGATTGGAAATGGCAGACCTCGATCTCCGACCGGTGAATGCAAGCTATGCCTCCTCCCACATTCCTTGGTCTGTCTAGCCTGACGATGTTATATTGTGGCGGTACTAAGAGATTCATGGTAGGAGATGATGATTCATTGAGCCATGTTTCCGTGAGGATGGCCAGGTCAATTTCCTTATTGATGATGAGGGTGGCTATGTCTGCTGCATGTTTAGTTGCCGAACGACAATTAAGTAGGAGGCAGTTCAGGGGTTTCTGTGCTTTAACGAGTTTTCCATTATCCGATTCGGATGCAATAAGCTGAATATGTTGTAGATTTTGGTGGATTGCTTTCCTGTCATTCTTTCTAGCCGTTCTACTAGAGTCAATAGGTACTGTTTTGATATTCTCCTCCATACTACGGGCAGGTTGTTCATAGGACCTGAGTAAGGCCCGAGTTTGACGTTTATGTTATCCAACAAATGCACCAAATGCACAGTTTTTACTGAGAAAGTATACGTTTTACAACAGGACAAGGTCAAAGAGTTCATACAATGGTCATTCCCACTGGGAAAGTCCAAAGCTTGGATCCAGTCCCACCTAAATGCAATTGCTTACTACTCAAAACTTTGCTTGGGGGAACTCAACAAGCACATTCTAATGATGCACAGCAATGTAGGGATGGAGATGCCAACAGCCCAAGAACAGTGACAGCAGATTACTTTTTGACTTCTCAAGACTTAAGGCAGTCCTGCACATACTACAATTCATATGCAAGTCTGATAGGGAGGTGCACATATTCAAGTCAGCATTCTCCCTAGCATTCTCCGGGGCATACAGGATTAGTGAGCTGATGGCTCCCTCCTGAAAGGATCCAGGGAAAACCTGTATCCACTTAGGGTACCTATTTCTGGGGGAGATTTACCTAGGGCTGTACATGAGAAGGTATAAGACCAACCAAGATGGAAAGGGCAGGCACACGCAGCTAGATTGTGTCACATCGGGCAAACTCTGCCTGATATGCCTAACCTGCAAGTACATGCTGTTCAGACCACTGGGCAGTCCTGCCCTATTAATACATGAGGGTCGAAGCTATCTCAGCAGATTCCAATTCAACGCCATGTTGTGCCTAGCACTGGCAAAGGCCAGTTTCACACCGGCCCTCTTCAGGTCACATTCCTTTCACATCGGGGCAGCCACAACAGCTGCGGCACATGGCTTGGGAACAGAAGGGATCAAGCATATCAAGAGATGGAAGTTCAAGTCATTAAGGCATACAGTAGGCCGATAGTGAACTAACACTGGGCTACTCTTTAACCACAGTAAAAGGAGCTGGCAAAAGTAAATTGTGGATAGTGGGCCACGCATACATCATGAGGGCCCAGCGGTGGACGAGTACACAACAGCTGTTCAGAGGCATATGGCTGCATGACACCAACCTGGTTTGGCTGGGCATGCCAGGTATGAAGTGGAACTAGCTCCTCCCAAAGGTGCGGGACATGCAACAAGCACGCAGAAACCCCAACGCTGGAGTGATTCATCTAGGTGGCAACGACCTCACTGCACTAGGGCGAAAAACCTTATTAGAACCTGTAAATTCAGATCAGACAGCCATCTCCCAGTTACTGCTCCCCGCTGACATAATATGGTCAGAGGTGATAGCGAGATACGATTGGAGGAGGGCAGTGAGCCACGGGGTAGTGGAGAAATTCAGGAGAAAACTAAACACAGCAGTGTAAATGTTTTGCAAAAGCATGGGATGGGAATTTATTAAGCACGGCGTAATCAACCAAAAGATGCCAGGCTATTACACAGATGACAAGGTTTACTTATCCATCGTAGGCATGGACATGTTCCTCCTGAACATCGTAGGGATACTAGAAATTTTGGGTTTCTCATGGACGTTAGGGGGAGGTGCGGGATATGGGAAACAACCGTCAGCTTGGCGAGGATAGCTATGATCATTAAAATAAATAACATCAGACAAGGACACTAAAGAACAATTGCCCAAATAAAGTCCTTGGGATGCCTCATGGAAGGGACCCTCGGCGGCAAACAAAGGGGTAAAGAATTGATCAGCGCAGGGCGGACACAGCACTTGCAGCCCAGACATGGCCACAGGGCCATGAACGACAGACATTCTGTAGCAATGGAAGTCTTAAAACCGCGACCCGTTGTACAAAATAAACAGCAGAATAAGCTGTAACGACAGGAGACGGAAAGTGATTTATGGTCAACCATTAAGAGATGTTATGACTGTGTTGATTATGCAAGGCAAGTTATGTAATAAAAGTAATAATGTTCATTGTATGACCAAGTTTGACCAGAATGCTTTAAAATACAAGATGTCTAAATAGCAAAACATACTAATGACCAACACTATTATGATAACGTATGTACTAGCTTGCAATTGATAATAAACTTCAGCCGTTCTCACACCAAAAGGTCTTGGTGTCAATTATTGAGTGTAAAAAAGGGTAACGTCGAAAGGGCCCGGAGAAAGCTTGCACAGCTAGGAGGCTGCACCAGAGGCCCGGCAGGCAACAGTCGACCCTATAGAGGATGGTGGCTGACCCCCTATTGGCAGCAACAAAGGGGCAGGAAGCCAAAAGCTCATGAAAGGCCCACCATGAAGAGGCTTTGTGTTAATGGCCAAATAAGAAAGAGTGAGAGGGGCTCTTGGCGAGGTCAAAAGTGAGACCGGGACTAGTGGTCCTCCTCATTGTCTACAACAGAAGGCAACCCAGCCACCCACACCAAAATGTCAAGGGAGTTACAGCCGCAAAGAGAGAAGGGTGGGTGAGAGCTATTTTTTTGTAAATAAATGTGATTGCCTTTTACATGTCATACATCGTAATCACACTCTGTGGTGTCAAAGTACATAGATCACAATCAGGTGTATACTTCATTTGGTATCCCCTACTTGGTCTAACCATCTCCACATGAGTTCTGACGTTGGTTCAGCATATATACGAGAAACGTCCTCCTTCCCTCCCTCCCTCCCTCCGCCCCTCCCCAATGAGCAACTAAACCCCCGTCTCACCCCGCACTGCTGTATCCCTACCATCTCTATTGGGTGCAGTTAGTAGCCTATCCTGCGCTTGAGATGCGGGCAACAGTGCTGCGCCGGGGCCCTCAGTCGTACCTCCCTCCTCTCCTGTATGTGTCAATGCAGTGTTCTCATCTCTTGGGATCTACTATGTTGCTCTGTACTACCCTGGAGCCTGGGGGTTCCCTATGTGTGGGGGTCTCTCTGGGGTGGAGGCTTCGGATGCCTCGTCACCTCTCGTTAAGTCCACCATCAATCCCTCCCCCCCTTGGGCTTGTTCCAGCTTGCCCACTCCTCATCTTGCATTCCTAAGTTTGACCCTGCCCTTGCATACGGGTGGGTGAGAGCTATGATGATTAAATAAACAACATCATGCTAACACATAAAAGAACAATTGTCCGAACAAGGGGCCAGATGTAGGTAATCCAGATGCATATGTATTAGATTGCTAATGATAATAATCTATGGCCGTTCTTACACCTAAAGGTCTTGGTGTCCATTATCAGGGCATAACAAAGAGCCCCACAGCCCCTGCTGTGCATGGGGGCCACCAGGCTTTAGTACACTTGAAGGGCCCCCCCCAGCCCCACAATGAAATGAGTGCTGAAGCTTAGGGCCAACAGGCCCGAGCAATGCACATTAGTTCCTGTTTAGCTTCAGCGTTTCTTTGGACAGGTAGCAGTGTTGTGATGATCTCGGGCACAAAAAGAAAAGATTGGAATTGATAGTTTTTGTTTCTTGCCCGAGTAGAGAGGCCTGGAAGGAAAGGCACACCAGGATTTATCTGTGAATTGAGCGCTGGAGTGCAGAAAGAAACAGTGAAAAGAGCGGCGACCAGGAGAAGGTCAAAAGGCAGTTCAAAGGAAGAAGCAATGCTGAGAGGGAGAGTCATATAGTAGACCTCTGTGTGTGGGTGTGTGTGCACGGAAAGGGACTTAACCCCCGCCCCTTGGTACAGAAGGCCCCCGGGGCCCCTCAGACATGCATCTTGCTTGTCCTGATATCATGCAGCAGACTGCAGACAGTAACTTGCTCTATTCTTTCTACAGAGAGATTGCAATAGGTTTGCACTGCTCTGCAGAAATGTAAGTAACACATTGTTACATTTTAGAAAGCCACGGGTTCTCCAGGAAGCCAGGCCAGGGTCTTTTAATTGCAGGAGTGGGTGAAGGGCTCCTGCAGAAAGCCTGGAAGGATGACTAAAGCAGGATTCAGTGTTTGATTGTGGACCCTCCCACGTCCAGCCTGCACCCTCGGGAAGAGTCCAGTGTCCGAGTCAGACTACAGAGGAGGCAAGCAGCAAAGAGCAAAAGGGTTTCAGGCGTCCTGGTCCTGCAGCAGCTTTCTCCCAGGCCATGTTGGCACCCTTCAGCTGCTGAAAGGCTGTGATCTTGGACCAGCTGGTGTTCCCCGAACAGGTGAAACCAACAACAGCCCTTTTCTATCAACCTTGATGTAATAAAGGGAGGCATGGAGTAAATGGCAGGCCCAGGGGGTATTAAGAACATACCACCGAAGAATTCATTAAGCCTCAATACCTGGTCACACCAGACTTAACAAACACCCCAGAATCCCCCACGGGGCCTCGTTCGCTGGGGCTCCTGCAATTCCTGAACAAAGACAACCGTTTTAACAATGCCTTACAGCAGGTGGAATCTGGGTAGGAGTGACTCCTTGTATTGCTTGGTCTGACTTTCCAGAGATAGGCTGTGCCCCCACCCCCAAAGTGAGTTTGGTCCAAGTAAATGCACCTGCATTACCACCAACACACAGTGCAGCTGAGAATTTCCAACCTCAAGCAGAATTACATTTACCTGAGATGTGGATTGCACATGTTGCTCTGGACTGAGAATGGAGAGGAGAACCAAGCCAGATTAAGATCCTGTGACGCTGGCAGTGGTGTTGTCAGCTCAGACTGTCAGTGTCTAGATGTTGTAGCAGGGTGGCCCTATGGTTCTGAGCCCTGGCATGCAGCTCTAGCTCAATGATTATCTGAATAGTGGACATTGCTCCTTTTACATGTATGTTCTTCCTCCATAAATATTGAAAGTTGGGTGAGAAAGATGGGACAGCTTTTCCATTTTTCAAACTGCACTAAAATGAGTGTACTGCACTTCTTTAAAATTGAGGTTTTTTGTGAAGGACAGAACTTAAAACTTGTGTAAAAGTTCTGAGAGCTCTGCTACTCGAAATGAAGCAAACATTTAAAATACCATATTCATGCTTCATTCAATGTACTTATTCCTAGTGTCTTGAATTGAATTGAATTGAATTGAAAGAGTACTTGTATAGCGCCATACTACCCGGAGGCCTCGTAGCGCTTCAAGACCAGAAGTGACAATTCAATGAAGACATTAGTTGAAAAGATATGTCTTCAGGTGTTTACGGAAGGCAGTAAGGTTGCGCATCTCTCTCAAGGATTGGGGAAGAGCATTCCAGGATTTGGCCGCAAGATGTGAAAAGGAGCGGCCTCCCCATCTCACCTTCTTTATCCTTTTGATGGAGGCTAAAAAATGGTTACTAGATCGAAGCGACCTGGAAGGAAGGTAGAGTGGTATTAAAGAGTGGAGAATTTTTGGGCCTGTTTTCCAGATGGCTTTGTGAGTTATACACAATGTTTTAAATTGAATTCTGGCATTCATTGGAAGCCAATGTAATTGACGGAGAGCTTGTTTGGCCGATTGTCTCCTAGGAATTTGAAGGAGGAGTCTAGCTGCACTGTTTTGTACCACTTGTAATTTGTTAATGGTGGACAAAGGAGTTCCCAGATATAGGGAGTTTCCATAATCTAGACGGGACAAAATTAAGGCCTGAATCATGATTTTTCGTGCTGCAAAAGGGAGGAGAGGGAGAATTTTCCGCATCATCCTTAACAGGGTGTGACATGATGCTGATACCATTGTGGCTTGATGATTGAAGGTCAATTTCTCATCGAGCCACATTCCCAAACTGTTTATATGTGATTTGGGTGGTGGAGCTGGTCCCAAACATGCAGGCCATAATGTCGTGATGGTGGTAGGGATGACATTTCCCAACAACATTATTTCAGTTTTTTCTCCATTAAGACGGAGGCAGGAGTCCTCCATCCATTCGGCTACTGCCTCAAGGCAGGGTGTCAGTTTACCAGACGAGTCCAAGTCTTGGCTCAGCGATACCACCAATTGTGTATCGTCTGCGTAACTGACGATCTTGATGCCGAAGGGATGAACCACTGCCGCCAACGGCTTCATGTAAATATTAAATAATGTTGGGCTTAATGCTGAGCCCTGAGGGACTCCGCATTCCAACCGCTGGATTGATGAAACCGTGTCTCCCTCAAAGACTTGGAAATGGCGCTCACTGAGGAAGGAGGAAATCCAATTTAGCGCAGCGCCCGACACCCCGCTCATTCTGAGACGGTTGATTAAGATGGAATGTTTAACAGTGTCGAACGCTGCGCTAAGGTCCAACAAGATGATAGCTGCCCTTCCTCCTTCGTCAACCAATTTCCTTGCCTCTTCCGTTACTAGCAACAGTGCAGTCTCCGTACCATGGTTAGCTCGGAATCCTGTCTGGGTATCATCCAGCAGGTTATTTGATTCAAAATGATTAGTGAGAATGTTGTTTACATGTTTCTCAACTAGTTTACTAAGCCAAGGCAGGAGGGAAATTGGCCGGTAGTTGGATAGAATGGAAGGATCCAAACTAGGCTTTTTGATCAATGCTTTCACCATTGCGCACTTCCATGGTGCCGGGACTGTACCAGTAGAAAGGGAGAGATTTAATATTTGCATTATGGTAGTTTGGACAGAATCAATTATTGTTTTGAATTGATTGGGAGGCGCAGCATCTGTTGGCGATCCTGAGACTACTTTGCCAATAATAATGTTAAGTATCTCTGGTGTTATGGGGTCTAGACAATCTAGAACAGGCATTCCAATTAAGTTGGTGTGGTGTTGAATGTCGGCATCAATTTGGGTTGGGGGGAAAGTATTATATATCGTTTCTATTTTTTCTCTAAAGAATGTTGCAAGATTGTTACAGCGTTCCAGGGCTCCTTTTTTAATAGGAGGTGTTTTAGTTGGATTAATCAGAGTTTTCGCTATTTGAAAAATCTCTTTTGGAGAGTTTGCTGCGGTAGCTATTTTTTCCTCATAGAATTTGGCCTGTGTTTCTTTTATCTCTTTTTTATATCTCCTAATAGCTTGCCTGTATTTCTCCTTTGTGTCTTTCGATGGAGAGGCTCTCCAAATTCTTTCTAGTCTGCGACAAGTTTGTTTTTGCGATCTTAATTGGGGACTATACCAGGGTGCAATGTTTTTCCTATCATGTTTCTGTATAGTAACTTTCGGAAGAATGGAGTCTAGCGTGTCTTCCCATCACCGTGCTAATCTCTCCTCCCAACACATCACACTTTTTCCCTGTTGGTTGCCCAAGTTTTTATTCTGTGGGTTACTCCCTTTCCGTTATCTCCCAACATGTAGTCTGCATCCTGCTTCCCCCCCCTCTCGATAGCTGCTGCTATGATGTACTGTTCTTCTGTGCCTCTTCCTCATTTCTTCATATAGTACCCCTCAAGCACTGTGAATGACCCTCCTTTCAGCCAATCCTACTCTCTAGACAGCATCTGCTCGGTGGTGGTCACTCTTTCTCTTTCTAGCTCTTTTGTTTCTTTATCTGCGTTTTCCCTTTCTTGTTTTCTTCTCTTCCTCATAAATGTCCCTTCTTTCTGCCCTTACCTCTCTGACCTGTTTCTCTCACACTTTCCGTTATCTCTTTGCCAACTGTCCTGACTTTCTCAGTAGTCTTTCTCTCTCTTTATCCCAAACTCTTTCACATACTCATTGACTGTATCATCTTGCATCCTTTTCAGTCTCTTTCTTCTTATACATCCATTATGGCCTGCTGCCTCTCTCTAGTTGACCACTCTTATTTTCTGGCTGCTTCTCTCCTCCTGTATTGTTTCTTGTCAATGACGGTCACTTTCTCCTGGCAGTCTCCACCTCTTTTACAGTAGCCTCCTCTTTATAATGTCTTTGGTCTAACTATGATTCTTACTCATGCACAACAGTACATCTTTCATTATATTCCGTTGACTGTTAATATTTCTTTACCCCCTCTCCTCTTTCCCTTGTATCAGTTCCTTGGCTAATCCGATTGGTGTTTTGATGGTTGCTGAATAAATTAATGTGCCAGTTAACTGGCACTGTGCTTAATGGGAGGTAACTATTCCTTAAGGAATTAAATGTAAATGTTGGATGTAACTGTACAGAATGTTTATTTCTAAGTACGCCTCGCACCTGTCACAGTTGCATGCACAAACCTATCCATTTTTTAAGCATTTCATGGAAAAGAATAAACATGCTGTGGTGTTAAGTTGTTTGGATGAGGTCAGCTGACAGCACATAGGAGACGGGGTCATAAAAGGAGTCTGTGTGTTCGTCTTCAGAACCTCAGATGTTAAAGCTTTGCATCAGTTTTACTTCCACTTTTCTCTGATCACATGAGGGGCAATGACAGTGGTGGAAAAATACATCTTTGCCAACAGTGGCAAAAATCCTGTGCTTTTGGTGCCTTAAGATACCTTTGTACCATCTAATCATGTCATACACAGAGCCTACACTATATATACGTTTATATATAGAGCTATATATAAACACTATATATAAACACGTTTATATATAGAGCTTACATACTCTTCTCCTCACTTCTTTCTCTTATTGATAGATACAAGACTGACTTACTTGTCAGTATACTTCTTCAGCTTTCCCTTTTCTTACTTGACTTCCCCTCTCTGAAGCTCCTTGTGTGTATGATTGTGAAACTCATTGTGTATGTGCACGCATGTAGGGTAAAAGTGTGAAGGAAAGTATTTGTGAGAAACCGTGTTTGAGATTATTAGTGTGCGTGTGTAGATGTTTGTGTTGATGATTAGGTGTGCGTGTTTGTGTGAGTGCTAAGATGTCTAAAGGGCATCTGAGAGAAATTGGAAGACTGAGCTTGCAAGAGGCAGTTCAAGCCCTGTTACTCATTACATGCAAGAATTGACATTGAATATGGTAGCTGTCATTATTTCTTGTTCAGAGAGATGTGCAGAACTGCCCTTCCTGATCACTACTATGTAGCTTTTTAACTTGCCCGCTGTGCATTACAATTGCGCTTTTTGGCACAGTTCCTAAAAGGACCCTTGATTGAAACATCTTCAAAACTTCCTATGAAGGTCATATTTAAGACAGATCTGGCTTTGGGCAGTTTTGTTGTGCTAATGTAACTTGAGATACACACTACGACACCTATTTTTCCCAAAAATCCTTTATAGAGAGCACCTTAGCCTATATCTAAATAAAGCCTTTAGAATAGGTCGATTTCAAAGTACTTTTACTTATTAAAATCATTTGTTCACATACCTAATGAAAAACAGAATTTATGTGTTGCAAACTTCATTGGCAGCTGAGGATAAATTAGCCTTTTTACATGTAGTTGGGTTGAGGAGAGATGCTGACATTCAGCATTTGAACTGGATGAATTTCGGAAGTCCCTGACCCTAACCATATCCTTCAGGGGTCCCCATCACTCTCTGTTACACCACTTCAAGCAACACACTCGAGGCAATAGGCAGACCACTCATTTGTTAAGTGATGGTCCTGCTATGATTGCATGATGGAGAAGCAACCAACTGCATAAAGGGTATGAAAGCTCTTACATTAACGCACAAATAGCCATATTCAAAAATATTATATACCTTATTATGAAAGGGCAGGAGATAGTGAATTAAAAAGCATTAGAGAGCTAATGTGCTTGATGCAGAGTTCTTTGTTCAAGTCTTTCACTCTGTCTTCATGTTCGGGGTGTATTCAGGATTCTCCCTGAAATGTAATCGCTTTCAGGAAGCTTTTTTTTTTTTTTTGTAAAAAGATTTTTATTGTTTTCAACTTCCCTCGGAACCTCTTAGATGATAGAGATATACAAAGCCATTATACAAGCTGCTCATCAAATACTCTCATTTCAATCAAGGTCACTCAATTATCCCCCACCCTCCAACATTCCTAACACCCCCTACCCCAACCCCCTGTCAGTGTGCCCGTCCTATTTAGCCCCCCGTTTGGAGCCACCCAACTATCTTGTCTTCTAGCCGAACGAACAACACAAAACTTCCTAGAGAAAAACTGAGGCCAAAAAAAAAACTCCGACGGTAAGAGGTACATTCCCTGTTGTTACCACTATAGTTCACTAGTATTACCAAGCCCGGACTATGCAAAGCGGCCCTCCCTCTTGTTACAACTTGGTACATCATCTCATGCCTTCCTTCCTATTAATTCGTCAATACTGCCCTCTCAACCTGATCCACATCTACCTGTTCCTCCCCTTCTTCAGCATCCACAGCAGGAGTCTGGAGATCCGCCACCAAAGCCCCCCATGCCCTGGCCGCCTCTAGTGCCTTATCATTAGCAGTGCGCCTAGCCAGCTGTAATCAAAGTGTCCCCTCGCTACCTGCCCAACCTAAAAAATTTGCTCTTCACCTCAGAAAATTAGGCCCTGTCTTCGACTTCCAGTGCATGGTAAGCTCCCTTTTTGCCATAATTAACCCTAAGTCATAAAATTTATTAGTAATCTTCGTGCGGGGGGTATGTGGGAACCAAAGTAACAAGCAAGTCCCCATCTCTGCTTCTATTGTTCGCCCGTTCGCCTGATTCAAACATGCTATCACCTCTTCCCAGTAAGACCCCAACCCCATACAAAACCAGAACATGTGCCGGAAATCGGCCCCATCTGCAGTACACCTCGGGCACTGTGACAGGGAGCCACCGAAATACTGTAGGATTTTAACCAGCGTCAAATAGGCCCTATGTAATGTGAAGAACTGAACCAACTGGAACCTGGCGTTACGTGTACCCTTCCAGGCACGTCGCACTAGTTGAGGCCATGTCGTCTCGGGTATGGGTTTCCCAACATCCGCTTCCCACTTGCCTTTCAGAGCATCCAGGCTCAGCAGTTGCTCAGTCGGCAAGCGCCCGTATAGGCATGTGATAGCCTTGAACGTACCTGCCGCCATTACCACATACTGGCAACCCAGTGAGGTCGGGGGTTCCAATAGTCCCATCCTCCACTGCCATTGAATCCCCATTATTAGGGCAGCATGCAATAAATAATCTCCCCGCGGTATCCCAAAAGTACTCTGCAAGTCTTGAAAGGATAACCGAGCCCATCTCTGTATAAATCTCCCAACATATGGACCCCAAGCTCCTCCCAAACAGCCAGCGCAGACCAGTTCTCCCCATGTGGAAGAGCTGTGCACATGCCCAGAGGGATCTCCGGAGCATACGGTCGAGGAAACCCGGCTCGTCTTCGGCTCCGATTCCAGCATAAGCGGAGTGTGCGTTCCTCAAGGGTGAGCTGATCGAGACTGATCTTCTGCTGGAGAA
The DNA here is from genome assembly GCF_964263255.1 of Lissotriton vulgaris. Lineage (NCBI taxonomy): Eukaryota > Metazoa > Chordata > Amphibia > Caudata > Salamandridae > Lissotriton > Lissotriton vulgaris. Next base: position 617,939,481 of record NC_141700.1, on the reverse strand, counting down.
CTATAAATGACAATACATGCAGGGGAATCACTCTACCTTGCGGTCCTTCTGGGCCTCTAAACTCCCGAGCCAGCGCCTGTGTGAGCCACTGTAATTGCTCCGCTAGGTAGTACCACTCAAATTCGGGGACCGCTAGCTCCCCCTCCGCCCTAGGTCGCATCAGCGTGGGAAGTGCAACCCGATTTTTACCCGATCCCCAGATGAACCCTGTAGTCAAGGTCCTAAGCCTCCGAAAGACTGATGCCGGGATCCATACAGGTAAAGTGCGAAAAAAGTAGAGCAAACAAAGGAGCACTACCATTTTTAACAGTGCCACCCTCCCAGCCACTGACAGCTGGGATGGTTCGCCAGAACCCCATGCTTCTCTGAAGTCCCCTCACCGCTCTGCCCACATTACCCTCCAGTAGGTCGGGTTGAGTGTGATAGATATTAGTACCCAGGTAGGGCAGACAATAAGGCTCCCATCGCAAATCCCCCACAGCTAGAGGCACACAGTCACCCGGGATCAATGGGAACAAACAGGTCTTACTCCAGTTCACCTTTAACCCAGAAAAACAACCGAACTCCCGAAGCAGGGATTTGGCACCCTGCAGAGAGTCATCTGCATCAGCCAAAAACAACAAGAAATCATCCGCATATAAAGAAATGTAGTGGATCACACCCCGCAGCGGTTGACCTTCATAGGATCGTCCCAACCGAGCATGCGACGCCAGCGGTTCAATGGCCAAGGCAAACAGTAAGGGGGATAAGGAGCAGCCCTGGCGTGTACCTCTCCCCACCTGATACGCCGCTGATATGGTAGGCCCTGTTCGAACCATAGCAGTAGCTGAGTTCGATCAAAGTTCAGTCCACCGCACGAACTGGTCCCCAAGGCCGTATTCCCTCAATACTTGAAACAGATACGGCCATTCCACGCTATCGAAGGCCTTCTCAATGTCGACTGAGAGCACCACTGCGCCCGGCGCCCTATCGTGTCCTTCTCCCATAATCCTAATAAGCTGACGTATACACGTCGCTGTGCTCCGGTTGGGAATGAAGCTCGCCTGATCCGGGTGTATCAGAGTACCCATATGTTCCAGGAGTCGAGTTGCAATAATCTTACTCAGAATTTTGTAATCCACCGCAAGCATTGAGAGTGCCCGATATGCCGATTTGGAACAAGCATTCCCCCCTTGTTTCAACAATGGTATTATGATCGCTTCTCTGGCAGTCGAAGGCAACCTACCCAGTTCCCACGCCTCCCTGTACATAGACTGTAAGTGTGGTGCAAGTCAGTCTACATATGCCGCATAAAACTCGACAGGGAAACCGTCTGCTCCCGGTGTTTTCCGCCGAGCCATGTACTTAACCGCCGTTCGGATCTCTCCTATTGAGATTTCCCCCGCCGCCAAGCTTGTTCTCCTGTTCTGGGTCTAAGCGCGGGAGCTGCTCTGCTGACAGGAAGTCACCAATCCCATCTGGTAGCTCCTGCATCGTACTCTTATAGAGCGACGTATAATAGGTCAGGAATTGGTTATTAATCTCCTTCTGTGAGTATACTAGGTTCCCGGCTGCGGTAGTTAGTGAGAGGATCGGAGTTCCCCGGACTGCCGGGGCAGCCAACCAAGCCAGTAGGGACCCCACCCTGTCCCTCTCTGCATGCGCTTGTACTAGGTATTCCTTATGGTCAAAACAGCGTAGCCTTTCAACCTGAGTAGCAACTTTTTCGCGTGCAGCAAGAACTGCCACCTGCCCTTCTGGATCTACATGGCTTGCCTTCTCTGCCCGGCGCAAATGATCCTCTTCCTGTGCTATATCATGCAATAAAGTCTTGCGAACCCCTGCCGTGGATGAAATACACACCCCTCTTACCACTGCCTTAAAAATGTCCCATTCCAGGGACCTGCTCGATGCCGTCCCCCTATTTTCACCATCTCGGACCTCGGCACAGAAAACTGGGTCTTCCAGCGTCAATGGGTTCAGGCGCCAAGTGGGGATCGCCTGCCTCTGCCTGGTCCACTGTACAGTTATCAGACAAGGGTTGTGATCAGATATCGTTCTTGCAAGATATACAGTATGGCAAATCAGTCCCTGAGCCTCCGGCGAACATAAAATACTATCAAGCCGCACATGTAAATCATGCGGCACCGAATAGAATGAGTAATCCCTATCCGTTGGGTGTTGCGTCTGCCGAGCATAAACTAGACCCCAAGTATTTTGCCACTCCCGCCTCACCTTCGCCAGCCTGTGAACCGCAGATTGGGCCAACGGAGGGTGAGATCGGTCCAAGTCTACATCAGTAATTGAATTAAAATCTCCCCCCCAGAAAAACCGTGCCAGTCAAGAATGTCGCCAGTTTCCCGGACAACCGTGAAAAAAAAGCGGGCTGTTCTACATTCGGGGCACAAATACTGCACAATGCTACATCCCTCCCCTCTAGTCTCCCTTGCACAGCCACAAATCTCCCTTCTGGATCAACCCCCGTCGTCAAAGGCTGAAAAGGAACACCCGATCTCACCCAAACCAATGCCCCCCTTGCATATGCGGAATAAGTAGTATAAAACAATTGGCCCCTCCATCTCCGCTGTAACCTCCGCCCCTCAATCTGATCAATGTGTGTTTCCTGTAAAAAGGCCACTTGAATCCCCCTACGCACCAAATAGGCATGGACCTTGTAACGTTTCGTCATGGAACTCAGCCCCCGCACATTCCAGGTGATACATTTCAACTCAGGTCGGGTCCCCATATGTGAGCATGCAACAGAACAACCTCCCCCTTAGCTTGGTAGGCACACTGACAGTCCCCTTAAACCCTAAACATCCCCAATAAACTCTCATCCCTCCCCTCCCAGAACAGGTGCTAAACCAAAGTTACCCATCCAAACCCAATCCCACATAATGGAAACTCTATGGTAGCTACCAGAGTCTCACAACTAGCGTGAGGTTAGGGAGGTAGCTCTGCACCAAGTCAAGCCAGTCAGCAACTTCGCTGCCCTCCTCTCACGCTCAGCCTCAGAAGTAGAGCCCCCAACCACCTGTGTCCCAGGGGAGCCCCCCCAAACAACCTCCGCTCCCATTCCACTGATCCACAAAACATTGGAAAAAACCACCCACCGATGCCTCGAGGCCTACAACTGCGCCCCCCTCCATCGTGCCCCACACTGTACGCAAATGGGATCAGGTAAGGTTCACTCGTCCCGAAGGCCATCAGCAGTCCCCGGAGTAACATGGGGCATGGTCGGGCCATCTTCCTTAGAGCCCTCCGACACCAACTCCTCTGACCCATTGTTTGTGCTTTCTGTAGGAGAACATCCCGGTCTTTAAAGTGCAATGGATGCGGATTTATAGATTGGATTGGATACAGATTTATAGAGCGCATGGTTACCCTGGAGCGTCCCCGCGCTATAGAACCCAGACTACTGAGAACAGAGAGTGAGATAAGCAATAAGCGTGCTACCACTGGCCGAGGGGGCCGGCCCATACTCGGCGGGCGGGCCGGGACCCAATGAGCCTGTTCCAGCGTGTAGAACTGTGACAGTCCTTCAGGGGTGACCACATCACGCAACCAGGCTTCCAAATAGTTGATCATACTGCCCCCTCCGATTTTCTTGGGTAGGCCCACCACCCGCGCATTATTTTGTCAATTGCGCCCTTCAGCATCTTGACCCTTTTTTCCAGGTGTTGCACCATCCGCAGCAAAGCCCCCATCGCCACGTCCGTTGCCTTCTGGGCCGGTTACAGCGTCTCCAAGGTAAGTTCTGTCTGCTTGACACGATCCACCAATTTTCTGTGGTCTGCCTGCAACAGCCCCAAACCATTCGACACCTGCGCAATGTCATGGTGTAGTGCTTCCCTCGTGTCCGAAATGGCCTTCAGAATTTGGTCCATCTGCTGTTGCTGCAGCCCTGCCGTCTGTGCCCTGGATGGATCTTGGTCTTGGCTGTCGGGCAGTTCCTCCATGGGGTCAGGAGGCGTCACGCCTGGTTTCGGCCGCAGCTTCCCCATATCCCAGGCCTGCAGTCACTCCCCGATACTTTCGTCAGCCGGGATCTCTCAACGGCAGTCCCCAGCGGTATGAGCGTTATCGCAGGCAGACAGCTTTCACCAATCAATGCAGGTAGGGTTCCCACAGCTCTGACCATTCTTCTACAAGTTCCTCAATGGTTTCAGGGGGATTATCTCAGGTGCCCAGCAGCAACCACCCGAGACTCCACTTCTAAGCGGCTCTCCAAGTACCACCAGGCACTGTACAGGCACAGGTGAACTTCACCCCTAGCGATGGACCACTTCTCCGTGGCAGCCCCCGTCAGCCCAACTCCAGCCATGAACGGCCAGCACGTGTTTCATGTTCTCAACCCCTGGGCGAGTGATCCTGTGGAGGCCATTCCTATAACCTCTGTGGTACACACCGGCCCCTCCAGCGCTGCTGCGCTCACCTGCCCTGTCCCGCCGGGTGCACGATCTGCCTCGAACAACTCCCCAGGGTAGGGGGAAGGCCCGTTAATCAGCCGTGACCCAGCCCAGCAATCCGCAGACCTGGCAGGCCCCAAACCGCGTCTAGCCCTGTGGGCCCTTCAGGAGTCCTGGCCGCTGTAGGCGGACATCAGCAGTCGATCCCAGGAACTCCACCTGCAAGCGGAAGGGGCCACCGCCCCGCCGTTGACAGTCCAGTCGTGGGCAGCGCGTTCCCGCACCCCACTTGTGCCTCGCAGTCTTCTCCCCGGCAGGTAGCCAACGAGCACCCTGCGCCACCTCCACTGGCCGGCGCCTCCTCCTCGATCCCTCCGCCAGCTGCTATCACCTCTCAGGCCGCTACGCCGACCCTGCGGGGACCCCACTTCTATCCCCCCGCAGTCGCGTCACTCACGCAAAGGGATGGGCCCTCGCTGTCACAGCAGCGATTTCCTGTCGCTGGTATCGCGTTTGTGTCCCTGAGCTGGCTGGCCTCACAGTTGTTCAGGCGTCATCCGCTCCTGCGCCACCATTGTGCGTTGCGCGGGCTTCCTTCAGCCACTGCTAACTCTCATAACCAATGTCCCTCAGCGATCGGAGCCCCCTGCGGCACTTCACCATCGGCTCCGGTCACCATCCAGGCCGCCTCGTCGTTGCCTCCAAACGCCGGCACTAGTTGTGCCGCACCGGGCCCACCTGCAGCTGCGGCCGACCGACCCTCTCTCCGTGACGGCCTCCCAGTCACGCGAGGCCGAGGCTGCAAGAGGGGAAACAGGCCCCACCAAGATGGCCGGCACCCCTCGGGAAGGCCAACAGCGACTCCGGCTCCGGTTCAGCAGGCAGTCGCCTCCTGCGATCCCCAGGTGCCACGCAGGGATCCACGCGGTCCGGGGGGCTCCCCCGAGCCACAGGCTTCGTCAGGGCAGCAGATAAAACAGGATAATCACTGAGGCAAACGCGGAGCTCTCAGCTCACGCGTCCATGCTCGTCGGTGGTCAAGCCACGCCCCATCGCTTTCAGGAAGCTTGTTAGACACTCCTCTTCGAATCTTTGTCATGGTAACAGCAGGGAGTAGGATGTCACAAAGGGTGCTGCTAGTTTGAGGAGTGAAGGAGGCGATTCTGTATATAACTTACAACTTAAAATCCTTGAAGAATAATTCAATGGGTTGATGTGGCAGCACAGCAAACTTTGTATAACTGCATTTTTGTGCAGATGGCAAGGGGGCTTTAGTGTTTATGCTCTGCATATATACATTTAATGGAGATGATGATTAGATCACAAATTATGCACTGAGCTATATAACCAGAGCCTACGTTCATTAATTTGCATATGTTGTGTACAGTTGAGTGAATGGGAGTATCTTGATATAATGTGTATAAAAATTTCTCTAATGGGCATCAACCGACACGCAAGATGGCAGATGCATTGATGGCTAGCTCTGCCAAGCAATTTATGATCCTTCACGATCCTGCCAACCCTGTGCACTAAATACAGCCTGAGGGAAGTCCCCTATTACGGGTGTCACAGGCCCTTCATTCAGCGTCATTTTTGATGAGCGAAACCAGTGGCATTACAGTGAGATGTGAGGAGAGGGAACAGAAAGTGGATGCGATCTGAGGCAGCAAACGTCCCGATATGGCCGCCTCTCAATGCTGGGTCCTGTTTTTACACTTCAGGCAGAGGAAATCGGATTCTATGGCAGGAACGGAAGCGTCGGATTAAGCGTATTTTTCTCTATCTACTGAGAACGTGCAGTAAAGTAAAAATACAAAACAAGCATTGGCATAGCCAATAGGTCTCCTTTTTGGGACCTTATGTGTTTAGCCAGAACTTTTGGCTATGTTGTAGAGCATTGTGGTTGATGTGTGTGTCTGGTCCCCATGCACGTCCCCTCCACCCCACCTCAACAAGAGTGCAAACTGAGTTGCATTAAAAGCGTTCCTCTCACATTATTCTTAGTGTGTAATAATGGCATGATGCAGTTCCTCTGGTTTCAGAGGGCCTTCAATAAATTCACATAGAACGGCGGGCCTTCTTCTGTTTCTCTGCATTTTAATTCTTTTCGGGCACGTCTGAACCCACTTGCGCACCCCCTAAGCGCCAATCTTGCCCTCCTGCAGTGCCCTGAATTGCCCTTGGGGCCGGTCCAAGCACCGCCAAAGTAACACTGCCCCTGGAGTAACTTGCCCTTCGCTGCCCAACGCAGCCGGTTGCCGACACCATTGGGACACCATGATGTGAGCTGCTGGGCCCTGGCGACCGCAAGGTGCCGCCTCTTCCCAAAGGGCCGTGCAGACCTCCGATGTCCCCCCCCCGCTCTCCTATGATAACGAGTTGCACCAAAGAGAATACCCTCCTGATTAGGCAACGCCCTCCATCACTCTTACAAGGCATTGTCCCTAACCAGTGTTACCCCAGCAACCAGACATTCTGGTGCAGCCCTGGGTCCCGGTGCCGCAGGGAGAGGCCCAGGAGAACACGCGGTCTCCGTGATACAGGGGGGGAAGCAAGCCCCCCCTGCGTGTCTCGAATGGGACAGCCTGGCCCACTAACCTTCAGCTGATTCTTCTTTCTATGTGTGGGGCAAGCCGACCGACGACATTGTGGCGTCAAGCCCCACCTCCCCTGCGCCCCGAGGATCATGCACTGTACTTCCGGTGCTGCCGCGCTGCCCATGGGGGGTGGGGCGCAAGCAAGCATACTGACATCGCCATGGCCCCCACCCCAGTCACCCGGCGGGCTCGCACTACCCCGCTGGCCTCTTGAATGCCTTGTAAGCATGCAAGCATAGCAGCACTGCAGGCAAGCTTGGAGAGCAAGACTCCCCATCAGAGGCACACTTGCAATACGGTTAGGGGTGGGCGGAAGGTGGGGGTGGCGAACCCGTTGCCTGCCGCCCAAACCCAGGTCCCGACTTGCTGCCAGGAAGACCCGGCCAGATTAGCACCACCGACCCCTGCTTGCCGGCACAGTTCCAATAAATCATTGAGCTGCACGGGCCACAAGTAGGTAAGCACAAACAGGGAGGGGGGTTGCAGAATAAGTGCTGCATGGCAACCTGGCGGTCACCGCTCACAATCTGGGTCACGCGTGATGTGCAAGCATGGCGCAGCCTCGTTCTGGGAAACGCACCGATGCAGCACCCGCCCCCAGGATCGCGGGGGATCGACTGCATCGCCCGGGCCCTGTCACCAATCTTTGCCCCCCTACAACCTGAAAACCTTGGGGGAGAATGAGCCTTACCCCCCGGGACAGTTATGGTGCGTGAAGGTAGGAAGTCCCAATGCGAGCATGCCAAGGCTAAGGGCACCCACCATTCACCGGGGATGTCACGCCGGGCCGAACGGCATGGGGGGCATTGGTAGAAGGCCTGCCCAGTCCGGCACGAGCCAAAAATGTGAAGGAAGTGAGGCTGGCCTCAGGCAAGTTCGCTTCGACACTGGCTGAGCCTAGCAAAGCCGACCACATGACTTTGTGTCCTGGGCACCGTGGCATCACCCAACTGAGCCAGCCGCGGCTAGTCCACCTCCCCAAAGCCTCAACAGATCCCACGCTGCACCCCGGCACCGAAAGCATCAGGGGAGCATTTCCCTTGCGGGAGCGAGCAGGGGCACCCTCTGTTTTCAAGATAAACACTAACAGATAGAGGCGGCAGACCCGTAAGCAGAGAACGGCCCGGGACCAGGGTTCAATTCCCGACACGGCAGGGTCGTGGACCAGGGTCAAAACGGACTTTATAATTCTCGCCTCGGTGCCTACTCTAACCAGGTAACACACTCGGCAACTCTGGGCATTAAGCTTGCCTCATCTCTACAACGGCCCCCCACAGACGCCGGAGATGCCTGGTTTCACCTTGGAGATACCCAGAAAGGGACCATCTCACAGGGAAAACCAGGACGGGTTCCCCAGCGGTCTTCAGCGCCAGGATACTCCATGGAGTCGCAGTGCGCTTTACAAGTACACCCACATTTACATTTACATGGTGCAGATGCTCGCTCCTTCAAGGGAAACGCCAAACGTGCACGCATTGCAATCGAAAGCAATGCAAAGCGTACACGCTTTTAGGCACAGTGCTGATCGATTGCAAAAGGTCCCCTCCTATGCAGCACATGTGTGCTGCATAGGCAAGACCTAAAAACACTATATTACTCATGAGCCCCCGTCCCATATTCTACCAATCAGGCCTCAGAAAGCCCTATATTATGTCCTGGAACCATAGTCCTTACTCTTTCTGTGCTGCTAACACAGCTCAAATAAGTATTTATGATTTTTTGCCTATGACTGCCTGTATGTTTCATGTGACCTTTTCTGCGCTGCTTACAGGGATATATTCAATGGCGGTTACTCTATGCTTGCAGTATTGTGTTTGGTGTGGAGCCGAGATTTGGTGAGACAAGCGCTGATCAGAACGAGGATTGCGGTCCTCTTTCTACTTCTGAATTCGCGCATGAGTGCCTCGCCTGGTACGGTGTGGACGTGTCAGTGGGGCTCTGTTTATTCCCAACTCCCGACGGGGCCGCTAATACGTATCAGGGCTCTGCCCTAAGGGTCTTGTGTCTCCCTCCACATTAAAGTTGCCGGCCAGAGCGTTTTCGCTCCTTTTGCACCTTGTGGGGCTCCCCCTCCCTTATCTCCTTCTTTTACCTCCTCACTCTCTGCTCTCCTGGAGCTATTTCAGGTGCACTGCATCACTATGGCACACAACTTCCAGGAAGACGATGACTCCTGTGGAGAACTTTTGGATGCTCCCAACGAGCATCAGATGGAAGAGAGGTTTGTCGAAGCCCTAGACAATCATGTGCAATCTTCTGTTAATAAAGCCCAAGCCAGGGCCCTACTCCCTTTTACCCAACCGCTACTGTCCTGTGGCAGAAGGGAATTCGTCGGAAGCTCAGGGGTCTCCTATCCCAAATTGGAGGTTAAAAATACAGAGCTTAGCCAACCTCTTCACGAAGATCTCAACAGTGTTATGAATATGGCGCACACTCGACTTCAGGTCACTCAAAAGGTGCGCAAAGACCTGAGCACGCTTCAGGCGACTCGGATTCCCAGTCCTCTGTTTCTGAAAAGGCTCAACACGTCACAGCCTGCTTGAGCATAAGCGCAAGTGCCATAATATTGACATTACTTCTGCCCCTCAGAGGAAGAATCTGATTTGTAACCCTCACAAGATGGTCCATCCTCATTCCACTAATTGGATTCCTTGCCTGGAGGTGGCTGATTATGTGCAATCATGTCTGAGTCAGGGATTTGATAGAGGGGTGCACAATACGTTGAGCTCTGGCCTCTTGAACATTACGGCTGTATAATATATACAGACGGATCAGCACAGCCCGCAATTGGGGGTAAACAAGCCTATAGTGCTGCTTGCGCGATTGTAAAAGGTCACTGGCGCGAAGGTAAATTCCGACCTATTGTCAGAAAACCTCAATCACTCGGAAACTGTACAGCTCAGCGAGCTGAACTACCGGCTTTCAAGATGGTGCTTGAGAATACCGATCACGAATTCCCCACACTAATAGTGTGTGATTCGTATTACTGCGTGCATTCTTACAATTAATATTTACAGAACTGGGTTCAAAATGGTTTCAAACATGCAAAAGGTGGCACAATCAAGCATAACATGCTTTGGGAACAAGTAGTTCTTTTACAGAAAGAACTACAAAAGACTCAAGTGATCCATACACTGAGTCATCAACCTGATGGCGTTCACGTTGCAGGGAATTAATTGGCTGATGAAGCCGAAAAGGCAGCCGTCCACACGACTTCCGTAGCTACAATTAAGCGTTCTAAAAACAGAATAGACGGTGAAACGCTACTAGCAGTAAAAGCCTCAATGGAAGGCAATTATGCAGCGTTACCTCTAAATTATCCACTCGGAAAGACATACATAATTGATGCAAACTCCGTTCCTTTTGCTCAAATCCCTGGAGTGGGGGACAGCGAAATTCCAAACAGGAAGCGGAGAGTTTTCTTGATTCAAGAAGCACACATGGGAGTGGGTCTGAGGCACCAAGGGATTTTAGCACAGCAATAGCACAGTCAGTCCAGCCCAGACACCTCTGTTAGATAGCATTAGACTGTCTACACGCAGACGTCCCTACGGACGGATGCGGCCCCACAACTACTAGGACAAGATTCATTTGGATGTGGCCCCAGCGCTCGGCTGACGCCAGAACTGTTATAAAAGATTTGCGAGTCTTTATCGGCACATACGCAATTGGCACTCTATATTCTGACAAGGGTCCTGCGTTTAGCTCTCGGGCTTACAAGGAGGCCGTGGCCAGCTTGGGCGTTGCATTGCAGTACTCTAGTCCCTTCCATCCTGAGGGAAACGCAGTAGTGGAAAGAAAAAAACGTGACATAAAGCAATCTATAACAGCGAGGGTATTAGGTTCAGGTGATGGGTGGGTCAAACATCTAATAAGTGTCCAACGTAGTCTAAATAATCTGCCAAGAAATTCTCTGGGTGGAGTCACTCCGTATGAACTTTTGTTTGGTACTAGAATGATAATCGAAGACCTCGATCGTCAAACTTCAGTGGTGGAACAAAAAAACTTTGATATCAAAGATCGTTTGGCTGTTTTACAGGACTTAAATGAAACAAGAAGAAGTCTGAGTAACATAAAGCAAAAGCCAACGGCCACCGAAGAAAAACCACCTGTCCCAGCAAGACCTGTCTGCATTCCAAAGATTGGGGATCTGGTCAGAAAGAAGATCGCGGTGAAGAAGGAATTTGGGTCTTCTTACAGAAAAGCAGTACCTGTCTTGGCAATCAACGGAACAAGATCAGTAGTACTACCGCCCCTTGCTGGTAAAAAGGAGAACAGAGTTGTATCAATCGACCTGGTAAAACCACAACCATGTGGCCAATAATAAGTAGTAGGCCAGGTGGACTCCCAAGATGTAGCAGAAGACCAAACCATGCTACAATTCAAGAGGTTCAAACTGAGAGACTAATCTCATTTGATAAACCTGCAGTGTTGTTGGAGTGGTAGTAACAAAGAGGTATTTTTTAGTGGAAAAAATGTGAAAAATCACTAAGTGGTACACTTCTGTGTCAAGAAATTAATTTACATGGAGCCTGTGAGGGTTCATCTAATGATCTTTCTTGCCACTTGCACGGCACTCCAGCAACACAAATAGAACCTGTTTTCAGGCAACTTTTCAACGATAGCTATGTTATATTAAGTGCGATATTGCGAGCAATGGCGGCGGGGAAGAACAAACAGCGTCGGGGCCCCAGCGGTGATGTAGCCAGCAATGTTTCTGGTGAGTCTGGCCCCCCTGGTCGTGTGCGTGATGCTCCCGGGCACACATTGTTGCATCAGGAATGTTCATCTGCATCTTCTATTCGTGCCTCTAGGGCCCCCAGTTTGGGCAACGACTGTGGCAACCTGCTTCCTTAAAGTAGCTACCTCGTTTTGGAGCTCCTCAATAGAACCTCAGTCACACAGACCTTATAAAAGACCTTACGGAGGTCTGTACATAGCAGTTTGACCTCGAGGGCCACAGTCTCAATTGTGTGTTCCAGTGCCACCCTAGACCCCTGGATGGCCGCCAGTATCTCTGCCCTAGTAGGCTCTTCAGCAGAAAGTTACGGAGCTTGCTTCCCCCACTCCCAGTGGCCTGACGTGTGGTGCGCTGTAAAGCAAGCGCCGGGATAGTACAGTGCTCCGTGGTTTTCCCCTGATGGGCCCCAGCCTGTTTATTCCTCCCCATGCAGATATCAGGGGTAACTGCAGTCATTCAAGTGCGAACCTTTGGGCCACCAGCCCCTTGCTCCTGAGCTGACTTGGAAGTGACGGGCTGCAGCAAACTAATTTCAGTTGTTGAGAGCTGACTGCGATAGACTCAACGTTGTAACTACAAACTCCAGAGTAATACGATAGGAGATTTTCACAATTCTCTTAGATATTTTATCTGCCCACTTCCCTTTCTATACATCTATGAAGTCAGGCGAATAAGGACTTCAAACAGGTTATTCTACTAAGAGAGATACAATCATTTTGATTCACGCCGTGTCGCACATTACCACTATATTCAGAATTTCCGTGATTGAGGGTCTCCCAAGATATGATTTTTTATGTCCTGAGGATGGTCTCGGAAACGCAAGAATAGAGACTGAAACGTCGACAATTGCTTTTTCTACCGGATAATAAATTAGATTGTAAATAGGTAGAAAAGCTCCTGCAATTGTTGTATAGAGAATTTTTGTAGATCAATTTATTTGTATGTTCTCTTACAACTTTGTATATCTATCATGTACCCTTGTAACAAATATTAAATCCGAATACTCTTTCATATACACCCTTTCTTTTGCTCTCTTTTTTCTCAAAAAGATCACTGTTCAGTGACAAACAGAAATTGACTTAAAAAGACATTTGTCACAGTTGTTGTGCATTAACGGCATAAAATATATCAGGTCGTACAATAGTAGATATTTAAAATAATATTTGAAACATTAAGACAATTAAAACCCTTGAAGGTCTAATTACCATAACACCAGCCAAGCTCAACACCAAAAGCGGCATGAGTCGCACCCAGTATGGGGCAAACCCAATGGAGCAAGTCCCAGAGGGGAAAAGTGTTTCCACATCCCGTGCTTGAAGTGGGAGAACCCCGTGCGCCACTGGTCATGGATGGCACAGCAGTGCAAGTCAATTCGCCTCTGGCAGGGGAAATTCCAATGTGAGGCAGGTCAGCGGGCACCAATTAGCCAGAAGAGGGGGGCCAAGGATTGCAAGGTGTAGGGGCAGAACACTTCCTATCAAGGAATTTCACTCTGGTCCACGTGAAGGATGACTCAAAGGAGAGGGTGACCCAGCGTTCTCCTGGATTGCCCACAAGTAACGTTCAGGTAGGACAGAGCACAGTAGAGAAACCTACAAAGTTCAAGAGGACCCCTGTTCAGGCAGGCCGCCAGAAACCGCCTTACCATTGGGGCCCTCCCTGTGGTGCTAATTTCCACAGGGCCATGCAGGTTGCGCAGCACCGACCAATGTCAACAGTGCCAGGAAGCTTGCCCTTTACCTCGCCTCAGGGTTTTCTGCTATCCCGACATCCCGCTGCAGTCAGCGGGGCCTGGCCAGGCTGTGTAGCAAGCCCACTTCCGACTACTGGTCGCCGCTGCGGCCGTCCACATGACCTTGTGAAATGTGCTTGTATGGCAAAGGTGAAGTACCCTCCAGTCCGCCCCATCAGTAATGGATGGGGCACCAACTTCAGAGTAGCGCACACATCGGCCCGCTGCAGCCGACCACCGGACCACACCGAAGCAAGGAGCAATTCCTCTGCACAGGTCATGGACATGCACCAGCCCGCCGGGTGCCTCTGATGTTAGATGGCAGAGTCGGATTGGTAACGCGGGCACTTGAGCAATTCCCAAGGGGCATGTATCCAAATTCCAGCTGTGGGCTGTTTTTTTTAGCAGCCTGGGGGGGGGGGCCTATTTGAGCGGTTTCTGCGTTGTCCGATGCTGCCAGCGGCCCACTGGGTGCCTGAGTGGCCTTTCCGGAGGCAAATGGGCATCCATTACCTCCCTTTTTATCAACAGGCAGAGGTGTCACTCCATTCTTTCTCTGGGCCGTACCATTAATGTATGCATATTGGGGGGGGCAAGGAGCCTGAGCAAAAGTGGCCTCACTTGTTTTCAGGTGTGTTTCACCAGTGTAAACTAATCCGTGCGTTTTTTGTAAATCCACGCCCCCCCTTTTTTAAAATAAAAGTTCGCAGAAGCAGTGGTTTGCGGACAGGCAATAAGCAAATGTTGGCCACTTTTTTTAGCGTGCCCGGGACGATTTTTAAGCCCATTCCAACCCTGTTGTTGTCTGATAGCGAGGTGAGGTATCACCAAGCCAAGCCAGTGAAAGAAAGGAGGCTGGGTATGAAGTGTCCGCCGTATGTAAGCCAAGATTAACATTCTTTTGGATAATTACCTGATCTTATAAGAACTCTGTGTACACATTTAATCAAAAGGTGCAAGCAGTTTGTCCTTTCGTATGTTCGGGGTAGACCTGTATTTTGAAAGCTGTTTTGAGCTCTCTGCCCTCCATGCTTCGCCATCCATGCCTAGAAACTTTGGATGTGAGGCAAAGCTTGACTCGATGTTCTGATCATGGCCCTGGTTCACCCCCATGTGCAATCGTGAATTTTTCTGTGTGCAAGAAAATAAAGTTTCAAGGCAGATTCGTGGGCTGGCTGTTGCAGCGCAGACATCTGAAGATGTCACGTGGACTCATTCACACAGATGCCAAGGGCAGTGGAATTGATATTAGACACCCTCTGACTACAATCGCGTTGCAGGATTGGCATCTTGTCTACCCTCACTCGTGCCTTCTGTTTGCTGCCGAGAGGCAATGAGCGCCCACTTGAGAGCTGTCTTAGACTGCCAGTTGTAGAAGTTGTGGAAAGCTGACGTTTTTCATGCGAAACTGTTAAACATAAAGTCTCTCTCTCACCCAACCGTTCATATAATGGGAAGTTGCTAGTGACATCTTTCTATGAGGAAAGTCAATATGGAATTACTTAATTCATACAAGCGTAAGGGTTTCGTTATGAAAAAGGAGAGCTGTTTTAATAGTATGACACAATAGACAATAATTCTATAAAAGTAGATTTTTGATAGTTTTCCTTATTGAAGCGAGTTTTATTATGTTAGAAGCCTAACATTCGAGTACAATTGAATTAATATTCAAACATTTATGTAGTCACGATCCATTTTTAGGTCATCTTCAATGTTCATGAGAGGCAAGATCTGTCAGTGTCCCACTGTTTTTCAAGGGTCTCTTTGTGCAGGTTGGGGGCTGGGGCTCTACCGTCACAGCCAAGAAGGCAGTGCTTATGGACACAGTGTCTGTTTTAGCCCAGGATAATGTAGTTCCATAGACTGGTATCAGCCTGAGGCAGCAGGCATTTTCCCAGCACTGATTTATTTTATTCATAAGGTTTTATATAGCGCAAACATGACCTGTGAGGGTATCAGACCGCTTTACAAATTATTGGAAACAGGGAAAACAGGAAAGCAAACAACAACATAATCAAGAGAGGTATCAACTGTGTGAGTTAACGAGTTGCGTGGGTGATATCTCTCGGACAAAAGAAGCAAAACACAGGAAAGCGAACAACAAAATAATCAGGAGAGAAATCAGCTTTGTAAGTTCACGAATGGTGAAGTAAAATTTCTAGGAAAAGTTGATGAAACTGTAGATATGGTCTGGCAGTCTGGTTGTAGTCATGAGTGTAGATAATGAGTCAAATTGTATGACACAAGGCAGGAATTGATTCATAAGAAGTGATTTAACTTAATTTTTGAAAAATGCAGTTTAGAGAATCATTCTGATCTCAGGTGGAAGGGAGTACCACATTTTTGAGGCAATACCAGAGAAGCCTCTGTTGCAAATTTTCTTTGAATGGAATTTATGTGGTTTCAGTAACAAGGTGCTGTTGCTTCTAGAAGATTTGCATACACCGGATAATTTTAGTTTGATAGTAAAGTCAAAGACCTGCTGGAGAGCGATCAGAGTTTTTTCTAGTGGCAGTTTTGAACTAACTCATCATATAGTAGTGCAGAGGGTTAACATGCCTGCAGCAAAGAACCGAACTGTATTTTATGTAGATAGCTCAGTGGGTTATTGGTTTTGCCACAGAGATCTTTTTGTTACTTATGGTTCAGCTGCACCTGGGGTAAGGGGTGCTTTGCTTAGACATAACTTATGGGTGTAAAATCTCCTGATGAAGAGTTACTTGTAGGTCCAGCAGTTTTCCCACAACAATAAAAACATTAAAGTTAACTGATTATGTTCCTGTTGGAGAGAGATCAGAGTTTTGCCTAGTAGCAGTTTTGAATCACCATAAAGTAGCACTGAGGGCTACAATGCATGCTGTAGGAGAGTAGGATCTGCTTACTATGGTTACCCCCACTTTTTGCTGTGTTTCACTGATTTATCGACTTTAGTCTGGCTGGGGCCCTGCTAACCAGGACCCCAGCCTAGCTGCTTCCTCTCTAAACTGATTGCATGTACATTAGGTACACTCCAGATTGGTTACTGGGTTACCCTTGTGAGTCCCTAGTATATGGTACCTTAGGTACCAAGGGCATAGGTATCCCAGAGGCCTACCAGGATCTGAAGCATGTATTCTCCAGTATTAGGGGTGTCTTTCATAGATTCACATGCCTGAATCATTCCCCGTCGTCGGAGTGGGAGCCCACGGTACATAAAAAAGTAGTAAAATATACCCTTAGTACATAAGAAATAACAATATACCCAACCAGGAAGTAAAGTAGCCCCAGCTACAGTAATAAAACTTCCACATTAGAACCTGTCCAGGTCATTATGTATGGACCAAACTGCAGCCAATCAGGCCACAGCTCCCACCAGAATGCTCTCCCCAGAGACCCAGGCTCTCAGATTTTTTACCGCACGTCGTGTGATAGGGAGTCCTTCTGAGCTCTGCTCATTTCTTCTCTTGGATCGAGTTTTTGTCTTCTACAATGTCTACTTCTAAGTCCCTTTTCAGGGCCTGTGACTCGTGTGGAAAAGCGAGACTGTTTAAAGAAGATCCTCACACTTGCTGCATCTACTGTTTGTACCCTGACCATCAGGTTAAGGAGTGTAGCATCTGTCGAAAATTCTCTCCTAAAACCCTCAGGGACAGAGAGGGTCGCCTGCTGCTGTGGCTGCAGAGGATAAAGAACAAGGATGAGCCACTTTCTGAGGTAGGAAGTTTTGCCTCAGGGTCTACTAAAGGGTCTAAGAAAAGGAGAGCTGAGAGTGCAGTGCCTACTCCGAAAGCTAAGGTGGCGAAACACCAGATCGCCTCACAGACTGGGGAGCCTTCTACTTCGAAAGCTCAGAAATCCTCTGAGAAGTCTGTTAAGCTTCCAAGCTCAAAAAGAACGGAGTCTTTGGTGTCTCCTGTGAGACCCGTGACTAAGGCACCAACAACGTTGCCGATTTCCAGTCAGGCTGCCTCTGCCATGACTTCTACATTGACTTTCTCCTCACCAAAATCGACTATGGTGATGTCCTCAGCCTCCTCTCCAACTTTTGTTCATGTTCAGATTCGTCCCATCTCGTCGACGAAGGTTTTCACACCTCTCGTCGACGATCAGACATCGACGACACTGAAACAGTCGACGAAGAAATCCTCGTCGTCGTCGACGGCTCCTCCGTCGACGAAGAAGACTTTGCTGTCGTCGACACCATCGTCGACGACGATATCGTCGACGGACACGTCGACGGACCCATCGACGACGAAAAAGACCCCGTCGACGGACGTGTCGACGAGAGCGTCGTCGACGAAGGTGAAGATTGTCTCGTCGACGGCCCCGTCGACGGCCCCGTCGACGATGAAAACTGCTCCGTCGACGGTTCCCTCGTCGACGGCGAGATCCAACACGTCGACGAAGGTAACGCCACCTCTGAAATCGAGAGAGCCATCGTCTTCAACGTCCAAGGCGACGACACAGAGCTCGGATTTGCCAGACAATCCACCTACACCAAAATTGTCGTCTTGTACAGACCTGCAAGTATGGTCAGCAAAGAGCACTGCCATACCTCTTCCATCTCCAGCCACAACTGCGGCTTTATTGCAAAAAAGGTCATCTCAATCCACGCCATTGTCGCCACTCCAAATGCCAGACAGGCTATTGGATTCTGAAGCAGAATCTGGTGATGACATGTTCCAAGCGGATGAAAGTCCTTCTGACTTATTGATACAGGTTAAGGATCAAGAGGAAGAGGAACAGCAAATTCAGGCACCTACATTGGTGAACACTTCTACGCCAGGAATGCAGATGCCAATGGAACTTTACGAGAATCTGCAATATATGCTGAGCGATTATTATCGCCGATTCCCGCCTTCGGAGTCGGGCGACTCACATATTACCTCCCCACAACCTCAAGGGAGTAGAGGTCCAAGGGCTAGTAGGTCGGAAGAGGCACAGACTACCCGACCTGCCACGCCATTATCTCCCCACCAACAGGATGTTGACAATTCTGATGAGGACACCAATGAAGAAGGGGAATTGAATAGGTCGGACTCGTCGGAGTATGAAGACTATCAGGCAGACACGCCATCCCCAGAGGAACAACCAAAGGCTGAGTCACCGCCGGTGGATATAGCGAACTTCCATAGAATTATGGACAAGGCCACTAAGAGATTTCTAGTTTCAATGGAAGCAAAGCAAGATGAGTGCTTTCTTTATGATTTTAAGACTTTATCTCAGAAGCAAAGTTGGTCTATTCCCATTATAGACTTTATCTGGAAGGAGGGCCTTAAGATAATGGCCACGCCAAATTCTTCTCCCGCGGTATTGCCGAGAGTCGACAAGAAATATAGAGCGCCAGCCTCTTCACCTGCTTGTCTCATCGGCCAGGCAAAGACGGACTCAGTCATTGCGCAAGCAGCACAAAAGAGGGCTAGAAACCCCTCAACTCAGATCTCCATTCCAACGGACAGAGACGGAAGACGCCTCGATACCATTGGTAAAAAGGTATCTACTATCGCGGCCACCACTGTTAGAGCTGCTAATTCGTTAGCAATTCTCGGTAGATATGACAGACAAATGTGGTCTGACATATCCCCATACATCCAGAAATTGCCTGAGCCAGACCGCTCTGAGGCCACCAAGATTCTACAAGAAGGCGAATGTGCTTCGTCTGAAATTATCGACGCAGCAGTGGACGTGGCGGCCACAGGTTTTAGACGATTGGCAGGAGCTGCAGTGCTCAGGAGAGAGGGATGGTTAAAATCTACGTCCTTTCGACAAGAAGTACAGGCCAAAGTTTTAAATATGGCTTATGACGGCGAATTCCTTTTTGGCACACATGTGGACGAAGCCTTACAGTCCATTAAGAAGGATACAGAAACCGCACGCTCATTAGGTACTCTGCAGTACCGTAAATCTTCCTTTCGTGGTGCAAAAGGAAGGGGTAACTTCTCCAGCAGAGGAGGTTATTACCAGCAACGCCCATATTCGAACAACCAAAGCAACCAAAGGTACCAGCCTTACAAACAACAACCTTATGGCCAAAGACGGAGTAACTATACACAATCCCGAGGTAAAACTACCTATCGGGGTAGAGACAACGCCAACAAGAAGTGAAAAAAGCGTCCTGCCGCCACTTTGCCTACGCCAGCCACAAATTGGAGGAAGAATATCCCTGCATTACTCTCAATGGTCCAATATTACAACAGACAGATGGGTCTTGGATGTAATCTCAAAAGGTCACATATTGGAATTTGTAAAGACCCCTCCAAATTCACCCCCAAAAGGACCACCCCCAGCACATCTCAAAGAGCTGTTCGTCCAAATCAATGCAATGATTCGGAAAGGGGCAATCGAGAAAGTACCTCAACATCAGAGAGGAAAAGGGTTTTACTCTCGTTTTTTCTTGATACGCAAAAAATCGGGGGAGTGGCACCCCATCCTCGATTTGCGTGCCCTCAACAAATTTATCAAGCAGTTGACTTTCAAAATGTTGTCACTCCAAGAGATCCTCCAGTTTCTGACGGAAGGCGACCATATGGCAACCCTGGACCTTCAGGATGCTTACTTCCATGTACCCATCTTCCCCAGGCACAGGAAGTTCCTAAGATTCAGAGTGGCTGGCAGGGACTTTCAGTTCAAGGTCCTTCTCTTCGGGCTACGTTCAGCCCCGAGGGTATTCACAAAGATGTTGGCACCGGTGGCGGCCCACTTACGGTTGCAGGGTGTCCAGATTTACCCTTATCTGGACGACTGCCTTATCAAGGCCAATTCCTATGCCACCGCAAGCAGTCATATCCAAACATGCCTGTCCCTATTTCAAAGGTTGGGTTTTTCAATAAACTTCAAAAAATCGGACCTAACACCGTCTCAGAGGACGTCTTTCCTGGGAGCGACTCTGGATTCCAAAAAAGCTCCAGTCTTCATTTCAAACGAAAGACAAACAAAGATCCAGGAACTGGCGAGGGCACTCCTCAGAAAAAAGTGTGTTTCAGTTCGAAGATTCAAGTCTTTCCTAGGGATGTTGTCATCATGCATCCTCCTATCTCCGAACTGTCGTCTGAGGATGAGACCACTACAAGAAGAACTCGGCCATCAATGGGTGCAAATATCCGGTTCCTTCGAAGATGTCATCGTCTTAACGCCTCGAATGAAACAAGCAATTCTGTGGTGGACTCAAGCACGCAACCTGCAAGTAGGCTGCGCCTTTCTAGCAGAAGTCCCCAGTTTCATCGTAACCACGGATGCCTCGCTGGAAGGTTGGGGCGCTCACCTTCAAGGGATGACAATCAGTGGCAAATGGAACACACAGCAAAAGACATGGCATATCAATTTATTGGAGTTGAGAGCCATTTTCCTCGCACTCAAATCATTTCAAGCGACTCTGTCAAACTCGTCCGTGTTGATCCGAACAGACAACACGACGAGCATGCATTACCTGAACAAACAGGGGGGCACAAGATCAGCCCGTTTGTCTCAGCAAGCTCAAGAAATCTGGAATTGGGCCCTGGCACACAACATCAACCTGACAGCAGTTCATGTCCCGGGAGTAGCAAATGTACTAGCAGATTCCCTAAGCAGATCCAAATGCAGCACTCACGAGTGGGAACTGCATCAGCCAGCACTGGATCAAATTTTTCAGAGATGGGGTCGCCCCGATCTAGACCTATTCGCGACCTACCACAACAAGAAATGCATCCATTTCGCGAGCTGGATTCCTCACAAGAAGTCTTGTGGGGACGCTCTCTCTATGAACTGGGAACAAATCTTTGCCTACGCCTTCCCTCCGATTCCTCTAATTCCCAAGGTCATCAAGAAAATGAGGAGACAACCGTGTCGTCTGATTCTAATTGCTCCACGGTGGCCCAGACAATACTGGTTCACACAGCTTCTTCTCCTCTCAGAGTGCGAACCAGTTCAACTGCCTCAAATTCCGGATCTTCTGACAATTCAGGACGGCAAAATATATCATCCAGACCCTCATTCTCTAAAATTGTCAGCTTGGCTCCTCAACACCATGAGTTCGCACATTTGAACATTCCTCAGGACTGTCAGGAAGTCCTGAACAATGCTAGGGCACCTTCTATGAATAGAACTTACAGGCTTAAATGGAAGCGTTTTTGTGCCTGGTGCAAGACTATGGGTTTACATCCTATCCATGCTGAACCAGACAAGATTTTGCCCTTCTTTTTACATCTTGCTAAATCGGGCTTGGCACACTCTACACTCAAAGTGTTTTTAGCGGCAATATCCAGATACCGACAGGACGGTAAAAATTCACTATATTCCGCAAGAATTATCCAGCAATTCTTTAAAGGTTTATTCCGCATGTTTCCACCAGTCCGTAGGCCACCTCCATCCTGGCACTTGAATATTGTATTAGCTCAACTCATGCGCCATCCTTTTGAGCCAATTCATAAAGCTGATCTAAAATTCATCACCTGGAAAGTTGCTTTACTACTGGCTTTGACTTCTGCCAGAAGGGTCAGTGACATACAGGCGTTTACATCTAAACCACCTTTCTTGCAATTCACAAATGATTCAGTGATACTGCGCACCAACCCGAAGTACATACCCAAGGTACCATCGGATTTCCACCTGAATGAGCCAGTCATCCTTAAAACGTTTTTTCCAAATCCGCAGTCACCAGCGGAACGAACTCTACACTCGCTGGATATCAAGCGGTGTCTCAAATTCTATCTCTCCAGGACAGCTGCCATCAGGAAGACTGATCAATTATTTGTTGCACATGGCAAACCACGTCAGGGCAGTGCAGTGACAAAACAAACTATCGCTAGATGGGTCTCTTCAGCGATAGGGCTCTGCCATCAACAGGCAGGGAAACCCTTACAGACCTTGCCCAGAGCACATTCTACGAGAGCAGTTGCTTCTTCGACTGCTTTGTTTGCTGGTGTGCCTCTCCTGCATATCTGCAGAGCTGCAACTTGGTCCAGCAGGCACACATTCACGAGGCATTACTGTCTGGAAGCTTCGAGCGATACCGATGCCTCGGTGGGAAGAGCAGTCCTACGTAATCTTTTCCAATAAGGTGAGCCTCTGCTGTTTCTCTCCCACCTCCTCTTGCTCTTTGACGCCTATTGTGTTATTGCTTTGCATTGTATTTTTCTTGCATTACTGCTATGTGCCTTGGCGTCCAAGAGCTATGTATATGTTATTGCTTTTACTGCTCACTACTCTGATTCAGGCATGTGAATCTATGAAAGACACCCCTAATACTGGAGAAGAACAATAGTTACTTACCTGTAATCTGTGGTTCTCCAGTATTGGTGTCTTTCATAGATTCACATGCACCCACCCACCTCCCCTCAGAGGCTCACTCAGGCTGTTTTATCTCTACTTGACTCCGGTACACTCCGGTGCTACAAAATCTGAGAGCCTGGGTCTCTGGGGAGAGCATTCTGGTGGGAGCTGTGGCCTGATTGCCTGCAGTTTGGTCCATACATAATGACCTGGACAGGTTCTAATGTGGAAGTTTTATTACTGTAGCTGGGGCTACTTTACTTCCTGGTTGGGTATATTGTTATTTCTTATGTACTAAGGGTATATTTTACTACTTTTTTATGTACCATGGGCTCCCACTCCGACGACGGGGAATGATTCAGGCATGTGAATCTATGAAAGACACCAATACTGGAGAACCACAGATTACAGGTAAGTAACTATTGTTCTTATGCCACCCCTGGGTAGCCTTCCAAAATGGCATCACAGGTCTGCTACTGCAGCCTGGGTATGGTGGTACTTGTACCCCTTACTTAGATATAGGATACCTTTCTCTACCTATATATACAGACACATATAAACCTATAAGTCACTCCTATGGCAGGCCTTGACAATCCTGAAGGCAGAGTGCTTGGTTTTGTGTGAGAGGGTGCCCAAGCCCCTCTGCAGCTTTCGAAATCCCTTCCTTATAGCTGTTCTGTGATACAGCCATACCATATACTCTTAAGTGCATTACAACCTAGCGGTTAATGCCCACCTTGGAATGGCTGCATCAAAACATGTCGTGTTTGGTGTCAAACACTTTGGAATACTACCCCCCCCCCCCCGAGTTCTGGCGGCGGGGGTAGCATTCCACCCTTCTAGAGGGAGAAGACATGTACACACTTACCTGACCGGTAATAGTTAGAAAGAGCCCCAGCATCACAAAATGGATGCTGCTGCCACAGACACGAGTCTGACCTTCTGCTGCTGGATTAAACTCTGGCAGGGGAGGCCTGGACAATAGGTTTCCTGTCCAGGGAGGTGTAACCTCCTCCCCAGACAGGCTTTAGTGTATTGGGGCAGGGTGGGTGCATTCAGAGAATGCTTTTCAGACAGTGCCTTGGGCACACAAGGTGTCCCTGTGCATACCCCCATTTAAACCGGTTGCTGGGACACTCAGCCCCAGCTCTGGCGTGAAACTGGACAAAGGGGAAGGGGTGTAACCACCCACTCCCCAGGTCCTCCCATAGGTGGGACCTTAGAGTTAGTCCATCCCCTAAACTTAGTAAAAGTATAGGAACCCAGTCCCTAGGACTTCAGATTACCCTGAACGAAACTCTGCAACATATATCCTGGAATTTTGACATTCTATTTCGACTAGAAGACGGAAGGATCTCCCTTGGGGTCAAGGAGTGACTCCCCTGTTCAAACAGGCACCAAAGAAGCATCTGGCCGGTCTGCATTTTCGAGGCTCCCGCTGGATCCCTAAGAATCTGCAACACAGGACATGGACTTCTAGACATCTCCAAGGCCGACACGAGATCTCAGCAGTAGCCATCACGAGAGACTTGGGACCAGAACTCCTGGACATCCAGCACATTTGCTAGTGCATCAACTTCCCGAGCTGTCCCGAAGTTGTGCATTGGGCTACTTGTAGTCCAAGCCCTGAGCACCTTTTGCACTGAAGCTTGTGGGCCTACACTCCACGAGTGTTCCTTGGGCCTGCTTCCTGCATTTCTGTTAGAGGGACCTTTGCGATCCCTGGTCCGTCGACTGGTGGGTCCCCACGAAGGAAACTCTTTTGTTTCTTGGGCTTCCCTAGTTGGTCCAGATGTGCCCTGACTCCCCTCCAAACGGTGAGTCTCTCAGACCTTGCTGGTCTGCTCCGAAGCCAATCTTTGCATTCTGCTTGGGTTGCTGTTACCAAGGCTTGTTGGGTCCAATCCAGATACAGACGCTGCGGCACTTGACATCCGATGTAAGACAGCTCGAAACCAGCTCCTGGTTGTTGTCAACAACTCCTGGACCTCGTGGCTGAAGAGTCAAGCTTCACCAGCATCATCTGAAATCACCCGACATTGGCTGGCATCGTCTTGTCGCCTTCCTGGTCACTGGCTTGTGACCCAGACTCTGTCCCCTCTGCTTTCAGGTTCTTCAGATCTTCGATCCTCCCTTGGATCCATCCAGACACTTTTCATCTGGTCGCCTGCAGAACTTCTTTGGAGCTCTCCATAGAAAACGACGACGAAACCCGACACAAAAAGACACCTATGCAACCGGCAATGGCTTTTCTATTTACAGACTTTACACCATGGTTTTCTTGGGCCTTCTTTCTTTTTGGAAGATTGGGATTTCCCACCATTAGAAGGTTTTTGGGGCCCTTGTATGAAGGCTGCTCTCCACAGCTACCACTAGGACAGCTTTCTATAAAGGTTGTCTTTAAACCTACCATCAATAAGGGTTGTTTGGACTGGTGCAAGGTGCCCACTAGAATAGTGGACAGCATATGCCAGGCCAACTTCCCACACATGCTGCAAAGTTCAGGTGCTTTGCACCAGTTTCAAGATCTTTGTAAAGTTTCTCATTACTCCAATGGGTGTAACTTCTGATATATTCTTTTTCCAAGTACTGCATAGCTTGATTTTGCTCACAAGAGTCCGGGAGAAGCGATAGGAGGAAGCAGTCCATTAGCGCTCCGCGCAGATGGTAAATGTAAATGTATTTGAGCTTATATAGCGCACAGCTACCCACAGTGGGTTTCCCGGCGCTTGCTTAGGGAACCCGTCTTGGTATTCCCCTGTGAGATAACCCCGGCAGGGTATCCACAAGGTGAAAGCCAGGCATCCCGCCACAAGGGGCCGCTGTGGAGATTAAGCAAGCTATTGCCCAGAGTCGCAGAGTGTGAACCCATGAGTCGAGAAGGCACCGGAGCGAGAATTATCGAGTCCGTGGAATTTTTAGCCCAAGACCCGCCGAGGCGGGGAATTGAACCCTGGTCCAGGGCCGATCTCAGCTTCCGGGTCTGCTGCCTCTAACCCCTGAGCCACACTTCTCCACACATGAGCACACAGCATTTATGTTTTCTTTGTCAAGCAGAGAGGCAGCGATTGTAACAAGTACAATTATCATGGAAGTGGTCATCCTATAAACGACAAAGCTAGAAGAGTGTCTCATCTCAGTGGAAATTTACACACTTACAAGCTAGGAACAAAAGGTGGAAACCGTATATATGTTTTTTACCTTATTGCATTAGCACCTTATTATGCCTGGGTCTGAGTGATGGTTTAATCTCCTAGTTGCACTTGCTATGCTAAGCTAAAAAAATTAGCTTTTTAGGCTAGCATGCAGTCATGAATGGCCAGATCAATGAGATCTTCTGAGCAGCTGCAGTGCCTGTCTGCCCTCTGTTACTGAGAACTGCAGTCACACAGTCTGTCTCCGGTTAGTGCCCTTCCATTTCTGGTGCTTTGAAGCAGTTTTAAGATCTTCATAGGATTTCTCGTTGCTCATTTGGATGTAATTTCGAATATTTACATGTTTCCATCACATTGCTTGATTTTGCTCGTGAGAAAGTGTCACTCATAGTCGTTGAAATGTCACTCATAATTACACTGAAATTATCAAAATGTCACACACAAAGCAATCTGAAACCTTGGCAGCTATGAAGTCAATGGGGGAAATACATTCTCCCCATTATTTTCTTAAAAACTCACACTGTCCTCTTCTAAAATGTTGGCATGCATGTTAAAGTGTCTTAGATAACGAAATTATTTATATTGTTTTTCCCTTGCAGCCGCATAAATGGTAGGAGGGCAGTGATTAACCCAGATGGATTTTTAGGTCTGGCTCGACAGAGCATTTGTCAAATTACCTTTTAACCTACACAATATTATTTTACAGTTCTTTGCCTCCACGTAAATACATACCTATTTCCATGCTATTTACTTGTAATACTTCACATTACCGTGCAACATTCCTTTCAAGCCACACCTATTACTATTGCTATTGCCAATGCTTGTTTTCATTGCGTTTGACTCAACTGGGTCCATGCAAGCTGAAATCTGCAAAAAACACTTTCAGGTAATTTTGTATAATCTCTTGGCACCTCATTCCTACAAGTAAAACCCCTCTGGCCTACCTTAATTTTTATATAATTTTTAAGGAATCCTTTTTTATAGACATACATTGAACAGTACTGAGCCAGCCTCAGGCCTCATCTCCATGGAAACCATTACTCGGGAAGCAATTAATTGGTAAGAGGGATATAAAACTGAGGCTTCTATTCCAACCCGCCGCTGTGCTGACATAGGCTCGCCACACGGGCGATAAAAACAGAGGTCCGCCAGCTGCAGGTAATCAGGTAGCCGAGGGCGGGAGAGAAAACGAACGTCAACAACGTCATACGTGAGATCTACGTGACCTGCGGAGGTTAAAGTAGGGCATATACACTGCTTGTACCGCAGAGATGACTAGGGAAGTTTCAAGTACCGCAATTTTATGTGAACTGCGTCACAGGTGAGTCTTGCCCTCTGAAGTTGAAATATGCCCCTCTCCAGCTTCGCTGTAGAATGTTTGAGGAGGGCAAAGATTAACTGTCCGTTTTCTCGTCCTGCTCGGCGGCACGTGTGTGAAACGATGCCTCTTTTACCGTTGTGTTAACATTGCCAGATTATTAGAATTGTTCCTGAATTAAAAAAAAACAGCAGACATACAGTAGCAAATCTCGGCAAAATTCGGGGACTTTTATATCTGTGAGGTTTTTTTTACATGCCTGGAGTGAACCAGAGCATGGTTTTAAGCCTTCCCCTGTCTACCACTTATACTTCAAAATAACACCTACTGCCACAGGATCCAAAGAAAAGATCTTGCAAACTAGTGATACCCATTTTTCTATTTATAAAAATATTGAGAGAGCATAGAAGTAATCGATTGAGTGCTATAAAAAAAATTATTGAAAGGACTCGTAGCAAAGTGGGCAAGTCAACAGAATTCGATTTGGCCACTGGGTGTGTTTTAAGGATGGAAGTTAGACACTAGACATTCGATCTTGACTTTAACACCATGGCTGCTAGGGAGATTTTTGTCCTGTGCTGGAAAATCCCTCCTGCCATCATTTCATGACGAGCTGGGCTCGTCATCAGCGTGCGAGGAGGCTACGCCATGACGAGCCCAGCTCATCATCAGCATGGAAGTTAAGGCTTCCCCAAAATGTGCTGGAAATAAACACTATTCCTAGCAGGGCCAACAGTGTAGTGACATTTACCTGAAAAAGGTAGGCCCATTCGCCTTGCCACCAAAATCATTGCCACCCCAGCTGTGGTCTAGTGAGGCAGTTGAAAACCGTATAACTAGAACACATGGTTTTTACTTATAGCCTCCCCATTTGGCCAAATTGTGTGCTCTCGGCAATCGCTTTTTGAATGTATAAATCTCCTTTTTAGGTCTCGGCTAGCGTAGGCTGTGCACATGCGCAGTCTCGCTGGCGAGATTTAACGACTCTGAGTAGCAAGGGTAAACCCCGCCCCCTCTTCTCCATTGGCTGGCCTCCTAAACGGCGGCCAGCCATTGGAGAAGAGGTCTCAGTTATGTCATTCTCTCCATCTAAGCCCCGTCCTTTTCGGATTGGGGGGCATGTTTTTTAGGTTTGTTCTACCCTATTCTCCATTGTGTGGAATGGTAAACAACAGCCAAAAACACGCCCGTTGTTTACATTCCAGCCAATGGAAAAGAGGGGAGAAAGAAAAACACGCCCCCCAGTCTGAAAAGGACGGGGCTTAGTTCCTTCGTGTTTACCTCATCCTCGTCGCCTCCTCTCCCCCCACCCCTCTTCTCACCTCTCTCCTCCTCTCCTTTCTCCTGGGCTCTCCTGTCCCGGCCGGTACGCTCCCTGGCTGCCGCTGCTGCTGGGCTCTGTGTGTGCCCGCCTTCCGCCGGCTCCTCTTCCCCCCTTCCCCGGCCGAGACAGAGAAGGCTTCCCCTGCTGCCTTCGGTATCATCCCCTGCTCCATGCACCGCGCGGAGGCTGCAGCAGGCAGACTGCTCCCGGAGCAAGGAACAAAATATAATGATGGACCCTTCCTAATGTCAGCACCTGACTACCTTTCTCCCCGTAATATTCTATGGCCCTTGAGTTAATGAAGGGAATTGTGTGCACACTGGATGGCACCCATCATTACTATGCCTATTCCCTAGGGAATTTCAGTGCAAATAAAACAACCGCAAGGGTGCACCACAAAAAACAAGACAATAAGTGCAGGCAGACTGCTCCCGGAGCCCCACGCTCAGGCCTTGCACCCTGGCCCTCGAAGCAAGCAACTGGCCTCCAGCAGCTACCCGCCGAGGACGCGCCGCTGAGACCCCCAGAGCACCGTCCTTTGTGCGCCCGCCCTCCCCAGCTGGACGAGCCCCGGGGGCAGGAGAGGCTGGAGCAGCCCGTGCCTGAATGTGTATTGTAAATACGGTGATTGTGCAAAGTGCTCCAATACCTGTGGGTCGAGTTCGCACTATATAAATATGCAAAAAAAAATATATATGGCAACGTTACTGTCATTGTATTTATATAGCGCTCACTTCCCCTGATGAGGCGCCGAAATGCTCTTCTGCTGCCAGCACGTTTAGGATTAGAAGTGGTTTACTGTAGGGAAATATGTTATTAATTTGTTCATAGAATCGTACCAAAAGGCCCCTTGCTTCGGTCCCCCCCCCTTGTGGCTCGACTGGGGGCCTTAGTTAACGCCCCCCCCCGAGCAGAACCTAGGCTGGAAAGGGCGGGAGTAAGGGGAGCGCAGGCAGGGAAGCAAGCCCCAATCTTATCTGGGCAGGTGGCTGGCTTTCCACAAAAAATAGGAAATGTACATCTAATGCATCCCCCCCCGCGCTCGTCCGGCGGCGCCAGAAGTACAAAATTAATTAATAATTACAAATGATGCTGAAAAGTATGCCTCTCCTGGGTTCCCTTTACACTGAATGGACGCCTTTTGTCCATCTCCCAGTGATGGGACTTGCCGATTCTCTCGAGAGTCCCTAGCGCTAGCGGCTCTTTCTTTATTCATATTTGGGGCAGCTCATGAGGCAAGCAAACAGAACTTGGGAAGTATGTATATATGTATATATTTATGCCCATCTCTAGCCAATTGTCATCTGCAGTCGCAACTCGGATAACGAGTAAACCGATTGCAAAAAACAAACGCCATACAGAAAACAACGAGTGTCTGCCTTTATGAATTAGTCATTTTGTACGTGTGTTTTCGTCGAGATTATATGTGTTTTTAACATGTAAATGGACAGGCTCTAAATAATGGAGCATATTACCTTTTGCAAAAACTAAAACACAACTTCAGCGGCACTGCTAAATACAGCTGAGAAGTATGCCCACGATTTTGTGTTTAATGACAACATAGGAAATGAGATAATTGTGAACTATGTGCTACAATTGAATACATCGATTGTGTTATTTTTTCTTTCTTTCTTTCAGGGACCAGTGTGTCTTTTTTTGATTATTCTTTAGCTTCACCTTGGGCCAACTCACGCCCCGAAGCACAAACTTACAGCCTATTTTTGCTGTTAGTTTGTAGGACTCTAGGCAAACTTTAGTAC
Source organism: Lissotriton vulgaris (assembly GCF_964263255.1). NCBI lineage: Eukaryota > Metazoa > Chordata > Amphibia > Caudata > Salamandridae > Lissotriton > Lissotriton vulgaris. The sequence goes on along the minus strand of NC_141700.1, from coordinate 617,909,238 downwards.
TGAGTACCTTACAGTAGGGACCGTTAAAGGTCCTGATGAGCAGACAGTAGGGGACTGTCTGCGAAACATGTCGACCTGGTAGGTGCCAACAGCCCTACCTCACAACCCCCTTTTTAACAATCCCAGCCAGGGAAGCAAATAAAATTATTTTTTCCACTAGCCAGGGATTTTTTATTCACATCACAAGGTCCCTACACCTCACAAAATTCCTCTCACAGTGCACTAACACATAGCCTTTCACCACTTAAATAGTGCTCCCGCGTAGTTCGTAGGTCGTAGCATGCCCCGCCCCGTAGAGGGACGGGAAGACCCCCATGATGAAGCATGACACTAAGGGGTTCTTAGTGTGTGAGGGGTATTTTAAAAGCACATAGTGCCTTCATCTCACCAATCTGAGGAAGAGCCTTATTTCACACTCCCTAGAAAATTACAAAAACTATAAAATTAACACTTGCACTTTTTTGATAGAATCCTTTTGTTTATGTAGATCTACAAGGAGGGAGATTCTATCAATTCCACTATACTTCCTTTATTGTTTTGGAGCATATGCAAACCAGTCTGACCCCAGTGCCTCATGGGAACAGTCCAGCCCGAACTGCCAAGCCATGTCTTCCCTGGACCGGAAACAAGCATCCTGGGACCGGTTTCGGATTAATAATCCTCATCAGCCAGGCTATCTTGAATCCAGTGGCCAAGTGATCTCTTGACTGGGTGTGAGTGTTTGATTAGTTCAGATGCTCCGTCCATCACCACCCGCTTTTGTACCACTTTGTTCGCCATAAGTTGGCAGGGTATGCTCAGATGTGAGTCCCTTGCTCACTTTGCCACTGGATTCAAGCAAGCCGGGCTGAAGACGGCTGTAATGCCAGAAACCGGTCCTCGGAAGCTTGTTTCCGGTCCAGGGAAGGAATGGCTTGGCAGTTCGGGCTGGACTGTTCCCATGAGGCACAGGGTCAGACTGATTTGCATATGGTCCTGTCTGAACTGGGGTGGCAGAGTGGGCTAAAGAACGGTTATGGATTAAACCCAGATCTCTTGACTGGGTGTGAGTGTTTGATTGGTTCAGATGCTCCGTCCATCACCACCCCCTTTTCTACCACTTTGTTCGCCATAAGTTGGCAGGGTATGCTCAGACGTGAGTCCCTTGCTCACTTTGCCACTGGATTCAAACAAGCCGGGCTGAAGACGGCTGTAATGCCAGAAACCGGTCCTCGAAGCTTGTTTCCGGTCCAGGGAAGGCATGGCTTGGCAGTTCGGGCTGGACTGTTCCCATGAGGCACAGGGTCAGACTGATTTGCATATGGCCATGTCTGAACTGGGGTGGCAGAGTGGGTTAAAGAACGGTGATGGATTAAACCCAGATCTTTTGACTGGGTGTGAGTGTTTGATTGGTTCAGATGCTCCGTCCATCACCACCCCTTTTGTACCACTTTCTTGTTAAAGATGGCAGGTCTCCAAAAACAAGTGCTGCTGTCGTCTACTGGCAACCACAGGGTCAAATTAGGTGCTGCCTGTCTCCATTATATCTATGTTTCTGTCCAGGCCACTAGGTTCCTATGTTTTGCCAGGCAGTCATCTTTCACCATGGTACGAACATGATCCCCCAAATCCAGCACACACTGCACAACCATCCAATCAGCACACAACAAACAGATTTCATTGCAAACACTCAATACACTTCGGATATGCATAATCAGCCAGCACAGTACTTTACCCAACATGGAGGGGGCAGAAGAGGCACATGGGTGACAGTGAGAAACAAGAAGCGTAGGGAATGTGAACTACACAAACGAGAAAAAGTGCAGGGGCCCAATGTTTTAATCCCCCCATTTAAATCCTGGGGTTGCTGAAGACCAAGGCGTTATATTCTTTACTCTGCCTTATACTTCTTTTTTTCTAACACCCAAAACACTTTCTATATCTTAATAGTCCTCTTCCCTCCTTTCTCACTAGGTCATGGTCTGATGATGAAAAATAAATTGCAGTTCACAAAATTGATGCACTTGTGCACACCACCTGGACAATTTCAGCACTGCTTGGTACCCCTTTTGATACAGAGTGACAGTGAGACACTTATTTCATACCTGTCTTTCTGAGTACCTGCGACGCATGACGAGAAACTGTGAGTATCTTTGTGTATCTTCTTTCTTCCCTCCAGTCTTCCTTGATAGTAAAGTGCAGATGAAGCTATAATGTACCACAGTTAATAGGTGTTAATGAGGTTTTGCTATCACACAAGTATTTCCAATTTTCCAGAATGTTTTGATATCCAACAGGTAACTGAGTGCCATAAATGTTGATTGCACAAAACGTTGCACATGCACAAACTATACATCAGTTAAAAAAAATCTATTTTATTGAATTTTGAAGTTTTTTTTTTGGATTTGCATGTACAGACATTGCTATTCTTTTAGCAAACCCTTTTGGTATGTTGCATATACACAAGTCACAGGTACACTACAGGTGGTAATATAACCGTTATTCTGATCGTAGATCGGTGTACATCTACCCTGCGTGTCTTGACAGCTGCTACGAGTATAGAAACGTTACCATCATTTAGACAATACTTATCATTGCATACCAAATGCTACTTACAGTTGGTTATGTTGAAACATAGAAGAAAAAAACACAGGTTAGTGAGAGTGTCCAATCGGTACTAATAGATAAAGAAAAAAAAGATTTAAACACTAGCTCAGCCCGGGTTACCCCCCACTTCCCTACATTGGTCTTGTGTCCAGCTTCAAAGTGTCATGCTACATACGCGATGTGGCATGTGTTTGTGGTGCCTACCTTTGGGCTATTCAGAAGAGGAGCCCCCTACGACCCCATCCACACTCCGCTGCAGCTCAGCCAAGAGTGTGTCCCAATTTGCTGCAATGGAAACCAGGAAGCAGACCCACGGTTTCTTCGCACCCGATGGCGAGACTTTCCCCTTTGGCCCACGTTAGCAATGATTGACGCCATGCCTGTGGATGCGGGGGATCTGGTGCTTTCCACCTTTTGGTTATCAACCTCTTGGCTACCACCATTCCTAAGTCCAGGAACCTGGATGTTACTTTGGTATTGGGTGTTTGTGTAGTAAGTACGTTGGCGATTCAAAAGGCAACTTCCGTCCAGTACATGTGCGTAATAAAGTGGCTACCTCACTCCAATATGTGCCAACCCGGGCGCAGCTCAAAAGCATCTGCATCAGATAAGCTCCCAGTTCAGCACATCTCGGGCATGCTGCGTCCTCGCAATTAAAATACTGATTGATTTTGGCAGGCGTGAGCTAAGCCCTTTGAATTATGTATAACTGTATTTGTCGAAACCGCATGTTCCTGAGGATACGTGTCGGACTCTCTAGCACCCAAGCCCACTCTGTGTCTGCAAACTGGCGGCCTAGGTCTTGCTCCCAGTTGTTGCAGAGCCAATCCAGACTTACCGCCACATGGGTTCTGAGCGAGGCTGTGAACCAACGTGTAAGGTGTCTACCCTGTTCCATAACATGTAAGTATTGCATGGTGAGGTGTGATCATGGCTCTGTGGTGATGTCGCCCCATTTGACCGTGAGTGTGGCTGTCAGTGAAAAGTGTATTAGGAACTGCCCTAATGGAAGCCCCATCTCCTCTACCAAAGATGTATATGGTATGAGTTCCCCACTCACGGTATAGATCTCCGCGTGTTTGGATGCCCTTCTCTTGCCATCCCCTGATTGCCTGTGCTGTGTGCACTGCCTGACCACTGGAGGACCCCTCTAAAGGTATCACAGGCGCATAAGGAATAATGCCCCGAGTTATATAGAGACTACTGCGAAAGCATTTGTATGCCACAGTAAGTAACAGGGGCTCTGGGGGCCTTGTCTTCGTGCTGGTGTGGAAGTGTCTGACAATCTGTTCCAGCGGGTAGAGCGACTGTGTGGTCGCTGTGTCCACGCGATGCCAGTCTGACAACCACCGTGCTAGCCACTGCAGCTGAACGGCTAGACAGTAGTGTTCGAAGCAAGGTGCTGCTAAAACCCCCTCGTCTGTTGGTATTTACAGCTGTTTTAGTGTCACTCTGTGTCTAGTTTTGCCCCAGATGAAGTCTCTTACCTGCTTCCCTAATGTGGCAAAGAAGGAAGCTGGGATATATACAGGTAGGTTTGTGAAATAGTAAAAGAGCCTTGGGAGGGGGGGGGGCGGAACTTGCCGGCAATGATGGCGGACGCTTGAAGTGAGAGCTCCGTGCCGTCGCTCCTAAATATCCTGAATTCATCCTGAACTAGCCGAGCCCCGTGGTCGTCTGCGCTGCCTACTGGCCCCCGGAGGGTGCCCGACTTTCGTGGAGAAAGAGCGAGGAGATTCCGAGCCTCCACAGCCGAAAACGATCCTGGACCGGCGCCGCGGCGACCTAGGCCGCTAAGCTGGGCACTGGCTTAGACACCACCCCGGAGTGCGTCACTCGACGTGCGGCCACTGCAGCGCCCTGAGACGGGAGAGCCTGCGCCACTAGAACGGGCCAGGAACTCACAGCGAGACACGGCAACGGCTGCAAACCTTCCTTTCTCCCCCCCCCCCATCGGAGAGTGTGACGGGGGACGGGGGCGATTACTAGCTCCTGCCTCATAGCACAGTGGAGTGGGAAGAGTCGACCGTCAACAGAGGAGTGCCACTACGCTTTGGGAAACATTTGCACGGGAAGCATCGCCTACCAGTCCGGCTGTGCGGTGCGTGGCCATCGCGGCACAACAGTGAGTGTGGGCCCGCCTGGACCCTGTGTGAGGCCTGGTGAAAGCAGGGAACGCGTGGAAAGGCCCAACACGTGGCAGTAGGCCTGACTCTGAGTTGTGACCAGGAACTACTCCAGACATTCAGAGGGCGAACCCACGGCAACAGGTGACCCTCCCGAGCTGCAACGAGCGACAGGACAGCCCACGGTGGAGACCCGCTCGGCGATTACTAGCGGGGGCAACATGGGCAAGGGAGACCAAAAGCAGTCCAAACTGGCGTTCGAACAACGCAGAACGCGGCCCCCAGACACACAGGAATCATCGCCTGCGCAACAGAGCAACAACCCGGAGAGCTCGTTTTACACGGACATCAAGGGCCTTCTCGTCACAATGGAGAAGAGCCTCCAAGACAGCATGACTGCGATGGGTACAAAACTTGATGCTCTCACCTATCGGATGGACCGAATGTCGGAGCGTGTGGACAAGCACCCGGAAAGACTGGATATGTCCGAAAGGCGCCTAACTGAGGTGGAAGAGGCCCAAATGGACCTGGACAAAGATCGCAAGCAGATGGGGAAACTGTTGCAGGTCATACAGGATAAGTCGGAGGATTTAGAGGCCCGCTCCCGGCAATCGAACATCCGAATCACAGGTGTGGCGGAAACGACCCAGGTGGGGAAAATGGAATTGTTCGTCGAACGACTGCTCACCACGCTGTTAGGAAACGACGTATTTTCGTCCATGTTCATCGTGGAAAGAGCGCACCGATCGCTAGGCCCGCGGCCGCAACCAGGCGCCCCACCGAGGCCAATTATTGCAAAATTACTGAACTATAGGGACAGAGACACTGCTCTACGAATAGCCAGAGAAAAGGGGAAGTTGCAGTTCGAGGGATCATCTATATCCTTATACCCGGACTTTACGACGAGGATGTAGGAGGAACGTCGCCGCTTCGCCCCTTACAAGCAGCAGATCCGCGACCTTGGGTTGGACTACGCCATGTTGTACCCAGAAAAACTCTGCATAAACCGGCAAGGGCATTCCCACTTTTTCACTGACCCTAAAGTTCTGCACAAGGCGTTAAAGACCTGGTCCAAGGACAGACGTAATAATTCTGAAGACCAGAATGACGATCAGGATCACACCAGTGGCCTGGAGGATCAATCAATCAATCAATCAATCACAGCATTTATATAGCGCATCACTCGCCCAAGAGGGTCTCAAGGCGCTAGGGAAGGGGGGGTCCGCTACTGCTCGAACAGCCAGGTCTTGAGTTGCTTCCTGAAGGCGAGGTGGTCCTGGGTCAGGCGGAGGTGGGTCGGGAGGGAGTTCCATGTTTTGGCGGCGAGGTAGGAGAAGGACCGTCCTCCTGTGGTGGCTCTTCGGATGCGGGGGACGGCGGCGAGGGCGTGGCCGGTCGATCGAAGCTGGCGTTTGGGAGCGTAGAAGTTGAGGCGGCTGTTGAGGTATCCCGGGCCTTGGTTGTGTAGGGCTTTGTGTGCGTGGGTGAGGATCAGGAATAGGCAACTGGGGGCCACCTGCTCTCCCTCATCGCCCCCTGATTTCTTCAGGGGGAGAGTCAGCAACTTCGAGGATCCCCGGTGAGAACATTGCAATTTACGCTGGGGTTGGCTCCTCTGTACTTTCACCTTGGGCTGCTTGATCTTGGGACCACCTTGGATCTTGGGGCTATGGACAGCCACACTGAGGTTACCCTGCGAGGGGGGGGGACCTGTATAGCTGCTGTTGGGGTTCCGATGGGCAGGGGGGCGCACGCGATATGGGGCGTGAGCGCTGCAACAATAAGGGAGTGGCGGGGCTCAGCAGCTCTCGAGGTCGAGACGTGCTGAATACATGCACCCTGCACTGATCTCGGCGACCTCAGCCCCAGAGCTGAGCGCACAACTGGACCCTACTTGGGACTCTTGGGGACATGGGGAAGGGAGGAGAGGGGATTGTTTTACCATGCTAGGCCAAGTTGGGGTTGGTCTGCTGTGGGAGGAGGGAGGGGGAGCTATGAGACGAGGGGAAAGTTATGGTTGTTATGTTTTGTTCCGATGTGCCTTGCCTCGAAGTACACAAAGTGCTTGCTGCAACCGATTGATTGCCCGCCAGTTAGCCTGCCCTACACGTCTGACTATGTTATTAGAACCCGTGCATCGTCCTCATGCCTGTTGTAAATGGTGAGCGGGCTGACGAGAGGCCCATATCGATACACGCCCTCACATGGAATGTCAGGGGGCTTAATGATCACAGGAAACTTAGGAAGGTGTTATGCTATCTCAGGCGCCACAATATTGATATTGCACTCTTGCAAGAAACGCACCTCCCACTCAAGAGCAATATGCTGCACACTAGAAGTTTGACGGGGCATATAGCGGTGGCTGGGTTCACCACACACGCTCGGGGGGTCCTCACCTGGGTAAACCCAAAATCAGACATTCAGATACAGACCTTGGGTGTCGACACGGAGGGACGGTATGTCATAGCGTCCTGTAAGGGGCGGGGGATGGACCTGTTGGTAGTCAACACCATTGGCCCTAATTACGACTCCCCTGATTTCTTTGATACCCTAGCCAGTGAGATAGCCAGACACGACAATCCACACATACTGTGGGGTGGGGACTTTAATTTGACGTTAAACCCAGACACAGACAGGTCACCGGGACCCCACCGTCGGCCCTACACAGCTGCACAGTCGCTTACTGCGAAGTTGGTAATGCTAGATATGATTGATGTGTGGAGGAGCAGAAATGATGGGCGGAGCGGTTTCACACACTATTCCGCATTTCACAACATACACACGAGAATAGACTACTGGTTTGTCACTGCGGGAATCAACCAATCAGTTAGGCAATGCAAGGTTCTCCCGCGCACTCTCTCAGATCACTCCTCCATTCTATTAACCTTGGATACCCCAGTGAAGGGATATGCACCGTTCACATGGCGCTTCCCGCCATACTCCCTGTTGGACCCGTTCTTCCGCGGTGAGTTGGCGGAGGCAATTGATGCGTTCTTCGAGAAAAATGTGGGGTCGGTGGAGGACTTCCAAACGATTTGGGAAGCGTTCAAAGTTTACATTAGATGCATAGTGATGTCCAAGCACTCCAGTGTCCTGAAGGCTACCAGGGCCACCTTAGCAGATCTTGAGCTACGATTGCAAGCACTCGAGGCAGGGAGTTGATCTAACCCGGATGACACCGTAGAGGGTGACATTAAGCACCTGCTGGTGGAATACCACGAGGCCGCGGAGAGAGAGGTAAAACACTTAGGCAAGTATGCCATAGCCCGCACGTACGGCGAGGGAGAGAGACCAAGCTCAGTCTTGGCTAACGTCATTAAAGGCCGAAGGGGAAAGGCGCTAATCTCAGAATTAAGGAACACGGGCGGAGATAGAGTGACGGATGAGGCGAAAAATGCAGCAGTCTTCAGAGACTATTACTCGGTACTATATTCCTCCAAAAGTGGTGACATGTCGGCTGAAATTATGGATTATCTGGAACACGTACAACTTCCGTTCCTCCCAAATTCCGACAGGGAGTTCCTGATGTGCCCTATACAGATGGACAAAATCAGAGACGCACTAGCCTCCATGAGATCGGGCAGTGCGCCAGGCATGGACGGACTCTCAGTCGACTTCTATAAAGCATTTCAGGAACAGCTACTGCTGTACATCCACACCCTCCTGGAGGATATAAGCGTGCAAGGCACCATGCCCAGCTCCATGAGAGAGGCGATGATAGTCACCATTCTGAAGCCGGGTAAACCACACGACGACTGTAGCTCGTACCGCCCAATATCGCTGCTAAACGTCAACACCAAACTATACGCCAAGGTGCTAGCGACTAGACTTGCACTTCTGGCCCCTGATTTAGTGGCCCCAGAACAGACGGGATTCATCCCATCCAGAAACCTTACATACAATATAAGAACAGTGTTGGGTACCATCCAACATGTAAAGCAGGATGTACCAGCGGTGGCGCTCTTCTTGGATATGGAGAAGGCATTCGACTCCGTTGAGTGGCCATTCCTTCTTCAGGTGTTACTCCGTATAGGACTTGGCTAACCCTTCATCCAAATGATAGGCGCACTATATGACGGCCCCTCGGCTAGGGTTTGTGTGGGCAATGCGATCTCCCACCCTCTTTTCATAGGCAGGGGCACCCGTCAGGGATGCCCTTTATCCCGTTTATTGTATGCGCTCGCTGCAGAGCCTCTCGCCTGTGCCCTAAGAGAGTACCATAGCCACGAGGAAGTGCGGTTCCCCACGTACAAAATAGTTGTATCTAGTTATGCGGATGATACGTTGCTGTACGCCCATTACCCCGCTGCCACGCTTCCCCCACTCCTGAGAGAGGTGGTTCGGTTCGGTGCACTATCGGGGCTCAAAGTTAACTGGGCAAAATCGGTGGTGCTGCCCCTCACTCCGGTGACCACACGAGTGGAGACGGAGTACCCTGTCCAGGGGACGGAAGCCGCGATTAGATACTTCGGGATCCAGATACACACGGATCCGGACCTGCTCGTCAGCCAAAACTACGGGAGAGCGATCAGTAAGCTGGAGGACGATATCGAGATCTGGTGCAAACTGCCCCTCAAGCTGCTGGGCCGCATAGCCAAAATGAAAATGATAGTGCTACCGAGATTTTTGTTCCTTTTTAGCGCCTTGCCAATTGTGCTCTCTAAGGCCTTCTTTCACCGCTTGACCAGCCTGATGATTAAACTGGCGTGGGCAGGGAAAGAGCCGCGAGTCAAATGGACGACACTCACCCTCCCGTACAACCTAGGGGGCTTGGCAGCGCCAGATCTTGAATTATACTACAGGGTGGCCCAAGCGTCACACCTACATACTTGGGTACATGGCGACAAGCAAATCCCACATGTCAGGATGGAACGTTTATTCGCCCATCCACTACCGCTCCCGGCAACGATCTGCCAACCACAGGATCGTCGGACGGGAATACTGGATTCCATCTCCTCTACCAATCACGCTCGGACACTCACTCCTGTTTCGTCAGGGAGGGACGATGATTTATTCGCCGGAGATGCCGATAGAGTGGATGCGTTGGCTCCCGCCCATGGTGGACAAAGCGGTCACACAGGAACTACCAATATTGGGGCTGAGCAAGGCGGATGACCTGTTCCAAGGCGGCTCCGCCAAAACCTGGACCAAACTCGGGGAGATGGAGATGAACCACCGTTACTCCAAAGATTCCACTTCCATAGAACTCTGAGCGCCCTCTTTGAACTTCTGGGTCCGGATATGGCGGAGCCTCCGGAAGTCCCAGAACTATCATACGTGATTACACACAAAGAACCCAATAAGCTCTTGACAAATCTCTACAGCATAGCTAGATCACATGGGGAACACCAGCTCATGAAAGCCCGGCTGGAGTGGCAGAGAGATTTAGGAGTCACGCTGGACGACTCGACATGGCGCTACTGCTGTGAAAACACGAAACGTATTTCCCTAAATGGGAAACACTGGCTCATACACTTCAAATTCCTCCAAAGGGTGTATTACTCCCCAGCGCGGCTTCACAGATATGGGCTGCGGCCGGAGGCTCACTGCGAGCGCTGCCGGGCGGCGGACGCCAACTTCCTGCACCTGTCATGGGGGTGCCCAGGTATACAGATGTTCTGGCGCGAAATATTTGCCGAGATGAGCAAAATACTGGAGGTCGACTTGGACATCGATCCGGGAATAGCACTCATAGGCAACTCAAAGGGGGCTCCCGGGGGCGATACGCAGACTCACAGATATGGGGATGCTAATGGCCAGGAGAGTGGTGGCCCAGCGTTGGATGCGAGGCCCTCTGCCCACTAAGGCCAGATGGGCTCGAGACATGCTGTACTGTAGCACACAGACGGAGACGTACAGTGAACTCCTACCTCCAAAAAGCCGCCCGAAAAACTTCTGGGCCCTATACCAGACATATTTGCAGGGACAGCAATCCGAAGATGCGAGTTCCTCAGACAGCGTTTCCCAAGGGTTGGTGGCGGCGCCAACGTGGTGTGACGAGAGCAGGTCTAAGTGCGTTATCGGGGGTGGGAGCAAGGAGGGTAGGGGGGAGGATAGAGTGAGATGTACACCAGCGGGGGTTCACAAGGGGGAACACACACCACACGAAGGTACCTCTAGATGCTGCACTAACACCTAGAAAGATGGCCTGGACACCTTCAGGGCCCTTTTACCAACGGCCATACAGATACTATCGGATAGGGGGTCGGGTATGGGTCGGGCTTCTATAGAAGCGGGTAACACGAAATAGAGCAGGGAACTTTTATGAGGCTAAGGGAAGGGTAGGGGGTGGGTAGTTCAATAGGGGAGTTACAGGGCTGTTTCAGAGGGAGAAAAGTCAAAAATGCACATGAACATTGGACGATGCCTGCACTTCAGATCTATACTGGACAATGAGAATACAAGATCCACTTCACGCCGCCGGACCCCCGGGTTGTCGGTCACCAGGCTGTGTACCGTAAGGTGTAGATTTGATTGTACTACTTGTGATGCGGCCGGCCCGAAGGGGTTGTAGGGCCAGAAGCTGTGTTAATTGAAATTTCCTTTTCTGTGCAATAAAATCAAACAAAAAAAAAAAGGCCTTGGGAAGGTTACCATTTTGGCAAGTGCCACTCTGCCCATTACAGAAGTGTAAGTGTGCGCCAGAACTGCATCTGTGACCTGATTGCCGTCAATACCCTACCTAGGTTCCCGTCAAATATATCTCTTGGCTGGTGGTAGATCCGGATACCCAGATAGCGGAACGTGTCTTCTCTCCACTGCACTTTTCTGTCATTGAAAGTAAGGTCCGGATCGTGGTTCCCTTCGCTGAACAAGTACATACAGGACTTATCAATATTTACCTTTAGCCCGGAGAGTATGGCAAAGTCCTGCAATAATATGCACTATACAACTGTTGATAAAGCATATTCAAAACATAATTTAGAGTGTTAGTGAAGTCCTGACATCCAATAGGTAGTCCAGTGTGTCACTGAGGACCACGTAATTCATTGTTAGTGAGGCATAGTGGTACCCTGTATGGAGAATGGGGGAAACTCTGATCCCCTAGTCTTAAGACAAGATGTGGGCGATGCTTTCTGATATCCCAAAGATGTAGCATAGTGTCATTGAGGCTTGGCTAACTCTCCTCTAATTCTGGGAATTAAAAAGGATGCCTGATGTTATATTGCAGTTTTTACAGCAAATCAATCCCCAAAGTTATCATCCCCTTGACGCTCTTCTTGTTTTTATCCTGTTGATGGCTAGATAAACGAGAGAGTATTTTGATGGTATGATATCATAATGATAATATGTAACTAAACCTTGGGTATACCCCATGCACAAGTTTGCGTCAGTATGGTCTGTACTTTACAAAGCCGTAGTAGGCAGCTGCCTTACAGAACCACCAGAAAATAGCCACAAGACAGTCTCAGATTGCAACAAAGTACTTTGTTGGGGGAAAGGGAACATCCGAATGACAAGACATACTTTTTTATTGGCTCTTTGAAAAGCACAGCACTAGAGTTTAGTATCAGTGAGGGCAATCCTTGGTTTGTCACAAGTAATTCAGATAGTGAGTGAGCATACTGCATATCTGGGGTAACTTTTGTTCTTGTTTTAAAGGGGACTGGACTGTTCTTACTCGAGTAGGACTAACCTTAATTTGCAGAAGGTTGGTGGTCTCTATAGTGTTACAGTGAATAGAACAATGTGTAATCACCTTTATCACTGTTTTATCAGTGGGATGTGCTAAGTGAGAGGGGTATGCAAACCTTTACACTATCTTGGCTGCTTATTTATCCCCCACCGGGGCCCTAGAAAGCCTTTCAAGAAGTCCTAACTAACACTGCATCCACGCTAATCCTAGAGGGAGAAAACTTTAGCATCATAGGGGACCTTAACTTACACCTGGAATGCCAAGAGTCCCAGGAGATCCTCAATTTCCTGGGAGATATGGCTGCATGCCAGCTAACACATGTAGCAGGCCACCTCCTTGACCCCGTATTTCTGAATCTCCAGATTCTGGAAACTAAGCCCCCCCTCCCTATTGTCTGGAGTGATCCATTCCCTCATCTCCCTATGATTTTGTTTAGAAGGCACCCCACTGCAATCTATTTGCCCTCCTTCAATGAAGCGCCTGTGGCACAAATTAGACCAAACCATCTTTACAGCCACTCTAAACTCTCATCGCCCAGAATGGCCAACAGATATAGAGGCAGCTGACGCTGCTTTCTGGGAATGGGTCAATAAAGCATTAGATTGCTGTATCCTGGTAAAAATGACCCAATGCAAGGGTATTCAACCCCATAAATGGTATGAAGAGTCCCTGATTAAGGAAAAGAAAAAATGTACGATCCTAGAACAGGCCTGGAGACGTTCCTATGATCTTACAGCAAAGACAATCTATAGGAATGCAGTTAAAGTATACCATAAACTGGTCCGGAAGACCAAGGCAATGTTCTATGCTAACACGATCACTACTAGCAGCAATCCAACCAAAACCATTTTTTCCCTCACAAAAGAAATGGTAAAACTCTTGTCTGCTGCCAATGGCCTCATAACCTACAACTCACAATGCAAGACTATGGCTAAATTCTTTATTAGCAAGGTGGAACGCAGCTACAGCCATTGTGCCCGGGGAAGGCTTCCTCTGGTTTCTGGGAAAACTCACTCACGGACGCTACATCTCACTCCTTCCAGGATCTCCTGCCCATGTCCCTTAAAGACATGGAGGCCCTGTCTGCTACGGTGAAATCAGGATCGCCTGACGACACTTTGAAACCAGACCTCTTTAGAAAATTACATAACTGCCTCCTATCGGAGGGCCGGAAGCTGTTTAATAGGTCACTGTCAGTGGCGGTGATCCCTAAGTCCTGGAAACATGCCAAAGTTATCCCGCTGTTAAAAAAATACAACGCTGGATCCGTCTCTGCCGGAAAACGTCAATCCAATATCTCTGCTCCCGTACCTTGCTAAAATCAGGGAGTCCTATGTCAACACCATCTTGACTCGATACCTGAAAGCAAATTCGATCCTAGACATGTCACAAAACGGCTTCCCTCCTAGACATAGCACAGAATCTGCACTACCTGCAGTCACAGAGCTGTTACGGTCCGCCTTGGATGAGGGCAGAACCTTAGCACTGATCCTGCTGGATCTTAGTGCAGCCTTCGACACGGTCTCCCATAGGATCCTGCTACATTGGCTTGAGGAGATCAGGGTCAATGCAAGGCCCTTGCCTGGTTCTCGTCCTTCTTGGCCGATTGGTCTTTCCAGGTCTCTGCTCCCCCTTTTACCTCCAATGCTCATCCTCTCTGCTGTGGTGTTCATCAGGGATCTTCCCTGAGCCCCACTCTATTTATTATTTATGTCCGCCCTCTGGCCCTTTTGGCCGAAGCCCGGAACATTGCCATGGTATCATACGCTGATGATACCCATTTGGTGTTTAGCTTTTCCAGCAACTCTAAGGAGGATCAGGCAAAATTCCAAAACAACCTTACGGCCATCTCTGAATGGATGGCGTATAACTACTTGCAACTGAATTTCACCAAGTCAGAAGTGCTCCTGGTGGGCTGATATACCTATCTATGGGGCAATCCCGGGGCCCTTGGAACCCCCACAACTGAAATCCATGGTCGAGAACCTGGGAGTATTGGTGGGCGGCGCCCTCTCGTTTGAGGGCCACGCTAAGACAATGGCGGGTACTTGCTTTGGTCTCTCACGCAGCCTGAAACCCATTTTGGGATTTTTGGGCGCACCCACCTGACAGATGATTGTCCAATTCACTGTGCTGTCTCGGCTAGATTACTGCAACGGGTTACTACTTGGCGTTCTTAACCCCTTCGATGCTGATGACGAGCTGAGCTCGTCATCAGCCACGGGTGGCGTGTGCTGATGACGAGCTGAGCTCGTCATATACAATGTAGTACACAAAGGGCCAGCACAGCGCAAAAATCACCGCAGCAGCGATGCGGTTAAAGCTCTGACCAAAAGACTTCAACGGGCACAGAACGAGGCTGCCCGCATGCTCTTTGCACTACCCAAGTATTGCCATGTCTCAGACCTTCTTCGCTGGCTCTACTGGCTGCCTACATAGCAGAGAGTCTACTTTAAGACTCTGTGTACGATACACAAGGTCCTTTATGGCCTGGGTCCGCAAATTTAGAGTGAGCTGTGCTTGCTGTATGTCCCGGCCCAAGCCTTGCGCTCCACAGATCTGCATTTGGCCTGTGTCCCTCGGGTGCACAGGACAAGAGCAGGGGGCGCTCGTTCCGGGCACTCGCACCTGCCCTTTGGAATTCCATCCCTTTTGCTGCCCGCAGCAGTCAAGACCATGGGCCTTCAGGAAAATGATCAAGACGTGGCTTTTCTAAAACCTTTAGCTTCCTCGCCTGTCTGCTCTGTTTGATTTAAAGCTGGGACATCCTGTTGCTGGGTCAGCCATGCGCTCTACAAGTGTGTATAACATAACATAACATCACATAACATAACATAGCATAACATAACATAACGTATATCCAGACATGAGTCCTGTGATTGCCGTGCAATAGGTTTCCAGATACATGCCACTGCTGAGGCCCATAAATACAGAAACTGCTTTGGGATTGCTTTTGTTCTTGTTCAGACAGAACATAAATTATCCTTTTTGGAGGAAAAACAATACTGATTTGCATAGAGTTGGTCTCTGTAATGACACAGAGAGCAAATAAACAGTGGACTGGAATGGCACCCAGAGTAATTACCAGTGGATGAGTTTAAGCAGTAGTAAATCCAGCACCATAGATGGCCAACCTTTGGTACAGTAATACCCGCCCATAAAAATAATGACTGTACGGACTTAAAATAAAACTAAGTAATAATTATTTCTAAATTAAATTATTTAAAATATAAATAAATGCAATTTAATGTAACAAAATCTAAATGTAAAACCTATTTATTTAATTATAAAATAATTTAACCTATTTTGAGTTCATCAATTGTATGAGGCTGTCCCATAGAAAAGATGATAGGTGGAAGTGTAGATTTACACTCGTAGGTTTGTGAATAGTGTTTTGAGTGTTTTGTAGTACTTTTGTAGTACTACTGAATACTGCAAATGCAGTTTGTGAATAGGCTTCTCAGTGTCTATTGATGGTTTGATATCCATTTCATAATTTATTGTATATATGAAGCTCCATTGTTATTGACTTTGTGAACTTCTCTTTCTGAGCAAGACCGTGACTTGAGCTTGACTGAGCAGAGCAGCAGAATGATTCAGGAGGTTCTTTTTATGCTCTGGCATCTCAGTCTATCCCTGCCCCTAATTTGCAGCAACCTATATTTCACAGTGATCGAAGCCTTCGTAATTACTACTTGAGATAACTGAGGCTCCTAAAGCCATATCCCTTGGGCTAAAAGAAAACTGCTTTCGGAGCTTGGTTTTAAAGTGTTGACATCTACATACCAGTCTACCACTACGAGAGGAGTGGCAATCTTAGCTAAAAATCACATTCAAGAGACAGGTAGGGTATTAGCGGACAAGCAAGGGAGATGGGCTATTGCCGAATGTATTATGGGTATTCAGAAACAGAAATGTACTATTTGCTCTATTTATGGGTCAAATTGTGATGAGGCGTTGATAATGGAAGAGCTCAATGTGGAATTAGCTCAGTGACCCACCCCTTTATTATTATGCGGGGATTTAAATATACATCTTGGGCCTTCGGGGCTATGAGACAATAACTTTCAATATAATGGGAGAAAACCCAAGGTTTATAAGGCACTCCAATCATTGACAACTGACCATGGTCTCGTGGATGCTTAGGCTGAATTGAGAGGTGATGAACCGAGGTACACATTCTATTCCTGCCCCCATCAAAAACTTGTTAGGCTTGACTATTTTTTGGTACCACGGTCAATGTTGGTAGGGGCAAAAATTCAGGTATAACCTCGGACCATGGCCCTCTTGTATTAAGTATTGTTGCCAGGACGGGAGTTAAACCTCGTGCTTTTTCCTTTGATAGGAATCTTTTGGGTGACACATCATTTGTCGATAAGTTTAAAATTTGGATTAAACATTTTTTTAATATCAATCGGAATACTGCAGGGACAGGATATGTGTGGGATGCCTTTAAGGCCGCTTTTAGGGGCAAGGTGCTTAGCTATGGTTTATACAAACAAAAGCAATTGCACACTGCATTATTGGAATTATGTGTAGCACTTACGCAGGCAGAAGAGAAGTTGGTTATAGATATACATGGTGGTTTGGATATTACAGATTCATTCACTGAAGTGGCCCGCTGTAAGGCTAAGATTAATATGTACTGGAGTACAGAGACGGCCAAGCAATATATGACCAGGAAACATCTGAATTACGAGTATTGGGAATCCAGCAGACGGTGCCTCGCTCAGAAACTAAGAACTAAAGAGGCGGCCCATAGGATTAGTGCAATTAGAAACACTCGGGGTGATCTTATAGAGACAGAGGTGGGGATCCTCGAAGTATTTAATGAGTTTTATGAGACTCTATATAAGGAGGACGATTATGATACACAAGTGGGTGATGACCTGGCCTCGCACTTTTGTGATAATAACATTAATGAACAAGAGGCCGATCTCCTCGAGACTCCTATAACTGGAGGAGGTGGAGCGAGCCATTAATAGCTTGGCATTGGGAAAGGCTGCTGGGCTGGATAAGCTCCCACTTGAAATCTATAAAAAAAAAATTGATTGCTTGAAAGTGGGTATGTTGGCTACGTTCAGGCAGGCTCAGACAGGCTCCCCCCTTCGCTCGTGGGATGAGGCAAGTATTATAGTGTTTAAAAAAAAGATAAGCCTGCGGATAATCCTGCTTCATATCTCCTATATCGTTATTGAATATGGATAGTACGATTTATTGAAAATCCTTGCGACCCGGTTGGCCGAGGTTATTTCCCCCCATGGTATCTATAAGACAACATGGTTTTATTCCTCAACGAGGGACGATCAATCATGTTAACCGGGTAGTGACACTAATGGATATCGCTAATACCACGGGGTCCCTTTAGTCTAATATTATTAGATGCCGAGAAGGCATTTGACCGGGTCGCATGGGGATTTTTGTGGGCTGTGTTACAGCATCGGGGGTTCCGACCCAACTTTATTCGAGCCATACAAATGCTCTATCAGCAACCCATAGCACGTATCTGCACCATGAGCTTAGAATCTAGCCCGTGCATATTTCCCGTGGCACAAGGCAGGGATGCCCCTGTTCCCCTTTATTGTTTTCATTATACATAGACCCATTTTAAAAAATGCTCGAGGCTAGTTGTAGGATTGAACCTGTGATATGGCAACAAGATTATTACCGGGGGCATATGCCGATGATGTGGTCATTGTGAGTCGGAATCCTGATACTGCTATGCCAGAAATTGAGTTACTCGCAGCACAATTTGGAGCTATCTCTGGTTATAAGCTTAATGCTGCGAAGACTCAAATACTCTGTGTTAATATTACAACATGCATGGATCAACGGGTAGTGCACGAAGTGACTTATTTAGGAGTTAAACTGCGGGCTTGTTTAAATGCATTAGTCGAGGTTAATTGGTCTTCCTTATTAAATGACGTTAGAAAGCAACTGGACAGATTTGAATGTTTGCATCTATCTATGGTAGGGCGATGTAATGTCCTTAAAATGACCGTTCTATCAAAAATGTTGTACTTCTTAAGAGCTGTCCCACTGGAGATATCGCGGGCTAATCTTGCAAGGTTACAATCTGTATGCACTAGATTTTTGTGGGCACAAGGGAAATCGCGAAGAGCCTTGCGATATATGACCCTATCGGCGACCAAGGTGGTTGGGCTGTTCCGGATTTCACCCTTTATTATTTTGTTTGTATGCTCCAACATATGAATATTTTATTAACAGGTACAGAATTGTGTAATGCAGCAGAAGCCCCCTCTATTTTTCAAATGCTGTTAGGTAGTGAAGCCAATAATCGGTTATTCATTAATATAGGCATGAACTATTACAAGAGGACCCTGTTCAAGGTGCTGATAGCAGCCTTCAAGGTATGGAGGACCGTGAAACAATTTTATAATATGGGTAAGATAACTGGCTATACTCCTTTAACTGCATCGACACTACTCCCGTCGATATTTTGGGATCAAATAGTAGATCGGTGGGGAATTAAAGGGGTTCAAAGAATTGGAGATTTATATTGTGACGGGGAGCTGATGTCTTTTGAAATGCTAAATAAGAAGTTTCAAATTCGTTGTTGTGAATTTTTAAAATACCTGCAAATTCGGGATTACCTGTATAAACATCATTGTAATATAGATAAAAACCCAGTAATTGAAGCCGTGGGCAAGAATTCTCGTATCGGCAATTTTGTACTCTTTATTACTAAATACTAGGGGTAATGACTTAGATATTCATTGTCTAAAATGGGACACTCGGTTGGGCAGGTCGGGACTCGGATAGAAACTTCTCTTGACATGGCTGGAAGACTTTTCTTAGCCGCTAATCTCTGCACACAACATTATAAGACCATTTTTAACCTATACTATACACCAGCTAAAATGTTCAAGTGGGGAGGTACAAATGACGGGAAATGCTTTCGATGTTAGTCCGATGAAGCCGATATATTACACATTTTTTATTCATGTATTTTTTTAAACAGCCTATTTGGGCATGTTGAGAAATTCTTGGAGATTTTGGGGGGGACGGTACGATTGTCCCATGCTCATGTGTTAATGGGACTAGATGAGGAGATTGAGAGAGATTCAGTTATGTTTAAACATAAATACTTGATATTCTTGGCTACGGCTGTAATTAGGTTATGCATTGCCTCAATGTGGCTGCAGAAGGATGCACCATCTTTTGAGGCGTGGAGGGCCAGGTTCCTGGCATCCTTTAATATTGAACATTCTTTATATGCTTTAAAAGGTAAACGGAAAGGAAAACTTGGTCTTGAAATTTGGGGACCAGTAGTGACCTACATGAATTGATAGATCTTAGTTTTCAGTTTTTTGTATGTATCTTTTGTCTTATTTTTGCTGTACTTATGCTTTGTATTAATGTAGGAAAAGATATACCGCTGACTGATGAACTACTGTATGAATATTGCTTCTTTCTTTTTTTCTGTATGATCATAGATTCAAAATAAAATCGTTAAAAAAAAGAGATAACTGAAGCTCCATGTTGGTTTACCACCCGAAGTTTGTTCAAATTGCAGCTGCCACCTTAATTTTCATTCTGAGAAAAAAGAGAAGCAAAAAAAACCACACATGTATAGAAAAGGCTCAGCGATGGAGAGGCGTTGCATCACTAAAACACATTTTATACTGTATAACTTAGAGTGTGCACTGTAGGTAGTTAAATGAGCAAAGTGCACCCCTTCATCAGCTCTTCACCAGCTCTTGGTTCTCAGTAAGGAGCCAGTGTAGACTCATTAGGACATGAATTTTTGATCTGGAGATGGTGTTCCTTTTAGTGGCCTGGCTTCAAGGCATTTTGTTCAATGTTCTTTTGTTAGCCCCACGTGTATACCATTGGGCAAGCCCTTTCAGACAAAATTAATTAATTAATTTCTTTGCTCTTGCAAAGATAAGTCAACTAAAGTGAAAACCTTTCAGAGTTTTCTTAATGTAAGACATTGGTCTTCCTGAAATAAAAGACCATCTGAACCAGAAGATGGGGAGTTATCCAACAGTGGTTGGAGGTGTGTTTTTCCATTTTCAGGTTCAGGGCAAGCTTTGAGAGAGGGTGTCCACAGTTGCTGAAAACTGCTTGTTGGATGACCAAGGATCAGTATGTCTACATGAAAGGGATTCAACTAAAGGTTTGCCTTGTGTTTATTTCCAATATTAGACCTGACAGCCTTGGTGTGGTTCTCCGATAAAAGTTTTGCGTTCTCTCCTGCTGTTTTCTGACATTCGTTTTTGTTGGCTCGAGGACTCTGTGCACTTTACCACTGATAACCAGTGGTAAAGTGCTTGTGCTGTCCCCCTAAAACATGGTACAATTGGCTTACACCTGATTGATGCATTTAATTTACTTGCAAGTCCAGTGTATATGGTACCACGGGGACGCAGGCCTGCAAATTGAATGCTGTTAGTGGGCAGCAGCAATCATTGTGCCACCCACTAAGAGTTTCCTTGAAATCAAGTCTCTGGATTGCAATTATAGCCTGAAATTGAGTTTTGCTTTGCTTGTAATCTGTTTATTAAAGGTTTTCCGCAAAATATAACAAGACGTGGTCTCAAAGTTATCATTGCACAACTTGTAACATGACATTAGTACTGTTGCAAGCAATAATACAAGGATGTCACAATATAGCAATAACTGGTACAGGTACAGGACACCACTGCAGGGGCGCCTCAGGCAGAAATACATGTTATAAATCAAGGAACAATAAAATAAAAGGTGCAGCCAGTTTCAGGTCAAAATGTATCCCTGGGGACCACAGATGTTTCACATCACTTCAGAGTAGTGCAGAGGGAGCCTCTGTGGTGAAAGGGGGGGTGGGAGTCACTGCCACCGTGACAGGCGAGCTGTCCAATCAAAGTGCTGTAGCGCCGCAAGTTTGGGTGGGGTGAAACAAGTGTATTCAAAGTAAGCAAGATAATCAATTAGTGGTTGCCAAATACTTGTGAATTTGGTATCAATATGTGCCAGTTTGTGGGACAGCTTCTCCATTGCCGCCAGTGTGAGGGGTCTGAAGCCTAGTATGATAGTGGTGTAAGAGGCAGGGATTGGGAATCTCACAGTGTCCTTTATGTGACCCAGAATCTCCTTCTAGTAAGTAGTGATAAGAGAGCAATACCACCAGATGTGGCTAGAGCCTCCTGGCACTATTCCCCAACTCCAGCAGAGCGTTGAAGCTGTAGGGGTAAACAGCCTTTACAACGCGGGTATTACCGTGCGCTACCATTACAATGCTGCTATTACAACCGCAAGTCGTTACAACGACTTGCGCTGGAGGGCGCTGTTGGATAGGGAATAGTTTAATTTTCTATTCCAACACCTTCCCTACTGTAATGTGGGCTGGAGTTGGATTAGAAAATTAAACTATTCCACTATCCAGCGCTTACAGCGCAAGTCGTTGTAACGACTTGTGTTGTAAAAACAGCGTTGTAATGGCACGCGTGGTAAAAGCCTGTGTTGTAATGCCATACAACCATTGTAGGATAAAAAGTCTGCAGGTGTGTTGGGGTATAATACCATTGCACCACAATAGGCCGACTCCTGTTGGGGTATACTTCTGTATGTCTTGAGGACGTCGCTCAAAAGAGTTTCCGACTGTTTTTGCAAGATATGTCTTCAGGAGTGCTATCCTGCCATTGTGTTGGATACAGGTGTGTGCAGGGGGGTTTAGAGTGTGGAACTACTTGATAGGCTCTAGATATCAGCCCCCTGGAGCCATCATAAGCCCTGACTAATTTCTCAAAGAGAGTGTAAGCTTGTGTGGCTCCCTGAGCAATGAGGTGTTAGAGTGCCCAATGACACAGTTGACAGTATTGCAACCGCGCTGCTGATTCAGGGACCTTATAGTCGCTTCCTAAGAAGAGGTCGCACGGGGTCCTACAGTCACCGGCCTCCCAGCAGGGAAACGTGTGAGGACAGAGGGATGAGGTGAAGTCAGGGTTACAGGCAATTAGCATGTTGGGGGAGGGAAAGGTGGTACGATCTCTCTTAAGTGCTAGTTTGTCCAAGATCTTGACAACTGTCATTGTGAGAGTAGCTATATAGGCTCTTTTCGGCCTGGCATGCTTGGGGAGCCAAGCTAAGTTCCATAGGGGGCAATAGGCCACAGCTCGAATCAAGCCATTGTTTGTTGCTCTCACGGACAACCCATTCAGAAATACACTAAAGATGGACAGCCCAATAGTAATCGAGGAGGTTAAGGCAAGCTAGGCCACCCCGTCTCTAGGCAGCATTAAAAATGAGTTAGGGAGTCTGCGGTGCTTACCTTTCCAGATAAAGGAGCGTATGTCTCACTGTTAATGCATAACATCGGAAGGGATAGGTGTGTGTAAGGAATGAAAAAGATAGAGAATCTTGGGAAGGACATTCATTTTTATAACAATATATACAGGGGCATCCAACAACGGAGATCTTCCAAGATGGACTGTCGATATTCTGGCCAATTCGCTTGCGCCCAAGAGGTCAGCGTGGTAGTTAAGTTAAGGCCTAGGCATCTAATTGTGCGGGAATCCCATTGAAATGGGACTAGGATATGTAGGGCAAGAAGGTCTTGTCGGGGGAAGGTAAGATTTAAGACATACTATTTGTTCATGTTTACTTTAAAGCCTGACATTACTTCAAAGGCAGAGATACAGCTTATAACCCTTGGCAGGGAAGTAGCTGGCTGCGTTAGAGTAAGCAGAAGTTTACCTGCAAAGAGACTTATTTTGTATGACTGCCTCTAAAAGGTATGTCCACAGTGTACGTCATCCACCAGATGGTATTTGCTAAGGGTTTGACTTCCAAAGTAAAGAGCTGAGGCGGTAACGGATAGCCTTGGCAGGTGCCCCTGGAAAGACAGATCGAGTTCATATACAGTGCATTAATACGGATTGAGGCAGTCATGCCTACATAGGATCCCATGATTTTGTTGATTATACCCGATCCTAGACCAATCTTGCTCTAAACCACTTGGAAGTAAACCTCTCTGCATCTAACAAGAGAAGGCAGTCCGAAATATTATAATGTTGAGATTTCTTGGCCAAGTGTGCAACCCAACGTATATTATCTGCTCACTGCCTATTGCGAATGAAACCAACCTGGTCAGGAGGTTGGGAGGTATTGTTCTGTGTTCAGGAGAGCTATGGGGCGATAAGATGAACACAGTGAATGGTTTTTTCCCCGTATTGGGTAATGAGGGTGATCATGGCAGCGGCCATGGTAGACGTAAGGCCTGTGTCATGGGTGAAGGAGTTGAACAGTGTCAGTAGTAAACCCGGAAAGCTAGGGAGGAAGGTTCTGTCAACGTTAATGGGAAGTCCATCTGGGCCTGGTGCTTTCCAGACTTGGAACTCCCAGAAGCCCCGTTGGAGTTTTGTGGGTGTAATGGAAAACGTTAAGAAGTTCAGTGTGGCAAGGGTCGATTGGGTCCCAGTCGCAGTCCCGTAAATAGGAGTCTGTCATGTCCTCAGGGATTTCATCTCACGTATATAGGGTTTGATAGTAGTTGTGAAATGCATGTTGTTTGGCTCTTTCGGTGGCTGCCCAGGTCGTATCTCCAATCTAAATTTAAGTAATATGGGCTTTAGATTGTTGGTGGCGTGATTTATGGGCTAGTAAAGAGCCAGCCTTATCTCCCCCTCATAGTATTTCTGCTTCAAGGCTAGAAGGGAGCGTTCATGGTCCTATGGGCTCTCAACAGTCCTTGTAGAATCACATGATGTCGCTTATTGCATTTGATAGTAGTTGTTTGGTCGTGTCTCTTGAAGACCCTAATCTCTGCCGCTAGACCCATCTCTTACAGCCTGGATTCGCTAGCTCTAGCGATGGCAATACTCAAGATCACCCCCCTGAGGTAGCCCTAACCTCATCCCAAAGAATGTGAGGTAGTGTATCCGGGGGGGGGGTGTTGAGCTCAAAATAATCTACAATTCCCTTTTGCATCTCTGCTGTGTCTACCGGGTCTCTAAGTTGTTGTAAGGGATATGCCATTGTGGTAGGCCCTCATGAGGGCCCGAGACCCCAGACCATACATGCTTCACATGTGCATGATCTGAGATTGAGATATCTGAAATGGCTACTGTATCAAGACCATGAAGTAGGGAGTGCGCAAGAAATACATAATCAATGCTGTAGTAAGTGGCATGAACATGGGAGTAGAACAGGTATTCTTGTATGTCAGGGTAAGTATAATGCTAAGCATCTACCAGCCTCAGGTCTGTGATATCGCATTTGAGCTGACATCGCACCTTTGTCCTGATAGGATGCCGTGCTTCTATCTAAGTCTGAATACCAGACCAGATTGAAGTCACCTCCCACTAGAATGTCGCTCACCACATCTGCCAACTGGTCCTAAAGGATGCCCCAAATGTAAAGGTCCTGCGCTTGGGCGTAAATGTTAAGCAGGGTTAGAGGGCATGTGACCCTCAGTATACTATATGTTAAAAGTGCCCTTCCTTGTCCTAGACAGCCTGGAGGAACAAGAAACAGGAGCCTGCTTTATACAGGATGGCTACACCCAGCATTTTGGTAGGAGCGTGGGCCCAAAAGCAATGAGGATATTTCGGATGAGACATGCAGTGGCTTCCCTCCCTCAGGAGATGTGTCTCCTGGAGAAGGATGACATCCTGGTCCTGTTGAAGAAGGCATTGCCAAACTTGCTTACGCTTGTTAGACCCCAAACGTTTAGGGAGAGTAATTTAGTGTGCTGTACTGTTCCCTTGCTGGGGTGAGTGTAATCAGCTGTTAAGCAATTGGGTGAGCCTGGGGTGGTGCTTGGCAGGGTCAGGTAAGGATCGCCGAGATGGAGGGTTCCCACATCCCGGGTAGCCTGGAAACCGTGAGACTTGCAAGTGTCTGGTCTATGGAAAGAGGGGACAGGGTGGCTAGACAGCTAATGTAGTGGGGTCCGATATGTGGTGCCTGGACCGGCAAAAAAGTGATTGCAACCACTTCAGTGGACACTTTACCAAAAGAAAATAAACAAAGAAAACAAAGAAACAGTGGGCCAAGAGGGCCCAACATTGTCATCCGACTCCTGGCATAGATGCTCACAGATCCCACTAGAAGTGTCATCCTCCTGGGTGATGAGTTGAGGTGGGCAGGCCAGAGGGGACAATGCATAGACCCTTAAATTTAGCTCTCTGTTTAATGGGGAGCCAGTGTAATTTATGTAACAGCGGGGTAGTGCATGTCTTTCTAGGAAGTCTAAAAATAAGCCTGGCAGCATCATTCTGCACCACCTGCAATCTCCTGATAAGTTTCTGGGAAAGGCCAATGTAAAGGGCATTCACGTGGTCCAACCTAGAGATGACAGTTGTTTAAAAAATTGACTGTAATGAAGATGTAGATAGGAGAGGAGCAAGTTTCCGGAGCTGCCGTAATAGTCCTATACAAGTTCCTACCATCGTAGTGACCTGGCTAGACATAGATAACTCAGAGTTGATTTTTAAACCTAAGCTTTTTACAACCGGGACTGGTACCGGGTGGAATGTCCAATTCCCTCAGCTTGTCTGTGATCGGCTTAAAGTTGTGCCTTATATGCAGTGTAACTTTAGCGAGATCCTGAAAGAGTTGATAGCAGGACTGCGGAAGACCTGGTCCGCTTTCCCCCTGGATGCTTGTAGGAGGGTTTCTTTTACAGTGAAGAAATTGACCCTTCGGCGGATGTCTGGAATAGCGTTTGGACATCCTGGTGATGGGGACACCCGATGGGCCCTGTCCAAGGCCAGTGGTGAGGCCTCCATGTCTCCCTAGACAGTCTGTAAGAGCCCAGTAGTGAAGGCCATGATTTCGCCACCCTATGCGCCCTTGGGGACCCTCCCCCCGGATAAGGATATTATTTTGGCGACTTCTATTTTCTAAGTCTTCCTGCTTGGCCTGCAGCTCCACCTATTGTTCCTCGAGCGCGCTACTCCATTATGTCTCCTGATCCTCCGCTCTGGAGTCCATCGTTCATTCCCGATCATCCCTTATTTAAGAGATGCCACAGTGTATGTCCTGGAGACCAGTCTTAAACCTGTTTTGAGGGATCCTATTTTCAAGCGGATGTTTTTAAGGAATTGGTCTATGTAATCCTGTGGTGTAGGCACTGGCCCGATCCTCCAGCTACAGCTAGTGAGGAGCTGTCCTTTGCGCCCATGTCTGCTGCCAGGGCCTTGCCCAGAGAGAGTTTACTGAGTGTTCCTTGGTGGGTTTCAGACACGGCATAATGAGGTGATACTGGCACAGGGGTGTGTGGTCTGATGGGCAGGTTGGGGCCACCATCTCCACCCCACATTTCCATGTGTATTTCACAAGAGTTGCAGGACAAGGTGCAAGGCGCCGCCCCAGCCCAAGCAAGAGGAGCAGTTGTCAATGTCTGAGTTAGGCAAAGGGAAAGAGGGGAGTGCTGCTGAGACAGCCCTGTATTTGATGAGAATACGTGTGGCATAGAGCCCTGAGTTCACTGTAGGGCTCATTCTCTCCCCATAGGGCGACTGAATCACCACACTCCACAAAGACATGAGCTGTCCGTGTGTGGGCGGATTCTTTCCAAGGCGTTCCTGACTCACCATGCACTACAGGAGGTCCCCTTGCCTTCTAGATAGTGCTTCATGTGCCTGTGAATCCTGGTTGAGGACCAGTTCAAGTCTTATGAGACTGGCCTCTGAGACCCCTTAAAAAGAGCTCCACATTTGCCCTCCAGTCAGGGCTGGTGGCGATTGCCCTTATCACTAGAGGTGGAGGACCCCAGGTGCAGTGGGAAGCTGGGGTAGGCCCCAACCGGTTCAGTGCCTCCAGGCAGCCACCAGGGCAAGATGGAAAAAACACAGGGGAGGGGGTCCCAGAGAAACTAGGGTTCATAGTTGCAAGTCAGCTTGCAGGCCAGGCATTCTGCGCCATTGTCGAGGCCCACGTCTATGCAGCCGCCGCAGTGCACCCCAGTTGCCTTGTCAGGGCACCTCCTCACCACAGAGAGTAGACCTGTCACCACTCCTCCATGCGGGCACAGTTACTCACTGCCAGGGGGGATATGCTACCAGTGTCTTAATTTTTTGTACCTCTGCTTTTGAGGAGACGCTGCTGCCGACAGCCCAGGCTGGCTGTAGGACGGTCCCTGGGGCCAAGTGTAGAGGAGGGACCCAGATCTGATGTAGTAACGGGCCACTCAGTCTCCCGCGACCTGTCACTACTTCCATTGGCGTTGGCTGTCAAGCAGGCAGTGGGGGCCGGGCAGTCCCCAGGATCAGGCTGAGCATTCAAGATGGCAGGTTGGCAGATAACCGCCTGGTGTTGGATCCTGCGATTCCCCCCAAGGATACCGCTTAATGAGTCCCCGGCCTCGCCGTCCAGTTCTGGGTGTGCTTAGGAAACTGCACTGGTGTGAAATTCCCATATGGGCAGGTCCCGGTGCACTGGAGCAGCATAGTGGGCCCATGGAGATCTGGAGCCAAGACAAGGGATATCTCACTCCATTCCCGTCCTGGCAATGCCCCCTGAACAAAACCCTGAGTTTTTTTGTTTTTTTAAAAGTTTTATTTCATATATCGCATTTTACACAGCTGTATGTCCACATCACTATCGCCCGCAGCAGGAAATCTATGCAGATGCATCAATTAGTACACAGCTCTTACGCCTACAACCCAGCGGGCCGGCAGCAATACATAATTCTTATTTCTTATGTTCCATCATATTGGCAATTAAACCAAAGTGTTCTGATAACTGAAATGCATATACTGTAGTTATCCCAACATAGAAACAACTCTCCCCTTCCCTCCCACCCTGTCTACACCGAATTTCCATTGCACCGATCTGCAAGTCCCGATTCTACAATCTACCCTCTGATCCCATCTGCCAACCCGCAATATTTTCTATTCACGCTCAACTCCGCCCCTCTCTGCCTGAGATTGCACATATGTCCTTGTGTCTATATATGTTATTATGGGCAGCTGTTCCATAACACCACTAGTCATTCCCAATGGCCTGATCCGCTCGGAGGCCCGACCCACCCGAATCCAGCCAAGTCACGAAGGGTCCCCAGATGTCACTAGGTCTCGATCTGCTAGGCATTAGTTCCCAATAATGGGACAACTGATCCTTACAGTAAACCACAATGTGAAGCCATGCAGCCACCGCAGGGGGATGTTGGTACTTCCAATGTATTGCCACTTGACGTTTAGCCAACAGTAACAACATGGCTGTAAGCTTACGAGTGTTCTTTGGGATCTCTAGTACGAATCCCAAAAGATCTATCAGTGTTGTGGCCTGTGTCTGAGTATTAGTGATCTGTCTAATGATTCTAAACACCTCTGTCCAGAACCCTTCAATCAGTCCACACTCCCATGCCAAGTGCGAAAATGTGGCATTCTGTTCTCCACACCTCCAGCAACTAGAGTCCGGTTGCATACCCATGCGGTGCAATTGAAACTGCGTTCGATACAGTCTATGTAAGAAGTTAAAGCGTATAAGTCGAAGTCTATAATTTGGTGATAGGTTTTCTAGTTGCAAAGAGCAATACTGCTACTGCTTGTCTGTAATTTCAAAATTAATGTCCCTTTCCCAATTCGTTTTGGACGTGGGCTGCACTATAGGCGACTCTCCTTGCGTAATACTATAAATGCGTGTGATCAATTTGAGAGGAGAGGGGTTGGCAGTACATTTCCTAGCTCTGGTAATGCAGGAGGCTCCTTGGGAAATGTCTCATATCTAGCTTTGTGTGCTGCTCTTATCTGGTAGTGCAGTAACATATCCGATGCAGTTGTCACCTGCAGGGAACATATCAGATGTAATGTCATAAAGCTCCCATCTGGGAAGATATCACCTCCCTTCTCCAATGTTTGCACCTTAGCTCGCAGTGTGACTGCATTATCTGTTAGCGGAAATAGTGGGTTCCCTCCTAGTGGCATGGAAGGAGCATAGAGTTCCTTCTGACGAGCTCTCTTAGCAATCTCCCTCCAAGCCCATCGCATTGCTTCCACCGTGCCTGTTTCTAAATGTGGCCTTTTATAAGGCTAGTATACTGGTGAGGCAAGCGGAATGGGAGCCACTCTATCAATCACATGAGGCTGATATGGTGTCGGGTGCTGCCAAAAATGCAGGAATTGCGCCTGAGCGCTGTAGGCATATAGCTCAAAGTCCGGAGCTCCTAGTCCACCTTGGGTAAATGGAAGCGTCAACAAACCAAGAGACTCTGGGCTGTTTGCCCACCCACACTAGGTCAAGAACAGTGGCTCTGAGTCTTCTAAAAAAGTGAGTGTTGAGCAGCATCGGAATATTTGCAAAAAGATACAATAGTTTAGGCAGTATCACCATTTTGGTGATAGGCCGTATTACTATCAGTGAACCTTGCTTTCTATCCAATCTACTACTCTGCCTGGGTTTGCTAGCCAGATTTCTTGTACCGATCTGCTTATCATTATTCCCAAATATTTTACTTCACTGCTTGCCCATTGTAAAGGGAATTCTGTGTCAAACTGAGCTGTAGTGTTGGTAAGCGGAACCATTATATATTTTGACCAATTTATTTGAATGCCAGTTAACCCACCATATCTAATCAGTTCTCTCATGACTATTGCAAAGTTTTCCTTGGGGTTAGTCAAATATATTATCATATTGTCAGCATACAACGAGATCAGTAAACCTCTTGAAGTGAATCCTGTGCTCCTGTGGGTATGATGTTGTCTCAGCCTAGCCGCCAATGGTTCTGTAGCAATTGCAAACAGAGGCGACAGTGGACATCCCTGTCTTGGCTCTCTAGTCACTGCAAAGGGTTTCGATATCTGCCCCTTAACTCGAACTCTCGCCGTCGCATTCATGTATATCAATTGAATTTGTGTGATAAACAGAGGACTGAAGCCCAATCGAGTAAGCAAGACAGAGAGAAATTTCCATTCTAAGGAATCGAACTCTTTCGTAGCGTCTAATAGTGCGGCAGATGCCTGTATATGGGGGCTAAGTAATGAAGAAGTCCGAACATTGTTCTAAAAATAATGTGAGGTTGAACGACCTGGTATAAAGCCGGATTGATCCAATAAGGCTATCTGCGCAAGCATCAGTTGAAGTCTATTTGCAAGGAGTTTGGCATAAATCTTAGCATCTAAGTTTATAAGGGATAATGGGCGGTAGGACTCCAGCACTGTGGGGTCTTTGTCTGGTTTCAATAATGTGATAATGGTAGCTTCACGGAATGTGGGAGGGAGGACGCCCGTTTCCAATGCCTTTAAATATACCTGAAGCAAACGGGGGTGAGTATTTCCGCGAATTCCTTGTAAAAGGACGCCGTCAGTCCGTCTGCCCCAGGAGCCTTTCCCGCTGGCATACTGCTAATAACTTGCTTAACGTCCTCCACCGTGATCGGGAGTTCCATGTACTGCCGTGCACCGTCATTGAACCAGGCCAGGGCCAGTGTGTCTCAGTAATCAACTATGTCTGTCTGGGATTGGGTTAATTTTAAAAGCATACAATGATTCGTAGTATTGGGACATCGTACCTAGGATTTCAGGCGGTGTCTTGACCAGTTCACCTTCTGCAGTACGTATTTCAGTGATATATTCAGCGCCCCTAGGTGGCCTGAGCAGCCCCCTAGTGATTTCCCAGCTCTCTCTCCCTCCACATACCTTCTCGCCTGTGCGTGTTTATGTAGATACGCTGTTTCCCTTTCAGCCTCTGCCTGAAACTTTGTCAACTTAGCCCGTATTAGTGCAGTGGTGACAGTTGAGGGAGACTGTTACTGCGATCTTTCCAACTCGCGAATCTCATTCTCCAGTCTCAGCAGTGTATTTCGTATATCTCGGAGTACTCTTGTTTTAAGTGCTCTGCAATCCCCCCATATCACAGTTTTAAATGCTTCCCACAGCATCCCAGGCGAATCCACTGTACCCTCATTTAGTGTAAAATAGTCTTCTATTTTCCCAAGCAATTCCTCCCGGAAAACCTGGTCTAGAAGTGCATCTGAGGGGAACCTCCAACTAAATGGTGTTATGTCCAGCCTTGGCACTTTAAATTGCACCTGGGTGGGTGCATGGTCAGACAGAGTGCGCGGGTGGTGTGTCGCATAAGTAACCAAGGTGTGAATGTCCCTAGAGACCAGCCAGTAGTCAAGCCTCGACCACGCATTTCGGTGATGTGTAACACATGTGCCTACCCTTAGTGCTGGATGTAGCGCCCTCCATGAATCGTCTAAATGTAGGTCAGTCAAAATATCGTGCAGCATGGTCACAGCTTTCGGGTGATGCTCACATGAAGTTCCTTGCCTGTCAACGGAGTCAGAGAGAACTACATTAAAGTCCCGTCCCAGATGACTGCCGTGTTATTCATTGCCTGTACTTTCTGCCAAATGAATGCAAAAAATTCCGGATTGTCCGTGTTCGGGCCATATGTGTTTACAATTACAGTGGGTGTATTGTATAGCGTGCCTTGTAGCAGAATATATCTGCCTTCCCTGTCCAGTATCGTGTGGTGTGTTCGCCAGTGGAGCCCCTTAAGGATCAATATTGCAACCCCCCTTGAATAAGATGAGTACCCAGCTTCCACAAACTCTCCTATCTGGTATTACGAAGCATCCCAGCCGTCGCCCCTGTCAAATGTGTTTCCTGTAGTAGACAGATGTCCACCCCATGTCTCTGGAGATAAGAGTGGACCAACCTTGCCTTCCGTCGGTCATTAAGACCTCTAACATTCCATGTGAGGCAAGTCATTTGTGTCATAGCAGATGTAAACAGTACGTAGTATCAAGGCACATTTGTTGCAGAAATGCATTCAGATCATAGACATAGAGCAGTGCAGAGACAATACATATCAGAGTTGCGGCCCAACCGTGGTAACATAACAGTTCATACATTTCAGTGCGTGCCTGTCGAGTTTGGTGCACATATCTTATAGAAATCTTAGGCAGATCCCAATAAAAGAACATTCTCAATTACCCTGGCCCACCCACACCAACCCCCCAATCAGGTTGTGAAATCCCTATCCCGCCAACTGCCAGCTTAAAAAAGTTACCCCGCAATAGTGAACCTAAGGGATTCATCCCGTGAGGGAACGTGGGGCTACCGAGTGGACTCCCCTGTAATTATGACAGGGTGGCAGTCCCTGGTATGTGCAACCACAAAATTTGCAGCCCATTCAAGTCATAAATGTTCTAGCACCTATGTTTTGGCTCTTTGCAAAAATGTGTTCGACTGCAGTCTATTGACAATGTGGCACATTCAATTAACCCTCCAGCCACACATCATCAATTTTGAAAAAACACTCATGCATACAAACTTTTCTGAATATCCAACGTAGGGAATGAAGGATTCAATCATTGTCACTAAGTCGGTGATCAGCTTGTGCCTCGCTCGACGACGCTCTTTGTTTTTGTTCTTTGGCCATTTGCTTCACAAACGCCAATGCGGCCTTAGCATCAGTAAAGAAGGTGGGCTTGCCATGGCCCTGAACCCTCCGCTTGGCAGGGTATATTGAGTACTTAGTGCCAATTTGTTGGAAAATCTTCTTAGCGGGCAAGAATTCCCTTCGGGCCGCCTGCACTTGCAGCGTAAAGTCTGGGTACATGGCGATGTCATTGCCCCTGTACTGTATGGCACCTTTCTCAAGCGCCAATCTGAGGATCACATCTCGATCTCTGTAGTTGAGTACTCTTGCCAAAATGGGTCTCAGTGGAGCGCCAGGCATCGGCTTGTGGCCTAGCATCCTATGGGTGTGTTCTATTGAAAACCTTGCAGACAAGTCAGATCCAAAAAGGTCTGTCTTCATTGTTTCAATGTATTTCTCCATATTTTGTATGTCTGTTGTTTCCGCAACTACCGTGATTTTTATGTTATTCCTCCTCAATCTCGCTTCTAAATCTTCGTTCTTTTGCCTGACGACATTCAGCACACCATCCATATCGCGGAGCTTTTTGTCCATGTCCGTCTGCTCTTCTTCTGCCTCTGTCACTCTGGTTTCGAGTACACTCATGCGGCCTTCTTGTTTTTCCACTCTTTGTATTATCCTATCCATTCTCTCCGCAAAGGAATCAATTTTGGAGTCTATTCCTTGAAGACTGGTCTTCAGGTCCTTAAACATTGATCGGATGTCTTCTTCCGGTGGAGCAGTTCTTGAGGTATCTTTAGTTTGACTTTGTAGACTGTGCTCTCCATCCGCGGTCTTGCTGGTCTTCTTGTCGAAAGCTATCTTAGGTTGTCTTGTGTCAGGCTTTCCCATCTTGTCTTCCGCAATATATGCTAGGTTCCTCCACTATAGGACTCACCCACCTCGTGTGTAGCACCCCCACGACGCAATGCGGTCTTTATTTCTTCATTTCGAGTCTGGTCCTCCTATCTTCAAACTGCATACATTTGTGAGTCACCCCGCTTCTAGCCAAGTGGCTCGCCAAGGCCAGTGCACCGCGTTTCCCAGCACAATGAGCTCGCCTCGCACTCCTCAGAGTCATACAATGGGCTTATTCCTCCCTGCAGGGGGGCCTGCCGTCCACTCGAAGGACCCTGTGCACGCTCGAACTGCCACTCTCAACACCCCAGGAACTCAGAGCCTACAATGGTCTACCAGCTTGCAGTGTCTATTTGTGGCTCCTAGCGCTCCAATGCAGCGCTGCATGTTATTTCAGTTTTGTCTTCTGGCCCAGTATAGTTAGATGTTGCCGCGCTACATGGGATACCCCTCTGCCAAGCGTCACACTTGGGCACAAGCAGCAATGCCACCTCCCGTACTGTCCATGTGTTCAGGCACCCATAATATGCCCCCTCCCCGACTGTAATGCCCCAGGTGCCGCAATTCACTTTCGGAGCACTTCTGCCCCTCGCGCCTACCTTCAGTTGCCCCCGACTGCAGAGTCCAACGCAAAGTTTATGGCCGGGTCTACGTCCGCACCCCCCCGCGCCTAGTCCACAACCTTCTTACACACACCGCACGCCTCAGCCAGGGAAAAAGTGCACAGCCCCTTGGATCGCGCACAAAATGCCGGCTGCAGGAGTTCCTCTTTCTCGCGCAGTCGGGCGTCACACACAGCGGGGTGTAGACAACTCTTTCGTCCTCCGTGTGAGGTTAGCTGCTGTTCGCCTTACTTGCAATAGAGAGGAGGTCCCGACCAGCACTCCGATGGTGGTGTACCACTTCCCGGTGCTGCAGAGCTTGGCATGACCAGCGTAATAAATCTGCCTACGATTAAATCCGGACATATAGTTCTAAAAGCGCACCATTTGACCCTTGCTGTGCCGCCGGCACATTTGTGCGGATTCAGGGACGTACGGGCCCAACAGACTGCAGTCGACCTCGCTCACATCGGTACTTCCGCCTCACCTTGTCCCGCGTCCTCCCATTTCCGCCCGGGTCAGTCGTTACTTGAGTCCCCTGCTTTGTTTTGCGGTGGATGCAGAACGCCATACTCCGTCTCCCGCTTCTGATTCCGTCGGCTTTCCCAACAGACGTTGCACCGTGCAAGCGCTGTGTGCACAAGAGATTCACACACGTTGGGCTGTTTCAGGTCGTAAATACAGATATTTGTCGGATTTATCAGGTCTGCCGGCGGAGCCTCTCTAACTCGAGGCCATTCCGCAGCACGGCAAAGCCACGCCCCTCAAACAGAACCCTGAGTTAGTCTTCATAAATACGTAATTACATAATTCAAAATCTCATAGTTGTTCAGTACATTTAATGCTTTACAACTGAGCATTTATAATTGCAGTTCATTGAGTCAAAGGTTGGTTAGCAGCAAACATTGGATAAATAGACATTTAACAGGATAAGAAATGGTAAAGTTAAACTAATGTGTTCCATTCTTCAAGGATATTCAAGCTGAAATTAGTGAGTCTTCTAAAATAATTACAAATTACATGGGTATTCATTACAATTAATGCATCACAACAATATAATTATAATTGCAAGACTGCGTAGTTGTTCATTGAGTTAAAGCTTGTTTAGCAGCAAATAAAGGATAAAAAGACAGATAATACAACAAATGCCAAAGTTGAACTAGTGTGTTCCATTCTTAATGGATATTCAAGCCTGAGTGGGCACAGAAAATTTCCTAATTAATTTGGAATCAATTCTGGTGAATAATTTCTGTATGTTACCATAGGTGAGGAATGTTTGTCAAATTAATAATTTGCCACACAAAAGATGTTTCATAGTGTGACCTGTTTGAAGTGTTTGAACTACAGGTGCATTCTGTACCTTATGTCTAATCCTACTGTTGTGTTGAATGATACATTTCTTCATTTTCTCAGTAGTCTGCCAGATGTAGATGATGTTGCACGGGGTTCAATGGCATACATCACGTTAACTGAATTACAGTTCATGAATCCTGTGAGGGTGCGTTCGATATTGGCATGTTCAAATGTTTTTGCATCAATCTTTTGGTCGTACTCTGAACAGTTTTGGCATTTGTAGTGGCCAGTGGTGCATAGGACACCCAGTAGGGAAGCTGTATTGACAGGTGTTGTTTTCCAAGAAATGGTATTTACCAGACAGTCTTGTAAGTTACGCTCTTTCCGAAAGAAGAAGAGGGGTGGTTCCTTAAAGAGTCAAACTGTTGTTAATTCATTCCAATATGTTTTCACTGTGTTGGAGAGTTCAATAGAGGACTAAAGGTAGTTACACAAGCAACTCAGTTGGTGTTTTTGGATTTGGGAGTGAGTAATGAATTTCTGGGGCAATACCAAGCCTGTTTTAGTGCATGCAATACCAAACATCTGGGGTAACCTCTAACTATGAGTCTGTTAGATAAAGTCCTGGCTTCTTTGAAGGAATCCCTCTTACATTTAGAATTTCTGCGTATCCGCAATAACTGGTCATATGGTAAGTTGTCCCTTAGGCTACGGGGATTGAATCTTGTGTATGACGATAATGTATTTTGTTCTGTCGGTTTATGGGAGACTGACAAGGCTGTAATTGAAATGTAAATACTTATGGCTGTTGTTTAGCCATGTATTGAATGCTGTGAGTTTGGTGGAATCACCCCTCCAGATCATTAAAACATCATCTATGTAACGTTTCCAAAATCTAATATGTGGAATAAAGAGATTGTTCTGGTGTAAAAGAACAAGTTACTTACCTTTGATAACGCCTTTTCTGGTAGATGTCAGCCATCAGATTGGATCCAGAAACTTTTGTATAGCAATGTCCTCCAGCATCAACGGGTGGCGTTGTGCAACATCATGGTTCCACGTATGACTCCATCTCGTGCAGCTTTGACGTCCGCTCCACTACATATACGTCACCTGAATCAGCTTCCTTTTTACCTGAGGAACTGTACAGATCTCTTACCATTTAGGAGAATGCTGAAAACTTGGCTGTTTTAGATCTATAGTTTTAATCTTTCCCCTTCTCAGGATAGCAGATAGCGCCAAGACACCCAAGGGTAGCAGACGCGCTTAATAAAACAAATAACATAACATAACATCGCGCTGGCGTCAGTTTCTTTCTATCCTCCGCCCATACCAACAGGCATGGAGCCTTATGAAACTCAATTTCAATGTACATTTTAAGTGAACATGTTTTTGTGCAGGAATTCAGAATCTTAAATGTTTATCCATATAATCTCTACGTGAGCCCCTTCCACAGAATGGGAAGGTGGGATGGCAGGTGAGGAATCTCTGGTTAGAGTCTCTACCAGAAAACGTGTTACCGAAGGTAAGTAACTTGTTTTTCTGACAGAGACTTCTAACTGCAGATTCCTCACCTTTTGAATTGATACCATAGCAATACTTCCCAGGTGGTGGGTCTGTGGACAACCTTAAAGTAGAAAATCCTGCAAAACAGACTGGTCAAAAGGCTCTTCTTTCCTGACCTAACTATCTAAACAATATTCCTTGGTGAACATGTTCTAAGATTCCCACGTTGCAGTCTGACATAGATCTAAAACCGATACATCCCTAGCCAAAGCTGTAGTAGCAACCTTTGCTCTGATTGAATGTGCACACAGCCATTCTTGAGGCTGTTTTTAGTTAAACTATAACACATCTTAATATATAAGACAATCTATCTAGAAATTGTTTTTTGGCCTGCCTTCCTCTTCTTTGCTCTAGAGAATCAGACAAAAAGTTGTTCATCCTGTTGAATTTTTTAGTTCTCTCCAAATAAAAACTAATGGGTCTTTTGGGATCAAGACGATGTAACTGTTCCTCCTTCTTTGTAGGATGAGGTAGTACATAAAAAGATGCCAAATTGATGGATTGTCCCACGTGAAAGGATGTAACCACCTTAGCAAGGAACGTTGCTCTCATTTGAAGAGCCAACTTATCAGGAAGAAAGGAAACATAAGGAAGTACCGATGACAAAGTCTGAAGTTCACTTACTAACCAAGCAGACGTTATGGCTATAAGGAACACTGTTTTAAGAATCAGTGCATGAAAAGAGAAAAGGGCTTTGACAGAACACCTCTTGTTACTTTCTAGTCATAAACATATGTATCACATCCATGGTTATAAGTAACCCCATTTAGCTCAAGTATAGAGACATTTGCAACAACATTAATCCAAAATATAAGGATCCAAGACATATAATAATCTTGCTCTTTGATAGTCTTTATTCCAAAAATCACTTTTCTTCAATAAAAGCTCCCAGCACACGACTTGCCGACACGTGTTTCGTCTTATCAAGAAGACTTTTTCAAGGCAAAGGTAATGTATGTGTCCCAGATATCCAGACGGTGTAGGGACCAAGCCTGGTCACACCTACAACGAGAATTTCGCAGAACGCCACCCTGTAACTGCTGTCTCAAAATGCTCTGTAATATACCATTGATTCATAAACGATGTGACAAATATGTTCCAATCTGACGATCCGTGGTAGAAGTAAACACTCCTTTTCCTAGTATCAAAGTGGCAAATTCACCAATAGTGCTCAAGGACCAACACAGAAGTGCTACGTCCTTCCAAATTGGAGTACTCGGATTCGGAAGGACGTAGCACTTCTGTGGGCTATGCTGCCCAGAAGGTTGGGACTTATCGTGGTTTTGACCGGGTCTTGACATACTTGTCAGCTGGGAGGTTATCTTTTTAGAAACTCATGGGAGTACAATACGTGTTGGCCTGTGAGCACTATTGGTGATTTCGCCACTTTGATACTAGGAAAAGGAGTGTTTACTTCTACCATGGCCAAAAGATAGCCCTTGATAGTGCCCAGAGCATAGCCCTGCTGCGCCAAAGAAAGGAAGAACAAGAGAACCTCAGAAAGAGGATCCACTGCCTTTGCTGCGCACCATGCCACAAATTTGTTCCATCGCCAGGCATGCCATATACCGTCTTAGTGGAGGGACGCCTGGCTGCCAAGATTACATCACAGACCACGAGAGGCAAGTCAAATGACGTCAACTGCCGCTGCGCAATCTCCACGCAGGAGTTGGATGCTGGACAGGTTTGGGTGGAGGACCGTCCCTTGCTGCTGCGACAGAAGATCCTCCGAAAGAGGCAGTCTGATCGGAGGATCGATGGCCATATTGAGCAGCTCGGCATACCAGATTCTTTGTGCCCAGTCCGGGGCGACAAGAATGACTTGGGCCCAGTTGCGCCTGATCTTCTTCAGCACACTGGGCAAAAGTGGTATAGGCGGAAAGGCGTATAGGAGACCGCAACTCCACTTGCGACGAAAAGCGTCGCTTAGAGAGTGCCACCTTGGAAATTCCAACGCGCAGAATTGCTGACATTGCGCTTTCTCTTCGGTGGCAAATAGATGTAACCAAGGCTCTTCCCACTGCAGATAGAGACCTTGCACCACCTCCGAGTGAAGACGCCATTCGTGATCCATCATGCACCTGCTGTTGAGTTCGTCCGCCCTGGCGTTCAGAGAACCTGCCTGGTGTTGAACCACTAGGGATATGCCCTGATGTTCCAGCCATGTCCAGAGGCGCAGGGCCACCTGACATATGGTCCATGACCCCACCCCGCCCTGTTTGTTGCAGTACCACATGACGGTGGTGTTGTACATGAACACCTGCACTACTCTTCACCTGACAGAGGGAAGGAATGCCTTCAGTGCAAGACAAATTGCCCGAATCGTCAGAAGGTTGATGCGGAGCTCGGACTCCGCCGGAGACCAGAGGCCTCTGATCTCCACCTCTCCCACGTGGCCACCCTATCCCAGAAGGGATGCGTCTGTCAACACTGTGTGATCTGGTTGGGGAAGGGATAGGGATCTGCCGTTGACCCTGTCTTGGTCCGTGAGCCACCACTGCAATTGTCGTGCAGTACCCTCTGAGATCTGGACGCAATAGGACAGATTCCCCTGATGCTGCGCCCACTGGAACTTCAGGTCCCACTGCAGAGCCCGCATTTGCCACCTGGCATGATCAACCAGCAGGATGCAGGAGGCAATGAGGCCCAGCAGCTTCAGGGTCATCTGGACCGAAACCCGGGATAGAGGCTGAGAGATCAGAATCATAGCCCGAATATCCCGGACTCGCTGTTCGGGAGGATAAACCCGAAATTGCATCATGTCCAGAACTACTCCGATGAAAAGAAGCTTCTGAGAGGGAACCAGGTGCGACTTTGACACGTTGATCAAGAACCCCAGCAAATGCAGGAGGTCGGCCATGGTCTGGAGGTGGGAGATGACTGCCTGGGGCGAGCTCGCCTTCAACAAGCAGTCGTCGAGATAGGGGAAGACTGGAACCCCTTATCTGCACAGATGAGCTGCGACCACCACCATCACTTTCGTGAAAACCCGAGGGGCGCTGGTAAGGCCAAAGGGGAGCACGGTAAACTGAAAGTGTTTGTGGCTTACCATGAAGTTAACGCCGGTGGGCTGGCAGGACCGGGATGTGAAAATAAGCGTCCTGCAAGTCCAATGCTACCAACCAGTCTCCAGGGTCGAGGGCAGACAAGACCTGAGTGGGCGTCAACATTTTCAACTTCCGGAAGCGGTTGCCATTCCTGAGATCCAAGATAGGACGCAGGCCTTTGCCCTTCTTGGGCACCAGAAAATAGTGGGAATAGCAACCACAACCTATTTCTGGGACACGAACGCGCTCGATGGCCCCCTTTCCAAGAGGGACGAAACGTCCTGTTGGAGAAGGGCCACCTGACAGACGTGATGGTGCGCAAAGTGGGGGAGGTGATGGCGGATCCTGCCACCCAATGGCGTTTGGTGACCCTGGAAGGTCGGACTAGGAGGGTTTGGAGGCTGATGCAGAGGAGGCTGAGGTGGACTGTCCCGCTCGCTGGCCGCCAGAACCACGCCAGTGGTTCCGCCGCCCCCGCCGCACTGGGGGTGAACAGCCTGTGCCGGCCAGTGGCTCTGGGCGGGACGTAGTGGGGCACCCCTTCCGTAGCCACAAAAGGGACGAAAGGCAGACTGCGTAGGACGGGTGGTGGAGAGGCCCAAGGACCTGGCCTTAGCTCGAGAGTCCTTAAGGCGCTCTAGTGCATTGTCTGCCTTGTCACCAAAAAGGTGAGGGCCATCAAAGGGCATGTCCATAAGTGTGGATTAGACATCTTCATAAAACCCAGTTGAACGCAACCAGGCGTAGCAACGAAGGGCTACTGATGTGGCAATCGTTCTGCCCGGTGCCTCAGCCGTATCCCGCCCACAGTGTAAGTAAACTTCGCTGCATCTCTCCCCTCTGTGACAGCACGGGAGAGCATGACCCAGGCCGCCTCCGGGCACTGAGGCAGCACTTGCACCACTGTATCCCACACAGAGTTGGAATAACGGCCCAGTGGACATGCACTGTTTACCGACTGCAGTCCCAACTGGAGGAAAAAACATCTTCTTTCCAAGTTGATCCAGCTTCTTGGATTCCCTATCCGGTGGAGCTGTAGGGAAGGCACCCTTTGATGTAGAGGCTTTAACCACCAAGCTCTATGGGGTAGGGTGTTGGGAGAGGAAAGTGGTCATGTGGGGCAGGGTGGTGGCGTTGGGCACCCATCATATCCACAGGAGTCCCTGTATTGGGGCTAGACCAAAACGATGTCCTTAAGGGCTTCATTGAACGGCAGCAGGGGCTCAGAAGAGCTCACTGCCGGCTGAAGCACCTATGTCAGGAGGTTAGTCCTGACTGCCACCATAGGAAGCTCGAGATGAAGAGCCCTATGCCACACCACTGCATATGACGCAGAGATGTTTTAAGGCATGGGCAAAGTGGGCTCTGGCCCAGGGCCCCAGCCTTTCAGGGGGCCCCTAATAGAGACAGCTCTGTTCTGCAGAGAGTCATGCCCTGATGACCTTGAATACTATTTTAACAGATTGTTGTAAATAGCTTTTTCGATTATTTATTTTTAACGTGTGAGAGTCTATTACAGACATTTAGCAGGCAAAATGTGTTTGTTTCATGCAACATCCATATAAAAAGTTTCTTTTAGATCAATACATAACCTCACATATGAGAAATGGGAGGGTGTCAGTATTTGCAGTAATATTAGTGAGCTGCTGCTGTGTTACAATATTGAAAACACACTACTGTCCTTGAATATTAGATGTAAATACATATAGAATTTGACCAAATAGGGCATGAAAAAGCTGAAACTGGATCATAAAATCAAAGCTGTTCCTAACAGGGGCCTTCAAAATACCTTTGGCTTAGGGCCTCCAAAATCCTTAAAACGTCCCTGATATGACGCTCCCTCCTCCGTAGCCACGGTAGGAGAAGACAACATGCCTAGGTCTGGGGAGGTATCCAGAGCACTGGCATCCCCCAGTTCCTCTCTCCAGTCTGGCTCATACTGTAGCTGGTTAGTTAAAGGGTCCTCAGACCACTCCCAGTCTTCCTCACCCTCTCCCTCCTCTGGCTGCCAAACTGGCGAAAAATGGCCAGTGTGGACTGCAGCACTAATGGGCGAATTTTGCGGATCTGCGGTCCGCGAATTCGCGCAAAATTGCAAAAAAATCCACGAAATCGCGGATTTTCCCGCGAAATCACATTTTTGTTTGCAATTGCACTATACTCAACTGGAGTACTTTTTACTGGCTAATCAGTAAGTGCTACCTCGTTGAGTAAATGTATATTGCTTTTCCTACACTGCAGCTGCGTAAAGGGCCAGAAGATTTGCCTTCAGTGACCCTGTGAGTCTGTAACTTTGCCACCGTGCCAAAATGCACCGAGGTCCCTTGAGTGAGCTGTCTATCATAGTTGGGAAAGGGCCGGAAGACGTTTGGTAGCGCGAGTGTGTGGTAAGGGGCCGAATGGGCGGGGCTGCTATGCGTGTTCACATGCCTCTTGTGTATAAAGGACACCTTATGCTTTGAACAGAGTCCCCTGTTAAAATTTAAGGAAGATTGGATTTTTTTCCAAGGTGCACCAACAGAAATGTAGGCTGGGTTGTTGAGTTAACCCCCTGGTGCTTTGTTTTTGGGACTACCACTTTGTTGTATACTCCACTCCAAATTAAGAGGAGGTACATATGTAAATTGGTGTGTATATATATATTTTATATATTTTTTGTCCTAAGGGTACAGAGAAGTGTTTTTGATATTGTAAATGATTTGTGTGTTTGTATATAATGTACATGTGATGTGTTGTATATAGACTGTGTTATTTGTTTATATTGTGCCTCTCTGGCTGTTCGCTCATATATGTGTATATGAATTAATATATACTTACCCTGCGTATAATTCGCAAATCACAAGACAATTAACTGTTTCTTGTTCGATAATTAAAAATGGATTGATCCCTTCAGTATCATTTGTTTCTACTTTTTCATCCTTGGATGTCTCCTGCTCAGGTACGGGAGGGTGAGGTGGGCAGAACCCCTAACCATTTTTTCTAGTATTGTGTATAAAGGGTCAGAGAGCGAGCAGGGCAGCAGGTGAGGAG
This sequence comes from Lissotriton vulgaris, assembly GCF_964263255.1. NCBI lineage: Eukaryota > Metazoa > Chordata > Amphibia > Caudata > Salamandridae > Lissotriton > Lissotriton vulgaris. The sequence goes on along the minus strand of NC_141700.1, from coordinate 617,866,178 downwards.
AAATCAGCCTCCTGGCCACAGGAACTACACGGGGATCACGCTGGAGAAACTCATGGATGAAAAGACCTCCCTCGAGTATTACAGCTCATTTTCGACGGCAGATATGGGGTTAAAGCACACTTGCCCAGCCTCGACCGTGCTAATGTTTTGGGCTGATTAAAATGTTACTGACTTTGAGCTTCAACTTGGGCACCTGCTTTATTTGTATCTGTAAGTGCTTCCTGCTGAGGTTAAATTTTTGGGACAGGAGCCTCGTTGCCCACTTGTAACTATTCTCTGACCCTGCTTCGAGGGTCAGAGCAGGGTCAGAGAATAGTTGCAAGTAGGCAAGGAGGTGCCACTCAGGAAGCACTTACAGGGTTACAGAAGGTGCCCAAGTTGAAGTTAATTTCTTTGTAACCCTTTTGTAAATGGTTACAAAGAAATTAGCTTCAACTTGGGCACCTACTGCTGTAACCCTGTAAGTGCTTAATGTAAAATTCGTCCCGCTCGCAGATTCGCAGATTTTTCAGCGATTTCGCGAGATTCGCGGATCGCGAAATCGCAGAAAATCCGCAAATTCTGCGAGCGGAATTTTTTTTCATCCCACACTTAGACTGTAGGCTCAAAAGAACCCATCGGCATTGGATCCAGCGTCGGTCGAAGCCGGTCCGGCTCCGTATCCCCATCGGGATGGAAGCTGAGGTCGACGTCGGCTGGAGGGCCAGCCGGCGCCAGCTGTGGATGTGGTGCCGGTGGAATTGGCGTCGGTGGAGGTGTCACAAGGTCAACCGCTCCGATCCAGATCCAGGCCTGGCTCCAAGGGGGCCCTGTGGAGCCGAGGCCGGAGCTGCCGGCGTCAAAGGCCTAGGGCCCCAGCCGAGTCGGCGGGATACGAAGGCGCACCGGCAGAGTCGGGCTGCCCAAATATGGCATGCATTGCTTCATAAAATTGACGAAGCTGGGCAGGGGTCACTCCTAGTCCCAGGAAGGGAGGGAAGGCCGGAGTCGACCCTGAAGGCTCCGCACGCGGAGCCGCAGGAGTGGCACCAGCGCACCCTTCGTCGCAGCAGCTGATGGACGAGGGCAAGTCAAAGAGTGACGATGCTTCTTCGACTTCTTTTTGTGCTTTGACTTACCTGACCCAGAGTGCGAAGACTTCGACAAGGAGTGATGATGGCTCCGCGATCGGTCCCATGACCTCCCACGGGACCGGGACCTCGAACGACGTGGAGCCAACTGCCGGGCCTCAAAGAGCTTTCGGGACTGCTGCCGGAAAGACTTCAGGGCCATGGTCCAGCAGTCAGAGCAAGACTTGGGGTCGTGGTCACGCTCCAGGCAGTAGAGGCACACAAGGTGCGTATCCATTACTGACATTAGTCGGTTACAGGACCCGCAGGCCTTGAAGCTGGGCATCCCTTGTGCACCAGGAGTCGGTGTAAGACTCGAAAGAAAGTCGAGAAAAAGTCGCAAAAAGTCCTTCAAAAGATGACTGGAGGTACCGCTCTCTCTGGATCTGCACTTGCTGGTGCAGAAAAAGAAAGAACTGACGTCAGAGCGCGAGGTCGACGTCTAAGTAACCTCCGCGACACCATCCTGGCAACCACTACGCCAACAACGGATGTGGAGTTGACCCATGCCACCTACCGATGTGCAGGGTTACTGCTGACGAAAAACTTTGCGGATCTTGTCTGACGCCTGGGGGATATTCTAAGGTAAGGAATCTATAACTAACTGGATCAGCCCTGCAAAAAACGAATCACAACATATGATTAAAAAAAAAATTATGGTTGATCTGGTAAACATAAGAAAGCTGAAAATGCTGCCAAATAACGTTTAACTATAGCTACAGGCAGACCTTGCTGAGCCAGTGATAAACAAAACAAATGAATAACAGAATGGGAAGCTTGTAAGGGTTGGAACTGACATGAGACACTCCACACCACAAACTCTGTAGATGGACGCCTGCTACAAGTTCTGGAGGGAGATCATATTGTAACACCTGCCTCGGCTTAGTCTCCATGCATGGAAGTGTAACCCACTCGGATTCAGGTGCAGAATCCGGCCCTGTTGTTGTGACTGGATTTCCTCCATCAGAGGCAGCTGAATTGGTTGACTGATGATCGTAGCCAGAAGTTCTAGATACCATACTTTCCTTGCCCAGTCCGGAGCCACTAGTATGACTTGGGGCCGGTCTCTCTTGATTTTCTTAAGCACTCTGGGCAGGAGAGGTAGTGGCAGATAGAGATAGAGGAATCCCATGCCTCAATGAAGGCAAAAGACATCTGCTAGAAAGGACTGCCTTAGCTACTCCAACACACAAATTTCTAGGCACTGCATGATCTCTGAGGTGGCAAATAGATCGATCCAGGTTTCTCCCCATTGTTGGGAGACACCCCTTACCACCTCCAATCACAGATGCTATTGGTGACCTGCTGAGTATTGCCGGCTGAGTTTGTCTGCTCTGACGTATATAGATCCGCCAGGTGTTAGACGATCAGAGATATGCCCTGATCCCTCAGCCGCTTCCACAAATGAAGAGCTTCCAGAACTCACGAACCCACTTTGCCCGATTTGTTGCAATACCACATGGCAATTGTAATGTCCATGAGTACCTGCAAAAAATACAAAGATGTGGAAAGTTATGTTACCTACAATTAAATGCTCGAAACCTGAAATTTCATGTATTCATCAATTTGTAAGATATTGAGAACTTTACATATAATGATGTCAGATGCCAAATCCAGGACATCTCTATATAAGCTGTGATTTTTTTTTGTCAGGTTTGCATCTCTTGTCTCGTGGAGTAATCATGTTATGGATAATTAGTATTGAGAGTCACAACGTGTCATGTACTTACGATGCGGAATGTGAAGTTTTCATAAATTTTTATTGTCCTTTCCTCTGTGTTTTCAGAAACTGTGAATGACCAATTTTGAAGAGTTTGCATGCTCATTAATCTTAACTGATCATATTTGAGTTTGACGTGTTCCTTAAGGAGATTCGTAGCAACACAATGTTGGGTGGTGAAGAGTTGAGACGATTAGGTAAGAAGGAATTTATGAGGTCGCAATCAGGGGATTCATGGTTTCAAATCCATTTGGAGTATGCAGACTATTGATTTATCATATTGTTCGGTTTTTAGATTTCATACTGATTTCTTGTGGTGATTTTACTTGGGTGTTTTTGCAAAAATCATCAGTAAGCTCATGCGGTGCAGAAGAGCTTTTTTTGATAAACAGATTTTTTTTTATTTGTGCGAAGTAATTTAAGGACAGTGCCTCCCATATGGATCTAAGGTGGTCCAGGGTGCCCGGTTTTTTGATCCGGACAAAGAGACTTCACATTTGCCCAGATCACCCATCAAAAGCTTAGCCTCCATCAGACTGAACCCAGGGACTGTGTCAGTCTGGGGTGATCTGGCTTAAGTGAGTTTCTCAATTGTAGATATTTATAAAACTTTGTATGAGTCAATGCATAAATGGTTTGAAGTTCTTTCTATGAACGCATGTGTGTCCCCGACCAGACGTCCACAAGTTGTGAGATTAAAATAAGGTCCCATCGTCCAAAACCCTGCAAAGACGTCACCTTCCTCAACCCGGTACCATGCCAAAGAGGTGTGTTTTGCGTGAGTTTGGTGTCCAAGCTAGTGTGTTGCAGGGCTTCCCTCAAGGCTTGCAGGGCCAATATGTCACTGAGTGCATGGAGTTAGGGATGGGAAAACCATGAAGTATATATAAAAGTTGGGGGACCGCATAAGGGTCAGCTCCAGAAGATAGGCAGGTTATGACCATCCCCCATTTAACTAAAATGAATAACCAGGAGGTCTGAAACTAAGTGCTACAGGTAGAGGTTTGCCATTCCCAGTCCACCATCATAGGGGCCCCATTGGCAATGTGCAAATGCAAGGCGAGCTCTAGAACTTTGCCAGAGAAAGGATATTTCAACCCTTTCCAGGGTCCGGAACCATTTCCGTGGTATGGGGACCAGCAAGTGTAAAAAAAAAAAAAAAGATTTTTATTGAAAACATTAAACATTAGACCACAATACACAGACAAAGCAAACAACACAAAGACCATCAATTCGAAAAAACTAAGAATACAATGTTTGTGTGATACCAAAAAACCAATACGTACATAATCATGATGAGAAAATCATAACAACCACTAAAAAGACAATAAAAAGAAAAAAACTATCAGTTATAAATGAGAGGGGGAGAAAAAGGCGAGTTCCATTGCATGGGCGATTAATATACATGGCAAAGACAAATTACAATACAAAGGTTGACGGTGCTGAAACATTGCAGCTTGTGCTGGGTACCGGGGGTTCAGTACGAGACATGGCGGAGAGCAGTAACTGCCGGCCTATAACTCAGTCTACATTCAGGGAACCTGTTTGAGTAGAAGCAGCCTGCGAAGCGAGGAGCATTTGCTGCAAGTGTGTACGATAAACTCACCAGATGTCCCGGGGCCTGGAGGTTGGGGGTTGAAGTGAAGCGTATATCTCGGATTGTAAGCTGCATTAGGCTAGGCTCCTAAGCTGAGCAGATTTGGTAGGACGAGACCTTGCCCCCTGCCAAGCGCCAATAGCAAAGTTTCATGCAGTTAACCAGCCCCACCAGACCTAGTTTTGGAGAGTGTAAAAGGTTAGTATCTATTATTTGTGCACGTTTTGAAAAAACTTCCTGCCTTAATGCCAAAATCTCGGGACAGGCCCAAGCGACATGCACGAAATCAGCATCTAATGCATTACATTTGGGGCAGTTTGTGGGTTTGGAAGGGTCAAACGTGGCCAATTGTTGAGGGCTTATGTAGATTCTATGGACAAACTTGAAATGAAGCAATTTATGTCTTTGGTTGGGGGATGCTTTGTGAGTTTGTTCGAGGCAATAGGTCCATTCTTTGTCGGTCAGTGGTTGTCCTAAGACATCTTCCCACTGCTGTCGGGTCCCCCTGTCCCGCCCCACCCTAAGCGCCAAGCATGCTTTATATAGTTTTGTGACCAGTTGCAACCTGGTATCGTCAGCGATGAGTAGGGTGAGCAGGGGGAATTGCGTGTACGGAGAGGAAAAGGTGGAAAAATTGGCTCATATTGTCCCCTGAAGTCAAGCCACATAAAGGGAGTCTACGCCAGTCAGCCCTGGAAGCTGCGTCAAATCAGACAATTTACGTGTCTGCTCTTCTGGAAATAGGGAGCTAAAGGTATCTAAACCCAATTTGGAAAGAGTGGCTAGGACCCCCTTTTCAGTGCTAAGGGGTAGAAACAAATTGTGGGAGAGTGGGAGGGCAGGTTAGGAAAGAGGGCCAGGCCAGAGCAACAGGTTGAGCTTGCACCAAGCCCAACACGTATTAGCCAAGGGCTGAATATTCTGTAAGTCAAGGGGAATTTCCCTAGGGAGCAGCAATGCAAGAGGAGTCGGGCGGCCAGTTCCTTGTCCGGTTTTGTGTATGGTATGCGATCATCTTGGTGGAACCAATGGCACGCAAATTGGGCCTGCGCCATGAGGAACTATAGTTGAGGGTCCGAAACTGCAAACCCTCCCCATGCATATGGAAGTGTGAGAGTGTCACAGGCGACCCGGGGCCTGCAGCCAGCCCATATCAATCTGATAAGAATTGAGCAAAAAAAATAAAAACTGGTGAGAAGGATGGGTATGGTGCGAGAAAAGTAAAGAAAACAAGGTAACACCGTTATTTTTTATAAGTGCCAAGCGACCAGCCATGGAGAGAGGTAGTTGTATCCATCTTGCCTCCTGCGAGGTGAGTTGGTCTACAGCAAGACCATAGTTTAACTGTATAACCTGGCCTATGTCCCTGTGAAGATGCAACCCAAGGTATTTAGTGGTCTTCCTAGCTACCTGTAAGGGGTATTCCATCTCGTCCGCCACAGCCACGTCCGTGATAGGAAACAGCACTGATTTCCCCCAGTTAATTTTAAAACCGGACATGGAGCTTAACCGTTTGATTTTATCTCTTGGGATGGCGGATGATGAGCAGAACGTAGTCTGCATACAACGATATTAGTAACGGGCCGTTAGGGAATTGCAGGCTGCGAAACAAGTGTTTTTCTTGAAGATGTCAGACCAAGGGGTTCATTGCTATAATAAATAATAGAGCGGACAAAGGGAAGCCTAGACGTGTGCCACGCGTAATTTAGATGGTTGGGAACAAGGAGCCATTAATAGAGAGGCGGGCCCTGGGAGAAGAGTATAACAGGGCTATGAGGGTTATAAAATTAAAAGGAATGCCAAGCTTGCGTAATGTCGCCATAAGGAAAGGCCACTCGAGGGAGTCGAAGGCCTTTTCCGTGTCTAATAATACGACTGCTGGGTGGTAGTGGGCTTGATGCGGTTAATAACCGAGAATACCGTTTGAAGATTGAGGGCAGTGGAGCGATGAGGTATAAAACCAGACTGTACTGGGGACAATATTTGATCCAATAATAAGGAGAGCCATGTGAATAGCGTTTTGGCAAGAACTTTTTTATCCAAACTAATGAGGGAAATGGGATGGTAGGAAGAACAGAGCGTGGGGTCCTTTCCCGGTTTAAGTAGCAAGGAGATATCTGCCTCTTGATTAGAGTGGGGGAGAATACCCGACTCCAGTGCCTCCGCGTACAGCTCCAAGAGTTGAGGTGCCAGACTGTACATTTAGGCTTTGTAAAATACTCATGTAAGCCCGTCTCGGCACAGTACTTATGAACCTGTGAGTGCGTCTACGGCAAGCGAGATCTCCTCGACCATAAAGGGGTTCGCCAAAAAGTCGGTTTGACCTTTGGTGAGCCAGACCATAGTCACTTCCTGAAGTTATGGCAAGTGCTGTGTGAATTTTTTGGGAAGCGTAGTTGAATAAAGGGAGCGGTAGTAGGCCACCAGCTCTGCCACAATATCGGCATCCGAGGAAGCAGACGTTCCATCATCGCGTTCAATGGACGTTATATGCCTAGCCCCTTTCGGGGGCTCACCAGGTGGGCCAATGTCGTGCCAGGGTATTCACCCTCACCATATCGCCAAGCCTGTTGGTATTTCCCGAGCAGGACCCCTCCCTGTCGGCATGTTCGTTGAAGTCTAGCAGGAGTGCACTGCAACTAGTCTGTATTTGCGGGTTTGGGGACAATTCGTCCAGCGACACGAATTCGGCTTCCACTGAAGCTAGGCTACCGTGGATCGCGCGCAACACGTCAGCCTGTTTAGAATGACAATACTCAGAATAAACTCGTTAAAGGCATCCCATAGAGTGGAGTAATGGGCCACAGAGCCGGTGTTGAGGTTGAGGTACTCCGTAATAGCCTTCTGGACGTCCGAGCGGAAGACCTCATCCAGCAGAGCTGAGGCTGGGAAAGACCATCTACGCTCCCACCCAGCCGAATGCGGGATGTTCAAATGCAGAATTATGGGGTAATGGTCTGACAATATATGGGCTATATGTCCACTCCTTCAACCCAGCGACACCCAGCAGCGGTGGCAAAAACATAATCTATCTGAGTTTGTGTAGAGTGGGGTGCTGAGTAGAACGTATAGCCGGGAGCTAGTGGATGATGCCTATGCCAAATGTCTTGTAGGTCAGTTGGCTGAACACCACGCCAGAACGGAACTTGGGGGTCGCCTGTGGATTGGAAGAGTCAAGGGCATGATTAAGCCAGAGATTGAGGTCACCACCTTAAAAGAGAATATCCTAATCATAATGGCTCAGAAGGGTATGTAGGTTGTCAAAGAATCTGGGTTGTCTGTGTTTGGGGCATAGACATTTAGGAGTAGGACCGTTTGCCCCAGGAGTGTTCCTGTGATCAGTAAATAGCGCCCTTGTGGATCTTCCACTTTGTCCCGTAGTGTATAAGGGAGGGAGCTGTGAATGAAAGTACAAACCATCTGGAATATGTACTTTATCTGCTTAACCGTGGCGGCATATTCCGCTGCGTCGGTTTTATTGAGTGGGCGGGGCTGCGTCGGCCAACAGTTGTGGGCAGCACTACCGAGGTAGTGCTCGCAACGGCCATTGGCAGACAGGTTCATCGAAGGGTATAACTGGAAAATAACCTGTTGGATCCCCAGGAAGAAGCAAAGGGGGGGGAGCCCTCAGGGTGAAGGGGGTCTCTTGTAGAAAGGCTATTTCTACCTCATGCCGTTTTAAATACACCAGGACTAATTCACGCTTCCTCTCGTTATTAAGCCAACGGACATTCCACATAAGCAAATTAACTTTCACCACAGGGGCTACCGCCATATCCAATGAAAACACAACTTATATGTGCACAGCCAGCATACCTTTCTCCATGTCGAGGCAGTCAAAATGGGGAACTCGCACAGAAATACACAAAAAAATGAAGATACTCAAAAACCATCAATAACAAGCATTTGCAATGCAATAGGTCTCGCATTAGGAAAGTTTGAGCTAATGGTATTGTAAATGACAAATTTTTTATTTATGTTCTGGTTTTGAAAATAGCAAAATAAATAACAAAATAATAGCTTTGTCATTTACAATGCCAATAGTTATAACTTTCGCAAATGTGACACCTATAGCATTTGTAATGCTATATGTGTTTTATTTACGTAACTTAGATGTATTGATATTACAAATAACAATGGCTTTTAATTTTTTTTAATAATGAATACCCAAATAAAAGTTATTGCAATTTATAATGGCAATAGCTTAAAGTTTTGTAAATAACTTGAAGATTATGTTCAGTGTATTTTATTGTGACAAAAATCCAAGAACAGAAGTGAAATATTAACATCTTTTTGTGGCATTCGTAATAAAGCTTGAAACATTGATAGAACATATTTGAACCAGTTGTTGTTGAATGGTTTCACAGATTGATGCTGTGGTGGCGCTGAGTGATGTTGTGGTGGCAACACGTAATGCTGTGGCATTCAGTGATGCTGTGGTAGCGATAGTGATGTTGTGGTGCCCCTGAGTGATGCTGTGGTGGTGCTGAGTGATGCTGTGGTGATGTGATAGATAGATAGAGTGAGTGCGCTAGATAGAGTGAGTGCGCTTGACAGATAGAGTGAGGGCGATAGATAGATAGATAGAGTGAGGGCGATAGATAGATAGATAGAGTGAGGGGCGATAGATAAATAGAGTAAGGGGCAATTGATAAATAGAGTTAGGGCGATAGATAAAAAGATTGAGGGCGATAGATAGATAGATTGAGGCAGATAGATAGATAGAGTGAGGGCGATAGATAGATTGATACAGTGAGGGGCGATAGATAGATTGATGGAGTGAGGGGCGATAGATAGATAGATAGAGTGAGGGCGATAGATAGAATGAGGGCGATAGATAGAGTGAGGGCGATAGAGTGAGGGAAATAGATAGATAGATAGAGTGAGGGCGATAGATAGATAGAGTGAGTGCGCTAGATAGAGTGAGTGCGCTAGATAGAGTGAGTGCGCTAGATAAATAGAGTAAGGGGCGATAGATAAATAGAGTGAGGGCGATAGATAAATAGAGTGAGGGCGATAGATAAATAGAGTGAGGGCGATAGATAGAGTGAGGGCGATAGATAGAGTGAGGGCGATAGATAGAGTGAGGGCGATAGAGTGAGGACGATAGATAGAGTGAGGGCGATAGATAGAGGGGCGATATAGGTAGATAGAGGGAGGGCGATAGATAGATAGAGTGAGGGCGATAGATAGATAGAGTGAGGGCGATAGATAGAATGAGGGCGATAGAGTGAGGGGCGATAGATAGATAGATAAATAGATAGAGTGAGGGGCGATAGATAGAGTGAGGGCGAAAGATTAAATAGAGTGAGGGCGATAGATAAATAGAGTGAGGGCGATAGATAAATAGAGTGAGGGCGATAGATAAATAGAGTGAGGGCGATAGAGTGAGGGCGATAGAGTGAGGGCGATAGAGTGAGGGCGATAGAGTGAGGACGATAGATAGAGTGAGGACGATAGATAGAGTGAGGACGATAGATAGAGTGAGGGTGATAGATAGAGTGAGGGTAATAGAGGGAGATAGATAGATAGAGTGAGTGCGCTAGATAGAGTGAGGGCGATAGAGTGAGGGGCGATATAGGTAGATAGAGGGAGGGCGATAGATAGATAGATAGAGTGAGGGGCGATAGATAGAGTGAGGGGCCATAGATAGAGTGAGGGGCGATAGATAGAGCGATGGCGATAGATAGAGTGAGGGCGATAGAGTGAGGGCGATAGAGTGAGGGCGATAGATAGGGTGAGGGTGATAGATAGAGTGAGGGCGATAGATAGATTGATAGAGTGAGGGGCGATAGATAGATTGATAGAGTGAGGGGCGATAGATAGATTGATAGAGTGAGGGGCGATAGATAGAGTGAGGGGCGATAGATAGAGCGATGGCGATAGATAGAGTGAGGGCGATAGAGTGAGGGCGATAGAGTGAGGGCGATAGAGTGAGGGCGATAGAGTGAGGGCGATAGAGTGAGGGCGATAGAGTGAGGGCGATAGAGTGAGGGCGATAGAGTGAGGGGGATAGATAGAGTGAGGGCAATAGATAGATTGATAGAGTAAGGGGCGATATAGGTAGATAGAGTGAGGGCGATAGATAGATAGAGTGAGGGGCGATAGATAGATAGATAGATAGAGTGAGGGGCGATAGATAGAGTGAGGGTGATAGATAGAGGGAGATAGATAGATAGAGTGAGTGCGCTAGATAGAGTGAGTGCGCTAGATAAATAGAGTAAGGGGCGATAGATAAATAGAGTGATGGCGATAGATAAATAGAGTGAGGGCGATAGATAGAGTGAGGGCGATAGATAGAGTGAGGGCGATAGATAGAGTGAGGGCGATAGATAGAGTGAGGACGATAGATAGAGTGAGGGTGATAGATAGAGTGAGGGGCGATATAGGTAGATAGAGGGAGGGCGATAGATAGATAGAGTGAGGGCGATAGATAAATAGAGTGAGGGTGATAGATAGAGTGAGGGTGATAGATAGAGTGAGGGTGATAGAGGGAGATAGATAGATAGAGTGAGGGTGATAGATAGAGTGAGGGTGATAGATAGAGTGAGGGTGATAGATAGAGTGAGGGTGATAGATAGAGTGAGGGTGATAGAGGGAGATAGATAGATAGAGTGAGTGTGCTAGATAGAGTGAGGGGCGATATAGGTAGATAGAGGGAGGGCAATAGATAGATAGAGTGAGGGCGATAGATAGAATGAGGGCGATAGATAGAGTGAGGGCAATAGAGTGAGGGAAATAGATAGATAGATAGAGTGAGGGCGATGGATAGATAGAGTGAGGGGCGATAGATAGAGTGAGGGCGATAGATAAATAGAGTGAGGGCAATAGATAAATAGAGTGATGGCGATAGATAAATAGAGTGAGGGCGATAGATAGAGTGAGGGCGATAGATAGAGTGAGGGCGATAGAGTGAGGGCGATAGATAGAGTGAGGGTGATAGAGGGAGATAGATAGATAGAGTGAGTGCGCTAGATATAGTGAGGGCGATAGATAGAGTGAGGGCGATAGATAGAGTGAGGGCGATAGATAGAGTGAGGGGCGATAGATAGAGTGAGGGGCGATAGATAGAGTGAGGGGCGATAGATAGAACGATGGCGATAGATAGAGTGAGGGCGATAGATAGAGTGAGGGTGATAGAGTGAGGGTGATAGATAGATTGATAGAGTGAGGGGCGATAGATAGATTGATAGAGTGAGGGGCGATAAATAGATTGATAGAGTGAGGGGCGATAGATAGATAGAGTGAGGGCGATAGATAGATTGATAGAGTGAGGCGATAGATAGATTGATAGATTGAGGCGATAGATAGATAGAGTGAGGGGCGATAGATAAATAGAGTAAGGGGCGATAGATAAATAGAGTGAGGGCGATAGATAAATAGAGTAAGGGGCGATAGATAAATAGAGTGAGGGCGATAGATAAATAGAGTGAGGGGCGATAGATAAATAGAGTAAGGGGCGATAGATAAATAGAGTGAGGGCGATAGATAAATAGAGTAAGGGGCGATAGATAAATAGAGTGAGGGCGATAGATAAATAGAGTAAGGGGCGATAGATAAATAGAGTGAGGGCGATAGATAAATAGAGTGAGGGCGATAGAGTGAGGGCGATAGATAGAGTGAGGACGATAGATAGAGTGAGGGTGATAGATAGAGTGAGGGTGATAGATAGAGTGAGGGTGATAGAGGGAGATAGATAAATAGAGTGAGTGCGCTAGATAGAGTGAGTGCGCTAGATAGAGTGAGTGCGCTAGATAGAGTGAGGGCGATAGATAGAGTGAGGGGCGATATAGGTAGATAGAGGGAGGGCGATATATAGATAGATGGAGTGAGGGGCGATAGATAGAGTGAGGGTGATAGATAGAGGGAGATATATAGAGTGAGTGCGCTAGATAGAGTGAGTGCGCTAGATAAATAGAGTAAGGGGCGATAGATAAATAGAGTGAGGGCGATAGATAAATAGAGTGAGGGCGATAGATAAATAGAGTGAGGGCGATAGATAAATAGACTGAGGGCGATGATAGATAGAGTGAGGACGATAGATAGAGTGAGGGTGATAGATAGAGTGAGGGTGATAGAGGGAGATAGATAGATAGAGTGAGTGCGCTAGATAGAGTGAGGGCGATAGAGTGAGGGGCGATATAGGTAGATAGAGGGAGGGCGATAGATAGATAGATAGAGTGAGGGCGATAGATAAATAGACTGAGGGCGATAGATAAATAGACTGAGGGCGATAGATAAATAGAGTGAGGGCGATAGATAGAGTGAGGGCGATAGATAGAGTGAGGGCGATAGATAGAGTGAGGGCGATAGAGAGAGTGAGGGCGATAGATAGATTGATAGAGTGAGGGGCGATAGATAGATTGATAGAGTGAGGGGCGATAGATAGATTGATAGAGTGAGGGGCGATAGAGTGAGGGGCGATAGATAGAGTGAGGGCGATAGAGTGAGGGCGATAGAGTGAGGGCGATAGAGTGAGGGCGATAGAGTGAGGGCGATAGAGTGAGGGCGATAGAGTGAGGGCGATAGAGTGAGGGCAATAGAGTGAGGGCGATAGAGTGAGGGCGATAGATAGATTGATAGAGTGAGGGGCGATATAGGTAGATAGAGTGAGGGCGATAGATTGATTGATAGAGTGAGGGGCGATAGATTGATTGATAGAGTGAGGGGCGATAGATTGATTGATAGAGTGAGGGGCGATAGATAGATTGATAGAGTGAGGGGCGATAGATAGATTGATAGAGTGAGGGGCGATAGATAGAGTGAGGGTGATAGATAGAGGGAGATAGATAGAGTGAGTGCGCTAGATAGAGTGAGTGCGCTAGATAAATAAAGTAAGGGGCGATAGATAAATAGAGTGATGGCGATAGATAAATAGAGTGAGGGCGATAGATAAATAGAGTGAGGGCGATAGATACAGTGAGGGCGATAGATAGAGTGAGGGCGATAGATAGAGTGAGGGCGATAGATAGAGTGAGGGCGATAGATAGAGTGAGGGGCGATATAGGTAGATAGAGGGAGGGTGATAGATAGATAGAGTGAGGGCGATAGATAAATAGAGTGAGGGCGATAGATAAATAGAGTGAGGGCGATAGAGTGAGGGCGATAGATAAATAGAGTGAGGGCGATAGAGTGAGGGCGATAGATAGAGTGAGGACGATTGATAGAGTGAGGGTGATAGATAGAGTGAGGGTGATAGAGGGAGATAGATAGAGTGAGTGCGCTAGATAGAGTGAGGGCGATAGATAGAGTGAGGGGCGATATAGGTAGATAGAGGGAGGGCGATAGATAGATAGAGTTAGGGCGATAGATAGAATGAGGGCGATAGATAGAGTGAGGGCGATAGAGTGAGGGAAATAGATAGATAGAGTGAGGGCGATAGATAGATAGAGTGAGGGGCGATAGATAGAGTGAGGGCAAAAAGATAAATAGAGTGAGGGCGATAGATAAATAGAGTGAGGGCGATATATAGAGTGAGGGCGATAGATAGAGTGAGGGCGATAGATAGAGTGAGGGCGATAGATAGAGTAAGGACAATAGATAGAGTGAGGGCGATAGATAGAGTGAGGGCGATAGATAGAGTGAGGGCGCTAGATAGAGTGAGGGCGATAGATAGAGTGAGGGCGATAGATAGAGTGAGGGGCGATAGATAGAGCGATGGCGATAGATAGAGTGAGGGCGATAGATAGAGTGAGGGTGATAGAGGGAGATAGATAGATAGAGTGAGTGCGCTAGATAGAGTGAGGGCGATAGAGTGAGGGGCGATATAGGTAGATAGAGGGAGGGCGATATATAGATAGATAGAGTGAGGGGCGATAGATAGAGTGAGGGCGATAGATAGATTGATAGAGTGAGGGGCGATAGATAGATTGATAGAGTGAGGGGCGATAGATAGATAGAGTGAGGCGATAGATAGATAGATAGATAGATAGAGTGAGGGGCGATAGATAAATAGAGTAAGGGGCGATAGATAAATAGAGTGAGGGCGATAGATAAATAGAGTGAGGGCGATAGAGTGAGGGCGATAGATAAATAGAGTGAGGGCGATAGAGTGAGGGCGATAGATAGAGTGAGGACGATTGATAGAGTGAGGGTGATAGATAGAGTGAGGGTGATAGATAGAGTGAGGGTGATAGAGGGAGATAGATAAATAGAGTGAGTGCGCTAGATAGAGTGAGGGCGATAGATAGAGTGAGGGGCGATATAGGTAGATAGAGGGAGGGCGATATATAGATAGATAGAGTGAGGGGCGATAGATAGAGTGAGGGTGATAGATAGAGGGAGATAGATAGAGTGAGTGCGCTAGATAGAGTGAGTGCGCTAGATAGAGTGAGTGCGCTAGATAAATAGAGTAAGGGGCGATAGATAAATAGAGTGAGGGCGATAGATAAATAGAGTGAGGGCGATAGATAAATAGAGTGAGGGCGATAGATAAATAGAGTGAGGGCGATAGATAAATAGAGTGAGTGCGATAGATAGAGTGAGGGCGATAGATAGAGTGAGGGCGATAGAGAGAGTGACGGTGATAGATAGAGTGAGGGTGATAGAGGGAGATAGATAGAGTGAGTGTGCTAGATAGAGTGAGGGCGATAGAGTGAGGGGCGATATAGGTAGATAGAGGGAGGGCGATAGATAGATAGATAGAGTGAGGGGCGATAGATAGAGTGAGGGGCGATAGATAGAGTGAGGGGCGATAGATAGAGTGAGGGGCGATAGATAGAGCGATGGCGATAGAGTGAGGGCGATAGATAGAGTGAGGGCGATAGATAGAGTGAGGGCGATAGATAGAGTGAGGGCGATAGATAGAGTGAGGGTGATAGATAGAGTGAGGGCGATAGATAGATTGATAGAGTGAGGGGCGATAGATAGATTGATAGAGTGAGGGGCGATAGATAGATTGATAGAGTGAGGGGCGATAGATAGATTGATAGAGTGAGGGGCGATAGATAGAGCGATGGCGATAGATAGAGTGAGGGCGATAGAGTGAGGGCGATAGAGTGAGGGCGATAGAGTGAGGGCGATAGAGTGAGGGCGATAGAGTGAGGGCGATAGAGTGAGGGCGATAGAGTGAGGGCGATAGAGTGAGGGCGATAGATAGAGTGAGGGCGATAGATAGATTGATAGAGTGAGGGGCGATAGATAGATTGATAGAGTGAGGGGCGATAGATAGATTGATAGAGTGAGGGGCGATAGATAGATTGATAGAGTGAGGGGCGATAGATAGAGGGAGATAGATAGATAGAGTGAGTGCGCTAGATAGAGTGAGTGCGCTAGATAAATAGAGTAAGGGGCGATAGATAAATAGAGTGATGGCGATAGATAAATAGAGTGAGGGCGATAGATAAATAGAGTAAGGGGCGATAGATAAATAGAGTGAGGGCGATAGATAAATAGAGTAAGGGGCGATAGATAAATAGAGTGAGGGCGATAGATAGAGTGAGGACGATAGATAGAGTGAGGGTGATAGATAGAGTGAGGGGCGATATAGGTAGATAGAGGGAGGGCGATAGATAGATAGAGTGAGGGCGATAGATAAATAGAGTGAGGGCGATAGATAAATAGAGTGAGGGCGATAGATAAATAGAGTGAGGGCGATAGATAGAGTGAGGGTGATAGATAGAGTGAGGGTGATAGAGGGAGATAGATAGATTGAGTGAGTGCGCTAGATAGAGTGAGGGCGATAGAGTGAGGGGCGATATAGGTAGATAGAGGGAGGGCGATAGATAGATAGATAGAGTGAGGGGCGATAGATAGAGTGAGGGGCGATAGATAGAGTGAGGGGCGATAGATAGAGCGATGGCGATAGATAGAGTGAGGGCGATAGATAGAGTGAGGGCGATAGATAGAGTGAGGGCGATAGATAGAGTGAGGGCGATAGATAGAGTGAGGGCGATAGATAGAGTGAGGGTGATAGATAGAGTGAGGGCGATAGATAGATTGATAGAGTGAGGGGCGATAGATAGATTGATAGAGTGAGGGGCGATAGATAGATTGATAGAGTGAGGGGCGATAGATAGATTGATAGAGTGAGGGGCGATAGATAGAGCGATGGCGATAGATAGAGTGAGGGCGATAGAGTGAGGGCGATAGAGTGAGGGCGATAGAGTGAGGGCGATAGAGTGAGGGCGATAGAGTGAGGGCGATAGAGTGAGGGCGATAGAGTGAGGGCGATAGATAGAGTGAGGGCGATAGATAGATTGATAGAGTGAGGGGCGATAGATAGATTGATAGAGTGAGGGGCGATAGATAGATTGATAGAGTGAGGGGCGATAGATAGAGGGAGATAGATAGATAGAGTGAGTGCGCTAGATAGAGTGAGTGCGCTAGATAAATAGAGTAAGGGGCGATAGATAAATAGAGTGATGGCGATAGATAAATAGAGTGAGGGCGATAGATAAATAGAGTAAGGGGCGATAGATAAATAGAGTGAGGGCGATAGATAGAGTGAGGACGATAGATAGAGTGAGGGTGATAGATAGAGTGAGGGGCGATATAGGTAGATAGAGGGAGGGCGATAGATAGATAGAGTGAGGGCGATAGATAGATAGAGTTAGGGCGATAGATAGAATGAGGGCGATAGATAGAGTGAGGGCAAAAAGATAAATGAAGTGAGGGCGATAGATAAATAGAGTGAGGGCGATAGATAGAGTGAGGGTGATAGATAGATAGAGTGAGGGGCAATAGATAGAGTGAGGGCAAAAAGATAAATAAAGTGAGGGCGATAGATAAATAGAGTGAGGGCGATAGATAGAGTGAGGGCGATAGATAGAGTGAGGACGATAGATAGAGTGAGGGTGATAGATAGAGTGAGGGTGATAGAGGGAGATAGATAGATAGAGTGAGTGCGCTAGATAGAGTGAGGGCGATAGATAGAGTGAGGGCGATAGATAGAGTGAGGGGCGATAGATAGAGTGAGGGGCGATAGAGCGATCGCGATAGATAGAGTGAGGGCGATAGATAGAGTGAGGGTGATAGAGTGAGGGCGATAGATAGATTGATAGAGTGAGGGGCGATAGATAGATTGATAGAGTGAGGGGCGATAAATAGATTGATAGAGTGAGGGGCGATAGATAGATTGATAGAGTGAGGGCGATAGATAGATAGAGTGAGGGCGATAGATAGATTGATAGAGTGAGGCGATAGATAGATAGAGTAAGGGGCGATAGATAAATAGAGTGGGGGCGATAGATAAATAGAGTGAGGGCGATAGATAAATAGAGTGAGGGCGATAGAGTGAGGGCGATAGATAGAGTGAGGACGATAGATAGAGTGAGGGTGATAGATAGAGTGAGGGTTATAGAGGGAGATAGATAAATAGAGTGAGTGCGCTAGATAGAGTGAGGGCGATAGATAGAGTGAGGGGCGATATAGGTAGATAGAGGGAGGGCGATATATAGATAGATTGAGTGAGCGGCGATAGAGTGAGGGGCGATAGATAGAGTGAGGGGCGATAGATAGAGTGAGGGGCGATAGAGTGAGGGGCGATAGATAGAGTGAGAGCGATAGAGTGAGGGCGATAGATAGAGTGAGGGCGATAAATAGAGTGAGAGCGATAAATAGAGTGAGGGCGATAGACAGAGTGAGGGCGATAGACAGAGTGAGGGCGATAGACAGAGTGAGGGAGATAGACAGAGTGAGGGCGATAGATAGAGTGAAGGCGATAGATAGATAGATTGAGTGGGGGGGCGATAGAGTGAGTGGGGGCGATAGATAGATAGATAAAGTAATTATGTGGCGTGTAATTATGTGGCACGGAGTGGTATTTGGAGTGTATGTTGCGTTGAGCACAGTGTAAATATGTAGCATATAATTATGTGGCACTGAGTGGTATTTGGAGTGTATGTTGCATTGAGTGCAGCGTAATTATGTGGCATGTAATTATGTGGCACTGAGTGGTATTATGAGTGTATGTTGTACTCAGTAGAGTGTAATTGTGTGGCGTGTAATTATGTGTAACGGAGTGTATGTTGCATTGTAAATATGTAGCATATAATTATGAGGCACTGAGTGGTATTGTGTGAAGTGTGTGTTGCATTCAGTAGAGTGTAATATGAGGTGTGTAATTATGTGGCACTGAGTGGTATTTGGAGTGCATGTTGCATTGAGCGCAGTGCAATTATGTGGCATGTAATTATGTGGCACTGAGTGGTAATTGGAGTGTATGTTGCGTTGAGCACAGTGTAATTATGTAGCATATAATTAAGTGGCACTCAGTGGTATTGTTTGGAGTGTATGTTGCATTGAGTGCAGTGTAATTATGTAGCATATAATTATGTGGCACTGAGTGGTATTGTGTGGAGTGTGTGTTGCATTCATTAGAGTGTATTTATGTGGCATGTAATTATGTGGTACTGAGTGGTATTTGGAGTGTATGTTGCATTGAGTGCAGTGTAATTATGTGGCATGTAATTATGTGGCACTGAGTGGTATTTGGAGTGTATGTTGCATTGAGGGCAGTGTAATTATGTGGCGTGGAACTATGTGGTACTGAGTGGTATTTGGAGTATATGTTGCATTGAGTATAGTTTAATTATGTAGCATATAATTATGTGGCACTGAGTGGTATTGTGTGGAGTGTGTGTTGCATTCATTAGAGTGTATTTATGTGGCATGTAATTATGTGGCACTGAGTGGTATTTGGAGTGTATGTTGCATTGAGTGCAGTGTAATTATGTGGCGTGTAATTATGTGGCACTGAGTGGTATTTGGAGTGTATGTTACATTGAGTGCAGTGAAATTATGTGGTGTGTAACGTAGCACTGAGTGGTATTTGGAGTGTATGTTGCATTGAGTGCAGTGTAATTATGTGGCGTATTAGCACTAGGGATCCACGCAGAGCCCTGCCCCATTAATGACAGGAAGAAAGGAGCCTGCTGGCAGTGTAATTACATGAAGGGCACCCGGCTACAAACACTCCTACTGGAATTGTCATAGACCACAACATGTAAATGGCAAAACTAAAGAGTCTCTTTTGCAAAGTGTAACTTACACTTTCCTAATGCAAGTCCTATTGGCTATGTAAATGCTTGTTGGTAGCAAGCAAGGGCAGTGCTGTTGTGGCGCTGAGTAATGCTGTTATGGTGCTGAGTGGTGATGTGGTTGGGCTGAGGGATGTTGTGGTGTATTAGAGTGATGTGGTGGTGTTCCCAGAGTGATGCGGTGGTGTTCCTGAGTGATGTAGTGGTGTCCCTGAGTGATGTGGTGGTGTCCCTGAGTGATGTGGTGGTGTCTCTGAGGGATGTGGTGGTGTTCCTGAGTGATGAGGTGGTGTTCCTGACTGATGTGGTGGTGTTCCTGACTGATGTGGTGGTGTTCCTGACTGATGTGGTGGTGCCCCTGAGTGATGTGGTGGTGTTCCTGAGTGATGTGGTGGTGTCCCTGAGTGATGTGGCCGTATCCCTGAGTGATGTGGCGGTGTCCCTGAGTGATGTGGCGGTGTCCCTGAGTGATGTGGTGGTGTCCCTGAGTGATGTGGTGGTGTCCCTGAGTGATGTGGTGGTGTCCCTGAGTGATGTGGTGGTGTCCCTGAGTGATGTGGTGGTGCCCCCGAATGATGTGGTGGTGCCTCCGAGTGATGTGGTGGTGTCCCTGAGTGATGTGGTGGTGCCCCTGAGTGATGCCCCTGAGTGATGTGGCGGTGTCCCTGAGTAATGTGGTGGTGTCCCTGAGTGATGTGGCGGTGTCCCTGAGTGATGTGGTGGTGTCCCTGAGTGTTGCCCCTGAGTGATGTGGTGATGTCCCTGAGTGATGTGGTGGTGTCCCTGACTGATGTGGTGGTGCCCCTGAGTGATGCCCCTGAGTGATGTGGTGGTGTCCCTGAGTGATGTGGTGGTGTCCCCGAGTGATGTGGTGGTGCCCCCGAGTGATGTGGTGGTGCCCCCGAGTGATGTGGTGGTGTCCACGAGTGATGTGTTGGTGCCCCTGAGTGATGCCCCTGAGTGATGTGGTGGTGTCCCTGAGTGATGTGGTGGTGTCCCCGAGTGATGTGGTGGTGTCCCTGAGGGATGTGGTGGTGTCCCTGAGGGATGTGGTGGTGTCCCAGAGTAATGTGGTGGTGCTCCTGAGTGATGTGGTGGTGCCCCTGAGTGATGTGGTGGTGCCCCTGAGTGATGTTGTGGTGCCCCCGAGTGATGTGGTGGTGCCCCTGAGTGATGTGGTGGTGCCCCCGAGTGATGTGGTGGTGCCCCCGAGTGATGTGGTGGTGCCCCAGAGTGATGTGGTGGTGCCCCTGAGTGATGTGGTGGTGCCCCCAATTGATGCGGTGGTGCCCATGAGTGATGTGGTGGTGCCCATGAGTGATGTGGTGGTGTCCCTGACTGATGTGGTGGTGTCCCCGAGTGATGTGGTGGTGCCCCCGAGTGATGTGGTGGTGCCCCCGAGTGATGTGGTGGTGTCCCTGACTGATGTGGTGGTGCCCCTGAGTGATGCCCCTGAGTGATGTGGTGGTGTCCCTGAGTGATGTGGTGGTGTCCCCGAGTGATGTGGTGGTGTCCCCGAGTGATGTGGTGGTGCCCCCGAGTGATGTGGTGGTGCCCCCGAGTGATGTGGTGGTGCCCCCGAGTGATGTGGTGGTGTCCACGAGTGATGTGTTGGTGCCCCTGAGTGATGCCCCTGAGTGATGTGGTGGTGTCCCTGAGTGATGTGGTGGTGTCCACGAGTGATGTGTTGGTGCCCCTGAGTGATGCCCCTGAGTGATGTGGTGGTGTCACTGAGTGATGTGGTGGTGTCCCCGAGTGATGTGGTGGTGTCCCCGAGGGATGTGGTGGTGTCCCAGAGTAATGTGGTGGTGCTCCTGAGTGATGTGGTGGTGCTCCTGAGTGATGTGGTGGTGCCCCTGAGTGATGTGGTGGTGCCCCTGAGTGATGTGGTGGTGCCCCTGAGTGATGTGGTGGTGCCCCCGAGTGATGTGGTGGTGCCCCCGAGTGATGTGGTGGTGCCCCCGAGTGATGTGGTGGTGCCCCTGAGTGATGTGGTGGTGCCCCCGATTGATGTGGTGGTGCCCCCGATTGATGCGGTGGTGTCCCCGAGTGATGCGGTGGGGCCCATGAGTGATGCGGTGGTGCCCATGAGTGATGTGGTGGTGTCCCAGAGTGATGTGGTGGTGCCCATGAGTGATGTGGTGGTGCCCATTAGTGATGTGGTGGTGCCCATGAGTGATGTGGTGGTGTCCCAGAGTGATGTGGTGGTGCCCATGAGTGATGTGGTGGTGTCCCAGAGTGATGTGGTGGTGCCCCTGAGTGATGTGGTGGTGCCCCTGAGTGATGTGGTGGTGCCCCTGAGTGATGTTCCTGAGTGATGTGGTGGTGTCCCCGAGTGATGTGGGGGTGTCCCAAAGTGTTGCCCTGAGTGATGTGGTGGTGTTCCTGAGTGATGTGGCGGTGCCCCTGAGTGATGTGGTGGTGCCCCTGAGTGACGTGGTGGTGTCCCTTATTGATGTGGTGGTGTCCCTGAGTGATGTTGTGGTGTCGTGAAGTCCATAACATAATTTTCTCGAAGTTAATACAATCTAAATACATGGATATTATGCTATATGCGGACAGACCTTGGAAGAAGATACATGACGGTAAGACAACAGTTGTAGCTCTGATTCTGGCACCCATTGTTTCATTATTTTGAAAAGGTGGCAGCGCCTTTATATTTACTTGACTAAACACAATCAAAACAAGGTGTAGGTAAAATAGCCTCGCTCCACCCCGTTGCATGCCTCTAAATTATCCTAAAGATATTAGTTAATAGGTTGTAAGGCCTGCGCAACTGAATGACACGTTTAGAACAACTGCTGCTTAAATAGAGAATGCTATGCAAAATATTCTCTTTATAATAGCATCCAACTCCTTAAGACACACGTTTTCTTCTTTGCAGTGGGGAGTTTTGCACTGGCAGCATTCAGAGTGTTATCAGCAAGCCATATTCTTATGTTGACTTCTGCCATTGTTTTTAGTGATAGTCAGATGGAGCAGCTGATAGCTTCACATTCCCTTCACCCCCACCCCAGAGATGAAGGCTGGCTGCAGTTTTATGGCAGGCTGCCCTTCCTGTCAGAGCGGGGTGTGGAGGACATAAACGCAGCTTGGAGGCACGCCTGCCTCCGCTGGAGTTGCGGTACATTGATGTGATGTTGAAGGGAATAAAAAGCATCTTGCTGCCAGGCTTTAAATGGATCCTAAAATGCAATCTTGTGGATGTTAACGGTCACGTTTGATTATTTGCTCCAGCATTTTGTGTTGAAGGAGTAACATTTATTGCGAGTTTACAAAGGGGCCCAATCCAGCAAACTGGATCAGGGAGGTGGGAGAAAGGACAAGAAGGGTATGGCGTTGAGTTGTGTGAAGCCTAGGCTTCTCGGAGAGATCCCCACGAGCTGCGCGTCGAAGAAGCTCTGTCAGCGGCGTATAGATGAAACAGACCGTACTTCCTGACACATCCGCGTGGTAAAAAGTCATTGCCACGGTATTTAAAACTAAATTTCTTCTCCTGGTTCCTACAACTCTAGCAAGACACTCTCTTTTGTTTGTGGTGGAAAAGGTATTTCATCCATGGAAGGTATCACTAAAAAGTACTGTATTTATTTTGACATAGGAAAATTACACCCGTCTAACATGATTACAAAGCCACAAAAGAAATAAAAACAAACAAAAGTAAACTCAAAGCAAATAAAATAAGCAACAAGCATTTGCCATGTGTCTCAGTTAAAACATCAAAGCGGCCGCAAAAGTGAAAGTGATCGCGATTGCGATCAAGCACGGCAAGCGATGTACTTAATTACAATAATGGAGGCCATGGGTCGCGCAGACACACACTGTCAGGTACTGAGAAGCCACATGGACACGAGAAGGCGGATAGCGTGAGGCGCACGGGACATATTGAAAGGCAGTGTGAGGCGCTGAGGACATATGGCACTGTGAGGAGCCTGGGAGACAAGCGTAGACGCTAAGTGAGCGGGGGAGCGGAAGGAATTCCTTTGAGGGGTGATGCCAAGGCTCAGGGAGCAAATGGCAAGCGCGTGCACACGGGCACATGCACTGTGCGTAATCCGCCTGCCAAAGCCCTTGGTCAAGAGTTTGTTTCAACTACTATACACTCGCCTATTACTCCCTGCTGGAAATAATAGGCGAGCCCTAAAAAACAACATATACCTCACATATACCACCACTCCCAGACGCCCACCCTCTACCCCCACCTGAGCCCGAGGGCCCCGAGAATTGGATCGCTCCCTGAAAAAAACAAAAATTCCCCAAAACAACAAAGAACCCCACAAGAGGTAAATTCTGAGTCAACCAAGGGGGCAGACATCGTGGCAGACAGCCGATGCCCACAACATTGAAACATAGCCTTGAAACAGTAATAATGAGAGACTGCAAAACGGCCCTTATGGTGGAATCTTGAATAGTGAGATAACCTGTGAGTCCACTATTAAATAGTAACGGTTTCACTACTTTAAAGGAGAGAAGTTACTCAGACCGAAGGCGGGTACTGAAACGCAAAAGAGTAGAGCAGCTTATTTAAAAGCATATTGTGAACATGAAAGAGCAATATGAGAATGTCCAGCATAAGAACGAAAACCAACAGTATAGGAGTGGCCAGAACCGCCAAAAAACAAAGCTCAGTACGCAGTGAAGAGTTCACCGCTGGGGAGCAGCAAGTTTTGAAAGATGTATAGAAAACAAGGTAGGATCATGATTTTATATAGGGCGATACAACACATGAGATTTAGCGGGAGGGGTTGCCATTTACAATGTCAGCTTTGGCTTTCCGCATCAGGGGCTCTATGTTAAGAGACCAGGCAATCTTGGGGTGCAGTGCAATCCAGATGCGCTGGTATTTGAAGTTAAGAGGATGGATGGGTATGTTATCCTGCCAGTCAAAGCACTTTCAGGATGGGGCCAGGAGCACTAATAGCAATATGGTGGGGCTTACTCTAAAACCTGATGCCACCCTAAAGCAATGTAAGAGGTGGAGACAGCGGAGCCCGTGTATAGGGCTGTGCGATCTTATGGATTATTGCTCCATCTCCATCCATGGGTCTGTGCATTTAATTGGATGAGTTATGCCAGAGGTTCGATCGCGAGCACGAAAAGGTGCAGGGATAGGGGATAACCTTGTCTGGTCCCTTGGCCTATGGGGAAAGCATGAGAAAGGAATCCATTAATTTGAACCCTTACCGTTGGATGGGAATATATTGCTTGGACGATGCCACTAAAGCGGGCCTGATCCCAGCTCGCACCAGTACCAGTTGGAGGTAGCCCCAGTCCACCGTGCCGAATTTCTTTTCAAAATCTATAAAAAGCAAGGCTAAATCAGGAGATAAGAGAGAACAGTGGGCCAGGGCCTCATGAAGCCACCGAAAGCAGTGTCAAGTAGTACGGGTCGGCATGAGACCACACAATGTATCAATGCGGGTAGTACCTATTTGAGTCGGGTAGCCTGTAGGATCGCAAAGATCCTAACTTCCCCATTAATCAAGAATATCGGGCTTTAGTTGGTGCATGGAGTAGATGGAGGTTGTGTTTTGGGGATCACCACAATGGTGGCATTATTTATCTCGGTGGGAAAAGCACCTAATTCCCCCACCTCCTTATAGCAGGCTAGGAGTTGTGGGTCAGGATGGCTCAAAGTGCCAGATAATATTCCACCCAAAACCTGTCTGGACCAGGGGTCTTCCCCGGTGCCACCACCAATAGATCTGCCCCTACTTCAACCGAGAAGGGTTTGTCTAGAGTCTGAGCCTCAGTCTAAGAGAGGTGATTTAGGGGTACGTCAGTGAGAGTTGAGCAGAGAAGGCAGTATCTCTTCCAGAAGGGGCAGTTTATAAGTGGTGGTAGTAACGGGCAAACACCTGTGTAATCCCAGGGAGAGATTGAAAGGAAGCGCCTGGTTCATCGATGATCTCCGGCACAGTCCTATTTACTTGATGTTCGGAGGCCAGCCAGAACAGCAGCTTCCCATTTTTGTCCCCCACCCGTATATTCTGGCTGTTGTGGTGCGCCATAGATGTTTGGCTGCCTCTAGCGATTGGAGGTGAATTTCCTCATTGAGAAGAGTCAGCTGCTGGGTGGGGGGGGGGGGGGGGTTAACACCTTCAGGATCTACCTCAAGCTTACTCTCTAAGTGGAGGGCACATGCCTCCAACTGAGTTATGTGCTGAGAGCAAGTGCTGTCTTGTACATGGATTCACCCCCTGGCAGCCCCCCACGTGGTAACCTTACTGGCAGCCCAGAAAGGACCAGTGGTGGCAACCAAGCCCTCGTTATTATGAAAGTATGTTTGCAGTTCTTCACTTATGGCTTGAACGTAGTGTTGTGAATGTATCTAGGACCTTAATTAAATATTCCAGATTTATTCCCTTATATGGTTATGATAAATCATGTCCTTATAAAGGCATAAGAATCATACCCATATTTAGTCATAGCCCATGCAGCCCAAATACGGCAAGGCTACTTCCTTAGATTCCTATAGAGCACAACAAGTTCTTTCAACATACCAAACCTCCAGCAACCTGGGAATTCCCCATGCCTTTGTTTTGAATTGTCATAGAACTCCTGTGAGCACTAAAAGAACGGCCAGTTCCTAGTGTCATCTTCTATTGACGGCTTATGTCCAACCTTACGTCAAACACGGCACCTTCCAGGTATAAATATACCAGCGTTTGCCTTAAGCAACACACGGTGGTGTGGAGCAGAGCGGCTATCTACTTACCTGAAGCCCAGCCGATGCGAGAGCCGAAGGAAGCCGTCCCTCCCTTTGACACACCGGGAAGGAAGCTGCCTTTTCTCACGCCGAGAAATCCAGCTCCGGTGTTTCCAGTCACCCTTGCGGGTTACTGGGAGATCGAGTCCTGAGAACGAGATACAAGACCTCCTTCATTCTATAACCAAGGTACGGAGCTGATTAAAACCTTAAAGAGAATTCTTGATTCAGATCCTTGGCAAAAACCCAACTTAACTTAAAACTGCAACTTACTTACTCCTTCCCACGTATTAGGCTTAGGTAAGGTACACCGGGGTAGGCGTATCTTAGAAGCACCAGTTGAGTTTGTTATTCAATGTTTTTATGTATGTAAATATTTTATCAGTTTTAAAGTATCATATGGCTAAGAAACCATATCAATGCTTTTACAGTATTACTTCATAATACTCCTTTTACTGTACACACTTTACTTCATGATAAGTATTGCAATTGTGGCAATTCATTTCTCTTGCATGAGAAAAAGACTGCTCAATAAAATAACACCTTTTATTGAAAACGCCTGTCTCTCTATTTTTCTGCACTCTGGTGAAACTAAGCATGCAGGATTGACTGAGTGAAATAGTTGTCTATTGTTTTCACACGACTCTGGAGATATACTCCTTAATCTGGGGGAGCAAAGTTGTCATGTTATATGGTTGTCAGAAGCTAATCCCTTTTTGTCTGAATCAGGGAAGTTAACCCCTCCCTCTTCATTCAAGAACGTTTCTAGTGACCTCTGAGCTAGCTGGCAAAACTAATTAAGTCTAACCCAGTCAGTAGAGACCTAGATGACCTCAGTCCTACGTCTACACTGCTGTTTATGTTATTCCAATGCGCAGAGCCTATTGGGAATATAGGAACTACACTACATGGCGCCCAGCGTTTGGCAAGGCGATAATCTAACTAACGCAAGATACTAGAGTAACTCAGTCGTGCTTTTTCACCCAGACCTCTTTTCCCGTAAAAACTCCAATAGACGTCTGGAGTGGGTGAATGGTTAATATTCGCCGAAACTTAGTAGGATGAGAATCCTATGTATTAGTTTACGGTATAGTCAACGTTGAAGGATACAGTGTTCCAAAATATTGTGCACCTAATCTTTGTTTCCTTGAAACTTGATCTGCAACAAAAGACTCTCTGTCAGTAAAAATGTCAGACAGTGAGGACGAAATGGAAAGAGCTAGACTAGCAGCTCAACTCTTAGCGGATGACACAGTTATCCAAAATGATGACCCGAATGCAATACTCATCCCGGTCAATATAAGAA
Source organism: Lissotriton vulgaris (assembly GCF_964263255.1). Classification (NCBI taxonomy): domain Eukaryota; kingdom Metazoa; phylum Chordata; class Amphibia; order Caudata; family Salamandridae; genus Lissotriton; species Lissotriton vulgaris. The sequence continues at coordinate 617,838,759 of NC_141700.1, read as the reverse complement.
AAACCATAACTGTAAAACTTATAGAAAATGGGGTATCATCGAGAGGTGGTACAGTTGTATGTGTGGTAGAGGCCCATGAATATCGGCAGACAGTGGTATTCTATTTCTGGATAACTTTTCCAGCAGCACACTCTGTGACACGTGAGTTCCACTACTATAAAATAGCGGAATCTCCAGAGGAATACTCTCCTTTCGAGGAAGTTGAAATTCCACTAACATACCAAGAGCACCTGCTCTTATTTAATGGCTCCCTAAAACATCAAAATCACATTACCAGGCTCGGTCCACTAGGTAGACCAGGAGCCACGTGTCCGGTTCTAGCCAGCTACACACCACACCCAGACATTGAAAAAATGTCAAACGAAGAACTCTTAGTTAAAATAAAAGAATTAACAACAGCATATAGAGATTTAGTTCAATTTACACTTGACGGTACAACCTACCGACTAACTGCCAGATTCATCAAAGACCCGTTATGCGAGTCTTTAATAGCGATTCATAAGGAACCGCTATTACAGACTCGCAAAACGGGATTCATGTAGGAATCGCAAAATAAAATGCGATTCCTACACATTCCTTATTTGCGATTAGCAAATTGCTAATCGCAAATAAGGAATAACTCCCTATTCATTCCTATGGGCCTAAAGGCCCATAGGAATGAATGGGGAGTTATTCCTTATTTGCGATTAGCAATTTGCTAATCGCAAATAAGGATGCGATTTCAAGGGTGCTAGGGGTGTCCAAAGGACACCCTGTAGCACCCCTGAAATGTAATCTACATTGGTGTTGCGCACACACATGTCCAAAGGACATGTGTGTGTGCAACATGCAACTTAGAGAAATGCATTTAAAAGCATTTTTCTAAGTTTTTGATATTTACCACGAGGTTTGACCTCGTGGTAAATAGCGGCCCGAAATTGCGAATTCGCAATTTATAAATGGTTGATGAATTGCATTTAAGGAATCTCAAATAGAGATTCCTTAAATGTAATTCCTCGCAATTTAGCGAAATGGCATTTACCGATTTTTGCATTTGGGATGATGAATCCCAAATGCAAAAATTGCGCTCGCAAAGGGCCAGATTCTCAGAATCTGGCCCTTTGAGAGCGCAATTAAGCTTCATGAATCTGGCTGTAAAACAACTAATTGAAAATCCTGAAAAAACCTTTATTAAAAACAATCTCAACTCTCAAAAGAAGAAGTAGGAGGGTAATAAACAAACCACTCCCAGATAAAAACAATTTCAGTCCAGAGGAAGGTCTCCAGAAGGAGAGGGCAAGTCTCCCCAAAGGGAGCCCTCTGAAAAAAGATACAACCTTAGAAATAGGGACAATTTGAGAAAACCTGACAGATATCAAGATATTGATACACGTCCCTCTCGATCTTTTCAGACTTCCTCACAGAAATCGGAAAGAAGAGGACGGTCAGAACACAAGGAAGAGCACATCAAGTCCAAAGACAAAGAACCTGCTCATCAAATTTAAAAATTACAATTCCCCAGAAAGAAGGTAGCAAGTATTAAAATTAAACATGCTGAGAATCCTGAGGACACAACTGAAAAACGGAGAGTGGGCCCAGACAATGCTAGACAGCGCAGCAGAAGTGATCATAGCTCGCAAGATCCTGATGAATCTTCTGGAGACAGTGGACACGAATGAATACATTCAAGTGGAAACTGCAGACACGCGAGTTAGCGTGCCCCATAAACAATATGAAATAACATTACGTATAGAGGGAGATAAAACTAGGAAAATAAAAGGTCTCTTTTGGGAGAATCTAAAGGCTATGAAATCCTGTTAGCTGAAAAAGACTGGCCACCAGAGTTTGTCAGGGAGTGCCCTCATGGCGAAGAAATGATTATGCCTGCCTTCTCAAATCATATCCCAATTCATAAAAAATACACATTTGCAAGAAAATGGGCAGTGGCCCAAGCCCCTGCTTTATATAATAATCATGTAGGATGGGATGAGGATTCTCCTCCTCACAAAATCCAGTTAAAAAATCAACCTACTGCACAAAGGCAGTACCCAGTTAAACAAGAAGCTAAAAAGCAAGTCAGGGGGATCTTAGATGAACTTGAATATCAAGGGGTGATTGAAACATGCACCTCGCAAATGAACAATCCTTTGTTTCCTGTCTCCAAGCCAGGACGATTCATATCATCTAGTTTTGGATTACAGACATCTAAACTCCTGCTGTAAAACTTTTGCAGTCCAAAACTCACACAGTGCAGCACTAATGAATAACATTGTGCGCAAAAAATATAAAACAACATTAGATATCTCTAATGGACTCTTCTGTCAAAACATTGCACCTGAAAGCAGGTATATTCTCAACAATGGGGTCCCAAAAGCAATTTTGTCGACTCCCACAGGGATTCAAGAATAGCCCAGGATTATTCTCAACAAGGGTAACCGCATTACTACAAATGTATGATGATGAGGCATTATCCTATGTCGATGACATCTATCTTACAGACGATGACCTGGAGACTCACTTGAAAATAGTGAACAGCATAATACTTGGGTTCGCATCTGAAGGTTACAAATTCAACTTTAAAAAGTCAAGAATAGCCCATCTAACTGTCCTATTTTTAGGATATGAATTATCAAGTGAAGGCAAAAACCTAGCAGACAATTTCCTAGAGAAGTGTGCAGTACTCCAAGCACCTAAAACGCTGAAGAATTTACAATCAATACTAGGTTTCCTGAATTTCGGAAGAACATACATTCTAAATTATGCAGAGAGGGTTAAACCTCTCTACGAATTAATAAAACCTGATTTCAAACCAATTAATTGGACTCAAAAACACATAGAAATTTTGAGATCATTACAGACAGACATGTTAACTAAAACAAAACTGCAAACACGCGCAAACCAACACAATCTTGTAATCCGAGTCATCCCAGGAAGATGCGGATTCACATACCTTACCTCTAATGAGGGAGAAACGGTACCAATAGCTTACAAATCACATTTGTACACACAAGCTGAAATGAAATTCAGTTCTACAGAAAAAATTCTGACAGCGGTTCAAACTGCTGTAGCAAGAGAAAGAGCCCTAGCCCAAGGCAAGAGAATATCTATTTTTACAGCAGAATCAGCCATTGAGGCATTAACAAGCCCACGCAATCTAAATGCTGTTGCATTAGATCCAAAATGGATACAATGGGAAAATTCTCTTGCTGCAGAAGACGTGAAACACGATTTTGATCCGAAAATGAAAAAAACTAGAAAATCTAGAATACGAATATGAATATCCTCTGCCAATCGAAATTCTGCCTCTCGAACAGTACACCTGTGTAATCTACACAGACAGATTTGCACAACACTACGTTGTGGAAAAGCAGATTTACAATACCGTGTGTGCGATAGTTAAAGGACGGTGGCGCTTAGGTAAATTCAGACCAATGGTCACTAAAACTGAATCATTCTGAAACTGTACAGCTCAGCGAGCTGGAATAAGATCTCTAAAGATGGCGCTAGAAAATGCCGATCGCGAATTCCCCACACTGATAGTGTGCGATTCGCATTACTGCGTCCAGTCTTACAATAAGAGCATGCAGACTTGGATTCAAAACGGTTGCAAAGATGACACAGGTGCCACAATAAAGCATAAAAAGCTTTGGGAACAAGTAGTTCTTTTGAAGAAAGAACTACAAAAGACTCACGTGATACATATACTGAGTCATTGACGTGATGGCGTTCACGTTGCAGGGAATTCATTGGCTGATAGAGCCACAGCGGCAGCAGGTCAACCGGCTTCCGTAGCCACTAAAAAGCGTTCAGAAAAACAAATAGATGGAGAAACCATGCTGGCAGTAAAAGCCTCATTAAAAGTCGACTATGCAGCATTACCTCTCAACTATCCACTCAATAATACATACATAATTGATGCAAACTCTGTTCCGTTTGCTCAAATCCCTGGAGCGGGGGATAGAGTAATTCCAAACACGAACTGGAGAATCTTCTTGATACAAGAAGCACACATGGGATTGGGTCTGAGGCACCAAGAGATCCTGAAATCTCTAATAGAATTACAATCACAGTACTGGTGGCCGGGAATGAGCGTGCAAGTTAATAACTTTGCAATGAATTGTCAGGACTGCAACAGCGATCGCAGTTGTGAACCGGACCAGGCACCTGCCCAGACACCTCAATTAAACAGCATTAGACTATCTACACGCAGACATCCACACAGAAGAATGCGGTCCCATAATTATTAAGACTAAGATTCACTAAAGATGTGGCCCCAGCGCTCGGCTGACGCCAGAACTGTTATAAAAGATTTGCAAGTCTTTATCGGCACATGCGCAATTGGCATGCCTCATTCTGACCAGGGTCTTGCGTTTAGCTCTCGAGCTTACAAAGAGGCCATGACCAGCATGGGCATTGCATTGCGGTACTCTTCTCCCTTCCATCCTGAGGGAAACGCGGTTGTGGAAAGAAAAAAATGTGACATAAAGCAATCTATAACAGCGAGGGTATTAGGTTTGGTTGATGGGTTGGTCAAACATCTAGCAAGTGTCCAACGTAGTCTTAACAATCTGCCAAGAAATTCTCTAAAGGGTTTCACTCCATATGAACTATTGTTCGGCACTAGAATGAAAATCCAGGATTTAGATTGTCAAACTTCCGTGGTAGAAGAAAAAACCTTTGATATCAAAGATCGTTTGGCTGTTTTACAGGACTTGAATGAAACAAGATAACGTCTAAGTAACATAAAGTTTAAGCCAACAACCACTGAAGAACCACCTGTCCCAGCAAGACCTGCCTGGGTTCCAAAGATTGGGGATCTGGTCAGAGAAAAGATCGCGGTGAAGAAGGAATTTGGGCCTTCTTACAGAAAAGCAGTACCTGTCTTAGCTGTCAGCGGAACAAGATCAGTAGTACTACCGCCACTTGCTGGTAAAAAGGAGAACAGAGTTGTATCCACCGACCTGGTGAAACCACAATCATGTGGCCAATAATAAGCAGTAGGCCCAGTGGACTCCCAAGAAGTAGCAGAAGACCAAATCTTGCTACAATCCAAGAGGTTCAAACTGAGAGACTAATCACTTTCGATAAACCTTCAGTGAATAAAAAAGGACTATGCAACAAAGCCATGGAACTTGTGCCTCTTGAAACCCAAATTGCAACAGTTCATGAAGAAACACCAGTCTACAACGATGTAGCCTCGGACTATACAAATGTAACAAAAGAAAATGCAAAGATCAATGGAAATCCGGAAGCAATCCCACCAATTGACAGAACTGCATCTGGCTACTTTATCAACTTTGATGACTTTTCCGATGATCCGAGTGAACATGGAGACAAGCCAGCAACAAAAACTTTCAAAAAGAAAATTACAGAGCTCTTTCATCAACTCAAAGAAACATATATGATTTCCCCTTGGATTGAACTATGGATTGTGTTAAGTGTACTTTTCCTACTACTTTGCCTCATCATGGTTCTATGGTTGGGAAAATGTATTGATGGAAAATACAGAACAATGGACACTGCAAGTCAGAACATCAACTTGGTCCTGAAACCACACAGATCCTCTCACATAGAGAAAAGAGAACTATCATCAGTGAACATCACAGCAAAGCCTATACCTGGTGGTATAGCATGGGACAGAACTGACTATGAAATCTATAGCCCGGTAGAGCTCTTGAAATATCTACACAAATTCAAGATTTCATTAAGTGATTTTGTGACAAAAAGTTCTTTCTCTGATGATTGGGACTTTGAAAATATTAATAATATGATGTCAGATTTAGAAATGTCAGCAAAATTTACAGAACATGATTATTTACAGGGTTCATCGAATTATGAAGAATTATATTGTTACAACCACTATGGTCATCATTATCTGCATAAAACTGCTCAACCTAGAAATGTTTTTACTTATAATCAGTGGGAACATTGTCCAACTCCTCCAATAGGCAGTTCGAAAGCATTTTATGAAAAATTCCCATACTTTTCAGGGTTTAATTTATCTGATCCAGAAACGTTTTATTTCAAAATGTTAAATAAGACAGGGATTAAAAACATGCTGACAAATACTAAATTGATTTATTCAGAAATTTTTTATGATAAAACGTCTACATTTGGTTTTGAATTTTGTAAAAACAACATTGAAACTAAAATAATCTGGGGTACAAAAGAATGGCAAGTACAAGGTCTAGAAGCATTATTTAGAGCCTGCATGATCCCAGAACAAATAATGTTCCTGAATGACACCATTCAACAAAAACATGTCTTGGTTTAGCCAAGATAAAAGATTTAAACAACCCGTCTATACCAAAGCCTATGCCTGATAGAAACACCACTACAGATGAGGGGTTAGACGTGTCCTATATATTAAAACGAAACAGAACAATTCTTGATTGGAAACAATGGTTGATCTGGCCCACAGACACAAATAACTGTCAAGATAGATTCCTGAACAAAATAGAGGGGTTCAAGCAGAATAGACCATAGATATTCCCAGAGACAACATCCAGGGATAGTTACAACATATAGTGTAGGAAAACTATGCCTTGACTGGCTAAAGAAATCCACACTTCCCGAAATTAAGCAACACTTAACTTTACTTAAAGATGGTGCTGACTTGCGAGATTTCATAATGGGACCTCGCAAACAGCCTCAAAAACGTTTCATATACGCCGGTATATACGCAGCTTACAATGAAGCTTGGAAATTAAAACAAATTGAAACTGCAGAAAAAATACAAGAAATTGATCGTATTAATTTGGAGAAATCCCTTTCTGTCCTCCAGAATCTATTCACTGGACAGCATTGTATCATCTGCTATTGATATAATAGAGCAGGACTTGCTAATGCTACAACATGGCCAGTCCCAATTACGTTCTATCGTACAGCTAGGCTGGATGTTGCAAAACCTGCGTTCAGGCGATGTGCCATGGCGTTTAATCAACACGTCATTATTTTCTATCTTTAACCTTACTGATAAACAAATCAGTTTGGCACAAAAAGGAGCAGACTATACGATACTGAGCATTGAAAAACTTGAGAGATTACCATTGACAATGTCAGAAAGACCTGTCATTGAATAGATAATACATGGCACCATTACAATCCCGATAACAACTTTTCAGTTTCAATACTGCCAAAAATATATACCAGCAGGCCTGTATGAAAGGTTGGGTAAAGGATACATCAAGTCGACCTGGAATTTACCTTATACACACAAATGTTACAGTGAAGGGAAAAAAGAGGTATTTCTTAGAGGTAACAATTGGGAAAAATTACTAAGCGGTACACTCCTGTGTCAAGGTATTAACTTGCATGGGGCCTGCGAAGGTTCATCAAACAACCTTTCATGTCATCTGCAGGGCACCCCTACTACACAGATAGAGCCATTTTTCAGACAACTATCCAACAGTAGCTACGTTATAATAAGTGACCACAGCTTCTGTGGCATGGTGCCTAGAAAAGCCTATCTCATAACTGTAACGTCCAGGGTCATCTGCTGTATGCAAGTATTGTATCCAAACAGCAATCCAGACACGGAGGCGGCAATATGGCCTTATGTGAATATCTCTTCTATTCGAATCGATACTTTAAGCAGAATGAAGTCTATTCTTTTACAAACAACTGTGCCTTTAACCTCGTCCAAAGAGACGTATGACCTGCAAGTTGCAAGGACAGCGGCAGAGATACATACCCTATTATCGACAAATTGCCCGGTGCATTTCGTAGAAATGTTAAGTCAAATCTTAAACATGTCAGATACCAGTGGCATCGCACATGTATTTAAGACAATTTTTTCGGAACTGCTAACACCATTCAAAGCAGTTCTTGGCATCTTCCCGAATTTTGTGCATTCGCTCTTCGGTGGCCTGCCTCTTATTTTGGGACTCGTAGCAGGAATTTTATTTTTGTTCCTTCTGCTCCGATATGGCAAGCCAAGTCACAGACAAAACTCTAGCAACGATGGAAGAAACGATCTTAGCAATACGATACCGAGAACGTATCACTAAAGTCCTCGGATTGGCCTGCCTAAGAGATCTGAATACTACCTGGTTTCTTTCATTCAGACCAATTTGGCAAAATTGCATCTTACCTGTGCTTCGATGTCTGCTATGCGGAGAAGAATGCGTGTTGGACGTTTGTCTTACACTACCATCAGCAGTACTAATGGATATCGATGCTTTGCTTTGTCCTGTAACGACTCATGCAACGTGTTGTCCCCAGCGGCTACCTATTCTGATGACGGCATTCGTTGAGACTTCACCATTACGATTAGGTGGCGGTGAGGTACGAGATGAAAGCCGCACCACACAGGTACAACCTTCTGTGAACATTGCTGATCCTGACATCGATGATGGCAATGCATCGCACATATGCACTATTTCCACCTTTTCGGAGTTGGCCCAACTTTCACCTACTGTTGTAGACGCATTTTTTGCCGGCCTATCAGAAGTAATGTTCTCCCCTAACAATGAGAATAATATTTTTTTAAAAGTGAGCTCACAGCGTTCCCTGAACTCTGAATTTGGCCTTCAGTTTTGATAAACCAAACTTTAAAAAACAGTGGTACTATTTTTTTTTCTTCTCCCTTCCCGAGAGCGAATTTATTTTTCCTAAATTTCCAAAATATTTACCTTTTTTTTTTAGGCACCTAGTACTCTGCTTAAAGTAGAACTATTCTTAGAGAACAGAACTTCTATTTTTAGAGACTCTAGAGCCAATATTTTGAGTCCTCCTCTAGCACATGTACAATCTTGTATGAATATGTGATGAAATGGTCTTGACTTTTTTTTCTGTATTTAGAGCCATTTCATAAATGTAATTTTCGCAACTCATTTAGCCAATATTTATATTTGCATTTCCTGAATGATAACTCTGCTTGAAAGTGTACAGTATAATACTCCTTTTTCGTGTATCTATACCATTTCAAATGCATCCATTGTATTTTGGGGTGGGCTGGAAAACACATGCATACCTATATGTTTATATATTGCTTAGTATTTAGTAATGATGGACATTATACGTGGAGTGGGTGTTGTGAATGTATCTAGAACCCTAATTAAATATTCCAGATTTATGCCCTTATATGGTTATAATAAATCATGTCCTTATAAAGGCATAAGAATCATACCCATATTTAGTCATAGCCCATGCAGCCCAAATACGGCAAGGCTACTTCCTTAGATTCCTAGAGAGCACAACGAGTTCTTTCGGCACACCAAACCTCCAGCAACCTGGGAATTCCCCATGCCTTTGTTTTGAATTGTCATAGAACTCCTGCGAGCACTAAAAGAACGGCCAGTTCCTAGTGTCATCTTCTATTGACGTCTTATGTCCAACCTTACGTCAAACACGGCACCTTCCAGGTAAAAATATACCAGTGTTTGCCTAAAGCAACACACGGTGGTGTGGAGCAGAGCGGCTATCTACGTATCCGAAGCCCAGCTGATGCGAGAGCCGAAGGAAGCCGTCCCTCCCTTTGACACACCGGGAAAGAAGCTGCCTTTTCTCACGCCGAGAAATCCAGCTCCGGTGTTTCCAGTCACCCTTGTGGGTTACTGGGAGATCGAGTCCTGAGAACGAGATACAAGACCTCCTTCGTTCTATAACCAAGGTACGGAGCTGATTAAAACCTTAAAGAGAATTCTTGATTCAGATCCTTGGCAAAAACCCAACTTAACTTAAAACTGCAACTTACTTACTCCTTCCCACGTATTAGGCTTAGGTCAGGTACACCGGGGTAGGCGTATCTTAGAAGCACCAGTTGAGTTAGTTAGTCCATGTTTTTATGTATGTAAATATTTTATCCGTTTTAAAGTATCATATGGCTAAGAAACCATATCAATGCTTTTACAGTATTATTTCATAATACGCCTTTTACTGTACGCATTTTACTTCATGATAAGTATTGCAATTGTGGCAATTCATTTCTCTTGCATGAGAAAGAAGACTGCTCAATAAAATAACACCTTTTATTGAAAACACCCGTCTCTCTATTTCTCTGCACTCTGGTGAAACTAAGCATGCACGATTGACTGAGTGAAATAGTTGTCTATTGTTTTCACACGACTGGAGATATATTCCTTATTCTGGGGGAGCAAAGTTGTCATGTTATATGGTTGTCAGAAGCTAATCCCTTCTTGTCTGAATCAGGGAAGTTAACCCCTCCCTGTTCATTCGAGAAAGTTTCTAGTGACCTCTGAGCTAGCTGGCAAAACTAATTAAGTCTAACCTAGTCAGTAGAGACCTAGATGACCTCAGTCCTACGTTTACACTGCTGTTTATGTTATTCCAATGCGCAGAGCCTATTGGGAATATAGGAACTACACTACAGTAGGCTTTGTCTTGTAGGTACCAGACATTGACACGCCACATGGGTCGTGGAGCCTTCCTGGGGAAACCGAGGGGGAGAAGGATAGGAGCATGATCGGAGATGCCACTAGCAAAAATCTGGATGTGGGAAATAGCACAACAATCAGGGGCTGGCAGGAGGACCATGTCTATACGGGAGTGGGAGTGATGTGCAGCCGATGTGTACTTGTATTGGCAGCATCTCTGGTGCGAGGACCTCCACACATTGCAGAGTCCCAAGGCTGTGGCCCCGTCAGAAAGGCAACAGGCACCAGAGCGCAAGGATGCCAAAGGAAGTCAAGTGATGTCAGTTTCGAGGACGGCGACTGCATTAAAGTCCCCAACTATTACCGTCCAGCCCTGTGGAATATCTAGGAGGGCCTTAGACAGATCATAATAGAAGGTAACGTGAGCCGCAGGTGAGGTGTAGACACCATTTTGATGGTTTGGCGCTCAAGCGGACCTGTGGATCACAGATTTCCCAGTAGACTGTGAAGGGAAAGGAGCGTTGAAGCAAGATGGCCACCGCTCAGGAACCACGGAAATACCCCGCATGGAAGATTCTTCTTATGCACCAGGAAGGGGCAACAATTCCTTTAGAGATGAGTCCCCAGGTGCAAGAGAATTGCGGGGAGCTATCGGTGGACAAAGGTTAGGATCGAAGAGGGTTTCACCTGGTCCAAGAGACTTTTAATGTTCCAAGACAAAGTGTGAAAGGATGTCCTCACCGGGGCAAGTAGCGAAGTGTGTAGCATGAAGGAGATGAGAGGAGGTACCCCTTCAGATATTAGGACAGGATCACAGGCACATTTTGCATGAAGAGGAGCCAGTTCTTGATGCGTATCGCATAGTATATGATGTGGATGTGCTGGCCTCAAATATCCAATTTATTTTACTAGACCTGCAGGTCTAGTGACTTAAATAACCTACTCGACCTAATCATAATGCTCTTGACCCATAAACTGGTTTCAAATTATGTGATCTGGGCAAGTATTTTAATTCACTAGGATGCCATTTTCTTCTTTATCGCATATGAGAGCACCTTCAAATACGTAAGTTCAACACTTCTGCTGTACTGAAAACGCTTTTGTTTGATGTAATAGACTAAACATTAGCTCCATAAAGAAAGCAATCTAGTCACATTTAAGATACACTTGACTGCAGACTTGCCTCTTAGTTCATTAAATGCATTATCACCAGGGCTTGGCCAGGAATGTCTCTCATATCATGTTTAAAACTATCACTTTTAATAAATACATAACTAAAGCATGAATTAGCAGCCCACTGTTATTTGCAATCAGCAGATTTTACATTGAATTGGCCACACAATTTGTCCCTGACATGTGGTTTTAAAACTATATAGTGTACAATGTTTGGAAATAACGTTTCAGCAAATGTTTGTCATTTGCACATCACCAAGTAAAGTGATCTGATTTGTTTTCCTCCAATTTAAATCTTTGTTTGCATCACACTTCGGAATTACAAAAAAAGTTTTTCATTTTTTCTGATCTACTTGTACTATTCATTTACAAGCTGTTCAAATGTTGTTTTAGAGAAAAAACAGAAATTTTCCTGCATTTTGTTTAACAATTATTGTCAGATAGCTCACTTGACAAAAAACATTAACTGTAATAAGAGAAAGAAAACTAAAGACCATTTTCCAGAAACACATGAGCAACAATTAGTAAAAAGACAAACTGACATTTGACCTCTGTCCTTAAGCAGTTCACAAATGTGTTAAGATAAAACACGATTCTTAAAAGTGCTAAAAATAGCTCGACCTGCTAAATTTTCACCCACAATTGTGAGTGGATTTTTTGAGGCCTGATGTGTGTCGGTGGGTATCTGAACCCATAAGGCAAGCATTAAAACAAATTAGTGATAGCAGTCAAAACAACAACATTGTATTAAAACCCCAACCCATACTTCCACCCTAGAAGCATATGTTGCCCCAAGAAAGAAATCTAGAAGAGAAAGTAACATTTAAAGAAGGAAATCTTGCATGTTGGTCCCCTCCACAGATAGTTAGTTGCTATCAGGTTAAGTGAAACAGCCCAATCAATCAATCAATCAATCAGTGACACTTATTAAGCGCGCTACATACCCGTAGGGTCTCAAGGCGCTGGGGGGGGGGGGGGTGCCGCTACTGCTCGAACAGCCAGGTCTTCAGCTTCTTCCTGAAGGAGAGGTGGTCTTGGGTCAGGCGCAGGTCGGACGGGAGGGAGTTCCAGGTCTTGGCGGCCAGGTAGGAGAAGGACCTTCCTCCTGTAGTCGCTCTTCGGATGCGGGGGACGGCGGCGAGGGCGTGGTTGGCTGATCGGAGGTGGCGTTTGGGAGCGTAGAAGTTGACTCGGCTGTTGAGGTAGCTCGGGCCTTGGTCGTGTAGGGCTTTGTGTGCGTGGGTGAGGAGGCGGAAGGTGATTCTCTTGTTGACGGGGAGCCAGTGAAGGTCTCTCAGATGTCCGGAGATGTGGCTGGATCGTGGGATGTCGAGGATTAGTCTGGCTGAGGCGTTTTGGATCCGCTGGAGTCTCTTCTGGAGCTTGACGGTGGTCCCGGCGTAGAGGGCGTTGCCGTAGTCCAGTCGGCTGGTGACGAGGGCCTGGGTGACGGTCTTCCTGGTCTCTGTGGGGATCCACCAGAAGATCTTCCGTAGCATGCGTAGGATGTTGAAGCACGCCGAGGAGACGCTGTTGACTTGCCTGGTCATGGAGAGGGAGGAGTCCAGGATGAAGCCCAGGTTTCGTGCATGGTCTGTCGGTTTGGGTGCGGTGCCCAGGGCGGGAGGCCACCAGGAGTCGTCCCAGGCGGAGGGTGAGGAGCCCAGGATGAGGACCTCCGTCTTGTCCGAGTTCAGTTTCAGGCGGCTGGTCGTCATCCACTCGGCTACCTCTCTCATCCCTTCGTGCAGGTCGGCTCTGGCGGCGGCGGGGTCGTTGGTCAGGGAGAGGATCAGCTGGGTGTCGTCGGCGTAGGAGATTATGCTGAGGTGGTGTTTGCGTACGATGGCCGCGAGGGGGCTCATGTAGACGTTGAAGAGGGTGGGGCTCAGTGATGATCCTTGGGGGACGCCGCAGATGACTTCGGAGGCCTCTGACTTGTACGGTGGTAGGCGGACTCTCTGTGTTCTTCCGTCGAGGAAGGAGATGATCCATTCCAGCGCCTTGTCCTGGATTCCGATGTTGCTGAGGCGCCGTACTAGGGTGCGGTGGCAGACCGTGTCGAATGCCGCGGAGAGGTCTAGGAGGATGAGGGCCGCTGTTTCTCCATTGTCCATCAGGGCTCGGATGTCATCGGTGGCGGCGATGAGGGCGGTCTCGGTGCTGTGTTTGGCTCGGAATCCGGACTGTGAGGGGTCGAGGGATCCGTTCGTCTCGAGGAAGGCGGCCATCTGCTTGTTGACGGTCTTCTCGATGACTTTGGCTGGAAACGGGAGGAGCGAGATGGGGCGGTAGTTCTTGAGGTCGGTGGGGTCCGCTGTTGGTTTCTTGAGGAGAGCGCTGAGCTCGGCGTGTTTCCAGCTTTCAGGGAAGATGGCGGTGTCGAAGGAGGTGTTGATGATGTCTCGCAGGTGGGGTGCGATGACAGCGTCGGCTTTGTTGAAGACGTGGTGAGGGCAGGGGTCGGTCGGTGATCCGGAGTGGATGGAGTTCATCGTGCGGATGGTGTCTTCGGTGCTGATCGGGGTCCAGGCGTGGAGGGTGGTGGTGGGGGGGGGTGGCTGGTCGGTCGTGGTGTGCGTTGGTTGGTTGTTGAAACTGCTGTGTATGTCCGTGATCTTGTTGTGGAAGTATGAGGCGAGGGAGTTGCAGAGGTCTTGCGATGGGGTGATGTCGTTGTTTCCTGCGCTGGGGTTGGAAAGCTCTTTCACGATGTTGAAGAGTTCCTTGCAGTTGTGTGCGTTGTTGTCCAGCCGGTCCTTGAATGCTGTTTTCTAGCGGCGCGGATCAGCTGGTGGTGTTTCCGGGTGGCAAGTTTGTAGGAGGTTCTGTTGTTCGTTGTCGGTTCCCTTTTCCAGACTTTCTCGAGGGCTCGGCAGTTCTTCTTGGAGCTCTTGAGTTCGTCGGTGAACCATGGGGCCTTCTTGCTGCCGGGTCTGCTAGGCGGGGTCCTCAGCGGGGCGAGTTCGTCCGCGCAGTTGCTGATCCACTTCGTGAGGTAGTCGGCGGCCTGGCTGGGGTTCGCTGAGCTGGCAGGAGGGTGTTGGCTCAAGGAGGTGGCGAGCTGGTCTGCTGTGATCTTGTTCCAGCTTCTGCGGGCGGTCTGTTGCTGGGGTTGGTGGGTCGTCGTTCTCTTGAAGGTGAAGTGGACGCAGCTGTGGTCCGTCCATTGAAGCTCTGTGGCGTGGCTGAAGTCGATGTCTGAGCTGGATGAGAAGACGGCGTCGAGTGTGTGTCCGGCGAGGTGGGTGGGGGTGGACACCAGTTGCTTGAGTCCCAGGTTGGCGAGGTTGTCGAGCAGGGTGCTGGTGTGGTGGTCGTTGTTGTTCTCCAGATGGAAATTGAGGTCTCCCAGGAGGATGTAGTCAGCGGAGGGGAGGGCATGCGGGCTGATGAAGTCGGCGATGTCCTCGCTGAATTGCGTGCGTGGTCCAGGGGGTCGGTAGATCAGGGTGCCTCTGAGGGTGGTGTTCGGGTTGGTGTGGATCTGGAAATGCAGGTGTTCGGCGCTGGTCAGGGTGTTGGGAATGTGTCCAAACCCAGTGGACTTTTAAACAGTAGAGGTATCACACGCCTCTGAGAAAGATCTGTGTCTGGTAGGTTCTCAGGGGATAATAGGGATGCTGTTCCCAGAAGAGTCTTTCTATCTGTCTCTTGTTACCCTTCACCAGAGGCCTGGGGTTGATGTGACAAAGAAGGAGAAAGTACCTGCACTGGAGGAGAGCTGAAGGGCGATGTGGGGCAGTTGGCGGGGCTTCTCTTGAGGGAGTTTTGTGATATGTTCATGGTTTGGGTGCCGGTGTGCACCCAGCCGATCCGCACCTCATGCCCCCCGAGGCAAGGCCTCCCCATGAGCTTAACGCTGGTGTTTCTCTTGTGAGCCATAACCAAGCTGATTCCGGAGTCTCGAAGATGTAGGACTCATTTGTGTCGATCACACGGAGCCTGGCAGGAGACAGGAGACGATAATGGAGGCCCATTGCCATGAGTGTCTATTTGACCTCAGTGCACGAACAGCACTGTTGTTGCACCTCCCGGTAGTAGTCAGGAAAGAAGAGGACTGTGGCATCTCCACTGCAAAGTTCTGATCGAGAGCGAGCCTGTCTCAAAATTACTTCCCTATCTCTGAAGTTTAGGATTTGTGCAATCATCAGTCCTGGAGAGGCCCCCGGGGAAGGTTTCAGGTTCAGAGCCCGATGGGCCCTCTCGATTGCCAATCAGGAGGAGAGTTGATCTGCAGGCATCAAGGATTTAATCCATGTCTCCAAGATGTCTGCAACTTGGAGAGGTTCAGTTCCTTCTGGGATGCCAATCACATACACATTATTGCATCGGGACTGGTTCTAGGCATCCTTGGTGTGACGGTGCAGCTCTGATGCACGTGTAAGAAGGCCAGTGATCTGTGCCTTAAGGGGCGCAACCTCATCCTCCACCATGGAAATTCGTTATTTGGCCTCCGTTGTTGTGTAGTTTCCATCATACGGTAGCAACTGCGCATTTGTGGACAGCATAAATGTTGAGATGGGGTCAGACTGATTCTGTGCACCCACTCAGGATATGTTCTCCTGTAGACTAGCTAGCTCACAGTGCCACTATAAGCACGCTTAAACCTAGTTGGGCAGCAAATGGCTTCTGGCAGCCACTAAATATGACAACCCCGGTACCCGAGGAAGCGTACTAACAAATCTGGAACCCTGTTGCTCAGTCACTCATGCACTTGTACTCTATGATGAAATATAGAAGAGATACACAGAGGGACACTTTCAATATTTTATTGAACTAGCCTGATTCTTGTATAGAATATATGTGCTACAATGATCAATAGACAAAAGCAAATGAAAGTTACTAAAAACACCAAACCGGTGAACATAATAAAAAGCTCCACCATGGTGATATAACAATGTATATATGCTGGCATAAAATATAATATAGAGAATTGGTTGTACCCCTACTATGCAATACAGAAGTGTCTAGGGCGAGTGTGTGTGTGTGTACAGCCAAGAATCCCCGTACTGGATGATTCAACCCTAGTTATCTGATGGGAAATAATGTAAGTCCTTGTCTTGATCATGAGCTGGACACACTTGCAAGAAAAAGTCAGCAAGCTGGTGGGCTGTAGCATCTGTGTGTAGAGACCTTGCCAATATCAGCAAAGCGCTCCTCTAACCAAACCCTGGAAATGCTTGTTTATTTATAAAGAAAAGCATCCTTGAAATTTCTTTGCAAGCCAGCATTGTCTTGGTGTACAGATAGCCATATTGCCCTCCGGATGAAAAATATAACAACAGTTGTACAATGTGTGTTGAGACCTTATACATGGTGTTCAAGAAATCATGATAATGTTAGGCGAAGCAGAATCTGTAAGCGAAGCAGTTTCAGAGAAACAAATCCAACATTGTCAAGCAAGCAAATGTGTGTAAAAGGTTATTGGGTGAAAGGAAAGGCAACCTATGAAAACATGTCCATGATAAAAGATGGTGTTGGTTTTGTGTGGGCCTACCTCAGACACATAATAC
Source organism: Lissotriton vulgaris (assembly GCF_964263255.1). Classification (NCBI taxonomy): domain Eukaryota; kingdom Metazoa; phylum Chordata; class Amphibia; order Caudata; family Salamandridae; genus Lissotriton; species Lissotriton vulgaris. Next base: position 617,821,754 of record NC_141700.1, on the reverse strand, counting down.
CCACTCCTCATACAAAGGGACGACCTAGAAGCTATCTAAAAGCCTAAAACGCTATAAAAGCCATGGCATATTAAAATGTCCATTATGTAAAACCTATTTAAAAAGGCAATCATGTAAGTTTGAAACTCAAAGCACACTGAAAGCCAGTTGCATATAATGAATAGTTTGTAAAATCAGGCCAAATTAACATTTTCCCACCAAATGGATTAGCCGATTGTTTATATGTTCCGAGTGGTAGAATAAACATATCTTGTTCTAGCAACTGCAGACGATGATCCCAGAGGCGTACCTCGAAGCTGGTTTATGGAGTAAATGTGTTCCCATCCACCCCTCACAGCAGCTGCTGAGGAAGTGACCACAGCCTATAGACTGTCCGCAGAGCCAAGATCCATTTCACTAGGAGCAGATACATCCCAGGGTGTCTCGAAAAATGTGTTCCGCAGTAATAGAATACACTGGGGACAACTATACAAATTGGCCTTTATGGGTTCCACTACTACATGTATGTCCGATGGCTCAATCAATTGCGATCTGATTCATAAATCTAGGGCACATTAAAAAGTGCACAGCAGACCACAGTATACAGGTTACACGCAGTGCAGCCAGACAGGCCGGAAGGACAAGGACCAATGCTCGTTCAGTTTTTGAAGCAGAGTTGTGCCAAGGCAATGCACCATGCTTTCACAGCACAATGGCACAAGTGGCAGGGCTCATTCCATGACGTTCATAGCAGAGCAGAAGAGTTAAAATCGCAGTCCCGGCAATCAGCAGCAAGACAAGCAGAAGACCTCCAAAAATGCTTCCAAGTACGGAGTGCATGAAAGAACGAATAACCCCAAAACTTTCTAAAACCAACTATTAACCAACCCCGTGCCTATGGACTTTAAAAAAAGTGTGCTATTCCGTTCGTATCAGACATGTTAAAAATACGATGTACCAGCTCCCCAAAATGCAGTGGGATGTTAGTATGAAGTAGCGCCCATATCTCTGAAGGGTACCTCGCAACCTGGAGATCAAATTTCTCTGGTGGATGTTAAGGCCACATCTTTCACAAACAGCATGGCTTTCAGTTTGCCCAGAGCATGAAAGTGTACGTTGGAAATACTTATCAGCAGCCACAGCATTGCCTCCCTAACTGTGCAGGCAAGTGGAAACAGAACTTGAGTAAAACAAGTAACTATGGAATTCATTGTCACTAGATAGGCAATGCCGGGTTCCATCCCACAACACCCTTGACTGTTAAGCATCAAATAGTTCCCGTTAGAAAGAAATCTAAAAGCGGGATGAATCACTGCATCTGGGGATCCTTTCACATAAGACTGATTCGCCACAAACACATTACAAGCCCCGTCCAGAGTAATGTCCTTGTAGACCAGGGACCCACTTAAAGTGTTCTCACTGTCAGAATCACTGAGAAAGACGTCAGCTTTCCCATTCCTACATCGATACTTTAAAGGTAGTTCCCAATACTCATGTATCTACCCTTCCCCTAATGCTTCATATCTGCCCACTTGATGGTGTTGCAGACTATATTGGCAATAGAATGTCAGAATTGGCAAAGTAATATATCCATGGATTATCCAATCCGCGGATGGCATTTCCGCAATGGTAGAGGTAATTTTTATAGCTTTTCAATGTGTAACATGGTGTACCCTGCATCCTTCCGTCCCTTGAGGATCTGTTGTTCCACTAGTCAATAGTGTTGTTAATATGTCGCCAGGGCACGTGGCTGGAACATAATGTTTGAAGAGTCCAGCTTAAGGGCATGATAGACCTAAGCTGTGACTGCCCATGTTGTAATGCAGACAAGTCCTGCTTTATAATGTATATTGCAGGCGACAGTATGTTCCCCAAAGAGTGTTTTCTAGAAGATAAGGTGGTCATACCATTGTCTACCACTGCCAAAGCTTTTTCTAAATAAACTATGTGAATTTCGTGCAGCCTTTCAGCAGCATCCTGCTTAGAACACTTCAAATCTTGTTGCATATTTCATAGAAGAAGCGCTTTTGACGTGGCTTCTGGGTGTCCAATAAAATGTTCTTGAGATCCAGGCCATCAGACAAAAGGGACAAGTGTTGTTTTACCTGAGACAGTGTTGAGGTTTTTAGCCAATCAAGGCACAACTTCCCAACACTGTAAGTTGTCACCACCCCTGAATGTTCAGACTGCACATAATGCATGTCAGGTCTACTCACCTTGAAACCCATGGTGTTACCTAGGAATAATGTCTGACACCCTTTTTTGGCCAAACCAACCATCCCTTCCAATTGGGGTCTAATGAATTGAATGAACCATTACGTAGCATGGCATCCAGTGTATCCTCACCAAAGTGTGTAACTTGTTTCTAATTGTTACATGGTGCAATGTGTGAATGTGCGGTGTGTTCCGGTCTTTCATTAGAACTCTTCTAAGACATGATGTTTGTTGCAGTCTTGTTCAAGAAAACCATTGATTGTGATATGAGGCATGCTCTAAACAAAACCTCAGTTTCCTGAACCGGCCAGTCTCTTTCCCCCAAATAGATTTTACTTCTAAAGTGCCCCTCCAAAAGTCTAAACCCTCTACAGACTGCTGGGAAAGAAAAGATGCAGAATATATGAGCTTCGTGTCAGTTAGCATATTTTTCTTTGCAGGTGTTGGTGAAAGCCTTTAATAATATGAGGCTGGGTCTTATATGTCATAACCAGAAAAATAAGCACACTTCTTTTGCATATGTTTTTGAACTACTCAAGGTGGTATGGTACAATGTTCCCATTGAGTGTAATTATAAACAGCACGTGGAACATTAGTTTCATGCAGTAAATGATGACCATAATGTTGAAAACAAAACATGCCATCTTAATTAGATGTATCATCATACAATTCATTAGAGGAAAACAGGTGAATTCTCTAGATCCTCCAGCAATTCATGCACTGTATTATAGGCCCAATCGCCAGAAACAGCACTAGGGATAGTGACATAATTAAAAAAAATCTTGAACAAATATGAAATGTATTGCAGTTCAGTGGGGTCATATATATCGTACGATACCCTATCCCATACAGTTCCCTCTGGAACTGGAACCGATGTAATGTTCACCAGGAAAATGTCTCTCCGTTCACAATGTGATGATGCATGGTCACAGGTTGTACTGCAGAGCGTTCCAAAAGGTAATGTCAGTTTAAATGCAGAAAAAATACATTTACCAACCAGTCCAGAGGACCAGAAAAAGTAACCCAGTTGTAATCCAAAGATGTAACCTAGGAAAAACAAAATATGTCCTTTTCACCCAAAGATAGAAAACACACCCTTTCAGCCTGAAAGGGAGAGGTCGAGGTGGCGAAGGCGGTGGTTCAGTTGAATCTGAAGAGAAGTCCTCAATTTTTAGATGAAATAGCCAGAGGCCGTTTGATCTATTCTTTACAGCACAGCAGTGTTGGTAGAAGCAGGAGATGACTCGATCTGTGTTACATTGATGTAGACTTTATTGTTTTCAGGTTTTTGGATTGAAAGTTGTGTTTTTGTACTGGTTGACTGTACAGTTGTAGTTACAACAGGTAGAAGATAAACTTAATTGCTGTTTTTGATGTTTCTTGTGTGAGAGAAGGTGCATCTTGAGATATCAAGGCTTCCATCTGAACTTTCTAAATGGTAGCGAGAGGAGGCAGGTACTTTACCCAGGAGCTCACTTGGCTTACTGTTGAGAATCAGGACATAGTGTGGTTTGATCAGATCAGTGGAGACAAATCACTTGTCTTTGCGACCGTAATGAGGCGGAAGAAGCACTGTTCTGGAACCTTCAACAGCCAGGACATGTACAGGCACTCAATATGATGGCCCAAACTCTTTTTTTTGTCCACAATGTTCTCCTTGACCAGATCCCCGATGTTCAGGACCTAGCCAGGTCTTGTCAGCACTACCTTCACTTCTCCAGAGGTGGTGCATTTTACTTGGAGGTTGCTTTGTTCGTCCCATAAATCGTTCAGTTCCTGTAAAACAGCTAAAGGTTCATTCATGCCAAATGGTGTTTCTGCCGCCACTGTGCTGAGATTGTCGAGGTCTGGGACCCACATATTAACTCCAAACAGGATCTCATAGGGAGTCCAGCCACTAAGGGATTTTCTAGGCATGTTATTTAAAGCCCTCTAGGTGGTGGACCTAACTGCGACCCAAGCCTAGTACCCTCACTGTTAAAGACTGCTTTAGGTCACAGTTTGTCCTCTCCACTACCGAATTTCCTCTCTGGATTATAGGGTGAGGAATAGTTCAATTTCAAACCCACTCTCCCAGGGCTTCTTTGTAACCCTGAGAGCTAAACGCCGGACCCTGGTTGGAGTGTAATGTGCTGCTTGCATATCTTCTGATAAAGACTTGCAGATCCTTTATAACAGTTCAGGTGTCAGCTGACCGCTGTGGGCATACCCACAGGAATCCAGAGCAGAAATCTACTGCCACCTAGATGTACTTGTAGTACTCACCTAATTGGAAGGAACAGAAGTGATCCAAATAGACACAAGCCAATGGCTTATTTGCAATTAGTAGAGGTGCTTGTGGTGTACTCTGTATGGTAGAGCCCTTTAACTGCTTGTAGATGTTGAATTTAAGGACAAAGATCTTGTTCGGTTTGTAGAGACCGAGCATCTGATAGTGTAGTATGGTGTTTTGGATTCCGAATGAATTTTCCCGATTCATGCCCCTATATAGGTACAATTCGCATTGCCCTTATATAGGCATAGAAATCAAGCCCTTATTTAGGCATAGCCATGCTACCCAAATACAGGCATGGCTACTTCCATCCGTTCACCAAACGTCACAACGATTTCTTGGAAAACCAGACTCTTAAGCAGAAGGGATTTCCCCTAGCCTGGATATTGATTTCTCCAAGAAACTCATTATTATGTGTGAACAACTATTCCTTAGGGGTTCATTCATGACGTTCATATGCCTGACTTTACGTCAAAGCTTCAAAGAAGAACAAGGAGAACCCTACTCACATAGGAACCAGAGCATTAAATTATATCCAAGAACAACGGCTCCTGTGGTATGATACTACAATATATCATTTAGTGTGTAGCTTAATAGCAATTTCTAAAAACCTAAGGGCTATCGGGGATGTCAAAAAAGGTTGCATCAACAATTTGAGAGACTTCTCAGTACTGTTTATATACTTCAAAACACCTTCAAGGTATAAATGTATAAATATACCTTCACTTGCTATGGCAAAGCACGGTGTGGTTCGGTGCAGTTCGACGACCTACTTGCCTGAAGCAGGTCGCTACAGCAAGTGCTGAAGGAAGCCGACTCTCCAGCTGATGCACTGACAGAAGGTGTCCTCCTCTGCAGAGATTCCAGCTCCAGTGTTTCTGACTCCCCTTGCGGGGTGTTGGGAAATCGAGTCCAGAACAGAGATACCAAACCTCCTTCATTCTAAGATATGGAGCTGATTAGAACCTAGAGAAACCTTTGGAAATTCTTGGTAAAAACTAAACCTATGCTAAAGACCATACTTACTTCTTCCCTCATACTAGACCTAGGTTAGGTACATTGGGGTAGGCATTTGAGTATTTTAGCCTGTCTTATTTATGTATGTATTTTTATATGTCATAGCACTGGACAATGCTATTGCAGTATTATTTTATAGTACTGTTAACGCTGTACGCATTATACTTTGCATTCTGTCTAACGATTGTAGCAGCTCACCTCTCTTGCATGAGAAAGAAGACTGTTCAATAAACCCTTTTATTGAAACGCCGTCTCTCTATTTTCTCTGCAACTCTGTAGAAACGAAGCATGCACGATTGACTGAGTAAAATAGTTATCTATTGATTCCACGACTCTGAAGATATTTGTTCCAGTCCTAGGGAAACAAAGTTGTCATGTTTATGCGGTTGTCAGAAACTAATCCCTTCTTGTGTATTCGAGAAAGTTTATAGTGACCTCTGAGCTAGCTGACACTCACAATTAAGTATAGTATACTCGATAGAGACATACTGACCTAAGTCCTATGTCATATCTATAGGGTATATTATTCCAATGCGCAGAGCCTATTGGGAATATAGGAACTACACTACAATAGCATTGCTGTAGTAATAAAATCGCAGCTACCACCCTTGCATATGCTGAAGCCTGATCCTTGTGTGCAGATAGTATTAACCCCATTCGGCGATCTGTGTATGGTATTACTGTATTCCCCACTCCAGGTATATGAACATATGGCATTTTTTGTACATCTAACTTGTTGTAGTACTTAAGCGAAAACCCCTTCAGCAGTGGTGTTGTCGCGTTCGGAGTTTACAGCCACCATCATGTCTCTGTCTATCCTCATACTAGAAAGAGTGATTGCAGCAACTGCAGCAGTGTGAACTGTTGCATTTGTGGTTTCATCGACCATGGAATTCCCTGCAACGTGAACACCAACATGTTTATGACTCAGTGTATGAATGACATGAGTCTGTGGCAAGCAATCTTTCAGCTTTGTCACCTTCTCCCAAAGCAAATTGTGCTTATTTATTTATTTATTTATTTATTAGGTTTCTAAAGCGCGACAGCTACCCAAGAAGGGTTTCCCGGCGCTGAGAGACACTATATTCCAGAGCAGATTATGCAACTCTGAGAGGGAGCAGGAGCAACTTACTGATTAAAGAGCCATGTTTTGATGGCTCCGCGAAAGTGGTTATAGCGAGTTTCCAGACGTGAGTTCAGTGGGAGAGTGTTCCATAGTTTGGGGCCCAGCAAAGAGAAAGACCTTCCTCCAATCTTTGCTCTACGCACTTTTGGCACGCAAAAGAGGCATTGAGATGCCGACCTAAGACAGCGAGCCGGCATATAAGCCTGCACGAGGGATTGTAGATATCTTAGGGCATTTCCCCATTTGATTCTGTGCATAAGGCTCAATGTCTTGAATTTGACACGGTTTTCGATTTTCAACCAGTGGAGTGCCTTGATAAGTGCTTAATCGTGCAACCCTTGGAATCCCCGGCATTGTGGCTCCAATGATGTAGATATTCATTATAGAACTGGACACAATAATACAGATCACACACTGCGAGTGTGGAGAATCCTTGATCCGTATTTTCCAGGGCCAGTAATGGAGCCTTTAGTTCCGTCAGCTGCATTATGCAATCACCTAGTGACCATGTGTATGTTTTCTCAGGATGGAACTTCTCATCAAGCATGCACCCCTTTACAATTGCACATGCAGCTGAGTATTGATGCTTTCTCCCTACGGCAGGCTGGCTGATCCATCGGTATATATGATGTTGTCAGTGATCTAGAGGCAATATTTAATTGAACAGAGGATATTCTTGTTCATATTGCAAAAATGCTTGTATTTGAAGTGTAGAATCAAATCTGTCAAATACGTCTGATGCAGTGAGAGAGTTAGCCCATTGGATCTAACTTGGATGTAAAGCCTTAGCGTGTGGAATGCTTCCTTTGGTGACAGCCTCTAAGGTCGGCATCGGGGTCATGACAATGATGTGTTTAACCTGAGCCAGAGCTCTTTGTTTAACTACAGCAGTCTGTACTTCTGTCAGTATTTTTTTTTGTGGGTGCAAAACGCATTTTGGCATTGGTGTATAGATGTGATTTATATGCAGTTGGTACGAGTGTCACCTTCATTGAATGTGACGTATGTTTATGTTTACGGGACTTTTAAAGCGCTTGTATACCAACGGTCTCAAGGCGCTAAGGGAAGAAGAGAGCGACCTTTTAAGCTCTAGCAGTAGGCTTGGGTGAATAGCCATGTTTTAAGTTTTTTTCTAAGGCTGGAATATTCTGAGGTTAGTCTGATTTCAATTGGAAGTGAATTCCAAAGTGTGCGACCTAATACCGAGAAGCGCGAGCCACCCATTCTCTTTCGTTTAAATCTTGAAATAGTCAACATGTTCATTGTCGCTGATCTAAGATTCCGTGTAGGCAAGTATCTTGAGATCTTGGTGGATATGAACTTGGGTCCTGATTCGTGGAGTGCATTGAAAATCATACAACCGATCTTAAACATAGACCGCTGTATCACAGGAAGCTAATGAAGCTGCTTCATTAATGGCCTGGTGTGGCAATGTCTCGGTTGCTGAAAAATCAGCCTGGCTGCTTGATTTTGAGAGATGTAATCTTTGAGTTTGGCTGGCAGGGAGTCCCAAGTATATGGAATTGGCATAATCCAACCGGGACATTAATTGTGCTAGAAAAATAGATATGCTTGCCTCCTTGGAGAACATTTTCCTGATTTTCTTAAATGTCCTCAATTGGTACATGCAAAGAGATGAACCAGGCTAATCTGTTCCTGCATGGATGTGCACCCTGATGTTCCCGCAGTGATGTGGATCACCAGGTTTGTGTGTGTGAATGTTTGGAAGCTATAATTTTAGCTTGTATGGAACGTGAAATGTATGTTTGCATGTTCCTGTGTCCAGTGTGTACTGGAAAAGTCAGGACATATCAAGTCGTAGAACGATTTAACCCATTCTGCTTAATCTGGAATGTATCTTCTGCCAGAATTTTAGAAATCCCAAAATTGATTGTAATCATTTCAGTGTTGTCCGTGGTTGAAGAAGTGCACATTTCTCTAGGAAGTGTTGCAAGGCTTTTGCCTTCACTTGATAACTCATATCCCAAAAAAAGGACATTGAGGTGGGCAGTTTTTACTTTTTTTTAAAACCCATGTGAGCAAATCCCAATTTTATGCCATCCACTCTGGTCAATTATTTCATAAGGTCATCATCTGTCAGATAAATGTCATCGACATAGGACACTGCCTGATCTTCAACATTTTATAATAGCTATGCCACTCTCCCTGAGGTAATTGTCAAAATAGCCTCTGAGAGCCAAGCGCACTGAAGGGGGTCAGATATCTGGGACCTGTTTGACTCCGTAGACCCCTACATCACCTTCCTCATGGAAAGCTGGATGAACTCAACCTCCTCCCCGGACATCACCATCTCCATTCCGGATGGCTTCAAGATCATTCACAAGGACTGCGTCAACAAACCAGGAGGTGGAAAAGCATCCTCTGCCTCACCACCCACACGTACAACCCCTTGTCAAACATGAAGCACCTCCACTTCCTGGTCCAGGCCAACCCGAACACCACCTTCCATGGTACTGTCTTCTACAGACCCCACCCACCCTGCAGCGATTCCATCATCAACTTCATTGCACCCCACGCTCTCGCCTCCACAGTCTACATCCTCCTCAGTCACCTCAACTTTCACCGGGACAACTCCATTGATAAAAACACATCACCCCTGCTGGAGAACCTCGCGACCATTGGGCTCAAACAACTGGTCACCTCCCCAACACTCAGCAGGACACACGCTCGACCCCATCTTCTCTGCTAGCAACAACATCACCTTAAGCCACTCGAACCGAGCTCCGTTGGACTGAGCACTGCTGCGTCCATTTCTCCTTCACCAAACCCAGTATACACCGCCATGCCCACCGCTACCCTTGCCGAAGCTGTAAAAAGGTCAATGAACAACAGCTCACCACCTTACTCAGGAACCCCCCCACCCCCACCGTCATCCACATACACCAACACCTCAGCGCACAACCTCCACTGATGGATCCCTAACTGCGCTGACACACTGGTTTCCCTGAAGAAAGCCCCAAGCAAACAACACTCCCAAGAAAGCCAAATGGTTCTCTCCCGCCATTACTGAGTCCAGACGCACCTATAGACTGCTCGAGAAGAGATGGAGGAGCAGCAAGACCCTTGAAGACCACTCAGCCTTCAAGTCCGCTGTCACTGCACACCACCACCTCATCAGAAAAATGAAGAGAGCGGCCCTACAGGAAAGGCCCAGTGCACACAATAGTAAAGAACTTTTCGCTGTGGTCCAATAATTTGCAAGACCCAGCACAGAGACAAGAGACATCCCCCTTCTCAAGACTTCTGCAACAACCTTATCACCTACTTCCAGTGCAAGATCAAGGGGATATACGACAGCTTCGACAGCCCTGACACCCAAGACCCTCCCACTCCACCTGCAACCACGGCACTCGACAACACCATCCCTCAATGGACTGTAGTCAGCTGGGCTCCCCTCACCACGGACGAAACCCTCAAGTTCATGAATAGCATTCACTCCGGGGCACCCTCGGACCCCTGCCCGCATCACACCTTCAACCACCATCGCCATCGAACTCTACCATCAACTCTGCCACCTTCTCAGAAGACTGGAAACACGCAGAGATCAACCCCTTCATGAAGAAGCCCTCTGCCGACCCAATGGACCTCAAGAATTTCAGACCTATCTCTCTCCTCCCCTTCCCACTCAAGGTAATAGAGAAAGCCATCAACTCCCAACTCTCCGAGTTCTTCAAAGCAAACCACATCCTGAACCTCTCCCAATCTGCCTTCCGAAGCAACCACACCACGAGCCAGCCCTCCTCGCCACCACAGACGACGTCTGCACCCTCCTTGACATAGGTAAAACTGCAGCCCTCATCTTCCTGGACCTCTCGGCTGCCTTAGACACCGTCTCTTGCTGCACTCTATGCACTAGACAGTAGCCCTGGAATGTATCCGCTCCTTCGTCAGCGGCCAAACAAAGAGATTCAGACTACCTCGTTTCCTCTTGGAATCCACTGATATCAGCTCCTCCCTGAGCCCCACTCTTTTCAACATCTACATGGCCCCACTTGCAGCCATCGTCGGGAACCATGGAATCTAACGCGATGACACCCAGCTGATTCTGTCCCTCACCAACGAACTCACAGTAACAAAGAACAGCTTCCACTACGGATTGAAGGCTGTTTCCACCTGCATGAACTGGCTCAAGCACAACTTGGAGAAGACCAAAGTCCTCATCATGGGCGCCAACCCTTCAGCCTTGGATGACTACCGGTGGCCCGCAGCACTTGGAACACCCTTCACCCCCCCCCCCCCACAGACCATGCACGAAACCTCAGCATCATCCTGGACTCCTCGCTTGCCAGGAACCATCAGATCAACTCTGTCTCATCATCCTGCTTTCCCATGCTACGCCTGTTCTGAAAGACCTTACAGTGGATCCCCGCAAAGTCCAGAAAGATGGTCACCCATGCACTTGTCAGCAGCTGAATTGACTACGGAAATGCACTCTATGCCGACATCACCCAGAAACTCATCAAGAAACTGAAGAACATCCAGAACGCCTCCACTAGACTCATCCTCCACATCCCCCACCGCAGTCACATCACCAGCCACCTGAAAGACCTCCACTGGCTCCCAGTCCACAGAAGAATCACCTTCAAGCTCGTCACACATGCCTACAAAGCCCTACACAATGTAGGACCTGCATACCTCAACCAAGACCTTGCATTCCACGTAACCACCAGAGACCTCCGCTCCATCCAACTGGCCCTGGCCACCATCTCACATATCAGTAGCACTACAGCCGGATGAAGATCATTCTCCTGCCTTGCAGCAAAGACCTGGAACAACCTACCTCTCCAACTCAGGCAATCACCATCTCTGCCTCAGTTCAGGAAGGACCTCAAGACCTGGCTCTTCGACTGAACCACAGCACCCTTGATGGGCCAGCAGCCCCTCCACCTCCCCCCAGCGCCTTGAGACCTTTTCAGGTGAGTAGTTGCGCATTACATCCCACCTGCTTGATTGTTTGTGATTTGCTCCCAGGCGCTATATTCTGGCAGGAAAATCCATTTGAGATATCTAATGTTTTGTATTTTTTACAGCACAATGTTGTTCATCAGTGCGGGACTGTGTGCTTTTTGTACTGATAATGTGCAAGTAGCTGTGTTTAAATGTTTGTAATCTAATATTAGATGGTCTAGTTTCATTACTGGAAACAAAAGATTGTTCGTGGATGAGGTGCAAGTTTCTATTAAACCTTGATATTCAAATTATTCTAGGATTTCTGTAACTTGTTTTTTAGCTTCATGTTTAATTGGATATTGTCTTTGAGGTTGTCCTCAATGGTATGTTGTGATATGGAGAGCCGTCATTTCACCTGTATGGTTGTGGTATAACGCAGGAGCTAGTCTAAGTGCCCACTCCTTGGCTTATGAATGTTTCACTGATTCTGGAACAAGATCAGAGAAAGTAGGTAAAATTACTGTTTTGCCATTTGGGCAATCTGGTATGACATCAGGCCAACCGCGTCCCAACCCCACCAAATGTGTCTATGCCCGCCCCCGATCCCCCATGGCAGGCAGCGCTGCACAATCCAAGTCTTCGGTGGGGGTCCTACTCGTTGTCAGGGCTAAGACGCTAGTGCTCAAGTTTCAGGAGAGGGGAAGGGGGTGGGGATGCCAAGCCAGGACAGGGCTGTGATGCTGGAACACCAACTGCCGGGCCCAGGGCACGGGGGATTTGCCTGCAAGTGACAGCAGGGCCCGCACGCTCACCTCCTTGGTGTCTACTCAGCACGAGGTGTCCAGAGGTGGCCCAGGAACAGCTCCAGCAGCTGCCCACCTCCTCTGTTATACAGATGGTCTCCTCTGCATCAGAGACCCCCTACGCCAGGCAGCCTTCCCCGCAGTCCGTGGCGCCTCAACGCCGACCACTGGACCCAGGTCCCAGGGAATCAGCCCACAAGTGGCAGTGTTTTCTGAACTCGATGACGAAAACACAACACCACTATCAAGATTTCCTATAACTTTTTTTATAAAATAACTCAATTGTAAATATTGAAAAAACATGAGCCGATTCGAATGCCTTCTGTCTCTGACCATTTGCCAGCTGATTAACGTATTTTGCGTGAGAAGATGCCTTATTTCACAAAATCCGGCCAATTCCCATTCTGACAAATGGTTTGAAGAGATCTTAAGACCCATTTTAGTACATTCCGAAAGTTTCAAATAGATGGATCCATCTGGGCCATGTTTTTTTAAATAAAAGCTGTAATCTTGATGAATACCCCACCAGTGTCTTATATCGTGTTCTCTTTGGAAGTTTTGCCGTTTTTAAGAAAATAGAAATTTGAGAACCTGATTCCTCAAGCATTCTATTAAAAAAAAATTGTCTCTTGTCTGTCTAGCCTTTAATAATCCTGCCATTATATCAAAAAAAGCTGCCTCGTAGTATGTATAAAAATGGGGAAGAGCAAGTCCACCATGGTTAACTGGAAGTTGAATTACCGCAAGTTTGACTCTATTGGCCTTTTTATTCCAAATAAATCTTCTTATCATGGAATCTAGTTCATTAAAAAAGGCCAAATTAACTTTAATTGGGATATTACTAATCTTGATAGAACACCTAATGCTTTGTTAACAGCGCTATATGGGGAGAAACATAAGGGTATTGGATTTTGGTATAAAAAGTTACCTCTTCCGGGTTCAACCAATATAATAGGCAACCATCTGGAGAAAATAAGTCTCACAATACAGTGTGTGGTGTCTGACAAAGATTGGGAGACAATAAGCTACTTAGGAAATAGGGCACTCCGAGCAGCCAATTATAAGAGGATGTCTTTTCTTTGTCGTTGGTTGGCATATTATACCCCGGAAGCTCTTCAAAGAATGTTCCCCGAATACGAAAATAAATGTTTTAGATGCAAAACTAGGGGACAGGGTGGCTGGCATCATATTTTCTTCTCATGCCCAAAGTTAGAACCCTTCTGGAGGGAGATTTTCACAGATCTGGAGATGGCAATAGGGAAAATTCTTCCTCCAGAAGTGGAAGTTGCCCTTTTTGGCATTAGTAAAGACAGGAACAAGTTCAATGAATCAGAAGAAGTGTTTATCTTTATTTCCTCTGCCGTAGCAAGGTCTCTGATTCTGCAAAATTGGAAATCCACGGTGTGTCCTTGCCATGTTAAGTGGGTTAATAAAATGAAGAGAACTTATAATTTTGAGAGAGCCTATGCAGGTAGAGTGGGTGCAACTGCAAGATTCGAAAGGAATTGGAAATATCTTGACCAGCTTGAACTATTAAAAGGAAGGTGATTGTTATATCCTAGCTAATTGAAAGACGGCATTACATTTATATCTGAGGAAATATAAGTATTCGTATGCTATGCTATATCTAATTGCTAAGTACTTTTATCATGTTATCAGTTCTGTTTCTATATATCAGTACTTTATTGCACTAGTCACTTTATACAGGCTGAGAAGAGAAAAGAGAAAAAAAAAAGAAGAAATTCTTTTTTTTTTCCGCACAATAGCACTAGCACTGTCAAGTGCCGTTTTTTCTATTTTTGCATTAGCACTTCATGGACGAAATATTTCGTGTAATTATATATTGGCACTTTAATGCATTAGTCACTTTATTAAGGCTACATGTTGCACATAATAACACCTTCAAGCGTTGGTCGTTCTACTCTTTGTATTTGCACTCTATGTTCAGTATAATAATAGCAATATTATTCTTGATGTTGCCCTTTTATCACCAGTTGTTTATTGATTGGATAATCTTAAATTTTATATTATTTTTACTGTGGTATTCTATTGTCTAGGGTTGTCTCTTGGATTTTATAGATTTTTGGCTAATGTGCGTCTAATTATGAAGAAATTTAATGTACCATTGTATTGTCTTTACCTACGGCTTGTAATAAAAAACTTATTTAAAAAAAAAAAAAAAAACAAGAAAACACAACACCACTGATGCCTGTATCAATCATTTCTATAAAATTAAAATCCCCTAGAGAAACAATATTGCCTGCCCATACATAGCCAGGTAAGGTTTTACCTTTTCTACCTGCGCATTTATTGGTTGACAACAAGTCAGATGGTGAAGGCCCCTTTGGGGAAGCATATAGTCCCTCTGAGCTTCATGTGAAGTGGCAGGATAATGATGATGAGGAGGACAGCCAATAGTATGGGGACCAATTTATTTATTTATTTCATTTATTTATTTGAAGAGTTTATATATAGCGCTGGTAAACAAGATGGCTGTATTGCTGGGAGGAAAAAAAATCTAATCAAAAACGCCAGCATTTAAAACCTAACCCAAAAGCAGAACTGAATGAGGAAGGCAGCAGTCTGTTCCGGTGCGAGAAAAGGTGAATTAGCTACATGTAACATTCAGGAGAATACACAGCCACATGGGCCCACATCCCGGAGGAAAAGGTTGAAGGTTGATATCTCTCCCGGGTCATCCAAGTCAGGGGAAGTCAGCGCGGGCGCCCAGGCAGCAGTCCCTGAAGAGGATGGCAGTTGTGGAGTCAGGACGGCGAGCAACTCAGAAAAAAGGGAAAGCAAGCTCAGAGGTGCAGGGCAGCAGCGTTGTGTAGTTCCCTTTGCTGCGTTCTCATTGATTTTTGTTTGTGCGCAGCGGGATGGAAGGCAACCGTGTCTCAGGTCCGGAAGGTGGGCGACGGCCGGAGGAGAGATCACCCGCCATCTCCCCAGCAGCCACCCAGGAAGAAAGACACTTGGCCGACCATCATCAGCAAAATCATTGGGGTTTCGTCAGGAAGGCGGGGGAAGAAGGAGACACAGCGGAGATGTTCTGCTGGGTAGGTGACAGCCGAGGCAGTGAAACCGGAGCCAATCTCCCCTATAGCTGTCTAGGCAGCTCCACCGGGCATCGGCCATGGTTACTCGGGCTCCGCGGTCAAAAACATCTATCACGTTTTCCTCTGAGGATCTTGAGCCCAAATGCGGGAGATAGGATAGATAAGGACCGGAGTCAAACGTGACACCAGGTGAGTAAAATGGTCCAAGGAGGAGGTAGATATCAGGGGGATTTGAGCCAAAGAGTCAATCCCAAGCCGGGAGCTCCCGGCCAATGACGAGAAAATTGAGTATGGACAACCGGAACAACAAGATCAGTCAGTACAAATGCCACTGAGTTTAGTCAATAATCATAAGCTTATGCTTCAAGGCAATTATGAGAGATTTACAGATCCTGCAACAATTAATCCTCTACCATGACCACAGAGGCCAGTGCGATCATCACAGATCCATTCACTGGTTCCTCGCCCACTACATATATTACCAGCACCAGTGACCTTTACCTAGACTGGCAAGTACTTTGGCTGATCCACCAGTTATTGATGCACCTTCCTTACACGAGGATAGGGAAGAAGGAAAGATCGGAGATACTGCTTCAATACCCAACAAGTGGGATGACTATTTTATCCCAACACCATCCTCACCTGTTCCACCACTAGTGGACTCCCCACCAAACGACATAGGTGCTTTCCACAACCTTATGGAAGGGTAAGCAAAAAGATTCCAGCTTCCTTTAAGCATTTTTGATCAGATTGCTTCCTCTATATCTTTAAGAAGCCCATGAAAAATTCAATCAGAGCCATCCCTATTGTGGATTTTATATGGGAGGCAGACCTCGAAATGATGAAGAATCCAGCTACAGTGTTGGTAGTGCTGCCTAGACTGGATAAGAAATACTAAACACTGGACAAATCGCCGGCATGTTAAATTGAACATCCTAAGTCAGATTTGGTAATAACACAAGCAGCCCAGCATCACTCATAGAATCCATCAACCCCTATCACAATACAACCAGATAGGGGAAGGCCTAGACTGAATAACATTGGGAAATGCTTTTCCACCATGGCAGACATTGGTGTCAGAGCAGCTAACTTCCTGGCGATCTTGGGACGCTACAACAGACAGATGTGGACAGACACTACTGCATACATTGACCTCTTATCAGAGGATACAAAAGCTGAAGCCAGGAAGATTCTACATGAAGTAGCGAGGACTTCTGCTGAAACTAATCGGCTGTGTGATAGACATTTAATCAGCCAGAACAGCTGGCTGATGCAGCTGTCCTCAGGAGGCAGGGATGGCTCAAGGCAACATCATTAAGGCCAGAGATCCAGAGCAAAATACTGGATATGCAGTATGATGGTGGGGCGTTATTCGGCAAACATGTAGACGGCCCTATCCAAACTATAAAGACGGATGTGACTAAGTCCTTGGGTACTCTACAAACACAGACACAGCCCTTTCAAGGAGCCATAGGTAGAGGATCATAATCCTATTGGGGAGGCTTTCAACCATACAGACACAAAATACCAGCCCTTTCAAAGCCAGTATTGCTCCCAATATTCCCAGAAGCAATACAGACAAGACAACTCTAGCAGTGTGAAATACAATTCAGTTTTTTTCAAGACTTGTTCAAGGCTTCAAATGTAGTAATCCCGTTTGTTAGTTGTAAGCGCGGGAAAACCTCCAGTCCCAAGGACTGACGCCGAGAAAATCTGGAGCGTTACGGTTACGGGCCGCCCCAAATGAATAATAAGAATATCGCATACCCGATGTTGATACGGGATCCTTTCTCGGCTAACACAACGAGGAGGCTAATTATATTTGTGATTTTGACTCTCCCACATAAAAGGTCGTTTTTGACTTAAAAAGTGTATTCACCGCACCTTTGATGATCTAGAAGTGTCTTACTATCTAAATACCCCATTACACGAAGGGGACTGGAGGTTTCCCGCGCTTGCAAATAACAAACGGGATTACTACATTAGAAACCTTGAAAAAGTTGTTTACGCAATGAAACACGTCAGCTGTCTGCGACTACGTTCTACCTATGTGTCACCAAATTAACCATCTATATTTATATATTGTGTATACATATGGACTTTATTATACTGTTCAACTTTGGTTATTTTGGAGTGTAGTTCAAATTAAATTCCAACCTGACAACAGAGTTGGATCAAAACAATTTTTACTGTGCTCTGAATTGGATTTCTAATTGTGTAGTATATGTGAAATCTAGTTTCCACAAACTGGGTAACACTAATATGATGGCATAGTGTTTTATTCATCTAAGCACGCTAAACCACTTTGATCTTGTACTTGCAAACTTAACGGAGGTGCTAACTGTTCTTTCCTACCACTGCCATCTTATCCTAGTATGACATCTAGCAGTGTACAAACAGACACCCAGAAGAACACAACCTCCCTGAGAGACAGACACGTTCAAAAGCAGTGACCTTTCAATGGTGCAGGTTACCCCTCGCAATTCACAAAAGCCACTTGGGGGGTCATATCTCCAAGTATCCCCATCAGTGGTCCCTTATAACATCAGACATATGGGTGCTAGATGCAGTCACTTGTGGACTCACACTTGAGTTCATCACACGTTCACCACATGTTTCCCCAAAAGGAGCACCACCTCCACATCTGATACTACTTCTGCTAGACTTTTAAACCTTGCTGAAAAAAGGAGCAATCAAAGAGGTCCCAAAGACTCAGAGGGGAATCGGTTTCTACTCCCATTTCCTTCTGATAAAGAAAAAGTCATAAGACTGCAAATATTTAGGAAAATAATCCTTTTGCCTGGTCACCCTACAAGATATCTGGCATCGCTTCTATTATGGGGATCACAAGACAGCACTAGATCTCCAGGGTGCATACTTCCATATCCTAATTCACCCAATGCATCGAAAAAACTTAAGAGTCAAGGTGGCCGGCACCCAATACCAATTCAAGGTTCTGCCTTTCGGACTAAAATCGGGTTTTCGCATCTTTTCCAAATGTCTGGCTCCAGTGGCGGCCCATTTGAGACAAAAAAGGAGTCCGGTATTTCTATACTGAGATGACTGGTTGATAAAGGCTGCCACATCTCGACCGGCAATCAGATACAAGAGCTTTTCTCACACTCTTCAAACAACTGGGCATGGTCCACAAACAAAAATTCTGTCTCACACCGTCAATAACATTGACTTTCTTGGGAGCGATTCTAGATACTAACCAGGACAAGGCATTCACCTCACAAGAAAGGCAGTTGAGAATTCAGCAGCTGGCACAGCAGCTAAGCAGAAGACAGCCAGTTTCAGTTCAACTGTATAAATCACTGCTCGGAATGATATTCTCTTGTATTCCACTAATTCTCAATTGCCGCCTTCACATGCAATCATTACAAGAGGAGTTAGGCTAACTATGGGTACAAATCCAAGGGTCATTCAACGCCATCATTTGCATTACCCAAATCATGATAACATCCATGCAATTGTGGGCTCAGTGAAAACATAGCCATGGGGTTAACTATCCTGACACAGATCTCAGACTTTGTAATAACAACGGACGCATCATTGGAGGGATGAGGCACTCATCTCCAGGATTTCACAATTAGTGGGAAGTGGAACAACCTTCAAAAGTAAAATGCACATAAACTTGTAGGAGCTCAAAGCCATGATTTCTTTCCTTCCCAGGATAGGATAGTTAAATCATCTGTGCTAATCCACATGGCAGGGCTCGACAAATGTACTCGCCCGCTCGCAAATGCGAGTCAATTTCTTTCAGGGCGAGACAGTTTTCATGCCTACTCGACCGGCCTGGCGAGTGAGCTTTGTCGCTGTGCTAAAGTGCAGTGCCGGTAGAAGTCTTTAGAGGGCAGCTGGGTGAAATGTTCAGAACTGCCGTGACAAAATGCGGGAAAAGCAAAGGTGTTGATTGGCTGATTGCAACGCGGGCTCGGTCGGCTAAGGCCTAGTTGCAATCAGCCAATCAGATGGTTGCTAATCTCCGCACAGTAAAGTTTACAGACTTCTCATTGGCTGATTACAGCCGCAGCAGGATAAGCATGTAAACTGCTTTTGCCAACCCCTGTTCCCAATACACTTGACCGGAGGCAGGCCATGAACGACACTAGTGCCCTAGCGAAGCAGAAGTTCTCCTCCTGCACCTTGGGTGTAATCACCATGATCCTCGGAGCCCTGCGAGTGGAGCTCTGCCCGTGATGTAAGCCTGCGCCTGCCGAGGATGGCTCGATCTCTCTGCGGGGGACCCTAAGGTAGGTGCAATTGGATGGGAACACCGCCGCGGGTCAGGGGCTCTAGCCTTGATTGTTGGGTGGGGTGGCTTTAAAGGGGATTGACGCCCAGCAGGGGCTATTGTTACGCTTGCTCTCGTTTCAGACTTCAAGTCTTCTATCCGGGAAAAGCACAAACCTAGTTGACTAGAAATTAGGCATTGAACATAATTATAATTAACGGGTGCAACACATTAGCACTGCGAACTGTCTATGATTAGAAAGTTGATAGTGCTCAGAGCACCAGAGCTAGATGAGGCACATGAGAAAGGTTTGAGATTACGAAACTGCACAGAGGGTGGCATAGGCGGCCGGAGGGCACTTACTGGACACGCCTCGTCAATGGTAGCAAGGTGCTAACAAGCTGCCTGCGGTGCCCATCAAGGCGCCAGATGTCAGCGAGGGAAATTTTGTGTTTGATGCTCACAGCTTAGAAGTTGGATTACCCAGCTCTACAAGGCGGATGCAGTCAGAGGTGCACCGACGGGATGCAGAGGGTAAACAGCGCCCCACGATTCTCTTTGTTCTTTTAATTACAAAAATATTTAGCTGCATAATACGATCTATAGTAAGGAAGGAGTGAATAGGTGGGTTGTCAAAAATAAAAGTGGTATGAATGTATGGAGGCTGTAAAAAAGTGGACAAGAACGAAAATATATGTCCACTCCAAATTGTACAACCAATCACGTTAAACGCAATCTTTTTATTTCCCTGGGTAATTTGCAATTAACTGTATATGAAGCACCGCCGTAAACAAGGAGGACCTGGCTGGCGCCGACTTCATTAAGTTGAAAGGCCAGGACGAGGAGCCCACCAGGAAGTAAAACAGATGTATGGGCAGATTGTAATCACAGTCTATGGTGTGAAATCGCACTGAAAGGTTTCACCGTCGCTTGACAGACCGGTTCCCACGTCAGAAACCTGGAAAGGAGAGTGATGGTAAATACTGATATCATGTCATGAGCAAGCAGGGCAGTATTGTTTATGTGGCCCTAGTTGTGCTTACACAGCGTGCCTGATCTGATAGCTGGGACATAAAATACAAATGCAAGACCCCGTAAAAACATTCCAGTCATACAGTTACAGGTATGGTGCGATCTGCCCTTTCCTAGGCTGTGCTCTAATATGTTTAAGGTACAGCAGTGTACCGAGTACTGGGAAGAGTGTTTATCCAGGGCCGTACTCTAATATGTCTAAAGTACAGCGGTGAACCAGAGTACTGCTAAGAGTTTTTTTTTTTATAGATTCATATAGTGCTTACTCGACCTGAAGGTATTGGAGTGCTTTACAGGAGCACCAGTTACACTACACAAGGACACACTAATTTTTGTTAGGCACCGGGAAATTAAGTGAGCCACCAGAGCCATACTCTAGTATGTTCAAGGTACAGTGGTGAACCTGAGTTTGGCTAAGAATATTCATCCAGGGCCACGCTCTAGTGTGTGTAATGTACAGTAGTGTACCCGAGTACTGCTAAGAGTGTTTATCAAAGGCCGTGCTCGTAACTTTCAAAACATTGCAGTGAGAATAGTAATGAGGCAAAATAATTTGATCATGTCTTACTGGTCATAGAACAACTGTGCTGCAAATGTTTTGAAGAAAATTTGTATGTAACCAATTTTTGGGTCGAGGGCATTGATGTTAGGTCGAGTAGAAAATTCTATTCACTAGACCTGCAGGTCAAGTACGATTTTTAAGATTTGTCGAGCCCTGCATGGATAATTCCACCAGCACACATAGCATAAACAAACAGGGAGGAACAAGGTCATCAGCCATGACCAGCAAGCACAAGACATTTGAAATGGGCCCTGCTCAACCAGATAACACTAAAGACAGAACATGTGCCTGGAGCAACCAAATTTCCTAGCAGGCATGTTAAGCAGAATGAATACCAGCTGTCTCGAGTGGGAGCTCAATCAACAAATTATGAAAGACATCTTCAATCATTGGGGCAAACCAAACCTAGACCTGTTTGTGACCATGGGCAATCGAAAATGCCAATTCTACTAGAGCTGGCACCAACAGGAGTGGTTGTGGGGAAATGCATTTTCGTTCAGATGATTAAGGATCTTAGTGTTCGCTTTCCCCCAATCCTATTAATTTATGTTTAAAGTATTTTATTGAAAGAGTACACAGATAAGAAAGACATTCAAGCAATGACATTTGTGCTGTAACCCCGGGAGCCCATCTTCAAGATAATGCTACGTGTCCCGCAAATGCAGTAGAGGCTGCGTGAGCTCCGTTTCCATCCACATCACATTAAAGAACACCCTGAGGTAGAAATGAAGTCTCTGTACCCTTTCCCCTTTAAGGAAACAGTTCCCCCCCAACTACCCCCCCACCTCCCCTTGCCCCCCTAACCCCCTCCCAGTACCCCCGTCCAGTGTCTTGTCTAGCTAAACCTTCTGAGCTCAGCCCACACCCCTATCCCCTAGCCCTATCCAGCCTGTGGTTATTAAGCGGTGAAGTCCAGCGGTGGTGTCAGTCTCAAGAGCCTCAGGTACCTCGGACAGGTTAGTTCCCTGAACTCGGTGGTCAGTAGTGCATGAAAGGGCTGCCACAACTCCTCGAATTGATCTACTTCCCCGGCCATCATCAGTGATAATTTCTCCATGCCCAGGACATGCCATAATCTATGTAGCCAACCCGTGATGTATGGAACAGTGGTAGTCCGCCAGTGCATTAGAATGTTCTGAACGGCGGAGCCCAGTGCTATGGCAATTTGTCTACCCCTGCGCAATTTTAGTGGATACATCAGCCCGTTAGGCAAGCCCAACAGGACGTATGCTGGGAAGCGGGGCAACTCTATCTCAAAGTGGGTGTCGATCTCATCTAGCACCTCCTTCCAATAAAGGCTGAACAACGGGCACTCCCACAGGACATGTGTCAGTGTACCAGGTTGTCCACACTCCCGCCAACAGATATTATCAATATGTCTATCCATCTCATGCAACCGCTCCGGAGTGTAATACCAGTATGTAGACACTTTAGTGAATGTTTCAGTTAGTCCTATATGGTATGCAGCGTGTCGTGCGCGGTATGAAATCTGGTCCCACTCTTTATGGCTCAGTGTTCTTCCCAGCTCCAGCGTTCCCTACCTGGGTTATGAAAGTGTGTGGGGGGAGGCTGTAGCATTTTATAAAGATCTGTGATGAGCTTAGTATCCGAGGCTTGCGTCACTAACCATTTCTCGTACGGCAATAATTTCCTGTCTGCCAGCTCACGCACCTGTGGCTGCAAAGCCCAGTGCCGCACCTGCCAGTAGCGCATCCTATCTGTCTCAGCCAAACCATACTCCTCCTTGAGAGTCTGGAAAGGGAGAACTCCGTCCGGCCCGTACACATGGAAGAGGGTCCTGCAGCCGGCAGCACGCCAGTGTGCAAAAGCTCCCTGGGTAATCCCCGGCGTGAAGTCCGGGTTGTCTGCAATAGGTGTGAACGGAGAGGAGAACGTGGTAAGCTCGTGTGTATTGTTAGTAGCATCCCACACCCTCAGCGGGGGGCGATGAGCCCTACGCAGAAAGGGCACCTCTTGTAAGGAACGGCCCGCCACCGCCTGATCCTGGAACAACCAGTGCTTGTCCGACTCCCAACGGCTCCATTCGACCAGGTATCTCAGCTGCGCCGCTTGAAAATATTTGCGCAAATCTGGGACCCCCAGTCCCCCCGATTCCGGTGCCAACGTGGAGAGAACCCTCCTCATCCTAGGCTTGCGGCCTTGCCAAATAAAACGGGACAGAGCCGACTGTGTCTGCTGGAGCCAGCCCTTAGGCGGCTGCAACGGCAGGGCCCGGAATAGATATAAGATCTGTGGGAGGACCGTCATTTTAACCGCTGCCACTCTCCCGAGCCACGATATCAAGCCCTTACTCCACCTCCCCAGTTCCTCCTTAATCTTTCCAGTCAAAGCCGTATAATTGGCTGTCACCATGGCCTGCAATGTAGGTGCCAACAGGATACCCAAGTACTGGACCTGGTGGGCCGACCAATGCATGGGGGAGAGGCCCTGCAACTCCCGTCGTGTTGCAGGAGTCAGGGAGATGTCCAGTGCTGTTGATTTTCCCATATTCATTTTGAATCTAGCCACCCGTGAAAAAGCCTCCAATTCGTCAATGCACGCAGGCAGAGCACGCCTCGGTTCCTCTAAGGTCAGAATCACATCGTCCGCATAGAGGCTGACCGTGTGAATATACCCCCCCCCCCCCCCTCCTCACTCCAATCGCGTCCGAGTTCTGCCGGATTCTCTGGGCGAAGGGCTGCATGTACATAGCGAAAAGGAGTGGGGACAGTGGGCAGCCCTGTCTGGTGCCCCGTTCAATGCAAAACCTTTGAGAGCTACAGCCATTCACCCGCACCACCACCGACGGGAACCGGTAGCAATTAAAAACCAGGGTGCGAAATTTTTCACCTATGCCCATCCTCGCCATAACCCGTTCCAAATAGGGCCAGTGCACCCGGTCGAACGCCTTTTCAGCATCAATCGATAGGAGCATTCTTTCTCCAGGAATCCGGGTAGCCTTCTCCAGAATATGTACTACCCTCTTGGTGTTATCCACCGTCTGTCTCCCGGGGACAAAGCCAGCCTGGTCCGACTCCACCAGACCCGCCAAATGGAGCGCTAGGCGCGCCGCCAGAATTCCCGTATAAAGTTTTAAATCCACGTTCAAAAGGGAGATCGGACGGTATGAGCTGCATTGGGTTCGGTCCTTCCCTGGTTTAGGTATGACCGATACTGTGGCCTGCAGGAGATCCGGTGGGATCGCCCCTGGTTCGGAGAAGGAATTAAACAATTTAGTCAGTATAGGGGCCAACGTGGCGCTGAACGTCCTGTAGAAGAGCGCTGTGTAGCCGTCCGGGCCAGGGGCCTTACTATGTTTAAGCCTGAAGATGGCAGCAATCACCTCCTCGACCCGTATCTCCCTTTCGAGATATTCCGTTTGAGATGTTTCTAGGGACGGAAGGGTGACTGAGTCCAGGTAGTCCTCCGACTCCTGCGCCATCAGGCTCTCCCCAGTGTATAATTCCGCATAAAATCGACGGAAGGCCTCGGCTATCTGAACATCCTCCGCGACCAGCCCGTCATTTCCCGCCGCAATCTCCTTCACCCGATGGCGTTCATGGGCCACCCTGAGTTTGTTCGCCAGAAGGCGGCCACACCTGTCCCCCCGTGTAGTAAGCGTGTCTCAGTCGTAGTGCTGCATATTCCGCCCAATCCATGTCCAGGGATGACAGGAGCTTCCTCGCTGCCTTCAGCTGTTTCCAAATCCTGGGGGCCCCTGTACGGCGGTGCACCTCTTCCAGTTCCCTGACTTTTTGCGTGAGCTCGTCCCGTTTCCGTCTCCGTTCCCTGTTCTCCGCCGAGGAGACCGCGATGAATTCCCCTCTGACCACCGCCTTAAGTGCGGCCCACTGCGTCGCTACCGAGGTGTCTGCGTTGTCATTATGCTTTTGGAAGTCCCTGATCGCCACCGTAACCCTTTGCGCGTCTCTGAGGCGCCAGACCCCACGGGGGGCCCGATCGGCAGAGAGAAACTCCCCGAGACCGGCGCGTGATCAGATAGAGATGACCCCCACCTCCGACGTCGTAGCTAGATCACGGACTGGGCCGGTAACTATGAGGTGATCCAGCCTCGCGTATGTTTTGTGTGCGTGAGAGTAGAAGGAGTAGTCTCGGTCCGTGGGGTGCAAGTGGCGCCAAAGATCATGAAGATCCAGGTCCACCAGTTGGGATTTAACTACTTGTGACATTTCCCCTGTCTGTGGGGAACGCTGGGCCGACCTATCCACAGCCGAGTTAACCACCATATTCAAATCTCCACCCAAAATTATGTGCCTGTCCGGGGATGCTGTTATGTCCACTAATGCTGATTGAAAGAAGCTATCCTGATGTTCATTCGGACAGTAAATCGTCCCGATGGTAAATGTCAGGGCCCCTAGTTTGAATCTATGCGCTAAGAGTCTCCCCTTCTGCACTGTAAACTTGTGTAGTACCTCCCCCCTAAAGGAGTTAGACACCAATATCGCCACCCCAGCCGTCTTGGTGGTGGACGAAGAAAAGAACTGCGTGGGAAATGTGCGGGATCGTAATCTATGGAAGTCCCGCGCAAGCAAATGGGTCTCCTGTAGAAGACAAATGTCAGCCTGTGTGTTCTCTAGCAAGGACAGGACTGCCCTCCTCTTGACAGGGCTATTAAGCCCCTTAACAGTAAGGGTCACTACCTTAAGGGTCGCCATAGAGAGTCAAAACAGTATGAAACATGCATTGGATCCTTTGCAGTGAGGGAGGGTCTGTGGGCCTCAACTGCCCAGAGCTCCCCATCGGGGCATCGTGGAATCATCAAGAACATTAAACGGACTGTACCCACCCCTTCCCCTACCCAACTCCCAACCCCCCTGTCCCCCAACTCCCCAACTCCCACTCCTCCCACACCCCTCTCGGTGCCCCAACTCCCCCCCCCCCTTCCCCCCCCAAACCCCCAACACCCTCTGAAAAATTGTTCCAGCCATGTCCTGTCCGGACAAGTCCGTGGTAACGTATCGTAGTGGACGTCCAGCCACACCCTTCCCCCCTCTGCTCCCTCCCCACCCTCCATGGCCCTAAGCCAGCAAGAACAGTAATGCAAACTCGTTCTCCCCCCGGAGCAGTCTTACGCTGTTAGCGTGACACCTTCGTGCACCACGGCGTCTCTGGAGGCTTCTTGGATGGAGCTCGCCATATCAGCCCTGATGGTAGGCGAGCTCGGACGCTGGGATGCCGCTGACGTTCTGCGCCTCGAGACCCTGCGCCACCCGTCCTCTGTGGCGCGTCTCCTGCGTGGCGTGGCTGAGACCTCCTCCTCCGCGGTGATCCCCAGTACTTCGCACGTGTCCTGTAGGGACCTCAATTGATGTAGCACACCGTTCCACCTGAAAATAAGGCGGAAAGGATGACCCCAGGAATAAGGCGTTTCATGCTGTTTCAAGAAGTCTGTTGCGATTTTGAACGCTTTCCGTTTTTGGAGGGTGATCACAGACAGGTCCTGATATAAGGCCACGGGGTGTCCTCGAAACATCAACAAGGGTTTTTTCCGGGCCTCCGCCATGATCCGTTCTTTCAGTGGAAAATCAGGAAGAAAGGCCAATATGTCCGGAGGTGGGGCTGTTGCGCGCCTCTGAGGGCCCACTCGATGAGCTCTATCAATCCGTACCGGAAAGTCCGCCGCTTCACCCAATATGTCTCTGAAGAGCTCCCTTAGGTATTCCGCCACATCCGTCCCCTCTTCCGTCGATGGCACTCCCCGGACCCTGATGTTGTTCCGCCGAGAGCGGTTTTCCAGGTCTTCATTATGGGCCTGGAGGTCCATCTGTTGGCCCCTCAATCGCAACACTTCTTGTTGTAGCTGCGTGACTTCCTCGTCCTGTCTCTGTGTGGAGCTTTCCACCGTGGCCACCCTCTCACCTAGTCCGTCCACTTCTCTTCGGATTTCGCGGACCTCCCCGGCCACCTCCTGTTTCAGCGTTTGAAAATCTTCTCTCAGTGTGCCAAAAAGTGACTCAAAGAAGGATCTGGTGACCGGGGGTTCACCGCCTCCTGCTGTGTGAGAGCCACTCGCCGGTTTCGGCGACGGTTGGTTTCTGTCTCCCCTGGTCTGAGACCTGCCAAGCATCTCGGGGAGCGTGCGGTCGTTCCGTTTATTGCCCTTCTGGCTCGCCATCTTGTCCTCAAGGCCGCTCTGCCGGGTACGGGCACCGCACCGGCCAGACACCCGGGCTTCGGCCCCACCTGCCTCTTCTTGCTATGATGACTCAGTCCTTTGCCGCGGGGTGCTCCACCCGAACCCCCCGATTCTAGGAATGACCTCTGTGGCCCGGGCACCACCATCCGCCCTCGGCCTCGCAGCGAGCAAGTGTAGGGACCCTTCCGCGACCTGTGCAATCCAAGTCCTCGCGCCTGGCTTTTCCTTCGGCGACCGCTGTTGTTGTCTACGGCAAGCCGACCATCCGCGGCGTAGCTCTCAAGGGCACCATGCACCACCGTAGTCCGCCGGTTTCGTCACTACCTCCAAAAGCAACTATGGCGGCTCTTCACGCCTCTGCAAATTGTTGCACCCCTTCCGGTGATGGCGCAGCCTCCGGGTGTCTCTCCTTTCGTCCCCAGGACCAGTCGCCAGTCGCCCAAGAGCAGACGCCTCCGGAGCAGTCCTTGGAGGGTTCCGGTTCCAATCCTCGTCGCTGCGGCCCTTGTTCCGCCTACGCTTCCAGCGACACCACCCTTCCGGCCTGCAGAGCCTCCGATCAGCTAGGCCGCGGCCGCGGCCTCGATTTGCGACGGGACCGACAACCAGGGGCGGGTCGTCCCCGAGGACAGCAGGCGCTTCTCAGGGCCTCCCAGCACCGTCGCGGCACCCAGGTGTGCCCCCTACTTCCTTCCACTGTGCCACCGCTGACTTCTGCGAGCTTCGGGGACAGAGCTCTGCCCAACCCCGGCTAGGCCGCTATCCGTCTTCGCTTCCGGTCTTGGCGTCGCTCCGTGCCGCGGTCCGGACTACGGGCCCCCGGCCACTCCAGAGCTGGACTACTGATCTAGCACAGCCCAACCGGTTCCCGCACCGTCCCCAATCAGTTTTATGCCGATGGGGAGAGAACAAGCTATACAGAAGGCTCAGGGCCCGGATCGGGTCGGGAGCTCCGGGCGAAAGCGTCTCCTCACTCCGCCATCTTGGCCACGCCCCCAATCCCATTAATTTAGAGGTTCCTCAGGAAATTCAATAGGGAACCTTGCCAAGTGATCTTGATTGGTCCCAGATGGCTGAAGCAATTATGCTTCACAGAAATCCTGCTCCTCTCAGAATAGGCCCACATTCTGCTGAAGCCCGTACCAATGTTGCAGATGCTGAACCATGGCCAGGTATTTCATCCAAATCTGACATCCACTACACTTGTGGGCCTAGCTCCTGAATTCAATGAATGTGCAATGTTGAACATTCCAGCAGATTGCAGAGAAAATACACCAATAAAACATACAAGCTTAAGTGGACTAATCTCTGTTTGTGGTGCCAGGAAATTGATGTTCATCCTATCCCATCTGTTCCAGAACAACTCCTCCCGTACCTGCTTCCGTTGGCAAACTCTGGTCTTGCTGACTCATCCATAAAAGTACATCTGACAGCAATATCTCAGTTTTGAAGGTCGGATACATTACCTTCCCTACAGTCTAACAGAGTGATCAAACAGTTTCTCAATGGGCTATTGAGAGTGTTTCCTCCTATAAGGAAACCTCTGCCTGCTTGGCATCTAAATATAGTGCTAGAACAATTGATAAAGGCTCAGTTTGAGCCCATTCACAAGACAGAATATAAAATATTTGACATGGAAAACAGCGCTGCTTCTAGCACTAACTTCAGCAAGAAGAGTTAGTGACATTCAATAAGTCACAATTAAGGAACCGTTTCTGAAATTCAAGCAAGACAGCGTTGTATTGGGGACCAATCCTATGTTTATAGCAAATGTTCCTTCTTATTTCCACTTAAATGAAATCATAATACTGAGAACATTCTTTGCCAATCCCCAAACTATGGCAGAAAAATCTTTGCATACATTAGATGTTAAAAGGTGTATCAAATTCTCCTTACAAAGGACTAGACAATTCTGCAAGGCGGATCAATTGTCCATGGCTTATGGTAACCTATGTAAAGGGTTCCCAGTTTAAAAGCAAAGTATAGCAAGATGGTTTGCAACAGCTCTCCAATTCTGTCACAGACAGGCTGAAAAAACCCTTGACCTACAAGGTCAAGGCTCATTCTACCAGAGCTGTCTCTACTATCACAGCTGTCTATGCTGGAGTGCCTGTTCAGCAAATATGCTGAGCAGCAGCATGGTCCAGCAGGCACACTTTTACACAGCATTACTGCCTTGATTCCCTTAAAAAGAGTGATGCAGCTGTGGGACAAGCAGTGTTGCACCATTTGTTTAAATAAGTTAAGCCATTTCTATATTTTTCACCATCTGCTATATTATAATGTTGTTATTTTCAAGTGTTAACTGCTGACAATTCTGATTCAAGCATGTGAATCTATAAAAGATCCAATACTGGAGAAGAAAATAAGTTACTTACCTGTAATGTAGTTCTCCGGTGTTGGAACCTTTCATACATGGACATGCAACCCACTGCCCTCCCCGTAGAGGCTCTCCTTATTCTCTAGAGTCTTATATCCTACTTGTGCTAGAAAATGTAGATTTTCCTCTGCCTTGGTGGGCTGAAAATCTGGATTTTATTAAGGACACAGAGGCTAATTTTATGCAATAATTCCTTTATTGCCACCACTCAGCAGCATGAAACAAGAATCATGTTCTTAGAATATAGAATACAGAACCTCTAAGAACATTCCAAAACTAACAAAACTCCTCTACATTATATGATCTTCCTTCTGACATTGCCTGCTGAAAGAGAAAAAACTTAAAACATATTTCTTTATTTTAAGTCCAGAAAAACAAATCCAACAAATCCAAATCTTCTTTCTTCTCCAAACGTAGAGATGAGATATGTCCAAAATCGTCGGATCCTAATCAGTTTAATTTTTAACTGCATAAAGACAAGACATAAACATCAGGGTTAGGTAACGAATGAATAGGGAGGGATAATATAAGCCTCTGTGTCCTTAATAAAATCCAGATTTTCAGCCCACCAAGGCTGAGGAAAATCTAAATTTTATGGCACGACATGGATGCCAACATTATGCAACTTTAATGCATATCAACAATTGAGCTACACTCTCAATAGGCTTAAAATAATATTTTCTAAAAACAGAATCTGTTGACCAATCTGCACATTTTAAAATATCTTGCAAACTTCCACCCAGAATTTGTGCTTTTGAAGCAGCTGCACCTCTCACTGAGTGTGTGCCAAACATACTTATATCTATACCAGCTCTTTCCATTAAAGATTTCACCCATCTAGCCAAAGTGGGTGACGAAACAGCTTTATATGGATAACTGAAAGAGATGAGTAATTGATCCGCCCCAAAAGGTCTTATTGGCCTTGTTCTACATTCATACTCCTTCACACAGTGCACCACACACATTTTTCTTTATCTTTCAGATATGGACAAAAAAAATAGAAGTTGAATTAGTTTTCGTTCTTTGTTTAATATAAAAACAAATACCCTCAGGAGTAAAACATCTGCTTGATATATCTAAGGCACGTACGTCAGAAACTCTTCTAAAAGAAAGAAGGCACAACAGCATTGTAAGTTTATAAGTTAAATCTTTTAGGTCCAATAATCTATTATCATCCCATGACTCAAATAAACACAGTATAATAGACACATCCCAAGCCGCAGTATACCTTGGACCAGGTGGACTAGCCAATCTTATACTTCTCAATAATCTCCTAACCATAATGTCCTGACCGACAGTAATACCATTCACCAAAATATGCCCTTCACAAATTGCAGATCTATGTAAATTCACTGATCTATATGCCAAACCTCTTTTATACAAATCAGTCAGAAAATTCAAAGCATGTACTACATCTGCTTATACGGGATCCAAATTCCTTTCCACACACCAACCATTCCACTTATTCCAAGCTGATTTATATACCTTCCTTGTTCCAATTGCCCATGATTCTTCAATGAGTTTCGAAGCTTCAGATGAAAGTCCTGGGTTACACCAGACTCTCCTGAATGTCTCCATGCCAGCAGATGAAGTTGACCTGAATTGACCAGATTGTGAACCTCCCTCAAAGGTCCCTGCAAGATCCCTTGAAACATAGGTATTAGAATTGGAAAGTCCATACTAATTTCCAACAACATAGGGTACCAAGCTTGTGAGCTCCAAAATGGAGTGATCATCACCACCATTTCTTTCCACTTCCGATTCATCCCTGTCACTCTGCTTAGCATTGAAAAAGGAGGAAAAGCATAAGGACGTAGAACTCTCCAATCCTGCAGAAAAGGATTCCCATTCCCTCTGGATCCGGATGCCAACTGAAAAACCTCTCAAGTTGAGTGTTTATTCTGTTCGCAAAAAGATCTACCTGAAATGGACCCCAAAATTGGTTCAACTTCGCAAAAAACATCCTGTCTATCATCCAACCGCTAGAATCGTAAACATTCCTCGAAAACCAATCTGCCACAGAGTTGGAATTCCCTGGAATATGTTTCGCCTGAACATAAATATTTCTCTCCAAACAATACTCCCAAAATACTCTTGCTAGATCTGCTAAGCCTTTCGATCTCGGACCTCCCATCCTGTTGACATACCGTACAGCAGAAACATTGTCCATCCTTAAAATGACAGAACATCTTGCCGTCTGCTCCCCAAAACATTTTATTGCGAAAGATTCTGCTAATAATTCTAAACAATGTATATGTAGACTTCTTTCCTGAATTGTCCATTTTTCTCCAGTACTTAACAATCCGCATCTTGCCCCCCAGCCTTCGAAGCTTGCATCTGGCTCCACAATTAGATCTGCATTCTGTCCAAAAATCGCTTGCCCATTCCATGCTTCCATATACCTTAACCACAAAATCAGCTCTTGTCTTGCTTCCTGTGAAAGACATACACTCTCTGAATATCTCAAGTCATTCCTTAAATGGAAAGCCTTCAATCTCTGCAATGTCCTGTAATGTAAATGCCTGGGAAAATTGCCTGAATCGTAGAAGACAGAAGTCCAATTATACGGGCCAACATACGTAAAGAAACACTGTTAATTTTCAATACATTTTTCAATTATTTTCTAATTCTCTTTAGTTTCTCCTTTGGAAGGTTCAGAACAGCTTCCACCGTATCTACCACAAATCCCAAAAACTGTGTTTGTTGACTGGGTACACATTGAGATTTCATCCTGTTCACCACAAAACCCAGAGACTCTAGCAAGTCTATCGCTAACCTCGTATGAGAAAGAAGAGTGTTTCTGTCCTGATTCATAATCAGAATATCGTCTAAATAAATGATCATTCGAACACCCCTCTCTCTCAGAAATGCTGCTACCGACCGAATACCCTTCGTGAAACACCACAGAGAGGACGACAGGCCAAAAGATAGACACACAAACTTCCACATCTGGTCTCTCCAGACAAACCTCAAATACCTTTGATGCTCTTTCCGTATTGGTATTGTAAGATAAGCATCCTTCAAATCTAATCTTGTCATCCAATCTCCTTTCAACAACACATATTTTAACAGATGCATTCCCTCCTTTTTGAAATGGCGATATACCACCCAATCGTTCAGTTGACGTAAATGTATTACTGGGCGCATGCCACTTTTGTCTTTTTTCTCCACTAGAAATATATTGCTTATAACTCCTTTTAACCTCTCTCTCTTACTATCGCTCCTTTCTCTAATAATTCTTGCACCTCTATGTCTATCATTTTCATCTGTTCTTTTTTGAAAAGCATACGATTCGGTACCATTCTTTGAACTGGTTTTGCTATAAATTCTATTCTGAAACCTTGAACTGTTTCCAACACTCAAGTGAACCTTGTTATTGACCTCCAAACATCTGAAAATTGGGTAAGTCTGACGCCCAATTTTAAGCGGATAACAAAAGGGTCTTGACTTACCATTCGTGCCTCTGCCTCTTCTCTCTCCTCTAGTGAATCTTCCTCTTCCACGTTGTCTTTGTTGAAAAAATCCTCCACCACGAAAAAACTGTTGACCCTGGTAGCCTCTGTTACCAAATCCACGTGAAAGGGAGCCTCTAGTGATTCCTTGCCCTCGGCCGGGGAACTGACTCCATGTTCTCTCGGCCGAACCAAAAATACTATGTTCACTAAACACTTTCTTTATCTCTCTCTGAGATTTTTGTAGGCTGCTGAACGCCCCTACATACCTTGATAAGTCTTTTATAAACTTATCTCCAAATAGGAGACCCTTTGCCAAAGGTCCTTCCTCTTTAGTCGCAAGGTCTACTAAGTTTGGGTCCATTTTTAGTAATAAACTCTTCCTTCTCTCAATATATTAGGCTGTATTTGTGTTTCCTAATAAACATACAACCCTTTGAATCCATTCCCGAAGTTCCAGCACGTCAATATTTCGCTTACCAATATAGGACTCTTCTGCCATCTCAAATATTTTAGAAACTGGACCAACCACATCTAATAACCTGTCTTGACAAGATTTTAACCCTCGATCAATGCCTTTCCTTGGATCACGACCCCCTTTCGCAATAAATGCAATCATTTTCTAATCGAGTTCTGGTGTCATTAACACCTTGTTATCTACAATGGGTCGAGGACACTCGTCTCTGAGCCTAACTCGCGCTTCTTTTGGAATCTCCCTTTCTTATCCAATATACCAAATATTGTGCAACATGATCAGATGTTGACCACTCAGGAGAAAAAGGATGTTTTATAAGTAATGGGTCAAACATTACATCAACCAAAGGATCTTTAGGTTTTTATTCATTAATCCTGATATGTCATCCTTTTTAGTCTTTTAATCTGAATGTCTTCGTCAGAATCAAATTCAGAACTACAACTCAGTTTAATCTCTGCACTCTCAGAGGAATCCTCACACACAACATATTTATGTCTGCTTTGACCTTTTCCAGCTTCATCCCTTTGGCCTCTTACTTGCCCTTCTTTATTGCCTGAGCCTTCCTCTATTTGCCTGTCTGTACAGCAAATATGCTCTACTACCTCAGTAGATCTTTTTTTCTTTCCATGTTCTTCACTTGAAGAAACATGTTTCCTTTTCCTAGAAGCCTTTTTATTACTACAATGTGCAGACTCATTTTTAGGAGCTGAATAAAAACTTTCTTCCTCCTGTACAACTGACTTTGACCCAGCAATCATTTCCAATTGCTTTTCCATTCTCAAAGACACTTCTGTTGTTATCGTTTCCATAGCTTTATTTATTCTCTCTTCATGTATCCCTTCTCCTTGCTCCATAACTCCTTACTTAAATTCATCACAAAAAAACAGCACTAAAATTATTCTTTAAAACAAGGAATTTTTATGTGAATTCTAATTCAAATCCTCTCTAAATCCGTTTTCTTATTATTTATATCCTTCACACCGATCTCAATCTCCCTACACACCGAAAAACCTCCCTTCACCGAAGCTGACAGGAAAACTCTGTGTCTCTTCAGCTCTAACGTCGTTGCTAAGCAACCAACGTCTCAACGAGTGCCTCACAGGGACAAACTATTGAATATCTCTTTGCGCGTTTCGAGCGCGATCAACGTTCCACATGCGCCGGCATAAAGAAGCTCAAGTCACAGTAAGCACGCGAAAGCCTCTCGTGCTCTTTTTAAAAAAAATTTAAATGCGCTCGCGCATACCGTTTTCCTAAAACGAATCTCCTTCATAAATTCTCCCGAAACACCAAAATATCTAATTTAAATACAGCGGAATCATTTTAAATATATTTACTCTACCTTCAGTCTGCCAACTAAATTATTCCTTGCTCCAATTTAGTTTACAAATATGAAACGCAGTTTGAATTAAAACGTGTTTAAACTAAACCAACCTCATTTTCTTCTAAGACTTTAATTCAGATTGCAAACTTCCAAAATAAATATATCTTTTTGATTTTAAAACATTATGGGCCAGATGTAGGTGGCCCATTACCGGTCAGTAACGGCCGAAATTAATGAATTTTGGCCGTTACCGACCGGTAATAGGCTTTTCTTATGTAGGGGGCCGAAATTAAGGATTCGTGAATTTACCGAATCAGTAATTTAAGGAATCTGTAAATTACCGATTTCTTAAATACCGATTCGGTAAATTACCGAATTCCTAATGTAGGGAGCCCTTAAATGAGAGCTTATCCCATGTTAGGATTCGTTATTTACCACTAACTACAAGTTGGTGGTAAATAACGAAAAAAAAAAAAACGCAAATTAATGCAAATTGCTTCAGTGGCATGTTGCAGAAATACATGCCCTTAGGGCATGTATGTCTGCAACATGTGCACCCATAAACAATTGAGGGGTACAACAGAGTGTCAACGTGACACCCTGCCACCCTTCAATGTTTTCCCCCTTTTACCAAATCGGTATTTACCGATTCGGTAATTGACATTCATTCCTTTGACCAGACAGGGTTGCTTGTATCTTCATAGCGCTTGGAGAGATCGCGCTACACAGAACGATTGTGTCGGCAAGAGGAGGCTGATTTTAATAGCCCGTTTTTGTATTTTATTTCTTTTGTGTTGTTTTCCCCTGCTTTTAACCTTGCCCCAGCCCACTTACTCGCACACTAATTTTATTTAAAGCACCGCATTTTGCGGGTCCTCCTACCCTCTTTTCCCTTTCGGCGGCCATATTGGGGGAAGTACCGGACACTCGACGGCGCCATCTTTGTTGCCGCGCTAGTGGCTGAGTCACAGGTATTTAGAGCAGCCATGCTGACGCGCAGCGTTTATGTGCAGCGTGAGCACGCCGGAGTCACGCCAGAGTCCAGCCCGTCTGCGCCCGTCCGCGCACGGACGGGCGCAGGGGCTGGGGCCGAGACTCCTGGCCGATATAACACCTATTCCCCGGACACTTTGCGTCATCTACAGTCAAAGGAGATGAGGCTTGGCCCCCATACTATTGACAGGCTGGAAGAGCTGCGCATTTTAAGAGTACAAACTTTAAGTCCGCACCCCAATCACACTCCACTAAAGGTTGTTAGTCTGAACACAAGATCACTCCATAAGCACCATTTGGAGATTTTCTCTCTGCTTCAAGAGAGAGACATTGATATTTTAACGTTAAGCGAAACTTGGCTTGACGTCAACTCAACATCTGATATCATAGCAGCTCTCCCTAACGAATACGACACAGTTTGGCAGAACCGCGCAAATAATGCGCGGGGTGGCGGTGTCGCAATTATATTTAAGAAGCTCCTGAAAGTAGATAATTTATTAGCAGAGTCTCTTGATCTTGCTGATTTACTAGGCGTAAAAATTGTTTTCAATTATGAATTTATCGTCCCCCCAATTCCACACCAGCTTTTAATGACCTATTTGGCCCAATTATATCTGATATTTGTACACGATATCAAAAAGTGCTACTAACCGGGGATTTTAACCTACACTGGGAAAAAAGTTCTAAAGACCCAGTATCTCGCCAACTGGAATTGGTTCTGTCCTCAGTAGGCCTGAAACAGCTGGTGGCTAGCCCGACACACATAAAGGGACACACACTTGACTTAATCTGGACTTCTGGCCCGGAGGTTTCTGTCGAAGATGTGCTTCCGTGTGTTTGGTCAGATCATTATTTGATTTATTGTGCTATTGCTATGAACAAGAAACCACCGGCTCAAATCCCAAAGATCAAAAAAGTCCGACAATGGAAGAAGGTTGATTCCCAAACCCTGTCAGACTTTCTCCCACGGTATGCTACCCCTCTTAGTGGGGATTTAGACCAGGATTACTGGAGCTTAACCCAAAATTTAATACAAGCAATAGATCAGATAGCTCCAGAGAAATTACAGAGAGCTAAGGGTATGGACAAAGGTGCGCCGTGGTACACCCCCTCCCTGAGAGACCATAAGAAAGAGCTCCGCTGCGCAGAAAGAATCTGGAGGAAATCCAAGGAGGAAAGGGATCGGGAGCAGTATAAATCTTTATTAAACAGCTATAAGAAACTTATCTTGGCTGCTAAAGCCGATTACTTTGATAATCGTATAAAGCAAGCAGACAACATACAGAGAGAAACCTTTAAGATCCTCTCAGAATTAACAAAGAAGCCGTCAAAGGACGAAGTTTAAATCGACTGTAACATCTTCCAACAGTTCTTCTTAGAAAAGGTAGACACCATCCTCTTGGAGATTAAGAGTAAGGCAGGAACCGCTTTCACTCCATGGCAGACTACGGGTGCCCCTCAAGACTGCACTATTACGAGTTTTCCAGAGATCGAGTCTGTGAAACTCAAACAATTGATGAATTCCATAACATCAGGGTCACCAGCGGACCCCTGCCCCCCCAGCGTTTTCCGGGCAGCGCTTCCTATCTTGGAGGACCACATTATTTCCCTCTTGAATAATTCACTGCGGATGGGCTATCTTCCACTGGGATTCAAGGAGGCTCGTGTTAGACCCTTGTTAAAGAAACCAGGAACAGATGCTACTAATTAAAAAAAATTATCGACCTATCTCACAACTTCCATTTATGTCTAAAATTCTGGAGCAACATGTGTTGCAGTCATTGTATGGCTTTCTGGAATCACACAGTCTTCTCCAGGAGCGTCAGGTGGGTTTTCGGGCTCACCACAGCACCGAGTTAGTGATGCTCTAGGTGCTGGATGAGCTTAGAGGCATGGCTGACAGTAAGAATCCGAGTGCCCTGGTACTTTTAGACCTATCAGCGGCATTTGATACTGTCAGCCATGACCTGCTCCTGGACAGACTGGCTAATTTTGGAATTGGAGGCATGGCATATAATTGGCTTAAATCCTTTCTAACTGGGAGGCAGCAGAGGATTCATTTGGGGGATGACATCTCCGAGGTTGGTAGTGTGGATTGGGGAGTCCCGCAGGGTTCAGCGTTGTCACCGCTGCTCTTCAACCTCTACCTACAACCTCTAATCGAATCTCTGGTACTTATGGGTTGTCGTGTTTTTAACTATGCTGACGACACCCAGCTGTTATTTAGCATTGAGAACTCATCTGGAGCACATGGATATGTGCAAGAGGCTCTCAAGTTTACAGTGGGGTGGATGACGGCCAATTGGCTGAAAATCAACCCTGAAAAGACAGAGGTTCTTGTGGTATCTACGGGCATATCACCTTGGGGGGATCTGTTCTGGCCCCAAGATCTTGGATCCGCACCGTTGCCAGTGCCAAGTGTGAAAAGCCTTGGCATAAAAATTGACCAGGAACTGTCAATGACGGCTCAGATCTCAACCGTGGTGGGCACATGTATTGGCCTAATTAGGCAGCTGCGTAGGCTAGTTCCCCTCCTATCCCAATCCATGCTCCTTACGGTGGTCTCTGCCACCATTATATCACGCCTGGACTATGGCAACGCCCTCTACTTGGGTTTGCCAAAAAATCTGACACAAAGACTGCAAGTTGTCTTAAATGATGCTGCGCGTCTAATTTTTAGGCTTCCTAGATGCTCTCATGCTTCACCGTTATTGCTAAAACTCCATTGGCTCCCGGTGAAACAGAGGGTGGAGTTTAAGAGTCTGTGCATTGCACATAAGACGCTTTATGGACAGGCTCCTGCCTATATTAAGGAACGCCTGACACCATATCTGCCTAAACGGACTCTTAGATCATCCGACGCCCAGCTGTTGGCCTGCCCCCGTTTTAAAATGGCAACTAAGGGTGGAAGAGCCTTTTCCATACAGACTCCACTGTTGTGGAATAAGCTGCCAGACTATCTTCGGAAAGAGACTAGCCTCCTATGCTTTAGGAAACAGCTAAAAACTCTTTTGTTTAGAGAAGCCTTTGGATCTATATAATCTATTGCTCTTTCCCTTCTTTCTGCGTGAGATTTCCTGGCTGCTCCTTTGGTCATAAGCGCCTTGAGACCTGTAGGTGAGATGGCGCTATATAAGCTAAAGTAACAATAACAATTCCTATGGGCCTCCATGCCCATAGGAATGAATGGCAATTACCGAATTGGTAAATACCGAATCTTAAGGATTCGGTAATTTTGACCGAATTTTTAACTACATAGCATTTACTGATTCGTAAATACCGAATCGGTAAAATACGGTATTTACGAATCGGTAAATACTATTTACCTACATCTAGCCCTTTATCTTGAAATTCGTTTTAAGCTCTAATTATTTAAAAATTGTTAAAATAATCTATACACATTTCAAAGAGAATACATTTTGATTATAAAATATTTAGTTTTCATATCAAACATTTACCAAGCCTATGTTTAAAATGATCATAACTTCTATACCAGATCAAACAATACTTATCTCTTAGAGCAGCAGCAATAAAAGAAAGAAGAACATATAATGTAGAGGAGTTTTGTTAGTTTTGGAATGTTCTTAG
The DNA here is from genome assembly GCF_964263255.1 of Lissotriton vulgaris. Lineage (NCBI taxonomy): Eukaryota > Metazoa > Chordata > Amphibia > Caudata > Salamandridae > Lissotriton > Lissotriton vulgaris. Next base: position 617,782,173 of record NC_141700.1, on the reverse strand, counting down.
AGGTTCTGTATTCTATATTCTAAGAACATGATGCTTGTTTCATGCTGCTGAGTGGTGGCAATAAAGGAATTATTGCATAATGTTGGCCTCCGTGTCGTGATAAAATCTAAGGGACTGAAGGCTCTGTGTTGAGGGTTCTAAAGAGTGCTGTCAACTGATTGGCTGGACTTTGGGTCTTTATAAATGATGAGGATAGGTTATTTAAGTGAATGTTGTTTAAACATTGACTCCTATGCAGGTCTTTTGACTTCTGCTTTGTATGTTACCGTGGGAATCCCACTTTGACGGGGAATGAGTCAAACCTTTGAATTTATGAAAGATACCAATACTCGAGAACTACAGTTATAGGTAAATAACTTATTTTCTTCCTTTTTATGAGCGTCTTTTTCCTTTGTGTCAGTGGTCACCTGGAGTCCTAGGTCCTATGGAGTAATAGGTCTTCTGTTGAGCTCTGGCCTGTTCTTTCCTCTTTTGATAGTTTTGGATTGCCTTTGTGGCTGTGGATTTGGTTCTTGTCCCTGCTTGTTCCTTGTTTTCCTTGCTGGATTGTTTTTCTGCCTTGCTTCGGTGGTGCTTGGTGCTTGGTGCTTGGTGCTTTGGTGGTGCTTTAACAGACTGTACTGGAAGTCAATGTGGTCAGCTGGTTCCCTTGCTGACTTTGGTCTGGGTACCCACAGTTCCCATTAGCCTTTCATTTGCCTTCTTAGTCAGTACATACCTGAGGCAAGACCTCACCCTAAGACCAGTAACCTCTTAAGAATGTTTCATATCATAGAATTTATATTGTTGAAGGAGGGGGAAAATACATAGTGCAAAAGAAATGCTCAGCACATTCTCCTTGTTCTGAGGCTCTAAACAAACATTTGCAATCAGGCATCCTTCCTAATTATTAAACACTTCGGTGCTTGTCAATATGACGCAGTTGAAGCATTTTGAAGGGCAATTAAGTAGGGCTGATATCTAACCTCAAGCTATTTTGATTCTATTCCAAAGAAAGTTGGATCAGTCAAACGTAGCGATGTGCAATGCAAACATTTATGTTCCATAGCTGTTTTCGATTGTGTGGTATAGATTTTTTCTACTGACTGTTAATATTTTTAGTAAGCATTTTCTTTTTGCTACTCACCAGAGCAGCAAGATTGAATTACAGTAGGTAATAAGTTCTCCCTCCCTGTATAGGATTGCAGGATCGCTGCTGGTTATTGGAATGTCTTCACCTCCCCAAGGCCCCCGATTCCCTTGCTGATTATCCATGTTTCGCTGAACTCGTTTATACCCGATTGATGGATTTATTTACCTTAATCGCCAAAACGTATACTATTATCCCATATTTCATAGTAAAAATTCATTTTATAACCAAAAAATATTCTGTGACTTAAGGCTGACCAGCATTGCTTCGGCTTCGACTCTTAACACAACAGTTAGGTTTTAAATAAGCATTTACAATGCAATAGGTCTCGCATTTACGCGAGTTTAAGCTATTGGCATTGTAAATGACAATGTCTTATTTATGTTTTAAAAACGAAAACAAAAATAAAAGGCATTGTTATTTGCAATGTCAATAGCTTAAACTTGCATAAATGTGAGACCTATTGCAGTGCAAATGCTTGTTAGATTAGTGAGTAGAAGCGCTATCTTTCGGCCCGCGTGGCAAATTAATTGAATAAGCAAGCCCAGCCGCTAAAAGTGAAAGCGGATCGCGTTGCAAATAAAAAAAATAGTGCTTACCAGCTTATGAAGGAGACCGTGTAATGCCACAAGTAAAAGATCCAGGCCTCATGGGAGCTAACTAATGGCGACAGGGCGGTAACAAGGAGGGACTAACATGCCTTATTATCATTCAGGAGCCAGCATTTACCAAGGACAATGACACCTGCCAATCAAAAATATGGGCGGAGAGAAGGCAAAGCTTCCACAGCATCATCGACTACTGCATGCCTCGCAGAGCAAGCGTGCTGCCGCTAGGCTCGACCTAAAAATGGGAACCTGGGCCATCCGATCTGTTTTAAGGTCTCAGCTAGACAGTACTGTGGGGAGAGGATGTATCCTAAAGGCTAAGACGGCCGATGTGAAATCTGGGGAACGGTGTTCGAGTCTCGGCAATGACGCTCAACATCCTGTGATTCTGAGCAAATCACTCAATCTCCCTGTGCTTAAAAAAATTAATGTGTCAGTGTTTAACGCAGCTGTGCCCATGTAAAGCACTCTGATACCTTATATGTTCCGGTCAAGTTTGTGCTATATAAAACGACGGGGAAAAAAACATATATACATCATTGTGTTTTTCAGTTTTTTTTCACATTAGCTTTGTCTATTTAGGTCTCGGGCCTAGCGCAGCCAGAGCCCTTTTCTCTGTGTTTTGAAAATGGACCTGGAAATTTCACGCAGCTCGTGCGTGTTATTTCCTAGTTCCATTTTCATTGACCTTTGCGTGCGTGTATTTTTAAAACAGAACACGCAATAGGCCATGGGCGGTCGCGTATCACCGCCCATGGCCTATTGGTGTCTGTTACGCGCACCAAAGGGCATATATCTTCAATTATCGCGGCCAGACACGGCTGCGATAATTAAAGACATATGCTTCGTTGTGGAGCGCGCGCACGCACCACTCGCGGTCGTTTTATTTTTTTCGTCTTGGACGCGTGAGTCACAATCCGTTCAGTCTTCAGACCCACACAAACTTTTAACTCGGGACTTAGTTCGAGTTTTCGTACCCTGCGTCTTGTTTTCTGACAGCGCGCTGCCTCTCGGATTCAGCATTTTTGGTACTCTCTCTGTGGTTTCTTGGCAAGTCAGCCCCACCTCATCTCTAGAAAATGACAAGAATGCTTCTCTTTTTACAGCTCTTCGCTCTGCTTGCTTTCAGTGAATGAAGCGGCTTGTTTCTTTTCTGTCTGCAAGTGCAAATGTTCCTGCCATCAAGACTGAATTCGGACTGGCTATTTATTCCTTCAGGCCTATCCCGGATGGCGGGAGATATTGAAGGCGGTTTCTGATGGCCCATGGTTTCTACTGGTGTCTTTTTCACTTGCTACAGCTCATTGGCACAAATGTGGGGTGAGCAGTGTGTGAGTGTGCGGGGTGAGCGATGTGTGAGTGTGCAGGATGAGCAGTGTGAGAGTGTGTAGGATGAGCAGTGTGCGAGTGTGCAGGGTGAGCAGTGTGTGAGTGTCCAGGGCTAGCAGTGTGTAAGTGTGCAGGGTGAGCAGTGTGGGGGTGTGTTAGTGTGCAGGGTGAGCAGTGTGTGGGTGTCCAGGGCTAGCAGTGTGTAAGTGTGCAGGGTGAGCAGTGTGTGAGTGTGTAGGGTGAGCAGTGTTTGAGTGTGCAGGGTGAGCAGTGTTTGAGTGTGCAGGGTGAACATTGTGTGAGTATGCAGGGTGACCAGTGTGTGAGTGTGTAGGGTGAGCAGTGTGTGAGTGTGCAGGGTGAGCAGTGTGTGAGAGTGTAGGGTGAGCAGTGTGTGAGTGTGCAGGGTGAGCAGTGTGTGAGTGTGCAGGTTGAACATTGTGTAAGTGAGCACGGTGAGCAGTGTGTGTGTATGCAGGGTGAGCAGTGTGTGGGTGTCCAGGGCATAATTTTACATAATTTAAAAAAGTATGGTGCGCGCGCGTGCAGCTTTGGCGGCTGATTCGGATTTAAAACGTTAACGTTTTTCTTTTGTTATTCCTTTATTTGTGGCTTACTTTTGAGGTCTCGCGCCTAGCGTTATTCATTGCTGCAATTGTATGTGAATAAAATTAATTTGTGAAAAGCCGTTAGCTACACGTTTTGCATTGTCGTAATTGCGCTCTGAGGCATTGGGAAAAGTCTGTGCTATATGAAAACGTATAAAAAGTAATAAATAAATACAATGCCACAATTTCGGTATTAAAAATGCTTCTTTTCCTAATCCTTGTTGTTAGTGCGGCAACAAAGCTCTCTCCTACCCCGCCCCCTCCTTCTTTTTTTTAAACATGTAGCTAGCGATTAAATGGGAGGCCAGAGTGAAAGGGTCGGAAGGTGAGAGGACTGGAAGTGAGAAAAACAAAACAGATGGCTCATGCTGTTTGACGAGGTGCATACAGGGGTCTCTTCTATATGTGAATTGTGTATAGTTTATTTTAATTTCAGTTTGCAGTTTAAAACTGTGTTAAATAGAGATTTCGAGTGTTATAGTGTATATAATTGAGTTCTCAATACAGCTATAGATAAAGATAGGTAACTTTAAAAGGCCTCAAACATTAGGGATCAGACTTCTACAAATACGAGCCATCACACGCCCATAAGCATCAGCAGACATTAGACATACACAAGCATTAGACAGTTACAAGCATTAAACCTTAGACAGCAGGCATATGACTCCACAAACAGTATCAAATATCAGTCTCCACAAATATAATGCCTCAGACATTAGGAATCAGACATCTACAAATACTAGACATCACACACCCATAAGCATCAGACATTAATCATCAAACATCGACAATCATCAAATACAAACACTATACAACCACAAACACTTGACATCAGACATCCACACAGATACAGGTGGAGAGAGAGAGTAAAACACATAGTGAGAAAAGGATTAATATATCAATAGACAAGAAACAAATACGTACAGCAAAACAGAAAAGCATATTAGACAACCACCATCAAACAAATCTAAACACCATACAACGATAAACACCAGGCATCAGACATCTACAAGTAGAAGGTATCGACATTATGCAGCCACAAGTATGAGGCGTCAGACATCATGTGTTTATTATGTAACCACAAGTATGAGGTTTCAGACATCAGGCGTTAGACATTCACAAATACTAGACCACACACACCTATAAGCAAGAGACATTAAGCATCAGACATCCACGAGTATCGGGTATTAAACATTCACAATCATTGGGTATCAGACACCCACAGACATTAGACATACACAAGCATTAGACAGTTACAAGCATTAAACCTTTAAGAGCAGGCATATGGCATACGATAATAAACATTAACAAGCATCAAAGCATCAGACATTAAGCATCAAACAGTGACAATCATCAAATATCAAGCAACAAACATTCACAAGCACTATACAACCACAAACACCAGGCGTCAGATGTCTACAAGTATAGGTACAACATCATGCAAGCACAAGTATTAAGTGTCAGACATTATGCGTTAGACACTCACAAATAGTGTGTATCAGACATCACAATCATCTGAGATTGAGCAACACTCATCTACAAGCATCAGGTACCATATATCAGGCAGCAAACATTTGAAAGCATCGTAAATTATGCACTCAGTAACAGTAGATTTGTGTTTACATCACCACCCCCTTTTGTATTGCAATATAATGGAGGCAGTTACTTTGCTGCACTATTTTTTTCTTTTCTAATTAGTATGAATGTGCCGCTAATCTTTATGCGGTAACGATATATAAAGTACTACATCAGGCAAGCACAAGTATTAATTGTAAGTCATTATGCGTTAGACACTCACAAATTCTAGACAACACACACCTATTAGCAAAAGACATTACACATCAGACATCCACGAGTATCATGTATTAAACATTCACACTCATTGGGTATCAGACGCCCACAGACATTTGACATAGCCAACCATTCGACAGTTACTAGCATTAAATCTTAGACACCAGGCACCAGGCATATGGCATCACAAGTAACAGACATCCAACAACAGACATTATGTATCAAACATTTACAAGCATCAGACATACACAGACATAAGGCATCAGACATACACAAGCATAAGGCATCAGATATTAAGTATCACAGTAAGCAAAATACTAAAAGACTAGGCATCCTATATTTATAAGCATCAGCTATCAAACATCAGTAATTACAAGTATAAGACGTTAAGCATTATGCATTAGACATCTACAAATACTAGACATCAGACACCCACAAACAGTATCAAATGTCAGTATCCACAAATATAAGGCTTCAGACATTAGGGATCAGACATCTACAAATACTAACTAGTAATCAAAGGAGAATGGACACTGGTATCCGCAAAAAAACCAATAGTTTTTTGTATCGTAGACCCTCATAGACTTCCTGGGAAGTGTCAAAGCGGTATATCTTTTCTCCGCCCCATCAGGAGTCTGGGCATAGTCATCGGATCTACGATTAACGTGCAAATGCCTGCCTCACCCGAGGCTACTTCTGGTATTCTGCAGAAGTGTCCAGAGATGAAAAATTTGTCTTTTAAAAAAGGACTGGCTAGATCAGAAAATGGAAAATTTTAATAAATACAAAGAAATAGCCACTCTTAGTAAAAATTCAGTGATGATATGTAAGTAGCTGAGTTATGAGGCTACTATATCTTTCCAGAGATGTCGACATGTTTCAGCTCTACAAGGCCCACAGGGGTCAGGGGAGCTTTCGTCAGGACAAAAAACAAACACGAAACAAAAAAGGGGGAGATCGCTATGTCTAACACACACTCCTTATGTGTGGGTTACATTACAGAAAAGCTGGAATTTCCAAACTGTGAAGAAAGAAACCGACAGATACTACTATCAGATGCTGTAGTGGTCAAGCTTAGCAAGCATAAGCACATAATAAACAAGCAATCATTATTTGCTGATAACGACTAACCTAAGTTTTAAGGCTAATCCATGTTCATTTTTAAAAATACAGAGAGGGAGTGGGAGAAACAAAGGAGGGCTGGTCAGGGAGTGGTCATTTGGTAATGGAGTTCTATATCTAGACTCGATAGTGTATAAGTCTAGAAGCTCTAGGTGCATAGTTAAGGGTGTTATTTTAGAAACTAGAGGCAACAGGATGTCTGTTGTTGCCAACGTGAGCTCTCGTGCTCAATGTTATGAGAAACGGAAATACGGGAGCTGAAAACTCATCTGTTGCCCATTTACATAAGTGTAACTGCGTGTCTTGACATTCCACGCGCAGTAGTCAGTCAATACGCATGCACATAAATATTGCTCACTTTCACGCTAATAACGTAAAATAACAATGTGGCACTGGGTCTGCCTGTGGCGGATTAGTATTCATAATTACGTTTAACGTTCGTATTCCGTCATATGCATGCACAAAGATATCAATCGCTTGCACGTTTTAAAGCAGACTGTTAATGTGGCACTGGGTCTACCTATGGCGGGTTGGTGTTCAAAGTTACATTTAATAAACACATTTTTGAAGCAGTTCATTGCTAGTGATTGAATATGGTATTACACCCCATGCACAGCCCCAAAATGTTACCTTGCGTAGTCCGGAGTCGGACTTCAGCGGGGAGTCAGGGTCGCGGTAGGAAATTATACTGGTTTGGGAAGACACAGGCGTCTCTCGTTAGTAGTGCGCGCTAGTCTTACCTGGGTCTCGGTGTGGATGGTGTAGACGCCATGCTTACCCATGCGGCCAGTCTCTGAAGCCTTGTGCTGACTCTGCCCCCGGTTATGGGCGGGTTCTGTGGTCGGCACTTACTTATCGCGAGCATTGACACTGAAAAAGGACTATTTTTCAGTAGTAAGATGGTGGGTAAATTACAAGATAGACCGAGGGGGTTATCATTTCCGAATTTCAAAATGTGGATATTGTATTAAGCTCGTAAATATCAAGAAAATAAATGTTAATTTCTCGTTTTACGGCAAGTTCAATCATTAGGGCCATGCAAAGTAGGGTAGATCATTTTATCAATTTAGTTCGAAAGCACATATTTTACGTGTCCACTTAGTATGGTTAGGCAAGATGAGGACACACAGTGTTGCTCTTCTATATCACGGGTACAGTTGGTGCCAAGGAATGTGATCATTCATTCCTATTTCATCAGTTTTTAGGCGGTCCACCCATCTTTGCTCTTTATTGAAAAGGATCTGTTCTGCGTTATGATCTTTCACTTGTAACATTTCTAATACAGTCCATTTCAAATCATCACATGTGTGACCTGCTTCCACAAAGTGTGTACACAATTTTGTTGTACTCTTTTTCAATCTGACGTTGCTCCGGTGTTCCCCTATCCGGAGTTTGACTTTTCGGCAGGTCATGCCGATGTATTGTTTTTGGCAAGGACATGTGATAAGGTATATCACGTGTGAGGAGTTGCAATTTGTATGGCTCCTTTGGGTCCATAGTAGGTCATCATTCAATTGCAATGTCTTTGTGCAGGTGGTAAATTTACAGACTCCACACGTGCCACATGGATAGTGTCCAGTGACCGGCATCATTTGTACATCTCTCATTGTAGGTTTGTTTTGCGTTTTCTTCGGTCTTGTGTGAACAAGGACATCTTTGATATTTTTTGTTCTCTTGTTTGCGAACCTTGGCTTTGGCCACTTCAGCGTTCCAGATGTCAGGATCTGCCAGTTCTTTCTGATGAGTCTCTGGACATCGTAAGTGGCTGGGCAGAAAGTGGTAACACACGTGACCAGATCTTTAATTGGTTCTTTAGGTGTGCTTTGTAACAGGCAGTCTCTGGGTTGGTACTTTGCCCGTTTTTCACATTTCGATATTATGGCCGGTGTATAGTTCCTCTTTCTCAGTTTTTGGCACAGAACCTTCGCTTGTTGTTTGTAATCTTCCTTTTTGCTACAGTTTCGCTTGTGTCGCAAGAATTGGCTGTATGGAAGATTGTCCCGTAAGGGACGGGGATGATAGCTGTAATAGGACAGTAAGCAGTTCTTAGCTGTTGGTTTTGTAAATGTCCTCGTTTCCAACTTGCCATTTTCAGAGAAGATCAGACATCTACAAATACTAGACATCGGACACCCACAAGCATCAGACATTAAGCATCAACCATAAGCAATCATAATATCAAGCACCATATAAGCACAAACACTAGACAACCACAAATACCACACAGCCATAAATACCAGGCATTAAACATCCACAAGCATCACAGATATCAGACACCCACAAGCATCCTTCATCATAAAGTGGGGGCGCATCCGGTCCCCAAGAACCAGAAAAGACATATAGACAATGGTTGTTTTGCTTCCTCTGAAGCCGACCTGTAAGGCAGCGCGCGTAGACCTCAAGAAATTCAGAGGTGACGCACACTCACCACTGAGAGACTCCCCCGAGCCCCCAACTTCACACAAATGCCGTGCTTTGGTGCCAGTGAAGTCCAGTGATTTCACTGGGACGCTGTTCTGGGCACCTAGAAGACCTGGCAGATGTTACTTGAGGCACACTGGTGTGGTGGTGTTAAAGACAGGGGCACTCCTTTCAGAGTCTTTGGCTCCTAAGGGGGACCCCAATCACCTGCCAGCTCTTTCACAGAAGCGCAACATTTCCATGCTCCCCCATCTGACCAAGGCTTCCATTCCAGATGACAGACCCTGGTGTCTCACAGAGGATCACACAACACCACACACCACACACACACCCACACACACACAACACCACACACACACACAACACCACACACACACACCACACACACAAACACACCACACACACAACACCACACACACACACAACACCACACCACCACACACAAACACCACACACAAACACAACACACCACCACACACACACACATAACACCACACACATAACACCACACACACACCACACACACACACAACACCACACACACAACACCACAAATACCATCACACACTCACCATCACACACTCACCACCACACACTCACCACCACACACTCACCACCACACACTCACAACCACACACTCACAACCACACACGCAACCACACAGACAACCACACACACACACAGCCACACCGTCAGTGCACACTTTCACCAGACACACACACCGTAAGTCATCTGTGCACGCTTTCACCGGGCACAAACACCACCAGCCGTCAGTGCACTCTTTCACCAGGCACAAACACCACCAGCCGTCAGTGCACGCTTCCACCAGGCAAACACCACCAGCCGTCAGTGCACGCTTTCACCAGGCACACACACCACCAGACGTCAGTGCACGCTTTCACCAGGCACACACACACCACCAGCCGTTAGTGCACGCTTTCACCAGGCACACACACACACACACACACCACCAGCCGTCGGTGCATACTTTCACCATGCACACACAATACCAGCCGTCACTGCACGCTTTCACCAGGAACACACACACACCACCAGCCGTCAGTGCACGCTTTCACCAGGCACACACAACACCAGCCGTCAGTGCATGCTTTCACCAGGCACACACACCACCAGCCGTCAGTGCACGCTTTTGCCAGGCACACACACCACCAGCCATCTGTGCACACTTTCACCAGGTTCACACACCACCAGACGTCAGTGCACGCTTCCACCAGGCACACACACCTCCAGCCGGCAGTGCACGCTTCCACCAGGCACACACACCCCAAGCCATCAGTGCACAATTTCTACAGGCACACACACCACCAGCCATCAGTGCACACATCAAATGTTAACGCATCCACAATTAACTATTGTAGCAATCACAGTATGGCGCACTTTACTTTTAAACATATTCATCTAAAGCGCAGCATGCCACCATTGCTACAATTCCAATCCAACCCACATAATTCCACTACACACCACATGCACACACTCCATAACACATGGCTAAAAGACATTGCCATTTACAATGCCATTAGCTCTAACTCAAATAAATCCGAGACCTATTGCATTTCCAATGCTTGTTTCTTTTTGTGATTAGCATTAACATTAGCCAATAGGTCTGCATCTGCATTGGTATATCCAAAAGGCGATACCTCTTGGCTTTGTCAATGCTTGCCTTCTATTGGCATAGGTTTTGTTTTGTTTGAGTTCTGTCCCAGATCAGATGTTAATGCCCATTAAGAAGAACTGCACATGCGTTTTCTTACACATGTAGATGACGTGCCGGTTGCCTATGACCAGAAGGGGTCACTGTTTCTCCACACGAAACGTAGTCAGCGTCAGCGACTGTGCAGAGATGTACATTTAGAATGATAATTATTTTTAAAATGATACCAGCCGCGCGTCTGTAACGGTGAAAAGCAAGTTGCGATAGCAGGGAGCACTGCGCTCAACCTTGCTGCCCCTATTCCATTTGAGACAAGCAAAGGCACACTTTTTCTCCCCTTCCGCCTAATAAACATAATGCTCCCATTAAACTCCTTTCTAAAAAAGCTTGCAGATTACCAAGATGTAATTATTCTTTTTTTTGGTTGGGGAGGGGGAGGGGTTTACAAAAATACTGCCCTGAGCATCTCTAGCACCCAGCATCTTTTAGCAGCTTGCGTTGCGACAGGGCAAACAACTCGGTTGATTCAAGTAGCTCTTCGTCCAAGTGAGAGGGACTCTGTGAAACAAATATTGAGGTTCATGTGGGGAGATTTAATGTCAGCCTTAGACAAACGAGGCAAGCAATCGACTTAATAGTAATACTGTTACTACTTTTGAGGGGAAAATATGATCATGTTCAGTGGTTTAAATGGGAATCAGGGCTTTAAGTGGGCCGGGTCTCAAGGGGTCTGAGCACCGGCAGTTTTTTTAAAGGGGGCCTCGAAACGGGTCTCTATCGGGCTCTGTTTTGAGCCCTGGCACAGGCGGTCCCTTTTTTTCCCGACTGCAGTGACAGCAGTTTGCAGTCCGGAAAAAAGTGCCAGGGCGCAAAACAGCCCAATAAAGACCCGTTTCGAGACAGCAGGCACACTGATGTGTGCTGCCCTCACTTCTAACTAGCGGAGAAGTTACGGCATGACGTCATGCCAGGTGAGCGTTGTGGGGGAAGGGAAATCCTTCAAAGAGTCATTTTCTTTCTGGATTTCCCTTCTCTTTCTGAAACACAAGAGCAGCAACATTGTGGTAGGGTCACCAGGGCTTTAATTTGAAGCTTTTTCAAGATTATATGTAACAAGCCATAGTTGCTGCTTGTTTATCTTATGCAACTAACACCTATTGTCAACGCCAATAGTCCTGACTTGCTGTAGGTATGATTTTACTTGTTGTATCACATATCGGGATGCAATGACAGAAACAGCAAAATACAAGTCGGGAAGTACACTATGCTAAACACAGATTTTTAGCATAAGTGTTTTAATGCCACGCCCCTAACTACACTGGCCATGCCCCTTTGAGAGACCCCCCAGTTTTTTTCATCCCACTTAAAGCCCTGATGGGAATACAGAAATGTAGGCAATCAGTATCCCAGAGTATCAGATGTGCAGGTTACAAGTATTGCTCGTGTGCTGAAAAGTGCAGTTACTGGTCCTTTCGAGTTAAAGAAATGCAGGTACTCTGAACGTGTTTGCTTACAGAGAAATTTGGATCTGGGATCCTATGGAATGTTGCTACGAATGTGACGACCTAAGCCGTCGTTGACTGTAGCGACTGTAGCGTGTGTTTGTTAGGTTTCCGGTAGGGTTTGGCTGGGATTTGAACCGTGTCTGGATTGGCTTAGTCAGAATCCACCGAACCAGTGCTTAATTTGAGCCGGTGGTTACCGGTGCTCTACACCGGCACTTAATTGTCAGCACCGGCGCTTCACAGTTTGCTAATTCAGAGATGACCACAACAGTTAATTAATAATTCAATCGACATTAAAAATGACTATTACATGCCGCCCACACCATTCTTATAGCTTTGGGTGCCTGAAATAGTCCGAATTGTCACGCTTGTGCGAGTGTGATGGTTAGTAGTTGTGTTGCTACCATCATTGGCAGCATGGCAGGGGCAATGTCTAGTGCAAGGTGCAGTGGCCTACTGAGGAGAACCCTGGCAGTTATTTGTTTACAAATTAAGCTCTGCCGAAACCTAGCCTCCATTCATGTGCCGCATAGGCACAGCCTATGTTTACCTGGAGTGAGATTGACCCCGAATTTGGGTCTCCGCCCTATACTCTCGATGCAATACACTTATTCCTATTTTAGTTCCTGTCTGGTTTCAACTATTCTGAATCTTTAGGGTGCAGTAGCTGCGGCCAGAGTGATACCTACTGCCCCCATGAAAATTAAGAATTAAGTGCATTGATCCCTGGTAGCTGGCACCCTTTTAAATACATTTTTATATTCTTTTAATGAACGGTAAAGTTGATTTTGAGATTTTTTGTTGCATTAATAAACTTGATCATTGGCACACGTACGAACAATTACCATCTTCATCGGGATGTATGACGTTACAACGCATACTTTTACCACGCATGCCTTTACAACGCGGTTTTTACAACGCATGCCTTTACAACGCATAGCGCTTTGGGGTGCTGGATAGTGAAAAATTTAATTTACTATTCCAACTCCAGTCCCCGTGGACACTAGGGAAGGTGTTGGATAGTAAATTAAACTTATTCCCTATCCTAGAGTTGTAATGGTTTGCATTGTAATGACTGCGTTGTAATGGTAGTGCATTGTAAAAGTTTCGTTGTAAAGGTTGTATACCTCTTCATCGCTACACCGACATCCGAATCTACCGTATTTCACGTGTCATCTTCGCAAACGGCAAATGTTCGTAATTTAACACTACTACATCTTTCCCTCCATTCGCATCTCACTCCCTCTTTCAGCCTTGTTCTCCATTTACACAACCTTTCCAGCTTCTAATCCATTTTGAGTATTGAGTGAATTTTATCATAACTTTGTCAACCAAAAACATGTGCCGGTGCTGCTGACAAGCTAGAATAACAAACTCAAACCCCATGTTCCTTTGCGCAGGCGTGGCAAAGGTCAGACTGCAGACAGTGCAGCGGCAGAAGTTTAGCGATCTTCAAAAGACACAATTAATTTTGACTGAAATGCAATGGGACAGCGGGAATAGTCCTGGATCATATCATGAGGCGTCTCGACGACCTCCATCTCAAGCGAGCTCCGAGCATTTACCTGCACGTTTCGGCAATCGGGATAGGGGCTTTTGCGGTTCCCAACTATATAGAATGGTTTATGAGCGCACAGGTCAATCTTGGACCGCATACTCATTCCAAGGATCGTGTTTTTTTTTTATGTGTACTTTGGTTTTGGTGTTGTGCTCACTTGAAATCGCTATTCATGCCCCTAAGAAGAAGCCGAACCTCTTTTCGGATTGGCAGCAGGCTAGTCTCTGGTTGCAAGGGTGTTGATTTGTAGTGTGGCTTGTGTGGGAATTGTTTACGTGTTTTATAGATTAAAAGAGGAACAGATGAAAGTGGTCTGGTGAAGTGACATAGCTTTTATCCTTTCCACTGCTTAATTTGAGCTGGTGGTTTCCGGTGCTCAGCACCAGCACTTAAACATCAACACCAGCACTTTTCATGAGCACCAGTTAGGGGCACATACATTTAAGGGGAGATTAAGCGATTTGCCCAGAATCACAGGATGTTGAGCCGGCGCTGAGACTCAAATCTGGTTCTCCAGCTCCGAAGTTGGTAGTTCTGGCCATCCTCTCCTCACTTTCATGGTTACTAGTTGGTTCTGTTTTAGGCAGCGCTAACAGGTGAAATGGGCTTGTGCCAGCTGTTTGCAGACAAGAGCCCCGGCACTTATGTTTTTTTTTTACAAATGAACCACTGATACTTTCTCTTTTAACAAGAATTGGAAAAGCCAGTAGGTTTTGGCCTTTGGTTTTGCTAATGCAGACCTGTTGGCTTTACTAGCAATTTTTGGGATGCTCTTCAGCATCAGTTAAAAAAAAGAATTAATATTTGGCGTTGTTGTGCAGCATCAGAAAAAATTAATCAAAGTGATGCATTCATGCGCATGTGTCAGGCCTGTGCACAGGTGCATCATGTCGAGATTGTGCTCATGTTATTTTTTATACTGTTCCGGGATGGAGGATGTCGTTTTTGGAGCGGTAAAATTACAAACAATATAAAAAGTCCTTGAAAGGCTTTTTTCCCTCCTTTTTTTTTTTAAACAACTGCAGCACTCGGGCCTTCTACAAAAATAGATGCATATGTATTAATTTTAAAAAAAGATTGACACATTGATCAGTAGTGTTGCTGGCTTGGTTTAAAATAGGTGCCAACAAGTGGTAGAAGCAGGGATTGGGAGAGGGGGGAGATGTTGGGGTATAAAATAGTAACAAGCATTGGCAAAGTCAATACATCTCGCCTATTCTAAAGCTATCGTCTTTGCAGATGTGTGTAAAAGCCATGTTGTACACCGACATGGTTGCTGTTCATCGTGGCTCAAAGTTAGTAGCCTAGAAGAGAGTGGAGGGTCATGGAGCGAATTGGCATACAGTGTCCTAGAGTGTCATGGAGTGGTGTTGAGTGTAGTGTGTTGTAGAGTGGAGTAAAGTGTTGTAGAGTGGAGGGCTGTAGAGTAGGGTGGAGAACAGTGGCATAAAGTGGAGTGGCAAGAGTGGAGTAAAGTGTCATAGAGGGGAGTAGAGTTACGTGGCATAGAGTGTCAGAGTGGGATAGAGTGGAGTGGCATAGAGTGGAATGGTGTAGCATAAAGAAAAGTAGAGTGGAGTGGAGTGTTGATGAGTTGAGGGGTGGAGAGTGAGGGGCATAAAATGGAGAGGCGCAGAGGGGATTACAGTGGCGTGGAGTAGAGTGTCATGAATCATCACAGAGTTGAGAGAGGAGTTTCGGAGTGGGTTTGAGTGGAGTGTCGCATAGTGAAGTGTCGTGGAGTGAAGTGCCGGGGAGCAAAGAGCCGTGGAGTGAAGTGTCCTAGAGTGGAGTGTCGTAGAGTGACTTTGAGTGGCATACAGCGGAGTGGCATAGAGTGGATAAAGTGCTGTAGAGTGAAGTACTGGGCCAGGGACAGACTGATTTGCATTTAGCCAGGTTCTGAGCTGGGATGGTGCAGTGAGCTAAATAACAGTGATGGATCAAGCCCTGATCTTTGGACTGGGTAAAAGTGGTCTGCTTAATTCAGACTCTCTGTTCATCACCACCCCCTTTTCTAAATCGTTTTTGGCCACTATAGGTGTGGCAGGGTATACTCAGACATGAGTCCCTTGCTCACTGCACCATCAGGATTCAAGCAAGCCGGGCCGATGATGGCTGAAATGCCAGAAACCGGTCCCCGGAAGCTTGTCTCCTTTCTGGTGAAGAATTGGCTTGGTAGTTTGTCTGCCCTGTTCCCATGATGCACTGGGCCAGGGACAGACTGATTTGCATATAGACAGGTTCTGAGCTGGGATGGGGCAGTGAGCTAAATAACGGTGATGGATCAAGCCCTGATCTTTGGACTGGTAAGAGTGGTCTGCTTAATTCAGACACTCTGTTCATCACCAACCCCTTTTCTGAATCGTTTTTGGCCACTATAGGTGTGGCAGGGTATACTCAGACATGAGTCCCTTGCTCACTGCACCATCAGGATTCAAGCAAGCCGGGCCGACGACGGCTGAAATGCCAGAAACCGGTCCCTGGAAGCTTGTCACCTTTCTGGTGAAGAATTGGCTTGGTAGTTTAGTCTGCCCTGTTCCCATGATGCACTGGGCCAGGGACAGACTGATTTGCATATAGCCAGGTTCTGAGCTGGGATGGTGCAGTGAGCTAAATAACGGTGATGGATCAAGCCCTGATCTTTGGACTGGGTAAGAGTGGTCGGCTTAATTCAGACACTCTGTTCATCACCACCCCCTTTTCTGAATCGTAGATTGAAGTAGTCATTAGCCAGCACCTTGAGACCCTTACGCGTGAGTAGTCGCGCTTAACAAACACCTGAATGATTGATTACCAACCACAGGGGCAGCCCAGACCACCTGAACCAGGGGCAGTCAATATATGATCCTAACAAAGGTCCAAGAAGTAATTGACATCAAAGTACAATATTCACAAAAAATTATAAATTACAAACAAGGCAATTAATGAATCAACAACTAAATAACAAAGAGAGATAAAGAAAAAAAAAAAGAAAAGTTAAGGGAGACCCATATGCAATAATAATTTCTGAAAAAAATGATAGATTTATTACATTGTATAAATATTACAGAGCTGAGACAGTGGTGCTCAATACAATGTGCTGGTACAAAAACGGTGTATATTACAGACCAGACAAGTGGCAAATGAGAAAAATAAACATCACAAGGACATAGAACAAAATAATGTGTCCTTCATTAATTTTATTGCCATAATGTGTCGACGGCGTTTCGACCTCTGTAGAATTACACAGTCATCATCAAGATTTGCTACCACTACTGGGACGAGTTTTGCCCATTGTGGCATTGAAGCATCTAGGTGATTTGTTCACCTGTTGTCTGGCATGGTCTGTTAAACTGTATGGACAGATGCAGCCAGCCTGGACATTTTCTATATATCCTTAGTCGGCTTAACCTCATGCCTGCCCATCATATATTTTAATGAAAAATTTTGGAACTTTGCAAACAATATAGGGTTGGATTGTTATTCTAAATAGAATTTGTGGACGCTCAATTGAATTCCAGACCTGATGATGACCGTGTAATTCTACAGAGGTCGAAACGCCGTTGATGCATTGTGGCAGTAAAATTAATGAAGGACATATTATTTTGTTCTATGTTGTTCCCTCCTTGTGACGTGTATTTTTTCGTTTGCCACTTGTCTGGTCTGTAATATACACAGTTTTTGTACCAGCACATTGTATTGAGCTCCACGGTCTCAACTGTTTTAATATTTATAAAATTTAATAATTATTGTATATCGGTCTCCCTTCACTTTTCTTTTTCTTTTTTCTTTATCTCTCTTTGTTATTTAGTTGTTGATTCATTAATTGCCTTGTTTATAATTTATAATTTTTTGTGAATATTGTATTTTGATGTCAATTACTTCTTGGACCTTTGTTAGGATCATACGTAGAGTGAAGTAGAGCAGAATGGAGTATAGTAGTGTGTCATAGAGTGGAGTAGGGTAGAGTGCGGTAGAGCAGCGTAGAATGAAGCATAGAGTGAAGGGGCGTAGAGTGGAATATGCATGGTGTGGTAGTGCACTGCCATTACAGACAACACATTTTCTATTGAAAGTACCATTATGTTTGCCATGGCATACAGGTTTACTGATTAAACTATATGGCGCACAAATAATAATGTGTGAATATGGCATCACCTATTCAGGGGCGGCCTTAGGCATGTGCAAGCTGTGCACCTGCACAGGGCCACCAAACCCCAGGGGCCACCACACCAATATATATCCTTAATATAATAATCCTTTGAGGATGGATACATATTTGCGTGGCGGCCCCTTGCAGGGATTTGGTGGCCTCCGTTCCACTTCCAAACACCCTGACCCCCCTCTTCACTGGCCTCCACGCTCCGCACCACCCGAACCCCGTCTTCCAGGGCCCCCTACCTACGCTCCCTGCCCAGGGCCGCCACGAGCCTAGAGCCGCCCCTGACCTATTGTACTAATTTGTTTTGATGATATTAGAATATTTGTTTTCAGGACACTTAAGAATTACAAAACGATGTGCTTCATTTTTGTGTTTCCTAATTCTGATATATCGTGAAATATTTGCTCAGTTCATTTACAGACATTTACATTTTGTTGCATGCTAGAAAAAAAGCTTTTCTTTTACAACCCCAGATTTTCAGATAAATCCTCTCACTTTGAAGTCACAGAAAGAAAAGTAAACTCCAAGCCTGACATTTGACCTCTGTTTTTGAACGCACAGCAACTATGACAACATAAGAACAAAATGTAAAGGCCTGTTCACAGAAAGCAAGTGCATGTCAAAGAATACAGTCACTAGGCTATGTTCCACAGGAGTGAAAAGGACATGGTGGCCAGCCTAAAACAAATAAAGCCAGCAAATAAAAGCAAGCAGATGTATGTTACAAACCAGATGGGCGGAATGCGTTCTTAGGTAAGCTTTCAGAATTTCCCCAAGAAGTCTCTAGCAACCAGACCGCTGTGCTGTCAGGTAGGCTTCAACCTAAAAAAAAATAAACAAGCAGGATGGGAAGTGGCGATGAGCAACAGGTGCAGGTAAGGGGAGAACAATACCAAGTGCCTAGAAGGATTTGGATGGGAAGGTAGCCCACTGGGAGAGAGCAAGAAAATAAATTGACTTCTCATGGATTGTTCAAAGAAAAAATATAGTTTGCTGAATGTAAGCAGTTAAAGGATCATCCCAACAGAAGCATGGTAAAGAAGTATTGGGGCAACAAAACATAAGAAGGAAAACCATTGAGTAAGAGTAACCAAATGAGATTGACAAGAAAAGAATGCAATGGGAAGTAACAAAGCCTACTGTAAGTATTACATTTGTCTGCAATCAGTCTTTATTTCAACAGATGACAGCTAAAAGCTATCTCTAGGCGAGATCTAAAAATAAAGTGGTGGCAGCGCTTGGGGTTAGGAGCTGGTGATGAAAATCTGAATCTCACAAATGAGTTTGCAGGATTGGTGGTCTTAAAACAGTGCTCAAAATAATTTGTACTTTTATACATTTACTCCTTTATATCTGATTTCCCAGTATGACAGGTATGGTCATATTAGGAAATGGTGTTTGGGGGGAGGATAGCCACTCAAACACATTGAACGTGCCAATACCCTAGGCCTTCTTAGCTGCATCACGTTCTTGCCAAGCATTCAAGTCTAGACTCTGATGTTAAGTAGATGTCAAGAAGGGTTGCTAGGCAGGCAGTAATTTAGCCCATGGAGTCAGTCACTGGAGGAGGATTTATGATTTGTTCCAGACTGGAGCGGAGGACAATGGCAGATTCAAGGCAAAGGGCCTCGTAAGCAAAATTGGCAGAGGGCCTGGAGTGTGGGCAGGGTAAGGAGTTTGGGTAGGGTAAGGAGTTTGGGTCAAGGTTAGTGTGGTCTGGTAACACCGGGGCATTTTAGAAGTAAATGTCTATTTTATTTATGTTTTTTTCCAAGCTTCCTCTTTTTACCAATGCATCTCTTCTGATTTCGAGCTGGCACTCAGAATTATCTCATTGTGACCTACAGATTGTGCATAGGAATGTGCAATATGGTTCTAATCCCCCTATCAAATTCACCTTCTAATGAGTAACGCTCGGATTTCTTTCCCATCATCCATCTGCACAGGAAGTGACATGAGTGGCTTTCCGCTAAAAACATCATAAAAAGGAAGCCAAGCAAGAGAACTTCATTTCTCATCATCCATCTGCTCAGAAAGTGACCTCACTGCATTTATCATTCTCCATCTGCACAGGAAGGGACACCACTGGTTTCCCAACAAAACAGTCTTAAAAATATGCCTCCAAGCAAGAGGACTCTGTTTCCCATCCTCCATCCGCACACCACACACCGCCCATGGGCTCCTCCTGTAACCACCTCCCAGGACCTTTATAAGGGTGGCCACAGTGTGAGTGTGCTTCTGGCAGGCTGAAGGCAAGCCCATCAATGCTTGGATCGTGCCCAGCGCCAGGAACTCTGGTTCTCCCCCTACCAGAGGCTACCCTGCTGCTCCTCAACGCTCTCAACCCCGGCTGACGCTTGGCGCACTGCTGACACACCTCACCACACAGCACAAAGGGAGCATTCACATGCGCCTCTGCATGTTCGCTCTGTATCTGCACTTCCTCACTGAAACATGACGGAACTCAGCCTCTGCACTGGACATCGCTAGTCATCCCCACCACCTACAAAATTGTCAGGCTAGATTTTCATCACAAGCCCGGCGGTGGAGTTCACTTCATATTCAAACCCATCCTAATTGGCACCACCTACAGACAGCCCCACCAGCTACATGGAACACCTCCCATTCAAGATACACATCACAGCCAAGTTTTCCCTAGGTGGACCCCTCAAACACAGACCACTAGATCCCTACAACTGTTTCACCAGCAACATCACGGACATTGTTGCACCCCTCATCGTCAACACCAGCACTTTCATCGTCCTCAGAGACTTTAACCTAGCAAACCATACCAATCCAAAATCTACAGCCATTCTTGAAAATCTTGAAACCACCCCACACATCAGACACCTTCTGGAGCCGATTTTTTCAATCAGCAACATCTCAATCGATAAGTCAGCAACTGAGACCTGGACAAACACCCTTGTCAGTTTCAGCATAGCTATCCCACTTGCCACCACTAGACCAGCCCACTGCAGATGGAAAAGAATCACAGAAGAGGACAGGCCTCCGCCTTCTGTGCATCTGCCCAAGAGCACCAGCCACTTGCCTAAAGCCTTCAAGAACCTCAATAGTCGGATCACTGCATGCACCGACATTCTCGCTGCCCTCAGATGCAACCCAATGGCAAGAGCCCGACCTCAGGCTAGCTGGTACACAGATGAACTAGTCACCAGTAAGTTGGACTACAGGAATACCCTCTACTCCAGGATTACAAAGAAACTCACCTGAAAGCTGTAAACCATCCAGGACTCGGCAGCCAGACTCATCCTTAACCTCCCACACAGATATCACATCACACCACACCTCAGAGAGCTCCACTGGCTCCCGATACACAAACCAAGCTAATTTCAGACTCCTTACACACATATTTAAGGTGCTATACAACTTAGGCCCCACCTGCCTGAACAGTCAACCGTGTCCCCTCCCACTACCTACAGAGACCCTTCCGCTCCAGAGGACTCCTACTTGCCCACATCCCATATACAAACAGAACCAGTCAGGAGGACGGGCATGCTCATTCATCCCTCCTAAAGCATGGAAAGACCTCCACTCCACATTAGTGCCTTCTCTCTTCTTGAATTCCACAAAAAGCTGAAGACCTAGCTTTTCAATTAACCAACCTACCAAAAGACAGGGCTAGGCACACACATCTGCTCAGCGTCAGAATACCTTTGCAGTTGATATTGTGCTTTACAAATACACATAACATAACAGAATGTTTGTTTTCTTCTGTCTTATTTCCATTTGTATTCTGTTATCTTTGTGTGTCCCTGTTTTCAAGTTTGAAACCTTTTTGTTGGCAGTCTCTCTTTTTCCTGCCTTCCTTTTTAATTTCTTACCCGAACTGCATTGTTATTTTCTTTCACAGTATTATTTTACGTTGCTCTTGTCTACATATGTCCATTTTTTCGGCATTCTTCATCTCCTCACATCCCTCAATAATTTATGTGTGTTCTACCAAGTTCTTTATCTTTGTACCAGCTTCCTTTTTCTACTTTTCAAATTGATTTCCTTTCTAAGAACCAGAGGGGAAAGGGTACTTGGAGCTGGATTAGAAGGTCCAGGGCCTGTGCTCCTACCTAATTAAACACTCAATTAGAGGGCTGCTGTTCATAAGAAAGGAGAAAGACATTTTCTAAAAAGAACAATTGATGGACAGAATTCAGAACAATGTCATACATTCATCCCAGTAGAGAGATCTGGGCCTAAATCCATCATTTTTTGCTCACCATGCCATTCCAGTTTGGCTCCAGCCATATGCAAATCAGTCTTGACCCTGCACCCAATGGGAACAGTCCAGCCCAAACTGCCAGACCAGGCCCTCCCTGGATGGGATTCAATAACAACAAATCCCTGTACCCTGGATTTTAGTTAGCAAACGGCTAATCGACATGAGAAACCAACAAGCTGGATCACTGCTATGATTCCAACAACACCCCCTCTCAATTTTATGGTTAGGTGTATGTTCTCTAATGTCATACTATCCAACACAAATCACTGTTTGTAATTGTAAGTGGGAGACTCCAGGGAAGATTCAACTCAACATATCCAATGATGTCTGTCCTACTGAAACAGTCCATCCACCCACACGCAGAAAATAAGAAAAATGAAAAAATGTGTGGCGGAGAGGAAGGCACCTCACGGGCGAACAACCCTCGGGGATCTTGGCAGATGTTACCAATACTCAGCCCCTTTCTCATCATTGGTTGCCATTCCTTTTCCAGAGAAGAACAGTGTCAAAGAAAAAATTGTATACAAACAGAAAGGTGCTATACAGGGAGCGCAGAGATTTGCTACCTGATGTGACAAACAAAAAGAGAGTGAGGTTTAAAATCAACAGACACACCAATTATACAACTTTTATTATTAACTAAGGTGTGTACTGGTGAGTTAAAAAGGCTGGTAGCTTAATGTCGCATACCACCACCTGTCACCGACATGTTTCACTGCCCGGTAGACTTTTTGGCAGATTCATCAGGGTTCACCACTCTGTCACCGCACCAGTGTTGGACATCTTTAGTTAGGAAACTGTCGAGTTAAAAAACAAACCCTGCATAAAATCAATTCTGGACCAAATGCACCTTCACCCACAAACCCACAAGATGAAAACATATGGGGAAAAGACGGGGTCATTACCCTCAACAAGCCATGTCCTCTCGTACCAGCTGGTCAGGACAAATCTCCGCCCTGTTGTAGATTGTTATATCAATCTGTGAATTAAAACGTAGTTCACATTAAAATTGTCTCATACCTTATTATACAGAGGTATCCCAATTTTCAGCACTAATCTTCAAGCAACCAGC
The DNA here is from genome assembly GCF_964263255.1 of Lissotriton vulgaris. Taxonomy (NCBI): domain Eukaryota; kingdom Metazoa; phylum Chordata; class Amphibia; order Caudata; family Salamandridae; genus Lissotriton; species Lissotriton vulgaris. The sequence goes on along the minus strand of NC_141700.1, from coordinate 617,758,980 downwards.
GTGCCCCTTGCTGAATATTTTTATATTTCAACAGTGTTTGTTCCCAAGCTGTATCCAAAATGCACCAAATCTTAACCACACGTTTGAGGAACTTCAACACACCAATGCTGTAATATTAACTCATATAAACATGGACACCAGTCAGCATTGTAAAAAGATGCCCCAATCCTCTATCAGTCAAAAATTCTCAATGACGTGCCCAGTGGTGCATGCAAGCCATGGTACCAAATTGCGAGCCTGGTGATGCAAAAAGAATTACCACAGTACTCAACATCATGCCAACATCACCTACTCGTGTACAGCGGGGACTTTGCTCAATACATTCAAAGCGGGGCTCCTCGTAAATGAAATGCACAAACCCGTATTACATTCTCATCTCCGTATCAAAGCGGAGACATCCGGGTTTTTAAACGTAAAAACGGGCATGATTGTAGTGTCCCACCCTCTACTCCTCACCATACAAAACGGAACCCGAACCGTGTCTCATCCCAGGAACACCCATGGTAACGATTCCCCGGCTTTTAAGTTCCTGCACCGGTGTTGATTCCTGGTCGCGTCCGATCACGTGATCGGAAGGACACGCGAAATGGAGTGAAGTATGAGCCAGCTGTCTACTGCGGGCGCCATCTTAGAAAGGGGTTTCTTAATGTGTACAAGCCCAAGCCATGTCTTATTACTGGGGATGCACTTAAAATGATTATTGAAATGTTAATATGCTCTTCGATGTCTCTCTTAAACATAAACCTGTAACCATTTACTGAGTCATTCTTTCCGTCTCACATTGCGGTAAACAGATAGCGTTGTGTTATTCACATGAAATCAGATATTACGGGCGCCATCTTAAAACGGGGTTAGTGGATGTGTGTTATCAGGAGAATTGTCTATTGTAATGCCAATAGTACCATAAAACGGGGTTTAATGACTATGTATTTTCAAGACTAGTCCGTCTTGTAAGGCCAATAGTGCCGCGGTATAGAGTTCCATTCAAAACAACATCGCTGGAATTTATTCTCTCAGGAAACCTTTACCAATATGCAACTCTCTATATTTAAACTAGTGGGATCGGATATAGAGAGCACCCACTTGCGAAGGTACCGGTATAATGTGCGGACCAGAGAACCAATGACATGGGGTCAGTGGCTGTGTATTATCAGGGCCAAAATATATTATAAGCCCATTAGTGCATTAGAACAAAGTAGATGACTCTGTGTTGTCCGGGCCAGTTCATCTTATGAGGCCAACGGTGCAACGATACAAAGTTCATTTAAAATACTCATATTAGAAGCGATTCTCTAAACAGCTCTATGACTATGTGCAACCATCCATGTATATACTGGTGCACTAGGATCTAGGACAGGACCCACTAAAAGGAGCACTGGTATAGTGTACAAGACAGGGAGCCTGTGGCACGGGGAGGTTTTTTTTATTTATTTTTGGAGAACCTTTATTATTACTTCAAGCAATTACAAGTATGGGCCTACAACCACCCCGGCCGGCCGCTAGTCAAAGCAGAAATACAGCAGAGCAATGTGGAAAATTATAACAGTTCGAAAACCGGGGTCCTACAAATGTCCAGGACATGACTTGTATTCAAGCATACAGGGCTGAATTCAGGATTATGAAGGTTCATTTTACAATAAGGAAAAACTAAAAATAAGTGCCATACGGTCATACATGGTCCTACAATAACGAGCATGAATCAGGATATCCGCAAATAGTACAAATACAAATGAAGTATTGGGGGTAAGGTACGCAAGTCAGGATAAATGTAGGCACAAACCCGTTCCGTAGCAAAACTGAACCCCACCCCTCAAAACGAAACATATTGTAGAAGACATGAAGAACGACGACACTAAAAAAGGAAAAAAGACTAAAGGGCCATAGAAACAAATAACGGTCAATTTGACAAACCCCATCCCCCTACCCCCACCCTGCACCCCTGCAGAAGGCCACGGCCTACCCCCCCCCCCCCCAGCAGCGTGCCTGTCGCCCTAATGGAGACCCGAAATATAGGAAAAGAGGAGAAAGAAGAAGAGAAGAAAAAAGTGGAGGAGGGCCCTCGATCTTGCCACCCGGCCCCGCCCCTCACCCCTGCGCCCAGGAGACATCCTAAAAGCAAGATCAGAATATCCATGGAGAACAGCAATCACCGACCACACCAGCAATATAATCCCGGCCAAATGTCCCCCAAGCACCGTCAGCCAACAATAAGTCCACTAGACTCTGGACGGTATCATCCCTGGCCTTGTCTATCAATGGAACCAACATACGTCCACTTATCAATCGGTGTACAGAGCGGCGTGGAGGGTCCAAGTGATCCGCGCGGGCCAGGCCGAGTTAACGCGTCATAGGACTTCAGCAAACCAAACCCATCCGAACATGTATGGCGGGAATCCGTTTGTGTCGATATTGACCCCAAAAGCATCCCCAAGTCCGAACACAGTCTCACCATCCAAGGAGGGAGAGTCACACAATCCGGCAAGAGCCGAGACGTCTCCGGGGCAGCCCAAAAAATGGATCGGCGTTGTCTCCCCAGCCGCCAATTAGACATGTGCACCGAAGAGACACTCGCATGTACAACAGAGCTGTCCAGGGCGATCACAGGAGCCGGGTCTTTCAGCGGCTCCAGGAACCTAGGCGTAGTTGGATAACTCTTCATGGACATAGAGGCGGGCACGTCGGCACTCCGGTGAGATCGAACTGTGCCCGTGTGGAACGGCGGGACAACAATGGTGGCCATCCTTCTTCCCAAGTCCCGGGCATTACAGATCAGGGTCTCGTGCAGGGTCGTTAGAGCAGCCAATATATCTTTGGACGTGGGCTCCTTCTCGCGCCGCCAGTCCCCTGATCTCATCCGCACAGCAGCTGTTCGACCTGGATGTGGTCCGCAGAGGAGGGCGCCGGCTGCCATCTTAGCCGATCCCGCTTTGTCCTTCTTTACCTCACCTCAGGGACCGGGCCCCAAACCAGGGCGCTACAGGATTAACAGCCGGGACTCAAAATGCAAGGCAGGCTCCCCGGAGAAGAGTCACCAAAGAGCTAAACAAAATCTCTGCCGCTCCCCGGGAGCCGAGCGCCGATTCCGGGGGTAATCCTTGATTATGCCCGGACACAGAACTGGGAAGGGGGGCCAGATATCGTGCACTCCCCTCGACCCTGCTTTGCCACGCAGCCCCACGAGGCACTCCGCTAGGTGGACTGGGTCGTCACTGTCGCCATCGGCCCATCAATTCACCGGCGCCCTCCGGCCGACTCCTCACTGCCACCAGTGGCCGCTGTTGTCTCAGTCGCGGCCGGCTGCTCCTCTCAGTCGACACCCCGGTCCCAGCACTGCGAGGGCCTCAGAACAGTCGGGGACATTTCTCCGGGTCTGCCGCACGTAGAAGCCTCAGGAGCAGACGGTAAGTGAAAGTTCTCCTTCGCCTACTGAAATATGCCGTTACGGCTCAGGATAATTGCCAGGATGTATGCGCTGGGTGAGAGGGCTCACGGAGCTGAGCGTCTATGCGGCCATCTCGGTCGCTGGCGTGGCTCCTCCCCCCCCGGGAGTTTATTTTTTTTGATATACGAAGGCCAAAAGTATTGTATATGGCCAGTGCTACACAATGCATTTAGAAACCTACCACACACACTTATGATGGACAGTATAGGCACCAATTACAGAAAGTACTCTATGTAAGCTTACGGACAAGACATTCTAGAAGGAACTATTTGACTCTGTTCCATTCTATAATTTCATAAAGGCCCTGGGTGTCGCTTCTTTCTCTAAAAATCCATCTAGCTTCCTTAGTGAGTAACACAGCCTCCACATTACTGGGATTGCCCCTTACAGTTTCGAGCACCGTCCATGTAAAGGTGTGTTTCTCTTGATGACAATGTTGGACCAGTTTAGTTGTCAGTTTTCCTGCCTTGATCGTACTCAGATGTTCCTGTATGCGGACCTTTATTTTTCTTGTAGTTAATCCAATGTACTGGAGGCCGCAATTACACAATAGCCTGTAAACCACATTGGTGGTGTTGCAGTTGCTGAATTGATTCAAGAACCATTCTTTCCCTGTGACAATGTCACACTGCTGCATTTTTGGGTTAGTGGGCATACGGAGCACGTCCCGCAAGGATAGTGCCCATTCGGAATGGTTGTAGACTCATTTCTAGGTGGCAGCCGGTCCCGGGTGTGGACAAGCCTGTCCTTCAAATTGCCAGATCGTTTGAAGGCAAACCTAGGTGGTGGAATGGAAAAATCTTTGTTAGATAATAAATTCCAATGCTTCCTGATGGACTGTCTAATCCTAGTAGCCATAGGATCAAATGTCATCACTACTGGTAGACAGTCCTGTCTTTCCTTACTTGTGTGTTCTAGGAGTACACTACCTGGAGTATTTAGTGCCCTCTTCCTAGCGTTCTTGACAACCTTGGGGGGGTAATTACGTTGTAGCAGTTTCTTAGTCAAATCAACGGACTGCTCAACAAACGTTCCCGTGGCTGAACAGGTTCTCCGGTACCGTAGAAATTGCCCCACCGGGAGATTGTCCCAGAGGGCTCTTGGATGGTAAGAGTTGTATAGAAGGAGAGAGTTTCTGTCAGTCAATTTTTGGTGGACCCAGGTGGTAAGACTGCCTTCTATACCAGACTCTATATCAAGGTCCAGGTATGTAGCTTTGGTATGGCTATATGACCAGGTGAACTTAAGGCTCTGGTCCTGTAAGTTCAGCCAGTTCAAAAATTTCAACAGGGATTCCTCAGAGCTAGACCAAATGCATAGCACATCGTCTATATATCTCTTCCAGAGGCAAATTTGCCTCTGGAAGGGGTTGGTATCAGGATAGACAATGTGCTCCTCAAATTGGCCCACGTATATGCAAGCCAGACTAGGGGCCATTGTGGCCCCCATCGAAGTACCCGATGTTTGTAGATAGAGTTGATCCTTGTTCACAAAATAGTTACGAGTAAGGGCCAACTTTATACATTCCATGACAAAGGATTGCGGGGTGTCATAGAACCACTCGAGCTCCCCCAGGGCGGGCGCTGCTGCCACCAGCGTCGTGTCCTGGGGAATACTCGTGTATAGGGACTCGATGTCAATTGTGACCAAGAACTGTACTTCTGAGTCATATGAGACACTCTCCAAGATGTTTAAAACATCAGTGGTGTCCTTAACAAAGGACAGCTGGTTCACCACTGATTCACGGAGAAAATAATCTGCATACTGTGAAAGGGGCTCGAGGACTGACTGTATCCCAGAAACAATGGGCCGACCGGGTGTTGGTCGTGTGCGCTTGTGTATTTTTGGCAAGATGTAAAACGCTGGAGTCCTGGGGGTATCATTCACAAGAAACTCTGCTTCCTTGATTGAAATCAATTTATTGATCTTAGCTTTGCTCTCCATTTCCCGGATTATTTTCAACAGGCCCTCAGTCGGATCTTTGTTGATAGGTCTGTAATTTGTACGTACACCTAATAGTCGCTGTATCTCTGTGTCGTAATCATGTGTGTTCAAGACCACGACCGCACCCCCTTTGTCCGCTGACTTAATTGTCAGTGAAGCGTTCTGCTCCAGGCTCTTGATTGCCTCCCACTCATGTGTTGTCATATTGGTGTATGTGTGTTGTTCCTGGGATCTTTCAAAATTCTCAATATCCAGAAGAACCTTCTCTTCAAATACTGCCACTTCGGGACCTACTGAGGAAATAGGGGGCAAAAGGTGGACCGTTTTCTCATGTTTGTCCCTAATGGGAAACCAGCATCCTAGGACTGGTTTCGAGCTTACAGCCCTCATCAGCCAGGATAGCTTGATTCCAGTGGAGTAAAGCTAGCCTAGCTGATGAAGGGTGTTACCCAGAAACTGGTCCCAGGATGCTTGTTTCCGGTTCAGGGAAGAACCAGCTTGGTAGTTTGGGCTGGACTGTTCCCAAGAAGCACAGGGTCAAGACTGATTTGCATATAGCTGGGTCTGAACTGAGGTGGTGAAGTTAGCTAAAGAATGAAGATAGATTCAACCCAGAAGTGTGACTGGTGGTGAGTGTCTGAAAAGTTTCAGTGCTCCGTCCATCATCTCCTTGTGTTTGCTTTGAAAGACGATTTCTAGACAGGTATATACAGACCAAGATAGTAGAGAGAGTCAGTGCGATTGTCTCATGTTGCCTCACACACCCCCAAGGGGCTGTCATGTTTCATCTTAGGGCGATGCTCCTCTTCGGGCGGCGCTGCAATGCCCTACAGGTCCCCCGAAGGATCACTTTGGCGCAAGTGAGGTGTGAATGAAGGAGTGAACGTGGTTGGGGATTAAAACTGATCAGGGAGGTCGTGGGGTATCCTTTAATAAATGGACCGCCCGTCAGGGATAAAAGGGCCACGACAGGCAGGTGCTACCCTCAAGGTTTTGTGAAGGAACCAGGGTAGTCCGTATGTGAAGACTAGGATGGAAAAGGTCCTTTAGTTGTGAGCGGGAGACCTATCTCTGGTTGTGTGCTTGTGTGCTCAATAGTTTGTCAACATGTTTTGCGCTTTTCTTGTGGTCCTAAGGATCCGTGGCGCTTCGTCAGAACAACAAAACGTATAGTGATAACCCCCCCCCCCACAAAGATATGCTGCCCCTTAGAGTACTACCTACTTTGTGTGTGGATCGAGGTCCAATCTAGAGTTATGTGGTTTAGTGCCACATCAGGTCGTGCGGTGATGCCGCGTTCAAGCGTGCCATAAATTAGTGGGTGCAGACTGTGCGTCTACACCTACCCTCTCATCTCTGTGACCCAGTTCCTGTTTGAACGCTACATTTCTGCACCATGATGATGATGCCGGCCTATGTGTAGTGGAACAATAATTCAGTAATGTTATAGGGACCTGACTCTCTGTGACTAACGTTCTAAACTTTGTAACAAAATGAGCTTGTGCTTAAGATCCGCACCACCACATCTGAAATGTAGGAAAGGCTTGAAAACTGTTTTCTGCAAGCAAGCAACTGTGACCTATATCTCCAACACAAGATCCCTACTCTACTTCAAGGACTAGAACCCATCAAAAATAATCCAGCTCCTAAACAGACAGACTAGTTATCTGCAGGCTAGACATCATCTGTTGCCTCATGATTGCCCTCTGGTACTGAATGTTGCCAAAATCTACTCTGAATTATCGGAGTTTGAGTTTTCAAAGGAAGATGCGTGGAAATGTCTGGCTGACATTAGGCTTACAACTTTATACATAGAATGCCATTACTGGAGAGGTATTTGAGGCCCCCTCCTTACAGTAGCACTTTTACGTGGCATATAAGCCACATATGTCCCGACTCTCCCCTTTGTGAAAGAAAGCACTGGCTGTTTTCAGATGACCACCACCTGCTACACAGGAACATAATGTGGTGTATGCTGCTTGCTTTTCAGAGAAGAGCATTCTCAGCAGTTCATAAACAGCGCAAACAAAGGAACAGAACTGTGGAGGTTCTTAGTGGTTCTGGGTGAGGTCATTCTCATGCTTTGAGATCCAAACTGTAAACCCCAATACTTCTTGTATCTCTGCCATGCACAGAATAAAAATGTAGAGAGAAATAGTACAAGAGAACTGTTAAAGCTGATGCCAGGCACCTGCTCTACAGGAGGGGTGGGCGAATAATTCTGCCTCAGTGGTAAAGTGTACAGAGTGTTATCCACTCTGAGTTCCGGTTGAAATTCTGAGTTCTGGCAAAACTCTACTAACTATCGTGTGGGGAGTTTGTTTTTTTCTCATGCGCAGCTCTTTAACGTCAAGTTGGCAAGCGCAACGGAGAATCTGTGTCCTGTAGCTTGTTTTTTTCACATGCAAAATGTCTCTCGGTGAGATTTCTCAATCTGGGCTGTCGCAGCAGGTCACGACGTTCGCGCCGAGAAAGCTGCCACTCGAGTAGAAAACCTTGAGCAGCAGGAAGAAGCAGCACCCTCTGGCATGCCGCGTGGTGCCTTTTGCACTGATATTACAGTGTGGAACAAGCTCTTGGCGCTAAAAATCAGCACGAGCAGCGCAACGTGCCGAATTCCGCCCACTTGCAGAACTCCTCGGAATCTCATTGAGTTTTTATGTAACTCCACAAGTTACGCCTACCCCTACTCAAAAGGTTACTTTGTATCTTGTTCTGAAGGAGTCTGACTGTTTGATTGTGTGGCCTGAATTTTTGTGGTTTGTTTTTGTGCCAGTTTTACTATGTGCTGATTTAGTCCAGTTTGATAATCATTTGGAGCAGTGATATGCATCGATCAAAGCCCAAATGAACTCTTCATCAGTACCCTGGTCCAGTGAAGCTGTCCGCTTCACAAGGGTGTCCCTCCTCTGTTGTAAAAAACTAGATATTGTATTACAGTGCACGCCGGACACTTCCTTGGTTCCCTGGTCCTGTTCATCCCTAACAAATAGGTGTACTTTGGGGCTGTTTGGGGTGATCTGCCTCATCGATTTCTTACGGAGTGTTTCCCATTTAGACATCCTGGTAAGCTGACAATATATGAAGCACTTAACGAAAACCATTAAATATTCATTTTGGGTTTTGAGAGCCCTCTTTCCTATAACTATTCTGCTTTTGGAATTCTGTTTGACTTTTGATTCAAAATCCAGGAGCATCTTCCAGTCAGGTAGGAAACTTAATTTTTCTGCAACATTCGCTCTGTTAATATTTGGCTAGTGATTTTGTTATCTTTTTCTCAAATCTTTAATATTGTTCCTGCAACTTCTATCATACTTAGGTAGTGCTTTGTGTTGCAAATCTCCTTATTGATATTCTCATTTAACTGAGTTCTAAGTTTCAGTCTTCTAACTTCTCCCCTCTGCCCCCAGAGCTGCCTCAGATTTATGTTCATTAAATTTACATCTGATAGAGACATCTAACCGTAGATTAGGGGTGGGCGGAAGTCGCGGAAGGGACTATCGCGGAGAGGCACGGAGATTGAACCAATCTCCGTGCCTCTCCGGGATATTTCCGTTATGCGAGCCCGCCCGCCGCCCGGGAGCCTGCACTTGCGCATTCCTCGCCAGGACAGCGCATGTGCAGGCTCCCGCGCATGCGCAGTTTCCAAGATGAAGCCGCAATGGGGAAGTTTGCGGCGCAATAAGGTAAGTTTTATTTAAGTTGTATTTTAGCCTTTAAATATAATTTAATAAGGCAGGCGGGAGGCGGGCGGGAAGCGGTAGGCGGGCGGGCGGCCAACTTCCGTTCTGCCCACGAATGAGTGGAAATTTGCCCCGTTTTTCCGCCTTCTTTGTGGAAGGTGCAAATTTCCGCACATTCCGTGTGCGGAACGGAAATGTCTGCCCACCCCTACCGTAGATTCCTTACCTTTGAATTTCCAAGGCGTCAGACTGAATCCGAAAGATTTGTCTTCGAGCAATACCCCTGTGCGCCAGTAGGTGGCATCGGTCGGCTTCACATTACGTTGTTGGTGTCAATTGTGCCATTGTCACATCTGCGTCACATATAGGCACCACCAGAGTGCTCTGACATCAGTTCCTTTCTTTCCGCGCTAGCCAGTACAGAACTGTGAAGAGAGCTGTTACTTTTTGACGACCCCTTTTTTGGTGTGTAGGTTTTTACTGAAGTTCAAGAAGACTTCTGATTTCAAGCAATGCAACACCTGTCACTGTGCCATGTCGGTGACAATCGCACACCTGGTTTGCCTCTAATGCCTGGAGCAAGTCCACAACTTGAAGTCATTCTCTGACGGCTGGCCCATGGCTCCGAAAGCTTCAAGGGAGTGGTCCCTAAAGCTGCTTGCGGCCTGGCGCTCGACACTGCATCGTTCTCTCCGGAGGTCTCGCTCATGGTCCCGGTCGACAGGAAGATCCGGGCACCATTCCGGAAGTCCCAAGTCTTTATCCTCACACTCCAATTCATCGAGTCGGTCAGGTAAGTAGCAAAAGAAACATAAGAAGTCGAAGCATGCTTCGACCTCTTCCCGTCCGTCGGCCAACGTGACGGAGGAGTCACGGCGCTCTGGCCTAGGATAGGCCTGGGTTAGGCTCCATGCTTCCCGGGAGCCGGAGTGACCCCCACCCAACTCAAGGAATTTTATGATTCCATGTGCCTCAGAAGGGCTCCTTTGGGTTCCGCTCCGGTGGCTCAGGCCCAGATGCCAATGACTCCCTCCCCCCCATGGATCCAGTGATCCAGTGATGAATCCAGACCAATGGCAGTCATACCACTGTGACCTTCCCTGGTGCCGGTCCCGTTGTGAGACTCTAATGCTGCTAGGGCCTCCTGGTAACACCAGCACCATTCTTATCCCAACAGCCCAGAGCTGGATCAGTGGCAATAGAACCCTCAGGTTCTAGGTAGCTTCCTCAGCCCTATTCTGAAAAACCCTTTAGAAGACCAGCATTATCAAGAAATGGACTGGTATGAGGAATTGGGTGAGGCCATTGGACTGGATATCTCTCCAGATTTTGGCCAGCTATCTCCCCCTACCGTGGCTGCAGAAGAGGGAGAATCATATGCAATGGTGGCACGAAGGGCTGCTGTGGTCCTGGGCCTTCAGCTCCCTTCCTTGGCAGTCAAGACTAATATCTTGATGGAGGTCCTGCAGGGTTTGTCTCCTCTTCTGAACCCTTGCTGTCTTTCAACGAGGCCTTAACTGATGTTGTACTCGGGACCTGGTCCAAGTCCAGCACAGGGGCTCACGTGAATCGGACAATTGCCTGCTGCCATCGCCCTGCACCGGGTGACCCAAATTACCTCACCAACCGCCCTACCCCGAGAGCTTTGTGGTTCAATCCTCTACCTCCCAAGGCATGTTGCCTTCAGCACCCCAGGATAGGGAATCGAAGAGGCTGAATAGTTGGGGTAAGAACGTTTCCTCCAGCCTTGCATTGCGGTGGTGAACACTGCATCCTTATTGGGCCTTTATTCCCAGACTTTGATGGAAATGGTTACGCAAATACTGCCACAGGTCCTGGAGGAGGCCCGGGCCTCCCTCTCCCAAGCAGTATCAGATGGAAGAGATGTGGCAAAGTTCACCATTCTTTGTGGTCTTGACACAACTGACTCACTGGACCCAGCAATTTCAAGGGATGTCCAGGCCTCTCATGGACATGCCCTTTGATGGCACCCATCTTTTCGCAGACATGGAGCTGTAACGCTTTAAGGACTCACTGGCTACAGCCAAGTCCTTGTGCCTCTCAGTTGCCACTCGTCCCCAGTTTGCCTTTAGCCCCTTTTGTGGCTATGGAAGGGGTTTTCAGGCGTGCCAGCCATACCTCAGCCACAAAACCGTATAAGTTCAACTACCTCTGCGTAGCCATGGAAAATGCTTGTTCCGACCCTATTGGCAGGGCAGCCAGAGTTTGGGTCAGTCCGTCCCCCGTCCCCCCCCCCCCTTCCCCCCAGTCCTCCCCACCCGCAATCTCAGCCTCCAAACCTTCATGGCCTGGCCCTTCAAGATAATGGGCGGCCAGTTGGTGGCATGATCAGCCATCCTCTCATTCACTGACAGAACATCACCTCGGACAGGTGGGTCCTCCAGATAGTCCGAATGGGCTACTCCCTCCCCATTTAAAACTTCCCCTCCCTTAATTCCTCTAGCTTACAACGAGCTGACGGAGGATCACCTGACTTAGCTTCAGAAAGAAGCCTTGACTCTCTTGGCCAAGGGGGCCATAGAGAGGGTTCCAGTGCCAGAAGTAGGCTATGATTGTTATTCCCACTTTTTTTTGGTCCTGAAAAAGAAAAAGGGCCTGCAACCTATCCTAGATCTGTGAGCCTTCAACTACTTTCTCAAGAAGGAAAGGTTCAAGATGCTTACTCTGGCTAAGGTCTTGTCTGCGCTGGACCCAGGAGACTCGATGGTAGCGTTGGACTTGCAGAATAGCTATTTTCTCACTCTTGCCTGCTCATTGGCACTACCTGCGGGTTATGGTAGGCCATGAGCACTTTCAGTTCACTGTGCTCCCCTTTGACCTTACCAGCATCCCTCAGGTGTTCACCAAAGTGATGACGGTGGTCGCAGCTCATCTGCGCAGATCACAGGTGTCAGTCTTTCCCTAACTCGACGACTGGTTGTTGAAGGCGAGCTTGCCCCAGGTTCATTGGTGGCTGCTAAGGAACAGGGGTAGTGAGGCGGTTGGGAGGAGTGTGAAAGAAAATCACTTACCTGGTTACGACCGCCGCCTTTCCTCCGTCCTCTTCTCTTCCTCTAGACTCCCGGAAGCAGGAAACTCCCAGGCTTTCTTAAGCCAATCACAACGCTGCTGTCACAAGCCTCATAGCAGTGTAGTGATTGGTCTAATTGGCTTGTTTGACCGCTCCGACACTGCCTGGAAGCCTGGGACTGTTCTCCACCTGGCTTTGCAACACAACTAGGTGGAGAGATGCTAAGTTGCATGGTGGTTTGGCCAACCCAAGACGGTCGGCCGAACAGTCATGCGTACTTAGTAGTGCCCATACCACTCCTCCTTCTGTGAACCAGCCCAGCCCCAACCTGGCTCTGTGCAGAAAAATAAAATGATAAGAATGTGTTATTATCAGTTTAGTTTTCCTTGTTGCACTGCTCTGAGAGCAGAGGGGTGGGGTGTGGAGGGGGCGACGCTCCTCCACCGTAGCGGAGCGCTGCTGTCTCCCACCTCCAGACTTCAGCGAACCTCCTGCATTTGCTGGGGTTCAATATCAACATGCCAAAGTCACACCTGACTCCCTCTTAGATGCTCCCTTTCATCTTAGCTTTTCTGGAAACAATGCAGTTTTGGGCCTATCCTCCCGAATGGCGAGTCCAAGATATTGAGACTTTCATACCGATGTTTCAGCCTCTATGTTGGACTTTGGTGAGAATAACTCTGAGGCTGCTGGGCCTCATGGCCACCTGCACCCTGTTAGTGATACATGCAAGGTGGCATAAATGGGCTCTGCAGTGGGACTTGATGTTCCAGTGGGTGCAGCATCAGGGGAATCTCTTCGACATAGTCCAGATCTCAGAGAGAACTGCACAGGACCTGCAGTGGTGCCTAACCGGCCGCGATTGGATGAGAGGCAGACCCCTCTCCCTTCCCCAACCAGACCACACAGTAGTGACAGCTGCATCACGTCTGGGATGGCGTAGCCATCTGGGAGAGGTGATCAGAGGACTCTGGTCTCCGGTGGAATCTGGACTCCAAATCAGCTTGCTCGAGCCCTGTGATTTAGTTGCCATTGTATGCCTTTCTTCCTTTCAGCAAGGGAAAGCTGGTTCAAGTGTACACGGACAACATCACCGCCATGTGGTACTGCAAAAAACAGGGTGGGATCGTGGACCCTTTGTCTAGAACTTCACTATATTGGTGAAAGTTCCCCTTTTCTCTTTGTGCAGAAACAACACTATGATATGGTTTCTATTCAAATTAGTGTGTATGTTCAGGCTGGTCTTTAAGGAGTCTTCATATCATTTTCAGATACCCCCTTTGTTGATCCGCTATTTCATGAGGTACTATCTCAGGTAAGTATGGGCGTATTTTGCAGTTCTCGGTCCGCAAACTCACGCAAAATCGCAAAAAAATCCGGGAATTCGCGGATTTCCCCACGAAATCGCGGATTGTTTTGCGATTTGCACCATACTTAACTGAAGTACTTGCTAGTGGCTAATCAGTAAGTGCTACTTTGTTGGGTAAATGTATAGTGCTTTTCCTACACTGCAGCTGCGTAAAGGGCCAGAAGATTTGTCTCCAGTTACCATGTGTGCCTGTAACATTGCCACTGCGCCAAAAGGCGCCGAGGTCCTTTAAATGAGCTGCCCATCATAGTTGGGAAAGTGCAGGAAGACGTTTGATACAGCTAGTGTGTGGTGACGGGGCTTCTATGCGTGTTCACATGCCTCCTGTGTATAAAGGGTCAGAGAGCGAGCAGGGCAGCAGATGAGGAGAAAGCAGCCTCCTGGTCACAGGAACTACACGGGGATTGCGCTCGAGAAACTCATGGATGCAAAGTCCTCCCTCAAGTATTACAGCAAATTTTCGACGACCGATATGGGGTTAAAGCACACTTGCCAACCCTCGACCATGCTCACTAATGTTTTGGGCTGATTAAAACGTTACTGAATTTGAGCTTCAACTCGGGCACCTGCTTTATTTATATCTGTAAGTGCTTCCTGTTGAGGTTTAATTTTTGTGGCAGGAGCCTCGTGCCAGAATGAATCCTGCCTGCATAGTTATCCACGAAGATGCCACTGTTTTGTGCAATACCTCTACTCAACTGGAGTAGTTTCTACTGGCTAATCAGTAAGTGCTACCTCGTTGGGTAAATGTATAGTGTGTTTCCTACACTGCAGCTGCGTAAAGGGCCAGAAGATTTGTCTCCAGTCACCATGTGTGCCTGTAACTTTGCCACCGCGCCAAAAGGCGCTGAGGTCCCATGAGTGAGCTGCCCATCATAGTTGGGAAAGTGAGGGAAGACGTTAGATACCGCTAGTGTGTGGTGGGTGGGGCTTCTATGTGTGTTCACATGCCTCCTGTGTATAAAGGGTCAGAGAGCGAGCAGGGTAGCAGATGAGGAGAAAGCAGCCTCCTGGTCACAGGAACTACACAGGGATTGCGCTTGAGAAACTCATGGATGCAAAGTCCTCCCTCAAGTATTACAGCAAATTTTTGACGGCAGATATGGGGTTAAAGCACACTTGCCAGGCCTCGACCGTGGTCACTAATGTTTTGGGCTGATTAAAACGTTACTGAATTTGACCTTCACCTCAGGCACCTGTTTTATATCTGTAAGTGCTTCCTGTTGCAGGAGCCTCATCCCATACTTGTAACTATTCTCTGACCCTGCTTCGTGGGTCAGAGCAGGGTCAGAGAATAGTTGCAAGTAGGCAAGGAGGTGCCGCTCAGGAAGCACTTACAGGGTTACAGCAGGACCCCAAGTTGAAATTAATTTATTTGTAACCATTTTATAAATGGTTACAAAGAAATTAGCTTCAACTTGGGCACCTGCTGTAACCCTGTAAGTGCTTCCTGAACAAAATTCGTCCCGCTCGCGGATTCGCGGATTTGGCGCAATTTCGCGAGATTTGCGGATCGCGAAATTGCGGAAAATCTGCAAATTCCGTGAGCGGAATGAATTTTCAGCCCATACTTAATCTCAGGTGGTCCTTAAGAAGGTGGAGTTTTTACATACTGTCCACCGAAATGATCGTAGACCAGACTATACAAGATTTTGACCTATAACACAGCAACGGCTGGGAAAATACTCACTTTCCTATTGTTCCCAGACAGTGATTGTAAACATTGGTTGGAACAAACATGAATGGTAGAAATGAGGGAAGTGTGAGTATGAGGAATTAGTGGTTCAGTTATTGTGGGGGGTGTAATATTGTCAGAAATTAGTATTTTCCAAAGAAAAAATATTTATATATATATATGGTAATGGCTCCTTGTGTCTCAAAGATTGAGAAGGTCCTTGTAAATGAAATTAATTGATATCTTCCGTTGTACTACTTTGTATAGTATTGTATATATATAATTGTACTGCACTGTATCTATTGTTTGTATTCACCTTTCATTTCTTCTATTGAGCAAAGTATAATATATAAAGAAATTAAACATTCGAATACGAAACATCGACAACAATCATAAAAGAAGTAAAAGGAAATTGATACAAGGAAATAATGGTCTCCTCTTATAGATTTGTTCACAATATGGCCAGCCTTGGAACTTATTAGAGCCCCATAGGAAGCCATATTAGTCCGGTGGGACTGGATATCGCAATTCCCTTTGTCAAGAGGCCCTACATCTCTGGACTTGGCTGACCAGCAGGGCATATCCCTGGTGGTTCAACACCTAGCAGGTTCTCTGAACGCCTGGGCAGATGAACGCAGCCATCGATGCCTTGCGGATCACAAATGCTGTCTCCATCCGGATGTGATGAAAGGAATCTTTCAACAGTGGAGAGAGCCTTGGTTAGATCTATTCACCTCTGCCGAGAATGTGCAAAGTCAGCAGTTTTGCTTGCTGAAGTCTCCAAGGTGGCTCTTACTCTGAGATGCTTTTAGTCACAAGTGGAGTTCAGGCTTCTTATATGTCTTTCTGCCAATACACCTCCTGTCCAGAGTGCTCAAGAAGTTCAGGAGCGACCAGGCCCAAGTCATTCTTGTGTGTTTGGACTGGGTATGGAGAGTCTGGTATCCTGAGCTTCTCTAGCTGAGCATCGATCCTCTGATCAAGCTGCCCCTTTGGGACGATCTTCTGTCACAGCAGCAGGGAAGGGTCCTCCACCCGAACCTGCAAACTCTATGCTTTCTTGGATAGAGATTGAGCGGCGGCAATTGATAGCATTCGACCTTCCTCCCGAAGTCATACAAAACATACAAACGCTCCTTCTCAGGAATGGCACCCAGGATCTGGAATGCACTCCCTCCTGAAACCAGGCTTATCTCCTCCATTGCATATTTTAAGAAAGAGGTAAAAGCCATCCTTATGGCCAAGTTCACCTGAACTCTATTGTTGCTGGATCAGAGACTTTTGCACATGACTGCTATCCTATTATGCTATTCACTTACTACCGACTACTATATTGTACCGAATAGTTTGTTTAACCACCCTCTTGTTGCCCCTACCCCTTGTTCTGTAATTTTTAAGAAAGAGGTAAAAGCCATCCTTATGGCCTAAGTTCACCTGACCTCTATTGTTGATGGATCAAAGACTTTGCACCGTTTTTGTATTATTAGTTACCTGATCGTTTATTGGTATTATATCTGTACATGATTGCTATCCTATTATGCTACTATATTGTACCCAATAGTTTGTTTATTCACCCTCCTGTTGCTCCTACCCCTTGTTTCTGTAAAGCGCTCTGAAATCTGCAAAGATCTTGTTCGCGCTATATAAAACTTTGAATAAATAAATACATTTTGGCGGCCAGGCGACCCTCTACCAAGACCGTGTACGCCTTCCTTTAGCACAAATTTGTCAAATATTGTACAGAAAAGTTTATTGATCCTCTTTCTTCTTCACTTCTTCATATTTTGCTTTTTATTTTGAGCCTTACCCAGCAGGGCTCTGGACTACGCACTCTCAAAGCGTACCTTTTGGCCCTGTCTGCTTTCCTGAGGCTGCCACACCAACCCTCATAATTCAAATCTCCCATTGTAAATAGATCCCTAAAAGGACTTGTACATAGGTTCCCACCTTCTCCTTTTATTATGCCTCAGTGGGACCTTAAATGGGTTCTCACCTTTCTGATGTGTACTCCATTTAAACCTCTGCACAACTGACCCCCCCCCCCTTCCCCGGGCTGCTAACTATCAAAACAGCCTTTTTAGCAGCAATTACATCTGCCAGGAGGGTGTGCAAATTGCATGCTCTGTCCTTCAAGCCTCCTTACCTGACCATCTTCCCTGATAAGTTGGTGCTTCACAATAGGGCCTCTTTCTTACCAAAAGTAGTAACACCATTTCATGTGGGGCAATCTGTCACCTTGCCTTTTTCTAAATGCACTGCATCCCTTTAAAGACGAGGAGCAGCTCCACCGACTGGACCCAAAGAGAGCATTGTTATTCTACCAGACAACACTATAGTGTTCTAAGTGGATGACCAACTCTTCATGGGGTACATTGGAAAGAAGAAAGGTCATGTGGTGCAGGACTATCTTGCAATGGGTCGTCCTCTGCATCAAAATTTGCTAAGCTCTGGCCAAAAAGCAGCTTCCTGAAGGTTTAAGGGCTCATTCCATCAGAACTAAGGCTGCTACCACAGCGTTGCAACATGCAGTTCCAGTCCTCAACATTTTGTCAGGCAGCAACGTGGACATTCCTGCACGTTTACCAAACACTACTACCTGGACAGTCAAGTCGGCAGGGACAGCCTTTTTGGCCCCTCTGTCCTGCAGGACTTCCTGGTCTAATTTTTTGCAGTCCCTCTGCTGAGGATGGTATTGCTTGGGTATCTATTCAAAGGTAAGGAATCTGCGGGTAGATGTCTCTATCAGATAGACAAGTTATTTACCTTCGGTAACTCCTTATCTGGTAGAGACATGATCTAGCCACAGATTCCTTACTGACCCACCCATCCTCCCGCACAGCAAACCGGTTTTAAAGGCAGTGCTTAATTTGTGAAAAAAATGTGTCAGGGCCCTCGCCAGGAGGCTACTGCAGCTTGCCCTACACATTACCCCTGCTATGATGCCAATGAAAGTAACATGGTTTACCCCAAGAAATCGACCAGAGTCCAATCCCTTGACATGCGTCTTACATACAATCCCAAGGCGAATACAATTAAAAAGATAATTTTGCGCAATTGAAACCCATGTTTTCCTTTCGCAAAAAAAGATTTACGAGGAATGCTTGGGCTTTCCCCCTTGATTGGGCATTTCAAATGCAACAACTGCGCAGCATGCCCAATGACAAATAACTCCAAATGTATCATGATTAATGGCAAAAAACATTATCAAAACAATTTCTTTAATTGTAACACAAAAAAATGTGATTTATTGTTTGGTATGTCTATGTGAGTTGTTTTACATAAGACAAACTACTCAATCTGTTAAAACACATATTTTACAACATAAATCTAGACTGAGAAGTATCACACAGGGTACGCCACTGGTACAGCATTATCAGCTGTACAAACACAGTGAGAACAAGATTGTCGTCCATTTTGATGGTGTTACAAAACACAAACAAATCGAACATGCAGGTGGCCCTCGACAAACTAGAGGCGAGAATGATTGTAAAATATAGAACAGCAGATCAAGGCCCTAATGAAAATGAAATCTGGGCCCGAATATAACTCATTTGTTTGGTACAAATGTGTGAATCACTTTGGGTTCCGTTGCCTATGATAACCCCTGTTTTCTAAGGTATAGGTTGTTATATGAATATATTAGTTGTCATTCTGATCTTTCCACCCATGATGTTCCCTGTTTACACTGAATAGTCTACATTTTGTGTATTATCTAATCTACTATATGCAGACATCAATGATTAGAATCCAGTACCGTGCTCGCTCAGCATGTGATTTTCTACCATTATTGCGTTATTTGTTGAATATGTGATTTTCTACCTACATTGCTACTTGTTTGAATTGTATGTAAATATGGCCGAATTTTAATAATTCTTATGATTTTACATTTTCTCTCTTAATCTTGCTAAGGTTGGCCTACCCTTGGAGCGATTTTACTCTATTCAGTGATGGGCCCCTTCCTGCTGTATCTTTTTTGGTCTAGTAGGTTTTCTTTTATCTTCCCTCACCAGCCATGTCTCCTAGACGTTCCATAGTATTTCCTTTTTGTAGGTCTCGCGCCTAGCGTTGCAGTGCACAGCATAGCAAGTGCAGTGCAAGACCTCTTGTAAGGGGGTTTTGAAGGCAGACCACACACTTGTGCGTGTGAGCAGGCTTTCGTCGGCAGGAATTGGCTGTAGCGTGTTTTTTTTTTAAAAAAAAGGCACACGATTGGTCAAAGGCGTGCGCATGTTCCGCCTTTGCAATGCCCATACCTGTCCATGTCTATTACGCACAGCAACGTGCGTTCACCTTGCTGCTGCGCTCCCTCGCCCCCGCTCCTCTGTGGTGCGTGCGCACCACTAGTTTAGATTCCTGGCCCTGCTCCTCTGTGGTGTAAAGAAGCTTCTATTTCACACAAAAAATAATCAAGATTACACATTAATGCCTGTCATGTGCATATCCTGCTGCTGTGCTTGTTGAATTTAGCACAAGAGACTTGTGCTCAGCAGCCAAGTAAACTGTGAAACTGACGATCACAATGAGTCCCGATTTAGCATCACTTATTGTATGCACTGCAAGGACAAGGAACCCTCTCTTCGTCAGTAGAGGTGACCTGTATTAGTTATTGCCTTTCGAAAAAATGCATTTAAAAGCTATCAGCGACTGTGCAGCTATAATTTAATAAGACCGTTTTTGTCCTGACCTGCCACCTTATATAATAAAGGGTCCCTCGCATGGATCAGTGCGTGCTTTTAATTCTGTTTTTAACAACCTGGCCGTAAAAATACTCTAGAAGACAAGTCGAAGCCACACTCCCCTTTGCTATGTGACTAAATGTGAAATTAAGTTCCTTTTGGGTGTACCAGCTTTAGACCTGGTCACTTAGGATACAGGCCTCTTCCAAGCGCACAATATGTCAGTGCCCATATTTTAGTCTTGTCATGCAGCTGTTATTTTGATTTCTTTTTACGTTTTATTTGCAGCAAACCATAAACTCCAGCTTTAGTGGTATAATGTCCTAATTGTTATCAATGAGGTCAATGTGGGTTTGAATGCAAGAAGCTTGACGTACAATAGAACTTGGTAAGAAGCAATGAAAACAAGCATTTGCATAGCCAATAGGTCTCGCATTTTGGACCTTATCCGTGTGTAGAAGTGTAGCACATTCGCCTAGAAGCTGGGTTGCCAGGGATTGAAGGGCTATACAATCACTACACACTGGATGTGAAAGAAAGAGTGAATCGTTTTTGCGCATGAAAATAGTGCAGGGTGAGGGTGTGTAAGAAACAGCAGAAAGGCTGCACCTTAAAGAATGCATCCATCTTCTGTGCAGCACGCTTGTACCAGTGAGTTTTGCACCATTTAACGTAGGCAAGCAAGAAAACTGTTAAAAATGCAACTCGCAGCCAACCTTCCCTACATCCTTTATGTAGTGTTGTAACACTAACTAAAACAACGGTGTAATGTCATGAGAGACTGAAGCAAAATAAAAGTGTGCGAGAAGCAAATCAGAGGCAAAGGTTTAAAAAATGAGAATATTTTGGCATACTATCACCTCACATACACGAGTAAGTGGCAGTTGTATACCGTGGCCGCTGAAACATGCTTCCAATACATGCGACTGTACTGAAGCAAGCCGCTTGTTAAAAAAAAATCCTTCGCAGTAATAATACAATGATTAAAAAACATGAACCAACACAGTCATAAGGCGGCCCTAAAGTTAAAAGCACATAAGAAGAATGTGTTAAGTCTGTTATTATGCCAACTTGGCACAGGGAACAAAAACAACAAGCATTTGAAATGCAATAGGTCTCGCATTTGCGAGAGTTGGAGCTATTGGCTTTGTAAATAACAATGCCTTTTATTAATTTGTTTTAAAAACCTGCAAGCGGTGCATAAACACGCACTTTGTACGTATAGTCCTTGCTTACGAGAAGCAAGGCTGGCAGTAAAAGTGACTGCCAGCCTTGCTTTTCATAAGCATGGACTATAAGTACAAAGTGCTTGTTTACGCACAGCTTGCAGGTTTTAAAACACATAAATAAAAGGCATTGCCATTTAAAATGCCAATAGCTCAAACGTTCACAAATGCGAGACCTATTGCTTTGCAAATGCTTGTTGTTCATGGGATACACTTTGTACACGGACTCTATCCCTTTAAATTTCGCGTCCCTGCAGTTTTGAACTACATCACGTGATCGCTAATCGACACATGTCCCGGAGTGTGCAGCGTTCAGCTTGCCTGCCGTTCCAGTGATCCTGCGCCTGCCGGCCAACCTAGTTGCACTTCGATTCATTCCTCTACAGAGAAGGCGTGGGTGGAAGCAGCTGCCCACCTCTCACAGGTATGTTGGGGCACACACTTCTACCTTAGTTAGACAGATAGCATTTGTAAGCCGGTGTGGTCGTCTCTGACTCACTGTTGTCCGCCTCTCTTTTCGAAAAACAATATTGATCTTATGAACATGCCTTGGAACCTGGGGCTTCTAGGTCAGCATTTTTTGCCCCCCCCCCCCGTTGAAAGTCTTTGTCTGCTTGGGGGTCCTTTATTTACTGCTCCTCGCAGGCGTTTAGGAGTGTCTGTTTTTTAGTACCTCTTGGGGCGCATATTGGCTTATTCTTAGTTCCTTCCTTTCCAACAGATTTTTTCTTAGAAAACATAGACGGATATCCTGCAGAGGCTCTACCACGCTTACCACAGAGGAGATCTCCTGATCCCTCAAGTCCTCTGATGGCTACCCACATAATTTTTTGGATTGGTCCTGCCTTGCAGCGTAAGTTAGAATATCCTTCCTTTTCTTTGGGTATTGAATACTCAGTCCTCTTTCATCTAATATCTTGCGCTGGTGCAGATACTATCCATTGGCGCACCCTCTTTTCGGAACATTGCACTCTTTGGTGTCTCTCTCTTTCCTTGGTAGATAAAGGGGTCGTTAGTACCTTTTTTATCCAGGGTACATTTCACAACTCAGTTTGTTTCTGCTTACACATCAGGTGGTTATGTGCATGTCTCGTCACTGAGTTCATGAACTTACTTGTCATTATTCAGTATGATATGTACATGAATGGTGTAATGATATAAGCAACATTTTAGAGATGATTCTCACATTATATTTTACTTTGTAGGTTGTTTGTTCCTTTTGCCCATAAACTGATGACGCCCAAATTAGTGGGCCGAAACGTGTTGACCCTACAGAGCAGAGGAGTCTGACAGAACATTAGTGTCACACAAATAAATTGGATACACACTTCCTTGGACTGTGTTGAGGGTTGATCTACCCCCTCCAGTGTGTGGTGGATTACCTCTTTTTCGGATTGCTTGAAAAACCTTTGCTTCTATTTAGCAACCGTTCTTTAGAAAGAATGGGTAGGAAGGAATTGTGATTGTACAGACCTATATGTTCTGTGTACATGGTTGTAATCCCTTTTGCGTCGTTAAAAATGATAAAGAATTGCTCTAAATCTGATTTGGAGTCGGTATGTGATTACAGAAAAACGCACAAATTGTTCTGAGGGACTGAGTACCTGTAAGTGGGAACTAATTTGTGTTTTTCGCTACTGGAATTTATGCATTATTTATTCCGCTGCATCATCTTATTTTTTGTTAGGTGCCTATGAAAGTAAAAACACAGTTACTAACCATCACACTGCTACAAGTGCTACAATTCTGACTATTTCAGGCCCCCAAAGTTATGAGAATGATCTGCGTGGCAGGTAATAGTCATTTTTAATAGATATTGAATTAATAATTAACTGTTGTTGTGGTCATCTCTAAATTAGCCACACAGCACCATCTTGTGGCAGACTGTCACAAGCGCTGGTGTTGACAAGTAAGTGCCGGTACTGAGCCCTGAAAACCACTTGTTCAAATTAAGCACTGTTTTAGGGTCTCACCTGACCCCTTTCAGGGCCCTAGTTGCTCTAAACACACCAATGTCAGTGCACTTAATGGCTCCTCGCTTATGGTGTGGAAAGTCGTGAAAAGTAACTGATGTCACTGCGCCAAGATGATGCCTGTATAGGTGACTCGGACATCACAATGGCTGAACGACGCCGACATCGTCACGTGGAGTTTACTGATGCCACCTACCAACGCACAGGGGTATTGCTTGAAGAAAAATCTTCCAGATCCAGCCTGACACCTGGGAAATTCAAGGGTAAGGAATCTGTGGCTAGATCATGTCTCTACCAGATAAGGCATTACCAAAGGTAAGCAGCTTGTCAATCACGTCCACGGGTAAGAAGTCCCTGCACACACTCAATTTTGGCCTATTTCTGAAGAGGTGATACAAATGAGAGTAAAAGACCATAGCTCCCATGCACATATAACCGTTGGCCTGTCTCTTTCAGTGCTCCTGATGGTTCATGGTGCCACTGATGGGGAGTTTGAGCTTGGTCCCCAATGTGTTTACTGGCTCGGCCCGGAAGGCAATGGACGGGTTTCAGGACCTGGGTCTGATTTCTTGCGCGCAGACAAATGACGATAAGTTGGAAATCAGCTCATGGGGTGATTACTAGATCTATAGATCTATCGGATACCTATAGATGAGGGTTGAACTTAACAAGATGGGTGGAATATGAGAGAGAGGCACTACTCAGGGAAGCAGCCAGGGGAGTGCCGAAGGTGTTGATCTTACCTGCATGGGATGCTATAATGATGGCCTGTCCTGGGTTGAACCGGGAGTGTCAGATTATTGTGGATGACCACATTTCGGAGGTTCCCTTGCCCGCTGTTTCCTTGTTGGTCACGGCAGCGTAGTGGGCTGTCTGCTGATGATGTGTGGTTTATGTGTTGGTTGGGGTGGGCAATGGTTGAATATACTGCAGTATGTCGGGGGGTGGTTGAGTGCTTGGGTTCAGGGTAGTCACGTTGAGGAAAAGCGGGACATCAGTGTGGCTCTTTACTCTTCTTTCTTGGCAGTATTGGTTTCCCATGTCACTGGGCCTTTATCCTGTTTATGATGTTGCCTTCACATGTTATCTGTCTATTTCGTCTTATTTTTCTCATTATTTTGTTTGGCGTTTTCATGATTGCAATGAAAAATTCCATTCAAATATTAATTTTTTTAAACCGTTGACCTGTCTCTGAATTACCTCCAAAGATAAGATAACAGTTGGGCTTAGCTCGCGTTTCTTCTTTCCCTGGCCTAGTCTCCGATTTTGCAGGTATAGGGTTGAGCAATACCTTCAAGAACAACACGGCCTTCCTGTGTTTTGGGATCACTATAAGTGCCGAGTTGAAGGATAGCAGGGGTACAGTCTGCATGTCCACTCAGTCGTGGATCTGGCTAAGGATGAAAGAGCTGGATGAGGTCTTAGCCGTGTAACCTCTTAGCTCTTTTTAGAAGATGATTGCAAGATTTTGATAGAAGTGTAATCTATATGTCCATTCCGAGTTGGTCTCCGTTCCTAAATCGTCCCATTCAGAGATTAAAGTTGATGTATAGATTTTGAGTTGATTGGCCCATTTCATTTCTGGCGATATCCCCTCTAAAGGTACAAACAATATTCCCCTTTTGTATTACGTCTACTTTTGTGACCCTCCAATGCATAGCTTCTTTCTCAGGGAACTGAGAGGGTACCTTAGTTACCTCTCGGGAGAAAAGGGGCCTTTAGAATCGGACTCTTCAATCCATGGTCTCTTTCTGGGGCATTTGCCATGATTACCATTTCTTCAACGCAACGCCCCTTAAGTTTGTGGTCTCTCTTCACAGGTCCCCCTAAAGAATCGTCTACTTTTCGAACATTGTTAGCGTTCGGAATGTTGGCATTCACTGGAAGAAGTGCTGAGACAAACGTAACAATGAGGAGGCTGATAAGGGAAGCACTTTACACATGAAGAAAGTACAATACAGTATTTAGTGTGAATGTAATGACTTAAAATATGATTCCTTCCTTCTGTGCTTTTTGGAAAGGAAAAAATATTTTGATTAGTTCAGGATCCCAGCCTGGACCTCATTTTCTGCCACTCCAGCACAATCCCCCGGAGTTTATCCAGGCGCCCCCTCTCTTTCTCGGGGGGACCTGGAACCACTTACAAGAGAGATTTAATAGGAGGCAAAATGTGTTTTAAATTTTGTATATTGTTAAGTGGAAAGAGTTGGACACTCACCAAATCGTCTCTGGGTGCTGCTTCCAGTGGCTGCCTTTGACAGAATAGCTTTCACTAGTCTGGCCTCTTCGCTCCCCCTTCAAAGCCAGCAGGGAAGAAATAGCTTCCTTTGTGCCAATCTAGAAAACTCGTTTCTATCTGATGAGCTCATAATTTGCCCCTCATTCAATTTAAAACAAATAAATCTACAGAGAAAGGGAAAGTAAGCAGGCGTACTTTGCTTAGCTCCGCTCTGATGCTCCCAATGGATTACGGGTGGGGTGCAGACTAGTTGAGCCAGGAGAGGGGGAGTGGAGAGGGTGGGGTGGAGGGGAGGTTGAGGGGGGGGGGGGGATTGGGAGATTGACCAGGCACCAGCAAAGTGCAAGGTCTTATGCTCTTGATACTTTTGATAGAACTGCAATAACTGTTTCTTATCTACATTTTCGACCATATGATCAAGAATTTGTGCCCAGGAGTGGTTGTTTAGATACGTTTCAGATCACTTAAACTGCAAAGAAGTCTGTTTTCTTCTACGATCCAGTGTCCCGAGAAAAATAGGTAGAGATTTTATTTATTTAAATCAGTGGTCGAAGTGGGGTAAAAAAGTAGGGGAACTGTGGAAGGAGAATCAGAGGGCGGGAATAACCTGAGGATTGGATCCGTGGGCGGAGTTATAGGTGTGGCCAGGGTGCGCAAAACATCCCAATCTTTAGTATTTCTTTGGCATTTCACTGTCCAGTAATAGCTTATTCTGATATTTAATTCAACCAATGGATGCACATGAATATTTAACGATTAATGTGAGTTATTGACATTAAAAAAAATTCACAAAGTGAGAAATGTTTCTAATCAGAGAATGTCCCAATATGGCCTGGGACTTACTTAAGCCCCCTTTACTACTGGTCCCATCAAAGCTATGAGGATGGCCAACAACTCCTTCCCCTAGTCCAATTATTGTGACAATCACCAGGTTTTTGGATTGGGGTGTGTGACCCCCAGCCATATTTATTACAGTTTTATAAAAACATTTGTTATTGACATTTTATGTACAAAAATGTACGCAGAAAGTACAGATACATTGATAGACAAAATGTTGTCATGTGGCTAACATTAACAAATTCTAATACACAAGACACTCCTACCGTAAATCTAACAATGCATATATTCACTTTCTGTGTGTCCCCTCCAGAGCCAATGGCAAGGTCAGTGACTGGCAGCCCCCAGATCCCCCAGTAAACTACAAATACTCTACTGGAGTAAAGGTTGCGCAGGGGGTAGAGCTTATCGGACGGAGATTTTTCCCCGGGCCCACCCCTACGCCCTGAGCCTTAAAATCCATCACAGGGCTGCAGACTTCTGCATACTGGCGCCCTGATGCGCATGCGCAGGGGGCCACAGGCCCACTGGGAAGAAATGACTCCCCCAGCCCGCACACCCCGGCAGCCTACTTACCAGCTGTCACAGCCCCTGGAGTTACATGGTGCTGACCGCTAGGGACCGATGACTATAGTTACCAATCATGACCTTACCGCCACAGGCCAGGGTAGTTGCCCGACTATCTGGCCTCCCCCTCAGCCCTTTAGGAAGGTCATGTTCTGTGTCCTATCATACTCTCCACCCAGGCTAAGATGTCTTCCATAAAGGCCTGATTTCCTCTGAATGAGAGGTGAACCCCGTCTTGCAGAAAAAAATGATCGCCCCTGATGTACCTATGCCCTATTGACCTCAATTTCAGAGTCCTGGATAGCTTATCGAACTTGTTGTTGATCCGCTTTACTGCGTAAATCAATGCTCGCACTGACTCCCCACCCCTCCCCTGGAACCTAGGGATCATGGGGGACCAGACGACTATTGACTCGGGGCACTTCCTTGACAACCACCCTAACTCGGTGAGCAGGTCCTCCACTAGAACCCTCCTCCCTAGTTGAGCCAAGTTGTTACCCCCTAGGTGTAAGATCCAGGTTCCTAGTGGTCCCTTCCTTTCTTCTAATGCGCGGTTCAGCAGCTCCCTTAATTGCCCCACGCACAGGCCTCCCTGTCCCACAAACACCATCTTTGTCCCTAACTGACGTGCCCTGGATTCTTAGGCCTCTGAAAAGAAAACTTTTAAACAGCGGACATATGAATGCTCCACAACCCAAATTTCTCGCTGTTCCTGAGGCCAAGAGTGCATTTGCGCCATCACCTTTTATGTTTGCTCGTAGCTTGTCTGTCACCCTCCCCGGTTTACCCGCTGTCCTTTTCGTGGTTGGGGGCTGATGCAGGTTTCTCCCCTGAGTCACAGGTTGAAGAAACTGCAAGTAAATGTGAAAAATAAGATAGGTAAGTGCACCGTCACTGTCATGCCTGCTAAACATACCCAACTGTACGTAGTACCCTGTAACAGTGTACTCATGTAACCTACTCTCTGAGTCACAGGGTGAAGGAAATCGCAATTGGCATGACAATTCCCAACAAAACACGCAAAAGCATGTGCAGCCGCACATATCTCTTATAACAGTTAGAGGGCCACCTACCGATCCTCTTTCCTCAGCCCCCTGGCCACTGCTTCCGTGGCTGCCCCTATTCTGAATGAGTGGGTCCCAAAGTTAGCTGCATCCAGCCCAGCATCTTGCATTGCCAGAACCATGACTCTTGAACTGAAAGGTAGTGAGGGGTGCCCCATCCATGTGTATCAAGAGAGGCCCACCCTTGACCAGTGCCTGTTGTGCCATAAAGGCCTCCAGTAGGGCAACGGGGCAGCATGTATGATTCCCTGCCCTGTGTAGCACTGTGCCCTCCCACCCTGGCTACCTGATCGGTTTTGGACCTGTGTATGGAAATCAGCAGGGAGTCCCTGCTTAGGCTTACCCGTTCCATCTGTAGGCCACCCTGCCAAACCCTTTTGTTCTTTGGTACTAATTCTCCGATCCTAAAGGCCCCATAGAATGCGAGGCAGAATGCTGCCTAAAACAACACCACCTCACTTGCGGACTCGCAAACCCGCAGCAGGGCTACCATTAGACTAGCTAAAGTTTCCAGCCCCTCTGGTTTGCGCACATCGGGCTGGCCCCCTGCAGGCTTTGCCAGCCTTTCATGGCATGGCGCAAAACAAACTTCCTAGTGGGATCCCCCACCCCTTTTATTTTTGCAAGAAATTATATTGCTGTGATATGTCGCCTGGCCCCCGCTACAGTGCGCCCCTGCTCCATCATGAAAGCAAGATATGCTACCACTGACCCAGGATCAAGCCACTTTTGCTCCCAAGTTTCCCCTAAGAAGTGACAAAAAGACCCAAACGCCCCTTCGTAAGTACTCCTAGTCCTGGGCGCTAGGCTAGCTGCCACAAGGTTCGATAGTTGGGGGCACCAAGTTGCTAGAGCTGTTCTGGGAAAGGTGTTGGGTGTACTGCTGCCTCTGGGACGTGCAACCTGAATGCCTGCATTTTAGAACGAGATAATGCGTCAGCTGCATGATTCAATATACCCGGCATGTGCTTGGCTTTGAAAAGTACGTTCAATTTTATACACTGTAAAACGCATTCCGTCAACAAACTCAGCATCATACTGCATTTCGCAGTCTGACTGTTGTTGCATTCCACCACAGCCATGTTGACAGACCAGAATATTACAGACTGGGTTCTCAGCTATTCGGGCCATGCAGACAGCGCCACCAGGATGGGAAAGAGCTCTAGGAAGCTTATGTTGCCTGTGAGCCCAGAGACCCTCCACCAACCCGGCCAGCACTGTGCCACCCACTCGGACCCCAGAATGGCACCAAAACCTTCGGTCCCTGCTGCGTCAGTCATCAGGCCCAACTCCGGGGTGGACTTAGGCGAGCTGGGCCACACCACCCTACCATTTAAATCGCGCAGGAATGCCTTCCAAATGAGCATGTATGGCTTGACATAGTCTGGTGTGGTGATGTTTATCTCTGAGACCTGTAATTATCAACAAGGACTAGCTTAGTTGTGAGAGGTGACTCAACAGAGAAACGTTTGTGGGCAAACCATTTGGTTTGATCATGAAGCCCTCACCCACCAGCCTAGTTGGTGGCATGCTTCATCATCGGGCCCACCACAGTGACACCGAATGTGTCCCGGGTGTGCTGCGGCGCCTAGTTACAGCGGAGCTGGTATGATTGCTGAGTGTGCAGTGTTGTGGATGAGTTAGGTGAAAGTTAAAAGCTATACAGTGGGTCCCAGTACCCGAGGGTAAAGAAAGATTTTAATCACTGGGCCCCTGTTAGCGTCTAAAAGGCAGACGGACGTGCTGGAGTATGGATTATGACCTCCTACGTCCTGTGTGGTCTACATGTTTCAGCCAGGCCTTTGTCTTTTAAATTGGCTTTCCTCAGGACCAAAGAGTATGTGATGGTGAAATAAATAATACTTAATTTAAGTGGTAGTGTTCGTGGAAAGAATGTGGCGCACTCGCTAAGGTGCGGTATGTGTTAGAGGGGGATTCCCTCTTGCTTTAACTGGCTTGTTGCTGTTAAAGCCTCCTTGGGTCACCTGGCAGAGAAAGAGACCGAAATTGTCGGTCTGGATCCTCCTTGGACCTTTTGTCCTTCTGCGGTGTCCCGAGACCTGACATCGTTTGAGCAATGGTGCTTGAAAAGGGGCCTGCCATCGGGATAATGCGTAATGCAAAATTCAACTGACCCACTGCTTGCTGCAACTGGTGCAACATAACCTTCTCCTTGTCTAGGCAGTGTTGCCAAGCTACCCTGAAATCCTTCACTTTGTCTTCCGTAAGCCTCGACACCCCTTGTACAGAATCCAGCTCAATCCCCAGGAATTCGATCTGTGTGCTCGGACCCACTGTGTTCCCTGGTGCCAATGGCATGACAAACTCACGCATGAGGGCGCAAAACTTAGACAATGCTGTCCTGCATTCCCCCGAACCCGTGGACCCCAAGAAAAGAAAATCATTGAGGTAATGCTGCACCCATTGATGGCCCGTGTCCTGCCTGAAAACCCACTCCAGAAAGGAGCTACATTTTTCGACATATGCACAAGACATCGAGCACCCCATTGGCATGCGCTTGTCCACGTAATACTTCCCTTGGAATTGAAAACCCAACAGGTTAAAATCTAATTGGTGCACAGGGAGCAGTCTAAAAGCGGACTCAATGGCAGATTTTGCCATTAAAGCCCCCTGTCCTAGGGACCTGCGCATGTCTACCGCCTGGTCAAAAGATGCATATTTTACACTACACACTGCGTCTGAAATTGCATCATTCACAGAATTACCTCTTGGTGCTGAAAAATTATGGATTAGTCGGAATTCACCTTGCACTTTCTTTGGGACCACCCTCAATGGTGAGCATACAAAGGCATTCATTGGGACGTTGTCAAAAGGGGCCTGCCACTCTACCCAGTTTTACCTCTTTCTGAATTTTTTGTTCTGCTGTACACTCATTGGACCTCACCGAAAACTGATTTCTGCAGTGTGCCACCCCATTGTAGTCTTGCGCCGGGATCCTAAAACCTTCCAAAAACCCCTCCCTAATAGTCCTAGCAGCTTCGGGGCAGTTATATATGTTTAGCCAGCCATGGCGCTGACGTTAACAGGGGACCTAGCCTTCTCTAGTTGTGCCTCCTCATTCCTGCCTCTTGACCCCTTTCTCCCAGCATTTCTTGAAATACCTGGACTCAGGGTGGGACGCGTTACCACAAAAAGCACAGGAGTGCTTGAACCTCATGTACCTGGTGCTCTACTGCAGGTTCTCTTGTTGTAGTCAAAACAGACACCCTTTCTCCCAGTGCCCCCTGATTTACCCGCGCCCCCGCGTTACCGGAGGGGCCTGCTCTAAAGGGCTGAAACCGCCCGCTGTCTTGAGTCTGCGCCTGCATGCTATCTGACAGGCCTTTGACTAAATGCTTCAAATGGATAAACGTATCAGTCTGATTCCATCCCAATGATGGGTCCTGCGCCTTTGCCCTTCTGAAATCCTTATCATATTCCTTCCACCCATCGCCCCCCTTAGTTGCATGCGCGACGGTGATCCTATTCTGGTAACATGCCATTTCAGGCCAAACCTCTGGGAAGCGCTCTAACATAACTGCCATGTATATAGTGAAACCCTGGATCCAATTGGCCAAGTTCTCCTCTACCCTGTATTTCAAAATTATGTTTGCCCATTCATTGTGATGTGTCCATTCTTTGTTTTTTCTTGCCTCCTCCCTTTCTGCCTCATCTATCAATGGGGAAAAATGCTGACATATGCACCCTTCCAGATCTTCTCTCTTGTCTCCTGGGATAAATGGCATCCCAATTGTTCCCTATCGTAACACTTCTCCCCCAAACCTAAAGGAGGCATCGCCTTAATCATACCTGCTGGTGCTGCTGCATCAGCCATATTTTGTGCTCTTGTGTCCTTTGGTGTGCTTACTGTCACCAATGCGCCTTCGCGACCAGTGTTCGGACCCGCAACAATGGGTGTTGCATCCACCACCTCTAATGCCGGCACCCCCTCTGGCCTCTCTTTACCCAATTCAGCTATTATTTTTCTGGCCCTTTTGACTGCATCGCCACCACTACTGGATGTCCCTGCAGCGTCAGACCATTGCCCCACCTTTTCTAGTCAAGATAATACTGCCACCAGGTTGGACGCTAAGTCTGGCTGCTCAGGTGTGGCCCCTAATGGACCCTCCCCCAGAGATACCCCTGAGACAAGGGTCTGGCCCTCTGCTGACCCGGTAGGCACTGACATAGTAGGCCCCCCACTACCCTGAGGGCATGGTGTGGGTGCTTGTGGTACCGGCATAGACTCCTTTGGTGCCGGCCCCAGGCCCCCCACCACTCTCCTGCTGGGCTTGACCTTGTTCCGTTTCAGCAAAGGCGGGGAGTACGATCTAGGCGGAATATTAGGCCGTCTGGGCCTCCCCTCTGCTACCTCGGGACAATCCACCTTCTCCTGCAATCTATCGAGGGCTTGCCCCATGACCTGTACTTGCTGCATTAAAGCCCTCAGCATAACATCGGTGCGTGACCTCTTCTCATTCCGGCGCACCTTAGGGGCCATTGCAGATGGAAATTCCTGACTGTATATCTACCTGCACGTGCTCTCTATTCGCGCCCTGCACACAGCCCGACCCGACTGTGTCAATTCTTACCCATGCAAAGCAGCAGCCCCAGCCAGCCTGTGCACTCATGCAACCAGAGCCACAACCTACTGGCTAACCCAGTAGGCTCAGGTGAGTCGCCCACTCAAACCCTCTGTGACTCCCAAAAGCGATGAAAATGCTGGCTTGCTGGCGCTGCCCGCCAGTTGTCCCTACGGGCTCTTCCACTGACTGTCCACCAGCGTCCTTGATGCGCCGAGCAGGAAACTGTCCCGTCCGCTCTTGCTGTGTCGACAAGCACCGCAGCCTAGGGGAGAACAACCGTACTTGTTTCGCAGCGCGTGCCCCCACCTCTGATCACGCACCCACACAGTTTGTCCACCCAAGCCCACACATGCCTTTGCCGTGCCTAATGCCAAAATTGAGCACACATACACCTTTGCCCCCCTCTACTTGCTCGCCACACTACTACACGGAAGCTGAACTGATCAGGCTAGGAGTAGCACTTGTGCCCGCCTGCCCAGCATGTGCCAAATGCGGGAGTTATCTCTCTGCTTTTCTCCGCAGAAGGGGCCTTAAATTATGCTGCAAGTTGATTCCTAAACAAAAAAACAATTCCCAACTGGTATTATTGAGAGACAATTTCAATTGTGTATGCCTAAAGGCATTACTGAGAACAGAGACAAGGAGTCAAATTGAATTTTGAAGAGAGGTGGTATTATTCACCAAGGACAAGGGGTATTGGACGTACATTTACAGTTTGGAACAGCACTGTAAAGATTAGATCTTGTGACAACCCAGTGGCACTTGGTGCAAGGTGCTATATACAGTTAAAGTGAAATAAAATAAGTGCAAGTGCTTAAAAGGACAGCATCGGTGGCGCATAGAAAATATTATATACATCAATTACAGCTTCAATTACAGTACAAGTTACAGTCACTTGGAAAGGGTTAGTTTCTTGTAAGAGCTGAATGTGTCATATGCGTCTTTCAACTCAGGCTGTGTGGTCGACGGCGTTTCGATCCCCTTTAGTCGGGATCGTCATCAGGACGGGGTTGTCGATAAGTACAGTGAGGACGCCAAGCAAGGATGCGTGGCTTGTGGCATTCGGGGGAACTGTGCGCCGGTAACTGGTCGCGGTTAGGTCCTGGGTCTGCTCACGTAGTTGGGCAGCGTCTGAAGATTTAGAGGCACAGAAGGCGGGGGCTCATCTGGCGCGGCCGATCAGCAGTAAATGCGATTTCCTGTTATCGCATTTACTGCTGTAACTCCAGTTACCGGCGCACAGTTCCCCCGAATGCCACAAGCCACGCATCCTTGCTTGGCGTCCTCACTGTACTTATCGACAGTTATCATGACATTTTTATTATTGCCGAAATTTGCTGGAGGCCAGAAAGGAGTCAGCAAGTGCTTTTAAACCATCATATACAATGCCCCCACTCAAAGTTAGCGCCCGTTGCAGTCATACCGGTCGCACCACCCTAGAGCCAGCTCTTCTCAGGGGTCCTGGGACCTCAGTGACAGAGTCACTGTTGCTCTAGGATCTGCTACTTCGTAGGCCTGCCCGCAAGACTGGAGGTGATCTTCAGTATGGATTGTGGTGGGCAAGTCTTCGGGGTGAATTCACACTTGCCACTGCTAGGGTCCACCTGCTGGTGCTAAGACTCCAGGGCTACTCCGGTTTTTCGGGGCCTTCTAAGGTGTAGCATGGGAATGTACTCCCTCAGGAGAGTGGTCTGAAGGACTGGTCATGAAGGCTTAACCTGGTTCCCCAGTTCTAAATTCGGCAGCTCTGACCACAGTGGTACATCCGCTCCCTCACTGAACACAATACTGCCCCGCTGAGAGAAATTCACACTGCCTTCAACTATAATCTAATTTGACCTGTTATAAACAACTGGATGTGACTCAGTTCAAATTACGCACTAGGCAAGAGCAATATGCTGTCTAAAAGAAAAAGTAACAACATCCACAAAAGTGACGCAACGGCGGCGCAAATGTGGCGTAAGGGGCTTGTAAATCTGCCCCTCAGTTTTTAGGGATCGTCCTTGTGAAGTACAAGGTTCTAACTTCAGGTTTTGGTTCTTGGATTCCTGGGCACCAGGTTGCGGTGGTGTAAGCCGCGTTGCCAGAGTGAAGGTATAATGGGTCACATTGTATAAAATGTAATGGTGTTGTTGCACATAGGAATGTCCAGGTGTCTGACAGGCATAATCAGGAGTTAGTTCAAATGAAGTGGCAAATTACATATGTGTAAGCGCTGTACATTGTTCAAGAAATAGAATATAACGTTGATTTACAGAGGCTTGTGCGTTTTAATAGGATTAGGCTAAAATACCATTTCATATAGAGACACGAGTGCCCCTCAAAAGTTTTAATAGAAAACAGTTTATTAGAATAACCACACACGATAGCAAACTACATAAACAGTTTTTGTTCTCTTGAAAAAAATAGAGGTCTCTCCTACGAGCTGTAAGTAATGGTCTGTTTTGAAATCTTTCAGATGGATTATTAGTTTGAAGAAATACATGAATACAAGCAGGAATTGTCACGCCACAGTAAAAAAGAAGGATTCTGTAATTAAGCTGCAACTTAATCAATTTGGTTGGATTTTCTTTCATCGTTTAATGGATTCACCTAATGATTGATTGATTTATCTAATTCAGTGCTTTCACTTTTGTTACGTTAATTGTCTCACAAATTGTTTGGTGCATATTTTCAAATTCACACAGGTCTTGCTCATGTTGGAAAAACAACACTTTTTTGCTAGTTTGGTTCTAAAGTCAGCTATCTAGGTCTATCTTTATTTCGAAGTATTTTTATTGGTTTCAGTTTTGCAAAACACATACAAAACAAGCAGCGGTGGGAGGCACCAGCATAGCTTACAGATCAAGAAATATAGGGAACTCAAAGGACATGTTCATCTTGTGTACTAGTACTTGACGTGAGATAACTACAATCTCTATGTACCTCATCTGGAAGCAGGAGAAGTTGATCAGTAAGACATCGTTTTCGTTTTTTTTTAACTGCCAGCATGGGTCTTTTTATCTAATTGGCACTTCTGACTCCCGCCCATAACCATTATTCCCATATAACTAAAAAACAAGACTAAACAAACAATAGTACCACAGTATCTCAAAGTCACAGTTGGTCAATGGTGTGGACGGGCTATTGTGGGCAGGGTTCTAGACAGATTCTCCAAGCCTCTCCTCCCAAGATACACAGTCGCCCCATGTGTTAGATATGAAGGAGATAAAGAGCCCTCAACCTGGGGCCACAAGCAAAGAGGGGCAAACCTTCAGACAGATACTCAACCAGGGGGGCCTAAGTATAGTCGAACCCCGTTCTTGTGTCATGTCTGCCATTCTTTCCACTGCCTGAGCTCGACATAGCCTAGCATGTCAATGTGTTATGGAGGGGGCCTCCACCTTCTTCCAGGCTGCATCTATTGCCATTTTGGCGGTCCCCTAAGCACAGCCACATAACAGAGCGGTCCCCGTGGGTTTGGCGTTTCAGGCTAGGGTCCCGAACCCCCAAGAGAGTGTGTTCCATTGTAGCGGGAATTGGATAACCAAGTATCGTCTTCATTTGGAATAATATTTCTTTCCAGAAGGGCTTAATTGAGGGACAATCCCATCATATATGCTTAAAATCTCCAAGGAGACCGCAACCTCTCCAACATCTATCGGAGGTGTTCGGGAAAATTTTGCTCAACTTCTGGGGGTGTAAGTACCACTCGTACATAATTTTATAGTGAGCCGCTCTTAGAAACATGGAGCAATTTTGTTTGGAGATGTCCTTATACAAGGAGCCCCATTGTTTTCCCCCCAGTGGAGTAGTGAGAAAAGAATCCCAGAATCTGTGGTGTCTAGGGGTGGAGTGGGGACTCAGCGTCTGTATGAGTGAGTAGAGGAGAGATGGCCCCCTCTAGGATGCCCCATATTGCACACATTTTTCAATTGGGAGTAAGTCTCTAGTTGCGGTTAGTCGGATCTGAGGTTGCTGTACCCAGTGTTTAAGTTGTGTGTAGTGGAATTTTTTAGAGAGCTGAAGTCTAAACGTTTTGGTGCATTCTTCAAAGGTTAACATCTTCCCCCCCTTAAAAAGATCCGAGATCATAAGGCAACCTCCCTCCCGCCAAGCTTCGAACGGACCCTCTGGTGGGCACTCGAGATTAAAATGAATGGTGTAGAAATAAGAAAATCCACTTCTCAGGAGTTCCACTAATACAAAGAAGTTGACAAAGAAGCTGGAATATAAAATAACATCTTTATTAACCTCAAATGAGTGAGACTACGTCACACAGAAGCCTTAGCAACTGAATGAGGCAGTCTGCTAGAATGGTCTTACTTCACTTCTTATATACTCTTTATCATGCCCCAGGCATGTAAGGGAGTTGTACCAATTACAATCCTAAACAAATGGAAAATCTGGAGGGTCAGCAGGTGAGTAGCCTTTGGGGTTTTAGCAGGATATCGGCAAAACATTATAATTACATAGTTCACAAAGGTTAATCTGATTTAGATGGCACTGCAGGCCATGGCATGATTACATGTACAGTATCCCAACCCAAAAGTTAATCATTAAGAATGTCCCAAATTCAACCTCCAAAAGCCGGACAAACCTATAATTGAAAGCATAACCCATGTAATGAAGAAACATAAAAAGAAACAGTAACAGATGATGAACAAGATAAGGCATGTGCAAGGAAACTAAAAGTTAACGATGTCCTGAACATTGATTGGCAATCTCAGACAAAGATGGATCAGGGAAATTGGCTTTGCGAGGTCAGTTTCAGGTGAAGAGGTCAGTTTCTTAAAGTTCATTTCAGAGTCAAAAAGAAACCTTAGTTAATGTATACAT
Source organism: Lissotriton vulgaris (assembly GCF_964263255.1). Classification (NCBI taxonomy): domain Eukaryota; kingdom Metazoa; phylum Chordata; class Amphibia; order Caudata; family Salamandridae; genus Lissotriton; species Lissotriton vulgaris. The sequence goes on along the minus strand of NC_141700.1, from coordinate 617,721,850 downwards.
GAACTAAGAAGGCCAGGCCACTTTATTTGTCAGGCTACCTTCACAGGCCTACGTGAGGGCAACACAAAATGGTGGCACAGAACAAAATGGAGTCAGACTCGAGAATTACAGAACCTCAGACCCTCCTTTTGCCATTACGTACGCAATAACCTAAGACTCATGTTAATCTGAATCTAGGTCTATATCGATATTCATTAGGTCGTCAAGGTGTTGCTGTAACATCATCTTATTATTCTCTACTTCTCTCGGGACAGGTCTCCGAACAAACATAGTAGCACAAAGACTCACTTCTGGTGGACCATTTTTGGATGCTAGAGGCCGAGCCACTTCCTCTTCCATGGCAATTCAGTCAAATGAGAACTTAATTAACATTTACTTTATACAATTGCACTGGAATCGCTTGTGCAACTGTGCCCAAAGTCCGTTCAAAGCCTCTCTGGCAGGCTTCTATCATCCATCAAATCTGCGTCCATTGTCTTCTTCCGCATTGGGACTCTCGATTCAGGCCTCTTGGCAAACACTCACAGCTCACTTGAAATTCTCAATGTCTCAAGGCAGTGCACCAGTGTCTCTCCTCTGCGGCAGACACTACAAATAATGTGCTCTTCATTGGTCATGGGCACAGATCATCTCATGCAGACCCGGGTCTACATTCTCAGGCTCTAACACTCATTATTCAGTGTCAGAGGACGCTCAGGCTGCTCTTTAATGGGCACCATAATGTAGTGCCTTTTGTCAATCTTGGATCCTCCGGCGCACTGCCCTTCCATTGGAGGAAAGAAAAAGGGGAATGGCCAAAACTCAGGCCAAGGGGCTCAAGGGACCACATTGTCAGAGGTTACCAGCACATGACAGGTAGAAAACTCAAGGCTCAAATCAACCCTGCCATCAACAGCTCCTCCTTCTTTTCTGATGTTCAACGCCTTCTGATGAAGCAAGCACGATGCTTTGGAGATACCATTGATGGCGCGCTGGCGATCGCTGTCCAGCCTTGCTACTTTCTGGGTGCTGGGACTGTAGGGCCAAGACCTCCGGCCCTCTCAGCCTGTTAGATTTGCTAATGCGTGTTCTATTTTTTTATTCTTTCCTCAGTATAAACTAAGGGTGGGTGTAGTTCGCGAAGTAGCGCTACGCGAAGCTACGCGAAGTGCACTTCGCACTACGCGAACTTCACGTAGCACTACGCGAGCTGCGTAGTAGCATGTTCGCACTGTGCAAGATGCGTTTTCAATGATTGCACAGTGCGGACAAGCATCCGGCACTGTGCAATCATTGAAAACGGCATCTTGCACAGTGCGAGCTGTAGTTTTCTGCTGCTCGAGTAGATTATTACTCGAGCGGCAGCTTTCTCAACGCGAACTGGTAGTTTCTCATTGAGAGCGGTCGCAAGCATGCGCAACCACTCACAATGAGAAACCTTACCTCCCCGCGTAGAGAATCTCGCCAAGATGTCATTTTGCTTGCTCGCGGTCGCGAACATGACTTTCAGGACCGCGAACAAGCAAAAAATTTACGCTGCACTACGCGTGTTCGCACTGTGCTACGTGCAGCTCGCGTAGTGCGAAGTTGCGCAAACTTCGCAAACTCCGCGAGCGTAGCATAGTGCTTCGCCCAGGGTTAGTATAAACTATATCTTTGTATCACTGCAATTCAAAACCAACCGCACCTAATTCCACCAGAAACAGCCTGTGCAGTTCTATTAAAATTACGTGAGATTATTTTTTTTTATATATTTGAAATATTATTGCACGCATATGCCTGCCATCTTATTTTTAAACCTGTTTTTATTGAGTTTTGTAACAGTACAGGCACATGTAAATGTGTAGCAATCGCTGATGTGGCACAATCGTTACCATCAAGTGCGTTGCTGCAGATTATTATCACATAAGTAGAAAGAGACGAGAGGTTACATGTATGATCAAACACTGCTTAGATCAGATTATCAGAAGGTAGCAGTTGGTATAATGTGCAGGTATAGTGCCATGGGTTCAATAAATAATTGAGACTCAATCAAGACCTTTTGCTCCAACTGATGGAACTAATTGCCCCCCATATTATCTTCACGAAACATTTCCTGTTATTAGGGGACTTCAATATACATAGTGAGATTACGTCTAATTTGGAGGCCTCTATGTTCCTCGCTGACCTGGCCACTTTAGGATTAGGAAAGATCCACGCGGGTCCTAATCACCCAGCGGGACATACGTTAGATCTTACCCTGACCAACTCCCCTCATGTCCTTTGTGAGGCTCAAAGTCCATGGTCAAATCATTCTCTTATTGGCGTCACAATCGGTCAACCCTGCCCCTTCCACGGCTCCCAATAGTTTTAGGAAACAGTGGCATAAAATCACACCTTACCTTTTTATGAATACATTTCCAGTACCTGGTAACCAGGAATCAGGGAACATTGAGGATTGTTTAGCTAACTACCATACCACAGTAAAAACAGCCATAGATCAGCCGGCCCCACTGAAACAATACCCTAATTCGCCCAGATGAATACATGTAGTCTGGTACTCGCAGGAACAGCGTAAGGAGAAATGTTGCTGTAAAAATTTGGAAAGACGTTGGGGTCACTCCCATGATTTAAATGACAAAGAAAGTTTTAAGACCTATATAGTTCTTTACCACAAGAACATAAAAAAACACTTGTAAAGCCCATATTACGTTGCAACTCAATCGGGCAGGGAATGCGCCTAAAGAATTATTTCAAATGCTCGAAAATTTTACCAATCGAGGGCCTGCAACAATGAAGTTTCTCCATCTCAAGGATTTTGCGATAAGATTGCTAATCATTTTGAACAGAAAATCAATTTCATCTATGATAAAATTACTAAAGACAGGAGCCCTTTGAATGACACTCTGTCCTCCTTCTTTGACCAACGGACACCTTCTGGAGTGTTTTACTCTTCTTATAGTAGATACAGGAAAGACACTGTTGAATACGGCTAAATCTGGCTCACCTTTGGATATTATTCTAGCTAAAATCTCCTCTCTATTCTACGAACAGTTGACTCCGTCTATCTGTTCTATTTTTAACCTCTCTATGAGAAAGGGCCAACTACCATTAGAATGGAAGGCCGCACAAATAATTCACATTCGAAAGAAAGCTAATGCCCCTTCGTACCGTACCTTCTTCACAAGGCGTCATTTCCTGTTCGCTTTTCCCACTGTTACCACTGAGACTTCCGCCCGGTCCTAAGTTGGCTCCTGCTTGCAGTGCCACACCTTCCCCAGAAGCCGAGGCAATGTGACTGCCCGTCTCTGCCCCAGCCGTCCTCCTCAGCTCCGCTCGTCTCCCTCTTTTGTGGCCGGGGGTCTCTTATAGCAGGCCCATGGTGTCTCCGTGCCTGCATATGCACTCGGAAGTAAGAACCAACTTGTGCAGCTGGAAGGCGAGAAACAAATGGCTCATAGCCAGCTGGGGTATTTGCATGCATGGACACTTTGGTGCTATTGTGAAATCATTTAGAGAAATTAGGCGTTTTCCAGGTTGTTGTAACCCGGCATTGGTTTTGCTTGATACAACGTGAATTATTTTGAGTACGTGCGATTTAATTATGAAGTGGGGGACGATCTGTCTACATCACATGCATGTCTGTGGTATTTTAAATTGTAGTTGCAGTAGTGTATGCTTGAAAAGCGGAAGATGTATGCACAAACCTACTGCCACCCCACTCTGCAAGAAACTGTTGTTACCGTCATCTTTAAGGTGTGGAAGTCCTGCAGAGAAGTGTTGCAATTTTCTTATGCAGAGGGCTGTTGTTTTGAAAAAATAATACTGGCCCAGTAAAAGCTCCTGAACTTGTGCATAACCGCTCGTATTATTACTATTTGCATGAGAGTCCTGCTGTAAGGTATTACTGTCCATACTGGGAAGTGTTGATACAGTGCACGAGTGCTTAAGGACCTTATTCCTGGATAGACTTGCACCTTCCTGACAACCGTCCCTACCTGCAGTGGTGATTCATAGTAAATGTTAGTGATATCCAGCCTATAGGTCAATCACTTCTCTCACTGGCAATAATAAACTGAATGCACAATCCGCCAAGGCTGGACTAGTAGGTAGATACAAAGCATCTATACTAGGTGTCTTCCTCATTACAAAAACAAAACTAAGCGTGAATCCTATAGATAATGTTAAGCATGGGCATAACATCCGTTCCGCTCGCAGATTTCGCGGATTTTCGGTAAATTCGCAATCCGCGAACTCTCGTGAATTTGCCGAAAATCCGCAAATTCGCACACAGCGGATTTTTTTGCTTGGTGGTACAATATTGCGGCGCGCGGCGTTCACTTACTGTCATTCAGCGTTTGCCAAGTTGTTTTTCTCGATATTTTGCGAGTGCTGCACCATTTTGGATCTTGCTGCGGGATCCCGCGGGAGTTTGGCGACCGTGATTACGTAATCGCGGCTTGCCACCTTGCACAGCACGCATCGCGAGAGTTCGCAATTGCGAACACGTAGATGCGGCGGGCAGCAACAAGCTCGCACTCACGAAATTACAGAATTTGCAATTCTGCACAAGAAATCCACCAGCAAGCAGCATAAACCTTCTGAAGATGATGATTTTTATCAGAATAACTCCTCAGGTTGACATTTGCCTGATTTTTGGGCTGTTGTTGGGGCCTTTTGCCCAGGGCTAGTGAGTGGTGCATGGGCCTAGTCTTTCTGTGGGGTGTCTTGAATTTAAACATCATTGAGGGCATGGATAGCATGGGATTGTGGTGATTTTTGTGTGTTTTTTTCGATTTTTTGGGGTGTTCATGGGCCTGTCCATGTGGGTGGGGGCCATTTTGAGGACTGGTGCAGGCCGGGCCTGTCCATGTGGTGGGGGTCTAGGGGCCATTTTGAAGCCAGGCAGTGTGCTTTGTTGTGCCATAGGCCTGCACCCAGTCTGCCATGCTTTCATCCATTTTGCCCAGGGGTACTTAGGGATGCATGGGCCTAGTTTTTCTGTGGGATGTCTTGAATTTGAACATGATTGAGGGCATGGATGGCATAGGATTGTGGTGAGTTTTGTGTGTTTTTCGATTTTTGGGCTGTTGTTAGGGCCTTTTGCCCAGGGCTAGTGAGTGGTGCATGGGCCTAGTCTTTCTGTGGGGTGTCTTGAATTTAAACATCATTGAGGGCATGGATGGCATGGGATTGTGGTGATTTTTGTGTGTTTTTTCGATTTTTTGGGGTGTTCATGGGCCTGTCCATGTGGGTGGGGGCCATTTTGAGGACTGGTGCAGGCCGGGCCTGTCCATGTGGTGGGGGTCTAGGGGCCATTTTGAAGCCAGGCAGTGTGCTTTGTTGTACCATAGGCCTGCACCCAGTCTGCCATGCTTTCATCCATTATGCCCAGGGGTACTCAGGGGTGCATGGGCCTTGTCTTTCTGTGGGGTGTCTTGAATTTGAACATGATTGAGGCCATGGATGGCATGGGATTGTGGTGATTTTTGTGTGTTTTTCGATTTTTGGGCTGTTGTTGGGGCCTTTTGCCCAGGGCTAGTGAGTGGTGCATGGGCCTAGTCTTTCTGTGGGGTGTCTTGAATTTAAACATCATTGAGGGCATGGATGGCATGGGATTGTGGTGATTTTTGTGTGTTTTCCGATTTTTGGGCTGTTGTTGGGGCCTTTTGCCCAGGGCTAGTGAGTGGTGCATGGGCCTAGTCTTTCTGTGGGGTGTCTTGAATTTAAACATCATGGAGGGCATGGATGGCATGGGATTGTGCTGATTTTTCTGTGTTTTTCGATTTTTTGGGGTGTTCATGGGGACTGGCCATGTGGGTGGGGGCCATTTTGAGTGCTGGTACAGGCAGGCCCTGGCCATGTGCTGGGAGGCAAGGGGTGATTTTGAATGTAGGCAGTGTTCTCAGGCCTGCACCAATTTTGCCTAGCTTTCATCCATTATGCCCAGGGGTAGTGAGTGGTGCATGGGCCTGGTCTTTCTGTGGGGTGTCTTGAATTTAAACATCATTGAGGGCTTGGATAGCATGGGATTGTGCTGATTTTTATGTGGTTTTCGAGTTTTTGGGGTGTATAACTGAACTGATGTTCCTCTGTCTTCCATTGCTTTTAGGTGCACAAGACTCAAGAGAACCACCAGTGCCAGGAAGAAGTCCTGCAGCGGTGTGTGTGTGCAACATAACATCACGCGACGTCACGTCTGGCCACAGACAACTCTGAAACTCGTGCAACTGCGGCCTGCTGTTCTGACCTCTGAAGAAGATGGCCCCAAAAAAAGTTCCCCGTAGCTCCTCTAGCAAGAAAGTTGCCAGTAAGGAGCAGAAGAAGCAAGTTACCAAGGAGACTGGTGTGCCGCCCGCCACATTTTTTGGGAATAAAAAAAAAAGTACGCCTGCAGCAGCAGCTGGATCTGCTGGAGACCAAGCTGGGAGCAGCACCCCCGCTACATTGGGCTCAGTGCCACCGCCACCACGCCAACTTAAGTCCAAGCCCTTGAGTGCTTTAGAGGCAGCCAGTCTAGTTGTTCAATCACCATCGACCAGTGATGTTGGCTCATCGCAAGAAAGTAGCAGCATCCCTCAATCAACACAGGTTTTGTAACTCATCTGACGAGTGTTGAACAACCAGAGCCGCAACAACAACCACATGTGCAAGTACAAGCCCAAGTACATGTGGAAGGAGAGGCAGCGCTAGGAGATGTGCAAGCAGAGGTGCATGGAGGGGCACAAGTGCCCACAATAGTTGTTCCTCCCGAAGTAGGGGCACATCAGGAAATCGACAATCAAGCCGAGCTATCATTTGAGGAAGCCACTCCTCCTGATGATCATTCATTGTCTTCCACATCCCTAGCAAGGAAAAGATCAAGGATGGTGTCTACATCTTCTTCAAGCCCACCTCCTTCTGATGATATGGATCAAACTTGGGAACCACCACTGCAGTCTGAGAGTTAGGCACACCATGATCTGACAAAGGTAGCTAAGCGTAAAAGGAAGGTCCCCGAAACTCTCATAGTTATGGAGTGTGATGACGCTCAACAAGAAGTGGCGTATACTCCTGCTGATGAAGACTCTCACGACGACGACGCAGTCATCATAGGCTTCACTCCAGCCTCAGTGGGCATGCAGCAAACAGACATTTTGACCCTAGCCCGAAAAGCTGCTGAGTGTGATGATGTTGTCGACGAGGAGGCAATGGGATCACCACCATCATTGGAGTTAACTAGTACACCACCACCTACCGCTTCCATATTTCTTCCTCGCCAGAAGGGACCTCCATCCACCTCGACCTCAATTAGTGGTGGTGCAAGTGCACAACGTAGTAAAGTTCGGCAACATACATCCTCCACTTCATCTGGCATTAGCAGCATGACCACCACCAGTATCGCCTCCTCAGGCCCCCACAGACATTCAAGTCTGCAGTTTGGGACTTCTTTAGTGTTTGCCCAAAAATGGAAAACATAGCCATTTGTAGCATTTGTAAGTTTGCAGTTAGTCGTGGTAAGTTTGGTACCAACTATGGTACCGGAGGCCAGAGAGGTCATCTTGAGAGACAGCACGCTGTCCAATGGTTTGCGCACCTAAAGGAGATCAAGGAAGCCCGAATTGCAAGTCAACAAAACGTTGATGTTTCATCTGATGATGACGAGGAGGAACAAGCGTCAAACTCTTCACTTACACCCAGTACCCCTGTCAGCACACCCCCTGTGAGCCACACTAAGAGTGTGGGAGAGAGTGAGACACCAATGCGAAAAAGTTCATCAGCGAGGGTAACTGGGTCGAAGAAGTCATCATCATCATCCCGTAAAATGGTCCAGGCCAACATTAGAACCATGTTGTTTTCAGAAGCGCCATATGAACGCAACCACCCACTGACGCGTCTGTGCTGAGCCTGGATTGACGGCTCTGGGGCCATTGCTGGGAAGCTCTAATACCGGATAAAAGTGGTTTGGACCAAATCGGAGGCAACATTTTTTTGCGTTTTTGCTGACTTGCTTGTCTTTGAGGTGCTCTTTAGGGGGGTTCTGGGTGTTTGTGGGTGGGTTTTGGGGTCTGGGAGCACTGCTGGCACAGTCTAATTTTGATTGCATTTGCTTTTCAGGAAATCCATGGTGGAAAACGGGAGTTATGACCTAGCTGCACAGCGCATTTGGACAGAAGGCCGAAAAATATTGTAAGTATGAGATTTTCCATTTTGGCTTTTTGGCTGTTTGGGGGTGTTGTGCTTTTTTGCGGGTGGGTTGGCGGTCTTGGGGCATTGCTGGGAAGGTCTAATACCGGATAAAACTGGTTTGGAGAAAATCCATGCGGAAAAGCCTTTTGGCACTTTTTGTAACTTAGGGTTAGGGTTAGCCCTAGCAGCAGGATTGCATGTGTTTCGGGGTGTTCTAGATTTTTGCAACTGAGTTCTGGGGTCTTAGAGCACTCGTGGGAATGTGTAATTTTGGTTGCAAGTGATTTGAAGAAAATCCATGGTGGGAAAGGGGGGATTTGGCATAGTTAAAGAAAGCGTTTGCCACTATTCTTAACTTAAGGCTCGTTAGGGTTAGCAGTATTTGTATTGCATGTGTTTGGGTGGGGGGCTGTTTGTGGGGGGGTTTGCGAGTCTTGGAGCGATGCTGGGTATGGATACTTTTGCTTTCTTGCAAGTGGTTTGAATACAATCTACGGTGGGTAAGGGGCCTACTTTTACTTTCAAAGTACGTTTTGTCACCAGTTTTCTACTAGGCCTCGTTTTTTGAGATCTGATTGGGGTCTTCTACATTTTTGCGACTGGCTTTAGTAAGGGTCTGGGTGGGAGCACTGCTGGGAAGGTCTAATTTTGTTCTAAAACACAGTTTACAGTACACCTAGCTTGAGGGGAAAGATCCGCTAAATTAATTTGCCCATACTTATTAGTTATTGCTGTGAACTTCTATGAGTGTGACTCTGCATTTCTTGGATCTCTCTCTGCTTCTAAATTGATCCCTACAGCCATTCTATAGGTTTTACTTCGGCTATTTTTTAAACCTATTTTAAAGTAAGAAGTGTTTCTCTGAGTGCAGAGATAGGCAAGTGAAAACGCTGCAGCCCTGTACTGTCGCATTCTGTCATTCACGGTTGTCGAAAGTACTACTTACTTTTCAATAACCATGCATGCAGTAGTGCATGCACTTCCTTTATGTCACTTAAAAGATTTATGGTTAGCTTTGTACCCAAAGATTTCTTTATCTTCAATTATTGTTTGTCCATGCTGTGCTTTTTTTCTTCTTCTCTCAAAAAAACTTTCCCAAAATCCCCCATTCCCATCCATTTTACAAACCCTAACCCTCTTCCCCCGGGCTGTGTGGTTTTGATTGATGTGTGACTAAATGACAGCAATAATTCCACACACTTGCTGGGGAGGATAAGGTCATAGCAACAGGCTGGTGAAAGAATCCGAGGATATATTCTATTCTTACTCAGCTTCACACTCAGTCACTATTGGCAAATGAAAGCAGATTTTCATGTGCGCCATCAACTTGATAGGTCATCAAGAACATCCTCCTCCTAGAAGTGGCTAATTATTTCGCTGCTGTGTCCTTCACCTTCAGTACTATTTCTTGTAGTAGTAGCCAATGTCAAAGAAATTCAACGCAAGTACTAGTTATACTTTCAATACTTTACCATTTGTTAGGCTACATTGTGGCACTGTTCTAGTGTACTGTCGCCTGCTATATTCTCTATTGTACCGTTCTAATGCTACGGTAAGGACAAAAAAGGTTTCATTTTCTTTTTTTTCAGATGCTGCAACTGCCACTGTGTAACACCACAAATACCACCGCACTCCACCCAGGATTGCCAACCTTAATCGCCTATTTCCAAACACAAATTACAGGTAAGATAAGCTTTTGGGGGGAGGAAGTATAATGGAGTATTATGAGAGACGAGAGACTGACGCTAGTACTAGTAAAGTCCTAGGACTATTGAATTCACTTACTCTGTGAGAGGCACTTAGTTTTGAAAACATTTGGGCAATTAATTACCCAACTTGAATCAAGATGCCACTTAAGTGTCACCAAAACAAAGTTAGTGTTAAACCCCCACCCACCAGCCTCAACAGCAGTAAAAAAAACATGTATGCTAAGATAAAGTTTAAAGTATATTTATATCCCTGACAAAAATAATCTCCCACAAGACCCAACCCACCCCCAATCCCTAACCCCAACGAATGTTCGTGAAAAGTCCAAAAAAGTGAAAAAACCCAACTCCCAATTCCCACCCCCCAGAAGTCTTTAAAAAAGGGGGCAAGGAACAGTCTCCTCCTACTGCTGGCTGCTGCTGTTGAATTTCCGGGCCAGGTCGGAATGCTCCTTGCGGAGGGTCTCGAGCGGGGTTTTCGTGTTGAGCAGCTCCTGCTCGAGGTAGGAAACCCTCAGGGAAAGGCGGTGCATGCATTTCTTGCAACTGCTGTGGGGGGCAGCTGATTTCTTTGCTCGGCGGTGGCGGGTGGCTGCGATACCCCGGCTCCGTACCGCTGGAGACCTGGGCTGACTGGGTGACCCAGGGAGCGCGGAGGAGGATGCAGCTGTCCCGGTAGATGTTGTGGTAGACTGCGTGTCCCCCTCCTCCTGGGCCACCAGCCGGCGATATTCAGCGACAGTGGCCTCCAGCCTCCGTTGCCGGGCCTGTCTAGCCAGCTCCTTCCGAGTTGGTTTGGAAGGAGCATCTATATGAAGAAAGAAAGACATAGTCTGTAACCAATGCTCTTTAAGATTAACAAAAAATGATTCAGCAGAAAGTTGTGTCACAGTAGAACTAGCAACTTGCAAGTGCAGTACATAACTATTGTGGCCAGTATCTATCTAACCTCCCACTTCTTCACCCTTGCTCTAACATTAGTGGGAGTTTAAGGAATCAATTCTACGAGCACTATGGACTCACTCCATTAGAGTCGACTATGACAGTACACCAGTCTTATTCTTCTTCTTCTCTCTTGTTTAGCAAAATTGGTACGTTAACTTCTGCAAGCCGGCATAATGCCAGCGCAGTCAACTTGCACCCGAGGAAAACAGACGCCCGCCATGATGAGTGAGACAGACTTGCGTTACTGTACCAGTCCAGTACATGCAGATGGTGATGCTCTTACTTTTCTATTATGGATGGCACTGAGAATACTCTGTTACAAGGGCTACTGCTTAATTAATTTAACTTTCACCCTACAGTGCCAATGAATACTAGAAAAGGAAAATGAAGAAGATAAATAATCTGATTATCTATCACTGCACATGGTATGTATTTACTTACATATGGGATGACTTTAGGTGCTTTGCTTTTTATTGAGTGAACAGTGATACATCCACACATGAATGACCGAGTTCTACTAAACTTATTAACAGAGGTAGTGAGTGGCATCGTAATAGCCGGATATATGCTGTGCTTGCAATACAAACTACTGCTACTATTCATGGTAGTATCCGGACAAAATTACAGCTTCTTTTCCTTGCCTTTCCTACACTGGGACGGACGTTCGGGTGCGGTGTTACATGCTCTTCAAAGTAACACTTTGTTCATCCAGTGACCGTCTACTCTCTCTAGATAAACATATGCTATCTAAGAGTCAGATAGTACCATGATCCATGCATCCATCCATTCAAACTATGGGGCAGATTAGGATTGCGGATTTCCCACATCCTCCGGGCCGGCGGAATCCACCGCAGGCCCGGAGGATCCGGGAAATCCGCAGCGGACTGAAAAAGACCCCCCGCCAGATTAGGATGGCTGGGGGATCGTTTTTCAGTCTGCAGCTTTTCCGCCGCGGTCGCCTCCCGTCCGCGGCGGAAAAGCACTAACATGGCTGGCGGTGTCTATCAGACACCGCCAGCCATATTAGGATGTCTGGAGGAACATGCCTTTTCACAGCGGCATTTCCGACATGCAAAGGCATAAGGATTTTTGTTTGGGGGCCCGTTGCGGGCCCCCAGAGGTGAAGGGGGGGTGGGGGGTGCAAATGGGGGGTACCTATGGTACCCCCCTGCATTTGCCTGCACAAAGCGGCAGGCACCGCGCGGTGCCTGCCGCTTTGTGCATGCAAATGCACAACTTACATTTTTATCATTGCGGCGGGTGCTGCTTCAAGCAGCACCCGTCGCAATGATAAAAATACAGGATGTGACCGCCAGGGTGGCGGTCACATCCTAATTACCACGGAGGGACCGCCACTGCCCCTGCGGACGGTCCCTCCTACTCTATGGTGGCGGACGGACTCAGGTCCGTCCGCCATCATAATAGGCCCCTAAATGTCAATCATTCTTCTTCATGTCTCTCATCTGGACAAACCTTACGTTTTCTCACGGGGAGCAGCACACTATGCAGTCTGCAATCTCAATAAGTAAGGAATATCAGAGCTTACCACTGCCCGCCACTACAGTGGCAACCCTCACAGCAGTTTGGTCCGGCACTTGCTCCGCCTCCTCCCCAGAGCTTTCCTCCACCTCTGCGCTGGGCCCAGCACCAGATGTTCCACCTACAAAGTACATTTAAGAATGTTAGATGTCATAGACATACACCACTCACTAGTATTTTGTCTAGGAATGAAGAAATGTGAATACAGAAACCAATCTAATAATTTGTGACTGTCTACTCTAAAGTAAAAGTGTCCCTTTTTCCAGGGAAGGGTGTTGTCTTGCAGCATTATTTGGCACAACTGATGAATGCTTGCGTTTTAACACGCACCATTTTCCTCATAACAGACAGAAGCTTCACTTCTAAGAACAAATCATTAGGACGAAGGGACCAATGATTCAGCACCAAAAAGAAAAATGAAAGTTCAAACCAGGTGAGGGCTCGGCTCGCCCACAATAAATGTGTGAAATAAAAAATGAGTATAAGCACTTTTCCATTTTTAAAATCAACCGTTTATGTTTTATGACAAGCTTGATTTTAATAAATATTTTTACTTTTAATAAAGCTTTAAAACTTAAATAGACTCTGTGGTTTTTGGTCATGAATGAATGAGCAAAAGGTTTTGCAATTTGCAAGCATGAGTCCGTGCCTCTGACACTTCTGGACTCTGACTCCGTACTCTTGTCCTGCGTTGGTTAATCATCATTGGGGATCAATCATCGATGAATTTGGGAGCTAAATGACTCTGCCACACTATCTAGTCAGTAAGGAGATTGGGGGTTCTTCAAAGTCTGATATCACTGAGGTATGTGGAAAGTCTACCTGCGCCTATTATAATTGATAAACAATGCACTATTTAGTGTCCATATTTCTGTTTGTGCAGATTTGTCCCTGCAACAGTAGTAGAATGGATTGTCCTCCTATCCAAACCAAAAGTAAAGTAGTATCTTATTCTTTCTTGGTGGTCATTCACCTTTTTATTGTTGGCAATTGTCAAAGCATAAACATTTAGAAGATTTGAAAAGACATTATGGACAATCCCAGAGGACTGCACTCAGTGCATAGAGCTATTGCTGACTAGAATGGGAGTCCAATGGAATTGCTAAATGTGCAATATTACTTAGCTACACAGACAGACTAATAAGAATAATCTAGTAATACCACAGGGAGTCATAGTCGAGGCAGGATAAGAATTTAGATACAGTCTACAAGAAGATCAAAGACGATTTAGAAAAAATCGAATGAGGAACGCTAGGAAAAAATAGGTACTCTATATTAAAATTAAAACTTACCGGGGCCAGTAAGATGTACAACATGAAAGAAAGAAAGACCAGAAAACATGGATGATATTTGTCAACCAAATCAAACATTTCAAAAGAACAATAACAAAATATTTTGGCGAAATAGCAAATGAACAAATATTCTCCAGTATTAGGGGTGTCTTTCATAGATTCACATGCTTGAATATCCCCCGTCGTCGAAGTGGGAGTCCCACGGTACATAAAATAGCAGTAATATATGCATGTATACATGAGAAATATCATAAATAAAAATATACATACATATAATGCAATAGAAATGTAAACTTAAAAAGTACCATAGAACAGAATAGGCCCATTGAAAAGCCCAAGGGAGAATTCACTTTAGTAACATATTAGAGTCATTATGTGTTGGTCCACATTCCAGCCAATCAGGCTGTAGCCTCCTCTAGAACCTTCTCCTCAGAAGCCCAAGTCCTCAGATTTTCTACCGCACGTCATGTGAAGGGAGTCTCTCTGAGCTCTGCTCAGTTTTTCACCAGTTCTAGCTGTTTTCTCTTCAGAAATGTCTTCTACAAAGAAAACTCTTTTCAAGGCTTGTCCATCCTGTGGTAAATTGCGCCTTTTTCATGAGGACCCACACAGTAAGTGTATTTACTGTCTTTACCCGGATCATAATGCCTCTACCTGCAAGTTCTGTCGCACTTTTCCCCCTAAAACATTGAGGGATAGAGAGGCCCGTCTCCTTCTGTGGCTACAGAAGTTGAGATCATCTGAAAATGTGGTTTCTGATGCTGAGAGTCTGTCATCTGGATTTTCAAAATCCTCTCAGAAGCGTGGGTCTGAGACTGAGGTACCATCTCCTTTTCTTAAGAAAAGTAGAATGTTGGGTTCCTTCAAGGATGTCTCCCCACAGGACTTGCTTCAGGGTGCGCCTACGGGACCTGGCTCTCTGGCGTCTAGACCCAAAGCTATGCCCTCCTCTTCAAAAACGGGCATTGGCTCATCGACGGGCTCGTCGACGCGTCCGTCGACGTCTTCAGCGACGACGAAGTCAGTCATGGCTGTTTCTACATCGACGACCACTTGTTCTCTGTCATCCAGCTCTGCAACGATGACGACCACCTCGTCGACGAGCAGTCAAGAGGTGAGACCCATCTCATCTATCATTAAAATCTCGTCGACGACGAGTCAATCCAAACCGTCGACGAAGAAATCATCGTTGACGCGCCTCTCGTCGACGGGTCCTCTGTCGACGAAAAACAAGCCATCATCGTCGACGACTACTCCGACGACGGGATCTTCATCGTCGACGATTGCCTCGTCGACGACTGCCTCGTCGACGGTAACCACTCCGTCGACGGTAGCCACTCCATCGACGACTGCTCCGTCGACGGTTCCACCTTCGTCGACGGCTACATCCTCGTCGACGAAAGCATCTTCGTCGACGGCAAAGGCTGCAACCTCGTCGACGACCAAAAAATCATCGTCGACCAGGAATAAGCTGCCAATTAATACGCCTATTTCTTCGGCAACGGCGCAAGGGTCCCAGGGTGTTGCAAAGACTGTGGAGATCTCGTCAACGGGCTCGTTGACGTCGCACCAACCCCTAACCACTGCTACCACCTTCAAAGTGGTTACTGCCTCGTCTCTCAAGACTATACCACTCATTCAGTTAAGTCCAGTAAGGAGTGGATCTCAGCTTCCGGAGAAATTATTTCAGTCTGGAGAAGAGGAATCCCGAAATGACTCTGAAATGGATCAAACTTATGGGCCAGCGTCCAGTCCTTCTGAATTACACATTAAGTGTCAGGATTATGGGGACGAGGATGAGGACGAAAATAATGACGTCGAAGATGGGAATGATCTTTTTCCAATCGATGAGGCAGAACCAACTAATTATGAACAGGTTACACAAATCCCTTTGTCTTTGGTGCAAAACCTGCAACACATGCTGGATGACTACAATCGTAGGTTTCCACCATCTTTGCCTACTTCTCCAGCACCTCAAGTGCCCCGGTCTCAGTCTCCAGCGCCTCGACCTCAGTCTTCAGCACCTCGACCTCAAGCTCCGGCGCCTGTTGCACCTGCGTCTCCAACTGGTACTCGTCCTGATACCGATAATGAGGACCAAAATCCTCATAACACTGGGGATGACGACACCGATAATGAGATGCAGGATTGGGACAATTATAGGGCACAGACACCTACAACTCCACCTGCATCACCAAGAACCTCACCGCCAGTAGATATCGCGAGTTTTCATAACCTTATGGTTCGTGCTGCCAAGAGGTTCCATCTAACAATTGAGGCGCAACAAAGTGATTGTTTTTTATACGATTTTAAGGACTTACCTCAAAAGCAATCACATAACATTCCTATAATCGACCAAATAAGGCAGGAAGGTCTGAGGTTAATGGAACGTCCTAATTCCATACCAGCTGTTTTGCCCAGATTGGACAAAAAATATAAAGCGCCACCTACTTCTCCGGCCTGTTTGGTATCTCAACCTAAAGCGGATTCTGTGATCACTCAGGCGGCACAAAAAAGATCTTGAAATCCTGCCACACCTCTGACATCTCTGCCTGATCAGGATGGCCGTAAGTTGGACTCCATTGGTAAAAAATTTACAACAATGGCAGCGACAACTGTAAGAGCATCCAACCCCTTGGCTATTCTAGGTCGCTACGACCGCCAAATGTGGTCTGAGATCGCTGGTCTGATCCCTCAGATGCCCGATGCCATCCGGGATGAAGCGCAGGCCATAATTCAAGAAGGAGAAAAAAATGTTGGCCGAAATAATCGACTGTGCCGTCGACATATCATCCACTGGTTTTCGGCAACTAGCGGGTGCTGCAGTCTTGCGGCGTCAAGGCTGGCTAAAATCAACCACCTTCCGCCCAGAGGTTCAAGCCAGGGTTTTAGATTTACCCTACGACGGTGAATCTTTATTCAGCAAGCATGTCGACGATGCATTGGAACTGATAAAGAAGGACACTGACACAGCGAAGTCCTTGGTAACATTACAATATCGGAAACGGCCATTTCGTGGGGCACGCGGTAGAGGAGGAGGAACCTCTACTTTTCGTGGAAAAGGCCAAAATCGATCATACAACTACAATGATAATAGACAGAGGGGCTCCTATCAGTCCCAGAATCGTCAATCCACCTCCAGACCATACCAGCGTAAGTCCAATTACAGAGGTGGTGCGAACAACAACAACAAACAGTGACAAATCCAAACTTTATCCTCTGGCGACTGTGCATCTTGGAGGTCAGATCTCAAAGTTCTTCTACAATTGGTCCAACATTACCACCGACCAATGGGTCTTGGACGTAATTTCAAAAGGGCATACCCTGGAATTCACGAAATTTCCCCCCACTCGTCCACCTTCTGGTCCACCCTCTCCCCATTTCAAGGAACTTTTGGCTCAGGTGAAGCTAATGATCAAGAAAGGAGCCATAGAAGTGGTACCGCAAAGTCAACGCGGCAGGGGGTTTTATTCCCGTTTCTTTCTAGTAAAGAAAAAGTCAGGAGAGTGGCGTCCCATCTTAGATTTGAGGGCTCTAAACAAGTTCATCGCATCAAAGACTTTTCAGATGCTAACCCTGCTTCAAATCTTGAATTTCCTCATTCCAGGAGAGTTCTTTTCAACGATAGACCTTCAAGATGCATATTTCCATGTACCTATTCACCCCAGGCACAGAAAATATCTCCGCTTTACAGTCGGCCAGTTTCATTACCAATTCAAAGTCCTACCATTCGGCCTTCGTTCAGCACAGAGGGTATTTACCAACATTCTAGCCCCGGTTGCTGCCTACCTGCGTCTCCAGGGCATCCAGTTCAATCCGTACCTGGACGATTGTCTAATAAAAGCCAAGACTTTTCAGTTAACGGAACAGCACATTCAAGTCTGCACCTCCCTCTTCGAAACGTTGGGCTTGTCCATCAATTATCAAAAGTCACACTTTCAACCATCTCAACAGCGAGATTTTCTAGGAGCCTCGCTAGATTCTCGGCTGGGGCAAGTGTTCGTTTCTCAGGAGAGACAAGATCGAATGATAAAGAAAGTACAGTTCCTACAGTCAAGACAGTACGTTTCTATCCGGATGTACAAATCATTCCTCGGCATGGCTTCTTCATGCATTCAGCTAATTCCCAACTGCAGATTGCACATGAGGATCCTACAGGAGGAATTAGACAAGCAGTGGAAGCAGGTATCGGGGTCGTTCGAAGACAAGATCCAACTAACGCCCGCATTCAAAAGGCTTTGGAGTGGTGGGCTCATCCTCCAAACATAGCGACAGGTCGTTCATTCAGAGACGAACCACCAACACTTACGCTGACAACAGACGCATCCCTAGAAGGTTGGGGGGCACATCTCGACGGGATGTCCGTGAAGGGGAAATGGACGGCGTCTCAGCGCACTTGGCATATAAACCGCTTGGAACTCCTGGCAATTTTCTTGGCCTTGAAGTCGTTTCAGAGGTTAGTGCAGGGACAAACATTGCTGGTGAGGACAGACAACACCACCAGCATGCACTACCTCAACAAACAGGGCGGCACAAGGTCTCTCGTGCTGTCACAACTGGCACAGGAAATATGGGATTGGGCTACCCAGCGGCAAATACATCTCACAGCTGTCCATGTGCCAGGTGTGGCCAATGTTCCGGCGGACTCGCTCAGCAGAGCCCTCTCAGACAACCACGAATGGGAGATCAATCAACCAACCTTGGATTTCATATTCCGACAATGGGGCCAACCGCAATTGGATCTCTGTGCAACTGCTCTCAACAGGAAATGTCAATGATTAGCGAGCCGGCATCCACACAGAGAGTTGGCCGGGAATGCCTTTTCAATAGATTAGTCGAACGACTTCATCTACGCATTTCCCCACACTTCTGCTCATTCCTCGCCTGTTGCACAGAATGAGGTTCCAACCGTGCCAAATAATCCTGATCGCACCCAAGTGGCCGAGACGTCCGTGGTTTTCCGATCTTCTTCTGTTCTCTCTGACAAATCCGATACCATTGCATCCTCTGGCTCATCTTCTCACGATGCAGCAAGGTCAGATCTGCCATCCGGATCCAGCATATCTGCAACTTCATGCATGGAACCTGAGTACAATGAATTTGCACGGTTAAATATCGACGAGGATTGTAGGGCGGTATTAGCAAGTGCTCGCGCTCCATCTACCATCAAAACTTACCAGCTAAAGTGGAAGCGTTTCTGTGCTTGGTGCTCCACTAAGACGTTGGATCCCATGTGTGCTCAGCCTGAGCAGATCTTGCCGTTCTTCCTGTCATTAGCAAGATCAGGACTATCACACTCCACTCTAAAGGTGTTTCTGGCTGCAATTTCCCGTTTTCGCCATGATGGCGTAACATCTTTGTACTCCTCCAGAATAATTAGGCAATTCTTCAAGGGCCTCTTTCGGATGTTCCCACCAATCCGTCGGCCTCCACCTACTTGGCGTCTGAACTTGGTTTTGTCTCAACTGCTTTTGCCTCCATTCGAGCCCATTCATTCTGCAAATCTAAAATTCCTCACTTGGAAAGTGGCTCTTTTGCTTGCTCTGACTTCATCCAGGCGTGTCAGCGACATCCAGGCATTTACTATACAGCCACAGTTTCTACAGTTGTCCAACGAGGCTGTTACGTTGAGAACAAATCCCAGTTTCATTCCAAAGGTTCCCAGTGATTTCCATCTCAATGAACCAATTATTCTTGAAACTTTCTTTCCTGCACCACAATCTGCAGTGGAACGCTCTTTGCACACTCTGGATGTGAATCGCTGCCTCAAGTTTTACATTCAACGCACAGCAACATTTAGAAAGACAAATCAATTATTTGTGGCATATGGCCCAGGGTGCAAAGGACAATCTGTTACCAAACAGACTATCACCAGATGGATATCGTCTGCCATATCCTACTGTCATCAACGGGCTGGCAAGCCCCTTCCTGCTCCAGCTCCAGCTCATTCCACGAGAGCTGTGTCGACTTCTGCTGCCCTCTTTGCGGGGGTACCTCTGAGACACATCTGCAGAGCTGCTACTTGGTCTAGCAGCCATACTTTTACGAAGCACTACTGCCTGCAATCAACATCCCTGCTACTTTGCAGGGATGCGCCAGGAATTAAAAATCTGACCCTTAGTGTCTAGCATTACACAGTTCTTTAAACTACACTCATGCATAATTTCACAGGCCAATGAAAGGAACACAAAATCGAAAACAAATAAGCATAGTAGCAGCTCTACTGAGAAGGAGAGCAGTGCACCTGAAATGCACAGAATATTTTGAAATATAATTTACCTACAATGTAATCAGCAGCATTATTGCTCTTGGTAAAATACAACAATTTGTAAGATAATAACACACAGAGCTGGAGAAAACAGAGTAGTAAAGAAATAGCTACTACTACTCACCAAGCCCGGGGATCTCAAGGCCGAGCAGGTCGAGCAGATCGCGTTCCCGGTCCAGGAGATCCGTCCAACGGTGGGTGGCCTGGTTGTAGGTGAGCCGGACCCGAGAGTGTTGGTACATGGCCCGGCACACCTTCTCCCACCGCTTCCGGCGCTCCTGGATCCCGTACCCGCTAGCGATCCTGCTGCCTGCCATGATGGTCCTGGGGAGGCGGCGCTGAACATAAAAAACTAGTGCGGCCACCTCCTCCGTGCTGAAGATCTCCCGGGCTGTGACTGTCTCCCCCCTTAAACGCCCGCACAGGAGCCGGGCACGAGGTGCGGGACCCTTCCCCTTCTCAGGATGCTTCCCGGCTCCCTTTACCATGGTCTGGGCAGAAAGGAAGCTAAATAATAAAGAAGAAATAGAATAGGGAAGAAGAAAAGAAAAGAGTTTAAAAAGTAGTTTAAAATTAACCAAAAGTAGCAGAAAACACAAAAATATTAAGCTAGAAAAATAGAGGGATAGATAATAAGTAAAATAGATATAAAAAAAAACTTCAAACAAGCAAAGGATGACAGAGATTCAGAGCGGATACAGAAAGCATGCCCAGAACCATAGCAATGAATGAGAAACAAGATGGCCGCGCCCGTTCACGACCGCGTGGGTAAGTTCGCGCGAGATTTTTCTCGCGATCACACGCAAACTTGTACTAGCGAGCCGCACAGTTTGCGAGATTACACATCGCGCCCGGAAACAGAAATACGTCATGCAAACAAGATGGCCGCGCCCGTGAACGACCGTGAGGGTAACTTCGCACCGTTGCGCTGCAAGCGGCTCGCTAAAACGCACAAAACCTTGCGAACTAACATGCCGCAAAAAAACAAATTGCATATTCGCACAAATCCGCGGCTTCCGAATTCGATCTCGCACTAATTTGCGCCCCGCAATCCCGCAAATTTGCAGAAAAACGAATTTTGCAAAACTGAAAGCACTCAGCAGGTGCAAAAGTTCAAACTCATCATTAGTAACCATTCCTTGTAGTGCCTCCGGAGGGGCCCTTCCAGAGTTCAGTTGCCTACTTGCAACTATTCTATGGCCCTTCTCTGACCTTCACAGCAGGCTCATAGAATAGCTACAAGTAGGCCACAAAGGTCCTGGGGAAATTGTACTGCAACAGAAAGCAAATTACAGATAAGGAAGCAGGTGCCAGACTGGAAGTTTAAATTCAGTGACACATTAATAAATCAACCCCAAATTAATTCATGTCAGTTGAAGCAGGGCATGTGTGCTTGCTTTTCCCACTCATAATCTACAGTGATGAACCAGAGGGTGGCAGTGATGTACCAGAGGGTGGCATGGGTGAACCAGAGGGTGGCAGTGGTGAAACAGAGGGTGCTGTGAACCTGTGATGATGAACCAGACGTAGAAACGACATAGTCGCGACCGTTGCGAGCTGACAAGTAAGTTCGCAATTGCGAACTGGTACAAAACCCTCGCAAACTGGCAGAAACCCTTGCAAACACCAAAAAAAAAAAATCTGCAAATTCGCGAGAGTTCGCGGATTGCGAATACGCAAATTCGCGAACGCCAGATTCGCAAAATCCGCCCATGCATAGATAATGTATACCGCTATTCTTTCCTTAAAAAAAAGTCTTAGTACATTACATAATCCCAAAAAGTTTCTGGCAAGTTCTGCATCTTTTTTTAGGTTTAAAGTACTTTATTGAAGGTGTACACAGAGAGAAAGAAAAACAGTTAGGCAGTGACATCCGTGCTACAAGTTTGGGAGCCTCCCATACCGCAGTGTTCAATACCCCCAATTGCCCCAAAAACTGGGCAGGCACCCCACCCATCAGCCCGGCTACCATCAACACCCTGAGGTGACTAAAAAGGCTCTCTGCACACACCCCCGTCAAATAACTGTTCCCCCCAACACTCTTCCCCTCCGCCCCCCCTCCCCCACCCCTTCCGCCCCCTCCGTTCAGTGCTTCGCTCAGTCAAGTGTACCCATATTCTCCCTCTCCCCCCTCACCCCCCCTCACGTGCGAGGACCGCTAAGCCGTGAATTCGAGCGGTGGTGTGATCGTCAATAATATCAGGTATCTTGGGCAAGTCAATTCCCTAAACTCGGTGGCCAACAATGTATGAAAGGGCTGCCAGAGTTTTTCAAATTGATCCACATCCCCGGCCATCATGAGAGACAACTTCTCCATGCCCAAGACATGCCACAACCTGTGCAACCAACCTGTGACAGAAGGGACAGTGGTAGTGCGCCAATGTATGAGAATATTTTGAATCGCGGAACCCAGTGCTATGGCAATTTGTCTACCCCTGCGTGATTTTAACGGGTACATCAGCCCATTGGGTAATCCCAGAAGAACATACGCTGGGAAGCAGGGCAGCTCTATCTCAAAATGGGCATCTATCTCATCAAGTACCTCCTTCCAATAAGGATGCAGTAGCTGGCAGTCCCAGAGAGTATGAGTCAAAGTGCCCCGTTGCCCACATTCCCTCCAGCAGGTGTTGTCAATGTGCCTGTTCATCTCGTGTAGCCGCTCCGGAGTGTGGTACCAGTAAGTAGACACCTTTGTGAAAGTTTCAGTGAGGCCTACGTGATAAGCTGAGTGTCGTGCACGATATGAGACCTGATCCCATTCCTTGTGGCTCAACGTCCTGCCCAACTCCCTGTTCCAGCGTTCCCTACCAGGGTTATGATAATGTGTGGGGGGGGTGCTGTAGCATCTGATAGAGGTCTGTGATCAGCTTCGCGTCCGAAGTGCGGGTCGCCAACCACCTTTCATACGGTAACAGTTTCCTGTCAGCCGCCTCCCGTACCTGCGGCTGTAAAGCCCAGTGTCGAACCTGCCAGTAACGCATCCGATCCGATTCTAGTAAGTGAAAGTCCTCCTTGAGACTCTGAAAAGGGAGGACTCCGTCCGGCCCGTACACATGAAAAAGCGCCCTACAACCAGCCGCCCGCCAGTGCGCGAAGGCACCCGGAGCAGTCCCCGGCGTGAAATCCGGGTTGTCCACAATAGGCGTAAACGGGGGAGGGAAACGTGGTGAGATCATATGCTTGCTTGGTAGCGTCCCACACTCGCAATGGGACTCGCGTTACAAATGATGCGTAAAGGTTCGGGGGACGATGCGCTCTACGTAGGAAGGGCACCTCCTGAAGGGGGCGACCTGCCACCGCCTGGTCCTGAAAGAGCCAGTGCTTGTCCGACTCCCACCGGCTCCATTCCACCAAGTACCTCAGTTGTGCCGCCTGGAAATATTTGCGCAGGTCTGGGATACCCAGTCCCCCCGACTCCGGCGCCAACAAAGAGAGAGCCCTCTTCATCCGAGGTCTACGGCCTTGCCACACAAAGCGGGATAAGGCCGATTGCATTTGCGAGATCCAGCCTTTAGGCGGCTGCAGCGGCAACGCCCGAAAAAGGTACAGGATCTGGGGGAGGACCGGCATCTTCACCGCCGCTACTCTACCCAACCAGGAGATCATGCCCTTACTCCATCTCCCCAGTTCCTCTTTAACTTTACTACCCAAAGTGGAGTAGTTGGCTGTCACCGTCGCCTGCAGGGTGGGTGCCAACAGAATACCCAGATACTGGACCTGACTGGCCGACCACTGCATGGGGAAGCGGGTTTGCAATTCCCGTCGTGTCTCGGGCGTAAGGGATAAATCTAGGGCTGCCGACTTCCCCATGTTCATCCTGAACCCCGCAGCTCGGGAAAAGGCCTCTAGTTCATCAACGCATGCCGGCAATGCACGCCTCGGCTCCTGCAATGTCAATATCACATCATCAGCGTATGGACGTATCCGCCCATTTTCACACCGATCGCATCCGCGTTCTGCCGTACTCTCTGGGCAAAAGGCTCCATGTATAAAGCGAAAAGGAGCGGAGACAGTGGGCAGCCCTGTCTGGTGCCTCGCTCAATATGAAACCGTCGAGAGCTGCAACCATTCACCCGAACCACCGCTGACGGGAACCGGTAACAGTTGAACACCCACGAACGAAACTTCTCACCAATGCCCACCTTCTCCAGTAGCTGCTCTAAATAGGGCCAATGCACCCAGTCAAATGCTTTTTCAGCATCAACCGATAGGAGCATTCTTTCTCCAGTAATCCGCGACGCCTTCTCCAATATATGTACCACTCTCTTGGTGTTATCCACCGTCTGCCTCCCCGGTACAAAACCGGCCTGGTCCGATTCCACCAGACCCGGCAAATAAAGCGCCAGTCGGGACGCCAAGATTCCGGTGTACAGTTTGAGGTCAACGTTCAGCAGGGAGATCGGGCGGTACAAGCTGCACTGGGTTCTGTCCTTACCCGGTTTGGGAATGACCGACACCGTGGCCTGTAGAAGATCCGGGGGAATCGAGCCCGGTTCCGAAAAAGAATTAAAGAGTCTCGTCAAGATAGGTGCCAGCGTGGCGCCAAACGTCTTATAAAAGAGCGCTGAATAGCCATCAGGGCCAGGGGCCTTTCCAAGCTTAAGCCTGGAGATGGCGGCGATAACCTCCTCCGTCCGGATCTCCCTCTCTAGATATTCTCTCTGGGGCGGCACTAGGGACGGGAGGGTCACCGAGTCCAAATAGTCCTCAATCCCCCGCGTGTGCAGGTCTTCCCCAGTGTATAGATCATCATAAAAACGGCGGAAGGTGTCTGCAATCTGTGCGTCGTCCGAAACTAAACCTCCAGCCCCTGTCGCGATCTCTTTCACTCGATGTCGCTCGTGGTGCACTCTAAGTTTGCTCGCCAATAGGCGACCACATCTGTCCCCCCCCCGTATAGTAAGCATGCCGCATCCGCAGTGCCGCATATTCCGCCCTATCCATATCCAGAGAGGACAGGAGTTTTCTCGCTGCTTTTAATTGTTTCCAGACCCTAGGAGCCCCCGTACGGCGATGCACTTCCTCTAGTTCTTTAACATTCTGCATGAGCTCTTCTCGTTTCAACCTCCGATCCCTATTCTCAGCTGAGGAGATTGCGATAAAGTCTCCTCTCACCACTGCCTTAAGAGCCGCCCATTGCGTGGCCACCGACGTGTCCGCGTTGTCATTGTGGGCCTGAAAGTCCCTAATCACTCCCGTAACGCGCTGCACCGTCGCTTTCCTATGCAGGAGAGCGTCTCTGAGGCGCCAGGCCCTACGGGGGGCCTGGTCAGCCTGCAAAGAGAAAGTTCCCACGACTGGCGCGTGATCAGACAAAGAGATGACCCCCATCTCCGAGGACAAGGCCAGGGCCCGGACCGGACCCGTGACCAGCAGGTGATCCAGTCTGGCGTACGTCTTGTGCGCATGTGAATAATAGGAATAGTCCCGATTCGTGGGGTGGAAGCCACACCAAAGGTCATGAAAATCTAAGTCCGCTACCTGGGACTTCGTCAGCTGTGAGAGTTCACCCGTCTGTGGGGACCGTATGGCCGACCTATCCATCCCCGAGTCATACACCATGTTTAAGTCGCCACCCAAGATAATATGCCTATCAGGAGACGCTGTGATGTCTGTCAGTGCCGCGCGCAGGAAGCTATCCTGCTGTTCATTTGGACTGTAGATCGTCCCGATGGTGAAGGTCAGGGTTCCCAATTTAAACCTGTGTGCCAAAAGCCTCCCCTTCTGCTCTACGAGTTTATGTAATACCTCCCCCCTAAATGAAGCAGATACTAAAATCGCCACCCCCGCTGTCTTAGTGGTATTTGAAGAGAAAAACTGTGTGGGGAATTTGCGGGAGCGTAATCTATGGCAATCTCGTGAAAGTAAGTGAGTCTCCTGGAGGAGGCATATGTCGGCCTGAGTGTTTTCTAACAATGACAGAACAGCCCTCCTCTTAACCGGGTTATTAAGTCCCTTAACATTAAGGGTCACAACTTTAAGGGACGCCATCAGAAGTCAGACACTAGAGGCAAGCATTGCAAATCCATGCGAGGGGAGCCGAGGCATGGGTCTACACAGTGACATGACCCTTCCCAGATCTTCATAGCAATCGCAATAGCACTGAACGGACCCACCTCCCTTTCCCCCCCCCCAACCCCCAACCCCCCTGCCTCCCAACACCCCAACTCGCCCTCCTCCCATACCCCCCCCTCCCCCCCAACTGCCCCAAACTCCCCCTCAACCAGGACCCCCAACATTTCTGAAAAATTGTCCCAGCCCTGTCCTTGCAGACAAGTCCGTGGTAAAGTATCGGTGTGGACGTCCAGCCAAACCCCTCCACCCTCCACTCCCTCCCCCCCCCGCCCCAAAGAAACCTGGCCTGCAATCATCGTGATGCTATGTCGTTCTCCCCCCGGAGCATTATCACGCTATCACGCTGTCAGCGCAACCCCATCAATCAAGGCAGCATCTCCAGCAGCCGCCTGGATGGCGCTCGCCATGTCGGCCCTGATGGTTGGTGAACTGGGCCGCTGCAGCACCGCTGATGTTCTCCTTCTCGAGACTCTGCGCCAACCATCACCTGAGGTGCGTTGTCTGCGCGGCGTGGCAGACTCCTCTTCCTCCGCGGTAATCCCCAACACCTCACATGTGTCCTGCAGGGATCGCAGCTGATGCACCTCGCCGTTCCATTTAAAAATAAGGCGGAAAGGGTGACCCCACGAGTAAGGTGTTTCGTGCTGTCTCAGGAAGTCAGTCGCAATCTTAAACGCTTTCTGTTTTTGGAGTGTGATCACAGACAAATCCTGGTACAAGGATACCGGGTGCCCCCGGAAGGATAGTGAAGGCGTCTTCCGGGCCTCCGCCATGATTCGCTCTTTCAGGGAAAAATCAGGAAGGAAAGCCAGGATGTCCGGGGGGGAGCATTAGCACGTCTCCTGGGCCCCACTCTATGCGCCCTATCAATCCTGATCGGAAACTCAGCTGTCTCACCCAAAATGTCTCTGAAGAGGTCCTTCAGGTATCCCACGATGTCCTTTCCCTCTTCCGTAGACGGAATGCCTAGAACCCGAATGTTATTCCGCCTGGAGCGGTTTTCCAAATCTTCCGCATGGGACTGGAGGTCCACTTGCTGATCCCTCAAGCGCAACACCTCCTGCTGCAGTTGAGCGATTTCCTCATCCTGCCGCTGCGTGGAACATTCCGTCGTGGCCACTCTCTCCCCCAGGTCGTCCACCTCTCTCCGAATTTCGCGGACCTCCCCGGCCACCTCCTGCTTCAACGTTTGGAAGTCATCGCGCAATTTGCCGAAGAGCGTCTCCAGAAAGGACCTGGTGACCGGTGGTTCGCCCCCACCCGCCGATTGTGAGCCACTTGCAGCATTCGGTGACGGCTGAGTCCTGTCCCCTCGGGTCTGGGACCTGTTCAACATTTCCGGGAGCGTGCGATCATTTTTCTTGCTACCTCTCTGGTTCGCCATGGTCCCCAGCAGTCAGCCGCGGCACCCGCTACCTCCTCCGCAGTCAGGCCCACAATCCGTGACCGATCGCGCTTCCTCCCGGCAGGATCGCAAAGGTTGTGCCCGGTGTCAGCCTGGTCTCGTACCACCGAAGGTTCCCACCAGTGTTCGCTGATTAGGTAGGGTGCGGTATCCCTGCGCCGTAGCCTATACTCATCCGCCAACCCGGCCCACAATCCGTGACTACTCGCGCTTCCTCCAGGCGGGGCCACAGGAGTCGTGCTTGGCGTCTGCCTGGCCGTGCACCACAAAAGGCCCCCTCCAATGTCCACAATTAAGATGGGGTGCGGGGTCCGTGCGCCGCAGTCCACCCTCCTCCGCAGTTCGAGCACCACCATAGGCCACGTGGTCGGCAGCCCAGTGTCCCAGAGTCCGCAAGGTCAAGGAGCACACAACGTTGTCGCCAGGGAGCCCACCCAGGCCCACCGCCTGAATCGCCCGGGGAGGGGTGCGCCCAAGCTGTGCCTCGGGACTGTCCACAGCAGCTCACCAATACATTGCACAGGTACTGGCCACCCGCTCGCCCCCCCTCCCCCCCATCAACACTCCGGGGGGAGCCGCACACGCAACCACCTGCAATGTTCCACATGAGGTCTCAGGCAGCCCCCGTCACACAGTGTCCACAGGTCGCACTGGACGCAATGTCCTCCAGCGGCACGGGGCCCTCTCAGCTCCTCCTCCGGCCTCCCAGATCGTGTCCAAGGCCCGGCACCCGATGTATAGGGGTCCCGCCCCCACCACTCCACCACGGGCGGTCCTCCAGCCGCTTCACAGGCTCCCCAATGAACGCTTGTACCCCAGGCCGAACCTGAGCCACGCAGGCCACCCCCTCACCTGTCGCGGCGGCCTGACCGGGCTCCGCGCCTCAATGTGTGCCGGTGCTTCTTCCGGCCTCCGCCTAAGTCCAGGCCCGTCTTCCAGCCGCGCAGGCCGAATCCGGCAAGCGCCACGCTCTGCAGAGCTCAGTCCCCACTCAGGCCTCCGAGCCCACCTCAACGGCTCTCTGCCTCGCCGACGGTCCCCGGGGTCCTCTCGCCGCCAGAGCCTCCACACACAGGCCGCAGCACCGGCCTCGCGTGAAGTCCTCACCCGCACCAATGGGCGCCGTCACCGGGCTGCCGTCCGACGACCGGCACCCACTCTCCGGCCTCCGGATCGGACCACAGGCTGTCTCCCGTCGCGCCACGGGACGTTGCTGCCGACCCTCAGGGCAATCCGGGTCTGTCTCGTCCGGGCGGCCGCTGCTTCCTTTGCCGGGGCCGCACCCTCCGCTCTCAGACCGCAGCCTGCCCAGCCAACACCGGGCCGATACCAAGGCAGGACAAAGCACCGCCGTGTCCGCTACCTCTCCCTCGCCGCTAAGCGCCTTGAGGGGGGAGAACAGGCAGAATTAAGGCTCCAGGAACAGGACGGGGTCGGGAGCTCCGGGTGGAAGCGTCTCCCTACTCCGCCATCTGGCCACGCCCCCTGCATCTTTTTTTAAACTGATCTTTACTCTGTATTTGCCGCATGGGTCACTCTCACAAGCCTCCTGACCAAACTTGATAAACTCTCAGTGACTACCAGCTTCCCTGATCTCACCACAACCATCCTATCTTCCATCTTTATTACACCTTTAGTCCTCCTGCATGCACAGGACACCATTACTTTGTTATCCCTTGCACATTCTTCTACCAGCTTACTTAAAAAAAGATTAAAGGGAGAAAGAAGCAGAAGATTATTAATCTTACGAAGGCAATAATCTGTTAATCATAAAATGAGGGGAGAACAAACCATTTATGTCTATATAACAGAGTCTCTGGGAAGATTGTAATGGAGACCATCAACTACACATTTGCAGTTTGTCATGTATATTATCTCCGCTCGTGTGGCTTGGTGGATAGTGTCATCACTGGGTCTGTCACTTGAGTGTTTTGTTCTCCAAGTGACCCACCGTCCTCCACAGACTATTTGGATGCTTAAAGTAGTTAGAGGTTAACATTTTCTCCTATCCTGTATTGAAAGGTTTCTTGAACAAAGAAAATCAGGATAGCCATATCCCTATCCTGATTAAACTATGAATGTGTGGGTGAGGGTCTCTGAGACAATCTTCCCTGAGTCTCTGGTATATCAGCATATGTGGTTTATTTTCCCTCCCCTTCTTTTAATTAAGAGATTTCTACCAATGTACTCCTACTCAAGCCATCATTTAACTCCGACCACACATAGTGAGACTCAGTATTCCTTGAAATCAATAATCCCAATTGTTCCTTTTGCAATGAGTAACACTTTTCTTGTGCCACAGCACTTTCTCTCATAAATATATAGTCAGAAATAACCTTATCAGTCTGCTCCACCTGTAAACTCTGAGTCACATTAGGTTATTTACCACAGTTTCTTTATGAAAACCCAATCAAAAGTTTTGAAATACACTCCTTAAACTTCCTGTAAACCGTAGTACTCTTTACTTTTGTATTTGTTTTACTTCACTGTTAAACTTGACTTGTTGTACTGTTTCATTGTCTGGTGTGGTACCCCGTGCATGAGGTAACCCCGATGTCATGGTGTTCCACAGGGCCAAAAATGGAATTTGGGGGAGTTACGGTTGGGAGAAGAGCCATTGATGAAGTCATGAGAAAGAAGCCGAAAATAAAGCAGCATGACTTGCCTGCCATTATTGTGTAATTTGTACACAATTTGGCGACAAGGGATGTGGAGACCGGTTTGTATCGGCCAGTGAATAGGCAGTGAGAAGTTGAGGTTGCACTGTATTGCCTTTGAGCACAGGAACTGACAGGACTACCAGCTGTTGGGGTTGCACTGTGTTGCTGATTCAGCTATTAGTTGATACAGTGAGAAGGTGGTCAGAGACTGGCATCCTGCCTTGTGTTGCTACCCCGCGTTCTTAGTCTAGCTTTTTTGGGTCCACGTTAACCTATGCATCATCCTGCTTTGCTGCCTGCAGTGTTATTGTGCTCCATCTACAATAGAAATCATTGCGTTGCGACATTGATTACATCATTAGTGGCCATTTTGGAGCAGGAATTCCACGTTGTAATGTCGACCATGTTTAAGTAGCCATTGTGGCTTGGGGCTAGTATCCTACACCTATTGATGAGAAGCAGCAGCCATTTTCAGTTGGGTCAAATTTTATTCGGGGATCTCGCGTCAAGCGTGGTGAATAAAGTGGCCATTTTCGAATGATAGGGCTCTGGTTATCCATTGCTGATACGGTGTTCCGACCCCACTCACCTGATAACACAGGTACTACAGGAGCGAAGATGGTCCGAGTCACCCCCTAAAGTGCCTAAACCCCTCGAGTGATATTCAATTACAATCACCCGAGCGGGCAACACACCCAGGGAAGAACCGGTTAACGTCAAATATTCAAGGTGATACAGGTATTCATATGGCCATCCTCTAGACTGCAGGCATACCACATCTCCATACCAGGAACATACTGCAGCAAGAAGAAACAAAAAGAGATAGCAGATTAGAAAGAAAGGATAGACCCACTGGAATAAATGTTATGCAACCAATGATATCACCCTATATACCCCTTCCCCTTTATCCTTCACATACCCAAAACGGAATGTGGAAATCGCTCTAAAGGCAATCTTGAGGTGTCTTGAAGAATGAAAGAAAATAGGGATGGGGAAGGGTATCCACGAAAGGGCAGTTCTATAACACCAGTTTCTTCCAGATAGCGGGGAAAAAAAGGAACACCTCCAGAATACGAGTGACCAAAAAACCCGCTCGCAAAATCCCTTCTCAGTGCACTGGAATAACAAAAATAAATAACTGAAAAATATGGACAATATATCTAGCCTAGAGTCCACAAGAAATCCCTGCTTGTTTTCAGTCCCTCCAAGATGATTCCTGGTATATCCAATTTAAAACTGTAGAGGAAATGATGTCCCACGAAGAGTCTGCTCCAGCCGTACAAAACAGACAAGTCCTTTACAACAAAAGAGAATCCAATCATTGGCCAAAAACAGGAGTCCAAAGGTAGAAATCACCATGAAGCAGGGAACACAAGATCCAGACAGCAGGACGCCAGGATAGGAAGGCCAAAGTACTTCCGGGGCCAAAAACCTGAAGAGAACCCAAGCAAGGAAAGGAGGGAGCACAGGCCTTAAATAGTAACCAAGGCCCTTCCCACCCACCTATCACTAGGCAGAAAACAGAAGGGAGATGCCTACCTACCTACCCAGCGTCAGGATGGAATTCCCGCCTAAAGTTGTGCCACCTCCTAATCCCGCTCGCAAGGTTCTACCCACCAATTTCTGCCCGCAATTTTCCCACCTGCAGGAGTCCTTCCTAATTAATCCCGCCCGCAGCGTAATCGACAACAAGGTCCCGCCCGCAATGTCTCAGCCCGCAATGTCCGTCCGCTGTGCTCTCGCCCACAGTGTTCCAGCCCGCAAACCGGGCCACAGTGTTTCCGCCCGCAAACCCGCCCGTAAGGAAAATGGAAAAAAAGGAATCATATAGTGCTCAGACCGCAACAGTACCCCCCTCAAAAGACCCCCCGCAGGCCGGGGCTTAGAAGGGTGACGACGATGAAACAATCGGACCAACCGGGGAGCACAAACAAAACCAGCAGGTTCCCAAGTACGGTCCTCCAGGGGATAGCCCTCCCAATCCACCAGATAAAACAAACGTTCCTGACGCCTCCTCGAATCCAATATGGCACGAACCACATATTCCTCTTCACCATCAATCAACAACGGGGAAGGAGGAGGCAAGGGCACAGTAGTAGGAACATAGGGCTTAAGAAGGGAGGTGTGAAATACAGGATGCACACTATAGTCAGGCCACTCCAACTCAATAGCAACAGGGTTTACAATATGACAAATCCGAAAGGTACCCAAATAGTGAGACTGCAATTTCCGCAGCCTGGCCAAATGCACATTTGTAGAGGACAACCAAACCTGATCCCCAGGCATATATGAAGGTGCAGGGCCCCAATGTCGATCAGCATTCACCTTCATCTTAGCCATGGTGGCTACCAGCTGGTCGTTGGCGGCCTGCCACACCACCTTGAGCTCCAGACTCAACACATCCACTGCCGGAAACCTGCCAGAAGGCTGAATAGGCACAGCCCTAGGATGAAAACCCATGGAACAAAAGAAAGGAGAAACACCCAATGCGGAATGGAAACTGTTATTGTATACAAACTCAGCAATGGGTAAAGCTTTAACCCAACTCCCAGTCAGGGAAGTGAGAAGACAACGCAAATACTGTTCCATGGTTTGGTTGGTACGCACCGTTTTCCCATCGCTCTGGGGATGGTAAGCCGAGGACAAACGGAGCTCCATGTCCAATAAGGAGCACAATTCTTTCCTTAAATGAGACACAAATTGGGCCCCCCTGTCCGACACAATGGCAGTAGGTATACCGTGCAAACGTAATACCTGAGAAATAAAGACCATAGCCAACTCCTGGGCCGTTGGAACCTTAGGTAATGGCACAAAATGGGCCGTATTAGTAAATAAATCCACAACCACCAAGATGGTAGTACAACCCGCATCCAATGGCAAATCGGTAACAAAATCCATACTAATGGTATGCCATGGTGCAGGAGGAACAGGTAGTGGATGCAATAGTTCTACAGGAGGAGTATGCGAGGCCTTGTTTATGGCACAAACCAGACAAGAGGTAACAAACATATTGATAACATGGGAAAGTGAGGCCCACCAGAACCAGCGAAGGCACATCTACTGCGTCTTAGTCACTCCAGGATAACCCATAAGGGAAGATGAATGACACCACTCCAAAACCTTATTCCGTAACTCCGGGAAAATAAACAACTGAGTACCATGAAACAATAATCTGTCTCTTATTTGCAAAGAAGTATCCATCATTCATGGAGACAGATCAATAGATGATAACTACTTGATCTCGTCTTCGAACTCCTGAAAAGAAGTACAACCCACAATCTTCTCAGCCGCTATCATGGGACCCTCACCAAGGGAAACATCCCTACATAATGGCGACACATGAATACGAGACAGGGCATCAGATTTCGCTTGTTGAGCAGCTGGTCTATATGTGATGGTTAAATCAAATTAGTTAAAAAACGTAACCCATCTCATCTGACGGGGTGTCAAGGCACGAGCAGAACGAAAAAACTCCAGATTTTTAAGGTCAGTATAAATCGTGATAGTATGTCTTGCACCCCATAAATGGTGTCACCATTCTTGAAAGGCTAACTTAATAGCCAGTAATTCCCTTTCTGCCACCTTATAATTCTGTTCAGCCGGTAGCAATTTCTTTGAGGAAAAGGCAAGAAGATGCATGTGACCGGTCTCAGGATCACGTTGCGATAATACCCCCCCACTGCATACAACGTGGCATCTGCCTCCACAAAAAAGGCATTGCCGGATCAGGATGATGCAAAATAGGGGCTGTGACAAAACGCTCCACCAAGGACTGAAAGGCCTTCTGCGCCGCCGGTGTCCATTGAAACACCACTCCTTTCCTCAGTAATGAAGTTATTGGTGTAAATAGCTCTGAAAAATGGGAGCTAAAATTGGCGATAAAATTTTGTGAATCCCAACAACACTTGAACATCCCTAACACATGTAGGATTAGGCCAGGTAGTAATGTCTTCCGTCTTTTTAGGATCCATCTGTATGCCTTCGGCTGCAATAATAAAACCCAGAAATTCCACACGTGATGTTTGAAAGATACTTTTCTTGAGTTTCACAAACAACAGATTATCCCGCAAACCCTGTAAGACCTGAGACACATGTTTTTCATGATCCCCAACATGCTGTGAAAAGACCAGAATGTCGTCGATATACACGATGACACAAATATCCAACAAATCCCTCAACACCTCATTGATAAAAAACTGGAATGCTGCGGGGCGTTACACAGCCCGAAGGGTATAACGCAATACTCGAAAAGACCGAACTTTGTTCTGAAGGCGGTCTTCCATTCGTCCCCTTCACGGACACGAATGAGATGGTAAGCCCCCCGCAGGTCCAGTTGTGTAAAGATGGTAGCATGTCGTAGCTGGTACAACAACACCGAACTCCATGGGAGAAGGTATTTGTTTTTAATGGTCACCAAATGTAATGCCCTATAATCAATGCAAGTGCGTAAATCTCCTCCCTTCTTCGGTACGAAGAAGAGAGGAGAAGAAACGGGGGATGAGGAATGCCGAATTAAACCTGCAGCTAACATCTCGTCCAAATATAACCGGAGATGTTGTGTTTCTGGCTCGGACAAGGCATAAATCCTGCTACAAGGCAAACTCCCCCCCCCCCCCCCCCCCGGAACCAAGTCTAACGGTGAGGTGGTAAAACACTGGGTTTGACTGTATCAAAGACATCCGCAAATGACATAAATTGTGGTGGAAAACCAGCACCTGCCATGGCACATCCAGTAGCACATACCAAAGGGTTACCCAATCGGAAGCCTCCCGATAGCAATGTTGCAAACAATATCTTGAGTCCAGGGTAACTGTACGTCTCACCTAATCAATTTTGGGATTATGGGTTTACAACCAGGGCACCCCCAGGATCACACCAAAGGCCGGGGCATCAATAAGATCAAAGCTCGAGACTCTGAGTGACGTTTATCACAGATCAGAATTAGTGGCTCAGTTTGTTTCACGATCAATCCGGAGGACAATTCAGTGCCATCAATTGCCTTCTCTGGTTCTGGGTGGGTCTTACAAAGACAAGGGATGTCAAATGTCTTGGCCAACTGTATATCCATAAAATTCCCCTTGGCACCGGAATCAAGGAGAACAGGAAAGGTGTTTATTTTGTTACCAGATAATACCAAGGTAACTGTAATAGTAAAATGACGCAGTACTCGAGATACCAACCCTGCCACATCATAAGGATTACAATCATGTACATTTTCCTGTGCAGTAAACATTCCTCCCTGTTCGACAAAGGCTACGGACTTCCGTACCAGCACTGAAGAGGGCTTAAGTGTACATTCACGCGCAAAATGCTTCCACCACAATATAAACATAGGTTAAGCCTTCGTCGCTTCTCTTTCTCCTCCTTGGACAGGGGACCTCGTACACCCCCTATCTGCATAGGCTCAGGGTGATTCTTTTCTTCTGCCTCAGTATTAACCTCGCTACGACCAGCATAATACCTAGACATGGGCAAGCGATACCTCTTCCCCCTCCTCTCTGATAACCTGTGATCCACTTTGACCACTAGGTCAATAAACTCAGCACAGTCTTCAGGGGGATCAACAATCTGTGATATCACATCTTTCAACTCCTCACATAGACCCTGATAAAAAAGAGAAGTTCTTTTTTCATTGGGCCAATGTGTCTCTGATACCAAACGATTCAAATTGGCTATATACACCAATAGATCCTGTTTACCCTGCCGTAATTTAAGGAGCTCAGCATCGCTAGCCTGCTTAAAAGTATGCTTCGCAAACAAAGGTCGCATCTGCTCCTTAAAAGACTTAAAATCATATAGAATGGGATCATCATTATCCACCAAGGGAACAGATCATAATGCAGCTGTACCAGCCAAATAAGATATCACAAAGGCAAACTTTGCTGCATCATCGGGAAAAGCCGTTGGTCTGCACATAAAGTGCAAATGGCATTGATTCATAAATATGCCGTATTTATTGCTGTTCCCTGAAAAACGCGCAGGGCCTGCCAAAGGCACTGATACAGGTGTATTAACCGTAACTGCAACTGGCACACTACCTGAGCCACTAGAGGCACGATCATAAAGGAAAGTGGCGGGTTGCACCAGTGTTCGCCCAACCCCCACCCGTTCCTTAGCCTTATAGGCGTTTAATTCACTGTGCAATCCTTGATTTTCCTGCCTCAAACCCCTCACCTCCTCCTGTAAAGAAGTGAGAGCCTGGGCCAATTCCTGTAACGAAGGACCCCCCCCCCAATGCTCCGGGCAATGGGTCCACATCCATCTTCGCTCTGGTAGTCCAGATAGAAAGAATCGTTTTTTATTTCTATGAAAGCCATTAGAGCTGGTATGTAATTTGAAAGACAGAAAATCATATTTTTACATTGTTTAGGTTCTGAATGGCAAGTGATCTTTAGAACTTTGGCACAAGTGAGGTTCCAGGATGATGGGGACCATGGTTAATTTATGGAAGCTTTAATGAGAATGGAAAAGAGGTTTAAACCTGTCATTAGTATTGTATTGGTTTGATTGAAATTCTATACTAGAGGTCAACGTGAAGCAGAGTAATTAGATGATTTAGGGCCAGATGTAGGTAAATGAGAAATACCAATTTCTTAATAGCGAATTTTACCGATTTGCTATTAAGAAATCAGTATTTCCGATGTAGGTAAAGATTCGGTAAAAAAATACTGAATCCTTAATATTCCTTAATATCGAATCGGTAATTGAGATTCGGTAATAAGGAATACCTACTCATTCATTTCTATGGGCTTGGAGGCCTATAGGAATGAATGTGAAGACATTCAGTATTAGCGATTCGGTATTACCAAATCGGTAATACCGGGAGGTATTTCAACGGTGCCAGGGTGTCCAAAGGACACCCTGTTGCACCTCTGAAATGTGCATGTGTGCACATGTGGTGCACATACATGCCTTAAGGGCATGAATGTGTGCCACATGGCACTTTAAAAAAAGCAAAAAAGTGTTTTTTAAGGGAAATCGGTAATTACCACCAACTTGAAGTTACCGATTTCTTAAGGCTCAAAAGTATTACTGATTCCTTAAATGCAAGAGCAACAAGGAATCGGTATTAAGGAATCGGTATTTACCAATTCCTTATTTACCAATTCCTTACCTACAATAGGAATGGCTAAATACCGGTTGGTAAGCTGATATGTACCGAATTTCGGCGTTACCGACCAGTATTTACCACACCTACATCTGGCCCCAAGTTACAACACTTAGGGCACTGTCTTTATTGTGCAGTTTTCGTGTTATGGCAGATGAGATTATTTTTGCTAAGATTATACTCTATGCAATCCCACGCTGAATTACACCATTGCTACAACCAAAACAATTGAACAATTAGAACTTTGGATGAAAATGGTTGACAGCGATAGCTCAAGTAATAAATGTGCTGTGGTGTCGAATGATGATGGACCGCAATAGAGGTTCTGAAAGGCACAGGAAAAAGATGTGAAAACATTTATGAGTTTTAATTGTGGTAACAACACACATACCTGCATATTCAAAGTTTTGAACTGCCATAGGGAAGGATTTCCAAGGACATTCGAAGGCATTTTTTGCAATGACAGTATTACAGAAATCACAAAAGATATCACTCCAGACTAACTATATTTTGTGGAAAGCTATAAACATGTCATATTGACTGGTTTGTGGAATGTAACACTAATATTGTACTAATAAAAAGTTTAATAGTTTGGTTTATCAATAAAAAATGATTACCTTTATATATTGTTCATTCATTTTTGACGATATTACAATTCATGTACAGCCATATTCATCAACCTGAATTGCGCTCGCAAATGGCCAGATTCTGAGAATCAGGCCATTTGCGAGTGCGATTTTTGCATTTGGGATTCATCATCCCAAATGCAAAAATCGCTATTTGCGAAATCGCATATTTGCGAGGAATTGGATTTAAGGAATCTCTAATAGAGATTCCTTAAATCCAATTCATCACCCTATTTGAAATTGCGAATTCGCAATATTTGGTCGCAATTTACCACGAAATCTGTCTTCGTGGTAAATTGCGAAAAAAGAGTAAAAAGCACTTTAGTGCATTTTTTTCTTTTGCATATTACACACACACATGTTCTCTGGACATGTGTGTGCGCAACACCTGTTCAAATGTGCATTTGAGGGGTGCTACAGGGTGTCCTTTGGACACCCCTGGCACCCTTCAAATCGCAATCTTATTTGCGATTAGCAAATTGCTAATCGCAAATAAGGAATACTCCGCATTCATTCCTATGGGCCTTTTGGCCCATAGGAATGAATGGGGAGTTTTTCCTTATTTGCGATTAGCAATTTGCTAATCGCAAATAAGGAATCAGTAGGAATCGCAATAATTTTTGCTAATCCTACATGAATCCCCTTTTGCGAGTCCTTAATAGCGAATCGCTATAATTCGCTATTAGGGCCTCGCAAAACCGGAGATTGATGAATATGGCTGATAATGCCTACAACATTCACCTACAAACTAACAATGCATATTTTTTCCAAAATACTAATATTACACAACTATTACCATACACAAT
Source organism: Lissotriton vulgaris (assembly GCF_964263255.1). Taxonomy (NCBI): domain Eukaryota; kingdom Metazoa; phylum Chordata; class Amphibia; order Caudata; family Salamandridae; genus Lissotriton; species Lissotriton vulgaris. The sequence continues at coordinate 617,683,293 of NC_141700.1, read as the reverse complement.
ACATATCGCCGTCATATTCTTAACAACATTTGCATACCTGTTACATTATTCACATTCCCAACTAACTACATTTTATTCCATATATTTCCTATCATTTGCATAACCTGCTCTATCTTTTTGCATTTCGGTAAATTATAAATAGGTTGCTTTGCTTATAAGAAGTCTATTTATTATTGCAGATACAAAAGAAAAAGTAATAACATACTCATTGCCAACAGCTCTAACTTTAATAATACTAGACCTATTGCATTGCAAATGCTTGTTATTTTATTATTTTCTGAAAACATGCGAATAAAATTGGCAAAAGTTTAAAAGTAAAGGAGTTACTTAGAAGCCCAGGTACAATGCACTTGCTGCACTACTTTTCAAGTATCTGTACTCGTGTGATCAGTAAAACTGCCACCAGTCACAATGCAAAATAGCCAGTGGGGGAAGTGGCTATTGTCCCCTCACCAAGGCACCCACAAAGCATGTATTAATGCATGAAGGCCGATCTCAGGATAAACACGAAACCTGTATCTGCTGGATTCCCGATTATGAGCTTTTTTTATTGCACATTAAAATGGCTGGTGTTTCTCATATTTTTCCATTGCCACAGCACTCAAAATGTATTTTTAAGAATGATACAAATGAAAGAAGAGCTTCGACATGTTGTTTAAAGGAAACTTTACACTGTCATGAGAAGATGTTTCTAATTTTTACAAGATAGTGTTGAAAAAATAAGTCTGCTGTTATGTGTTTTCTATGAAATAGTCTTGGCAAGAACTTCTGTCTAATTTTACAGTGTAGTGTTGAGGAAAGATATTTTTATGAGACACCCTTGAGAATAACTCATATAATATAATTGAAAATGTTTTGATAGGAGTGTATCGCGAGACTGTTTTTGAGAATAGGTCCAGTCTGTTTTGCACTGGACACGCTTGAAGGACAGCTTGTGTCTGTTTTCACGAGGTGAGCTTGGAGGGGTGCCTGCCAACCTGCTTTTTGACCCAGACATCTGAATTTCTAAACTGATAGCCTGAAATTGAAACCCGCTGGAAGCTGACCTCTGCCTGATCTCGGCTTCATGCAGACTTTGCAGTATGGATGTGATTAGCTTTTAAATTGCCCGAAGTTTATTGCTTTTTTGCTCAGGCTGTTCTGTCGCCTATGAAAGATAGAACTGACTCACAGGGACTCGACTTGAAAATTGTTTGTGACGTGAAGCAGGCTTCCTCGCATAAAAATCCGCAGTTGCTTTTTGTGACCATGATGGCGATGGCTTCACACAAACACGTTCAGGGTGGCTGTGCGACGACTTCAGTGTAGTGCCATGTTAAAAAGAGAAAGGCCGAATTTTCCTAATCGGGGGCGCAGCGTCCCTAACAGCGTTATTTTTCCTGAAGAGAGTAATGTCGAGCTCCCCCTTGCGTTAAAAAAGTCACCCTTCCCAAACTGGCATAGTCATCTTTCTCACATTTATTATGGAGATAGAAATATTGCAAGCACGTTAAAGCATTCCAGTGGAGCGGACATTTCCTCTCAGAAATGTATACCAAAGCTGTTTTTCTAATTTATCAGAATAAATGTCAGCCATGTAATCTTTGAAAACTAGTCAAACAAGGGAGGTGAAACAGAGATGAGCATCTTGAATGAAAACAATCAAAAGGGCACGGGGGTCGTTTTAAGTTTGCAGATGCATCAACCAAAAAATAGCATATGCTCCATGTGAAAACTTTTTGGGTCGCTCTGTCCCATTTATAGGTGGTAGAACCATCGAGTTTCTGCTAGATGAGCCTCTGCTAGCCACAAAGGTGGGAACCACACCGTTCTGTTTTGGACAATTGTTTGTCCGTGGTTTTCCCTACCCGTGTCAGCCATTCCTTGCTAGGAAAACAATCAATGACTCCCACGTGTTGTGCTAAAACTATGGCTCTGGCCCAGTGAGTTTTTCTTTTTCAGAAGCAAACCTTGATTGTGTATTAGTTTATTTAAAAAAATACTTAGCGAGCCGAAAGAAACACAGCAGACTTCTTGGCAGGCAGTAGCAGAGACAAAAAAAAGGCACTTACATCAGAGAGATCCCCGCCAGGCAGGCAGGCAGGCAGGCAGACATCTCTAAATTTGTCAGTCCAGGCCTCTAGTGAATTGGTTGGCCACCCGCCATGATGTGTATGACCTGCCCTATATTCTGGGTTTCTTTTTTCTTATGCTAAACCTAGTGTAAGAAATTAAAAAAATATTGTAAGCAAGGAAGACGAAACAACTAAGGCCCTTTGCGGCCTGCTGGATATATATTTTCCAAGAAATCTTGACAAAAATAGATGTTGTTACCTCCTATCTCACATATTGACTCCTCAAACATTGACATGATGTGGCCTCCCCTTACAGTGGTGAGATGCAGAATTGGTGGGAGCCATCATATTACAAACCTGATTTAAACTGTTGTATGATGACTCTAGTACCAGAGTACCAATGAAGGGAAATATCTCCAGCCCGTTTGACATAAGCAAGGATGCCTGTTGTTGGCTCTGCTTTTTAGGTCGAGCCTAGGCAATGCATGTGCTGTCTGGAAGACCTGTGGTAAACACTCTACAGTTGGTAATCCCACCTAATTCCGCCTGCTGCCTGCCATTTGTTCAATCCTCTGTTGCTCTTTTTTTCCTGGCTCCATATTGGCTGGTGCTCCGATACATCATTTCCATTTTTTCTAAGGAGCCAGGCTAACTACAGTTTATTTGTGTGGTAGGTAATTATGTGATCCTTTCTGGACTACTTATTTCATATCCTGCTTGTGATTCACTGAGGCTCCCGCTTAATTCGATTTGTCCTGTTCACTCTGATGATTTAAACAAATCTTTCTTGAGTACCACATTGCGCACTCAAAAGACGACGTTCCGTCCATCTCAAAATGTTTGCTTGCACCTAATCGCCATGTTGCAAACCTGCATCCTCTGTGGAAATGAGCCTTTATAGGGGCCCACCAGTGCAGGGGTTCACCCTTATCTGTCCACGGGTCCTTCAGACCAGCAAAATAGAGATTGACACTGGAGCTGAAATTCAAAATAACAAGTTAATTCACTCATGAGTGAGACCATGTTCATACAACAACCTCGAGTGTTCCAGGAGGTAGTGACTTGAATACACAGACCATGGGTCTTTTATACTTGATTTTCTGCACTGGTAAGCATTTAGTTCCAAATAGAAGGTACAGACCTACACAGGAATAACTACCGAAATACATGGGCAAATGTGGAAATCACTTAGTTAGCAAAGTGGGAGGTGGAGCAGGAGTGCTTATTGCAGGACTAAGAGATTGACAGTTGAGTCTGAGACCTGGTGTTCTGGCAGCTACAAACTATTTTGCATGCATATTGCTTTTAGCTGAGCCAGGAGGTTAACTAAAATAGACAGCACAGGCAGGGAAAAAGACGAGCAGCAGAGGATGAAAGAATTTCATAGCTGATAAAAAAGGATGCCACAAACTAGATGGTTTCAGCTTATGCTAACAGATTATTTATGATTTCCACAGACGGCCCTTTTAGCATATGCTTTAGACATCTTCCTATACTTTTGAGGGAGTACAGAAAACATTGTGCATATCTATCTGCATTAGATTCCGTCATTTCTTGGTCCATTGCCAAGCGAGGATTTACATTTGTGCCATTTTGTTTAGTCGGTATACATGAGGAACAAGTAGAAATACCAAGGGAACAATGCATCAGGCCACATTGTATACATAAGCAAGAAACTAAAAGAATCGCAGTAAATATACATAGATCTGACAATAGTTTCCAGCCCCATACAGTAAACATAGTCCATAGCCATCCAGTCAAAGTCCATGTCCCTGAATCCTGATGGATTTCAGTGGCTGTTTTGTGCAGCTTGGAAATCACTTCAAAAACTGAAGGGGCGTGGTCAGTGATATATACACAGCAGCTGCTCCCAATGAGGCGGCATGCTCCACCACGGTAGGCCAGGATGACGTCAAGGACCATCCTATTTTGGAGTGCCACAATTTTTGCAATTTGTAGTTCTGTGATATTTCTAAGTGCCATGGCTGTCTGATTGATTACAACATCCACAACACGTGTCAAGCGCCTTATCTTTCTGCTGTTTAAGGCTGCACCAACAAAGAAGAATAGTCCCAAATTAAAGTCAACGTACTGCTGCAGTGCAATATCAATTTGATCCACCTCATCATGATTTATTGTCCTCTTATAGTGGCTCTTAGAAATGTCATTATATAGTTTATAGTCTTTGTGGTAGGATTCAGGTACCAAAAATACAGGTGGTAGCGAAAAGGATACGTAGCAGCTTCCAGACCACCCAATAGGTAGGTGGTAATAGCCTTTACTTCCACAAATGAAATCGGTGTTACAATGATCTGTCTACAGCAGCAGACAGGACACCCATAGTGGAAAGCGGGGGCAACGATATATGTAAATCACAAGGTGTATTCTCATCGTTCTCCTTGCTAGATGTGAACAGGTTGGCTGACTTATTGCTGAGCACCAAGTCAGGCTCTCCCATAGATCCCTGTCCACCTTTTGTGCTTCATTTGGCACAAACAGAAATCAGTGCCCTACTACTGCCGGTTTTGAATGAGGTGCTGAGCTCGGGAGTCTTTCCACTAATATGGAAGAAGGCCTGCATTCAGCCCCTGTTAAAGAAGCCCAAGCTAGACTCTTCTGATGAGAAGAGCTATCGCCCTATCTCCTGCCTGCCGTTGCCAGCTAAGCTAGTGGAAAAAGCCAAGAATGTGGAATTATTCTCTTATCTTGAGACATGGCACACTCTAGACAGCACTCAGCACGGCTTCCGGGCTAATCATTCAACTGAAACTGCCCTGTTGATGGCAGCCGAGGAAATCCGGAAGGGGATGGATGAGGGAGGTAGGGTCACGCTGATTCTACTGGATCTTACGGCGGCCTTTGACACCATAAACCACGAGGTACTTATCCAACGGTTGCAGGATATCGGTGTCAGGGGCCTAGCATTAGATCTCCTCTCCTCCTTTCTGTCAGATAGGGAACAAGCCATCTCATGGAATGGCCATCAGTCAGATAATTTTACCCTTCCTGGAGGAGTTCCTCAGGGTTCGGCGTTATCGCCTACCCTGTTTAATATCTTATGTCTCCCCTTTGGCCAACATAATAAAGAACATGGGTTTTAAATTGGTGTCATACGCTGATGACACTCAGCTGATTGTCTCTATGCCCCATCTTGCAGACTCGAAGTCAGCTGATTTCGCCTACTGTATGTCGTCAGTTTTGCAGTGGATAAAATCGAACTTTCTGAAACTGAACACCGAAAAGACTGAAGTTCTCGAGTTTGGACAGAAAGCATCCCTCTGGAACCATACCTGGTGGCCTTCGTCTGCTGGAGCTTGTCCGGTTCCAGTGGTGAAAGCAAGGAACCTTGGGTTAATTTTTGATAAGGATCTGGCTTCGAAGCCACAGGTAAACCAGGTAGTGTCTGCATGCTTCTTTGTGCTTAAGGGGCTGAGAAAGATCTGGCTGTTTATTCCTTCCCATCTCAAAAAACGGTCATAACGGCCACTGTCTTTTCTAGAATAGACTACGGCAGTGCCCTTTACCTGGGAGCGGGGTGTGCACAACTGGCCAAACTGCAGTCTATTCAGAACGCGTCTGCCAGATTGCTACTTGGTCTGCCTAAATACCACTCCACCTCACAGGCCATCAGTAAGCTGCCCTGGCTCCCAGTCCAGAGGCGTATTGACTTTAAGGCGCTGTGCCTAGTTCACAAAGCACTGGCGGGTATGGGGGCTCTCGATCTTCAACATCTATTTTCCAGGTACACGCCAACCCGCCCGTTATGGTCTGCCGCCCAGGGGCTGGCTTTGGTGCCTAAGATCAATAGACAACGGTGGGGAGGGAAGAGTTTCACCCATCTGGCTTCAAGGCTCTGGAACGTTCTGCCTCAACAGCTCAGGCAGATCTCCAACCACTTGCAGTTCAGGAGGGAAATCAAAACGTGGCTTTTTACTAGATAGGATCGTGGTCATCCCTCTTAGCCTGTTCCCTTCCTCAGCGCCAAGACCCCTCGGCATTAGTGCGCTTTATAAATACCATCACTCACTCACTCACTCACTGGTGTTATGTGATGACAAAAAACTACTATTGTTTAGTCCAGTAACATTTAACACCATAGTACAGTCACTTTTCCCCACAGGAATACTGCCAGTTCTGCTCACACAAAGGTCTGCGTGAACTCTAGCTTTAACAGGAGGTCCATTACCCTTGACAGTTCGAGTGTTAGGGAAAACATAGTGCGTGGAGGAATTTCCTTTGCAATACTCCTCCTTTTCCCATACAGTTCCTTTAGCTTGTGGATCTCCTTCCTCATCAGGGTAACAAGCTCTGTTCAGCTGGGCATTCAGTCCATCTACATCAGCATAAGTAATCTTAGCAACTTTAGAAGCCCATAGTAGTGCAAACCAGGCTTTGCAAGAGCCATTGTGTGAAAACAGCACAGGAATAAAAGGTGTTCCTCTCTTTTCTGATGAGCTGTCATCATTCCACACACCCAACAGTTGGATGATGTTCGTAGCATTATGGGTGTGATGCAACATTTGAATGAACGTATTGTTAAGATATGACAGGCTATGTTTTTGCTGATGATAAGGGAGAGTGTAATAGACATGCTCGATGGGGACAGGAGTAGTAGCAGTCAGTAGATTTCGAGCAGGAGCTACTCCCTCTACAACTCATGTTTTTGTAGCAATCAGAACAACAATTGAAGTGAGTCTAATAATGAACATACTCCTTCGATCACAGACTCTTACAGCAATTGATTTTTTTTCCGCAGGCATGTTCATCTCAGCGTTGAACAACAAAATAGAAGGTGCGCTAAGGTCCTGGGCAGACGTTGGTTTCTTGGCTGAGATTGAGAAGAATAGCCACTAAAAGAGTACCCCCCCTTTGTAACTCAGGCTTTCACTCACCCAGGACAGTGACTCAAACAGTCTTTTTCAGCAACAACGTGTCCCTCTTCCGGGGTCGCAACAGATATCTAGATGTTCCAGGGATTGTGTGGTCCGGGAAAACATCCTTAGGTCCTTCAGGTGACGTGGCTTGTACTTTCTCTGTGTCCAGGATGTCGCAATGATCTGCCAACACAGCTGGGCTCACTAGGTCCGGCAACCTTTTTTGCAGTGGGTTGCATGCACCCAGTTCTTCCGGTTGGTCATTCGCACAGCAGTCCTGGTTGCCAAGAGCACCTGCTCAGGGCCACGCCACCTCTCTGCTATGGAGCTGGTCGGCTAAAAGGACTTTGTTAAAACAAAGTCCCCGGGCTGTAGATTATGGCCCTCACCCTGCGACATGTCTGGAAGGGTCTCCCGAACCTGTTGATAAATAGAAGACCAACTGTCAGTCAACTGAGAGGAATAGTCATTCATCAATACATAGGGTACATCATGTATAGGGCGTGGCTTAGAAATCTCCCAAATATTCATTGGCCTCCCAAAAATCCCTCATACAGTGTGAGGCCAGATCGTGTATGTGGTATCGATCTAATAGATAGCAATGCTAAGGGCAGTGCATCAGGCCATTTTAAAGATGTGGAAGCTTGTATTTTGGCCAGTTTTAGTTTAAGGGTAGAGTTGTATCTTTCTACTAGCTCTGTTTATCGAGGGTGAAAAGCAGCATTGAACTTCTGCTTGGTTCCCAATCATTTCATGAGGTAATCAACAACTTGCCCAATGAAATGGGGTCCGTTGTCATTCCACAAAATTCGACAAATGCCAAATCCGGGGGAAAACTACTTTAGGAGCACCTTTGCTGTAGTAAGAGCTGTATTATCTTTCATAGTGTATGCTTCTATCCATTCACTAAAGGCATAAACCACCACTAGGACATACTTCAGATTATTACAGTGTTCATGCTGGATGTAATCCATTTGCAAGACCTCAAAAGGTGCAGTAGGTATGGCAAACCCTCCTCCTGCAGTTCATGTTTCTTTTCCAGGATTATACTGGAGACAAATCAGACAAGACTGGACTATCTTTTTACCTGTGCCAGCAATATCTGGATGATCCCAAACTTACGAAAGTTGCTTCGTCATTGAGGATGCTCTAACATGTGCTGGCCCATGTGCCGGCCCATGTGCCATGTGAATCATAGGATGTAAAAAGGCTGTGGGTAACTTCCATTTGGTCATTTCATTATTCCTCCAACAGCCCTCGTCATCCAATGTTCCCTCCTTAGACCATTGGTCTATTTCATCAACAGAAGCAGATTGTTGCATGTCCCGCACCCCTTACCTGGCATCATGCCAATGTTCAGCCTGTGACTTAACTACATACATGAGTGTAGTACTTTGCTGCATTGCGGTCTCACAAGCTGTGTGATCCGCAAAGACATTGCCTCGTCCTATTTTATCAGTCACTTTCTTGTGTGCTCTACACTTAACAATCACTACTTTCTTGGAATATATCAAGGCAGTAAGGAGATTGTGTATTAATTCTCCATGTAATATTTGTGTCCCATGTGAAGAATGAAAGCCTCTTTCCTTCCAGAGTTGCCCAAAATCATGAGTCACTCCAAAAGCATATCGGCTATCAGTGTAGATGTTAACAAGCAGATCAGTACTAAGCTCACATGCTCTTGTCAGCGTTATCAACTCAGCTGCTTGAGATGACTTCTGTGGGATGAAGCTGTCTCAACTTCTGTCTGAAGTATTGTAATTGCATAAGCAGCAGATGTCGTGCCATCAGGCAACCTCAGACAAGACCCATCAACCCACAGATCCCCATCAACGTTAGAAAGAGGTGTATCTTGTAGGTCAACACGACCCTTTGTTTGTTATTCAGTAAGGGATATACAGTCATGTAGCTCTTGTGACTGAGTAGCTGGAAATGGCAATAATGTAGCAGGATTTAGAGTCAAACATCTTTTCAACGTGATATAAGGGGCCAAAAGTGTTAATTCATATCCTGTCAAACGGGCACTAGTCAAAGGTTGCGTTTTTGTTTGATTTAACAGAGCATCAACTGAATGGGGTACTAGCACAAGCAATCTATTTGACAAGACTATTCCCTTACTTTGACGTATGGACACCTCTGTCGCTGGCACCGCTCGAAAACAACCAGCCAGCACATGAGAAACTGGATCATGGACAGCTGAGAAATATGCACAAGGACGCTGCTTATCGCCGTGTGTCTGTACTAAAACTGAGAGAGCACAATCGTCCCTCTTGTGTACATAGAGTGTAAAGGCCTTAGTGTAGTCTGGAGTTCCTAATACTGGTGCAGAACAAAGAGCGTGACGTAACTGTTGAAAAGCATTCTGGCATTCAGTAGTCCATGGGAGAGGCATCGGAGTGTCTTTAGTCAAAAATGCCAACAAGGGTTTAATAATAGGGATCTACTGCCTACAGAAAGAAGTAAGGCCAATCAGTGCACAAACATCCTTCTGAGTATGGGGCACAGGCGTGTCTAAAATAGCTTGAATACGGTCTGGTGTGAGTGCACATCCCTCCTTAGACAGGAGGTGACCTAAGTAGATCCCCTGCTGTCTACAATATTGCAATTTCTTCTGAGACACTTTATGATGATGAGAAGCAAGGAATGAGAGAAATGACAGTGTACCTTCTTCACACAGTTCAGGGGTATCAGCAGCCAACAAGTTGTCATCGACATATTGAATAAGAGCCACCCCTTTTGGCACAGGAAAAGAATCAAGCTGCCTTTTCAATGCCTGGCTATAAATGCTAGGACTTTCTATATACCCTTGTGGAGCTCTACAGAATCTGAAGGATCAATTATTCAAAGTGAAGCCGAACAAATAACGGCTGGCAGGATGAATAGGTATTGAGAAAAATGCATTTTTCAAATCAATGTCACTAAATGTAGTGTCAGTAGGAGGAACCATAGTAAGAAGTGTTGTGATGTCAGAAACTACCGGATATTGGGGCACTACAATTTTGTTGACTTCTCGTAAGTCAATGATGAATCAATATATTTTAGTGTCAGTGTCTTTTTTCAAAATAGGAAGAATAGGGCTATTACAAATGTTATAAGGGACTTCTTCCACAACCCGCACTCTGATCAAATCCTGAACAATATGTATTAATGCTTCTTCGCCTTCTCAAGATATTTTATATGGGGACAGTCGAGGCAACAAAGCATCTTCTTTCACTTGAATATGTACTGGTGGAAAAACCATTTGTCCCACATCTTTATCTGAAGTAGCCTGCAAAGTACTAGGTAACAATGCCAGAGCAACATCCTCTTTAATGAGACAAGAACTCTCAACCATTGGATAGTTATCATTTAAAATAACACGCACACCTTCTGGGGAACAACATATTGTAGAATGGAAATGTTTAAGCATATTGATAACCAAAATGTTATCCACTGTGTTAGGGGAAAGCAAAAATGGACATGCTGCAGTGAATTTATCAAGACTAAATGCAAGTGGCTGTGACAGTGGGCTAAGTGTAGGTGTCCCATTGAATCCTATCAATGTTATTGCGCCAGACAGGGAAGCCCTAGGAACTACTTTTTTTTTTTTTAGACAGAGCACTACGAGTAGCTCCTGTATCAACCAGAAACTGATCAGTAGAACCCAAGACGTTTGCATCGACATAGAGTTTGAGTTTAAAAGTATTTCTAGAGCGCGCATACACCGAGCGGTTTCATGGCGCTATGTAGTACTACCACCTAAGGAACGAGAAAGACTGGGGGCCAAGGGACGGTTTAAGAGGGAAAGGCCAGGGTAAAAAGATAAGTTTTAAGGTCTTTACGAAAAAAGGGGGTACTGGGAACAAGATCTCAGGTGAAGTGGGAGGGAGTTCCAGAAGGCAGGAGCCAAAGTAGAGAATTTGGATCCTCCCCATTTTTTTCGTTTAAAACGAGGGACAATGAGGAGTTGATGAGTGGCAGAGCGCAGTTCTCTAGACTGGGTGTAGTCGTGGATTGCAGAGCCGATAAATGCCGGAGCAAAACCGGACCTGGCATTGAAAATAATGCAACCCAGCTTGAATAGGGCACGTTGTAGGACGGGGAGCCAGTGTAATGATTTAAGAAGGGGCGTGACATGATGTGATTTGGGTAGGTTGAATACCAGGCGGGCCGCCCGGTTCTGGACCAGCTGGAGACGCCTCATGAGGTACGCCGGCATGCCATGACAGAGGGCATTGCCGTAGTCCAAGCGGGACGTCACCATCGCCAGAAGAATGAGTTTAAGGGCAGGTGGGGAAAAAAAGCGGGAGACTTTGCAAATTGTCCGGAGAGAGAGGAAAGCTGAAGAAACGACCGCACTGACTTGGGAATGAAGGGACAGTTGTTTGTTGAGTTTGAAACCAAGGGTCTTAACAGAGGAGACAGGAGTGGGCGGGAAACCTAAAGAAAGGGGCCAAAAAAGAGAAGACCATGGACTGGAGCAGCCACCCGTCAACACCAATTCCGTTTTATCAGGATTGAGTTTCAGTTGGTTGTGGTTCATCCAGTCCTGGATGAAGGTCATTACAGACTGAAAATTGGATATTGAGGAAGAGGATAGAGAAAAGATGAGCTGGAGGTCATCTGCATAGTTATAGACAGAGACCTCCAGCTGTTGTAAAGCAAAGATAAGAGGGAGGGGCAATGTAAAGATTAAATAGCAGTGGAGACAGAGAGGATCCTTGGGGGACCCCGCACTGCACAGGGCAAAAGTCAGCTGAATAATCACCCAAGCGAACTGCTTGAGTGCGGCCACTCAAGAAGGAGGATAGCCAGAGCAAGGCTGACCCCCCCATTCCCGCCGCCTCGACACGTGAGAGTAAGATGGCATGTTCTACCGTGTCGAACGCGGCGGAGAGATCGAGGAGGACCAAGGCCTGAGGCTGACTGGTGTCCATCCCTTCCCGAAGATTATCCAGGACAGATATTACCACTGACTCTGTGGAGTGTGCGGGGCGAAAGCCTGCCTGCCTGGGGGCCAAGACACTGTTCCTTTCCACAAAGGAGCTCAAAGTTCTGACAACATGGCGTTCCAGTACCTTGGCCGGGAACAGCAGGAGTGAAATAGGGCGGTAGTTAGTTGAAACAGGAGGGTCAGCACCAGTTTTTTTTAAAATAGGTACAATCACCGCCGATTTAAGTGATGGAGTGACGATGCCCTGGGAAAGAGAACTATTGAGGAGCGAGAGGGGGGGGGTAAGGGACAGTATGAATAAATCTGTTTCAGAATATAGGTAGGACAAGAATCCAGTGGGGAACCAGACTTAACCAGGGGGGGAAGGGAAAGGAAAGAGTCAGCCGTGAGAAGAGGAATGGAGTCCAGACGTGCTGCGACTGGGGGACAGCGGTTAGTGAAGGAGGGCGACGGTAGGAGGAATCTTGGCTCTGATCGTGCTAATTTTGTCAAAGAAAAAAGAGTTGAGGGAGTCGCAGAGGAATTGTGAGGGAGAGGGTTTAAGTGAGGCCCTGTAGGAGTAGGCTAATTCTTGGACGATGGAAAAAATTTCTCTGGACCGGTTCTCGGCGAACTGGATTTTAGATGAGAAATAGGCCTTCTTGGTTTCCAGAATGGATTTCTTGTAGAGGGCCAGGAGGGTGATATAATGAGTTCTTGAAATGGAATTGACGAAGATTGAGTTTTTGGATCTTTAATTCGTCAGTAAACCAACGGTTGGCATCTTTGGAGCGCTTAGATGTAATGCGTTTTAAAGGGGCGACTGAGTCACAGCCGGCCCGTAACCAGTCATTGATGGATTCCACTTGTCCAAGGGATGACAGCCCTGAAAGATCAGGGCTAGAGGCGGAAAGTGTGGCAGACAGAGCGGCTACGTCTACGCGGTTCCATGATCGTGCCCAGATGTTTTTGCCGGGGGGAAGCTTAGGGGTTGAATGAAGGGATAAGGAGAAGGAAATAAGAAAGTGGTCGGGCCAAGTGCAGGGAGAGATAGATAGTGAAGTGACCGGGCAATCTCGATACCAAATTTGATCGAGGATGTGGCCCAAACTGTGAGTGGGGGCGTGAACAGCAGAGGTGAAGTTGAGAGAGCGGAGAGATTCTGAAAACTCCTTAGAAGCTGTACACTCAGCAGGATCGGAGGGCCAGAAGTTGAAGACCCCAAGGACAACGATGGACGAATGGTTGACTGCCAAGGTAGCCACCAGATCTTGAAAACTAGGAAGAAATAATAACGGGGAGGACGGGGGTCGGTAAATGAGAACACACGTGAGTGGGGGAGTAAGGGAAAGTGAGCGGGCCACTAAGCAATCTGATGAACCCAAAGGGGAAAACGCTAGGGGTTGAAAGATGATTTCTTTACGGGCAATCAGGGCAACTCCTCCGCCTGGCTTGCCGGGAGGGCGGTCAGCTCGAAGGGCGTAGTAGGATGAGGGGAGTGTTGCCAGTAGGGAGGGAAGGGAGCTGTCGGAGAACCAGGTCTCGGTGAGGAATAAAAGGTCGGGTTTGTGCAGATCCAGCAGTGTAAAGAGTTCGTGCTGATGCTTGACTGCCGATCTGGTATTGAGATACATCGCGGAAACAGTTGTGAGGGAAGAGCCAGTGGGTAACAGAGTAGAGGGACGACCGGTCAAAGGCAAGGGCGAAGAGCGAGTGTGGGAGAGGGCATGAGGAGTAGAAAGGCCCAGCCTGGTGATTCGGGCTAGTACGGTGTCCTCTAGTGGCCACAGGCCTTGAAGATCGGTCAGCTGTGCAGATGAATATTGAATGAGAGGGGCAGAGTGACCAGCCCCTAGCCTCGGTCGGCCGCGGACGGGCGCAGACGGGCTTTCCTTAGGCGCGCCTTCGGCGCACAAACGTCACGCCCGCTGCGCTCGTCCGCTGCGCTTCCGAGGAAAGCACATGATTTATAGGAGGATGGACAGATGGGCGGTGGGCGTGGCCTCCAAATGGGGCGTGGCCTGCGGGCTGAGCGAGGCGCTGGAGAAGCGTCCTACGCCAGGTAAGAAGCAGCGATGTGTCCGCTTTTCAGCAGCGTGCTGAAGTGAAGAGGCAAGTAATCTTTTAAACACAATAATAAGAAAACACACAGTTTTAAAAACATAGGGACCCATCTGATCTTCTGGGACCTCGTGTCATCTGTCAATGACTGCCCACTAAAGTCATGGAATTTCTCTTCAAATCGTGTAAAGAAATCAGAAACTGACTCATCCGCTTTCTGCTTACAAGACGCTAATGCAGTCCAATCTATTTTCTTAGGGGGTATGAGAGTTTTTAACTTAGTTACAATAGCTTTGGGAAAATCTAATATCGCCTGTTGTGGTTTCAACGCAGGTTCTCTAGCCACATCTATTTCCTCTAAATGTACCCAAGTATCACTATAAGCTTCAATATCGCCTACCTTCCGAATTGTTCTCCTCATATCAGGGGGTAAAATAAGTCCAAAAAACATGGCAATATGAGGCAATTATTAGAGCAGGAGCTAATAGCTCCTTCTACTTCTTCATAAAAAGCAGCCAGAGTTTTTCACGGATCAGGCAAAGCAGCCTTAAGAGCTATAACGTCTGCTCTACTCCAAGGGGTATAGACCCAATTATAAATAAAAAATCCCTTCACATCATCTGAAGTTTTATCGTCACTTGTTCCCCCTCCCTTTGGAGGAACATACAAAGTTCAGCTTTACGCATCAATTTTACAGTAACTATAATATCACTAGTGTCTTTATCTGTCCCTGTAGCTCCTTGTTGCACTGGGGAGAGAACTGTTTGTTCAGTAATAGCTTTACAAGTTGCCTTTTTCTCCTCTCGCAGACGGAATGCCTCAATGCACAATTTAACCACTCGCCTAATTAGATCAGACATTTGTGAAGAAAGAAAGGTGTCATCACTTAACTGTTTATGGTCAGAATTTATATCAGAGGGCTCTAGATCATCAGAATGTTTTCTAAAACTGAGTATTACTTTCCAAGTAAATGCCTCTAAAAATATAACTGCTCTAAATCTGACCATTGCTGAACCATTGCTATGAGGTCTGGGGCGGAGTCACTCCCACAAGCTGCTTTACGAGCAGCGGATCTAAGAGTGGCCTTGCGTTCAGTAGTTAAAGTAGAGCAAGTCCTCCGCCCGTCTTGTTTATCCTTATCTTTCTCACCCGAAGACCAATGCTCCTCATCAGAAACTTCCTTCTCAGGGGCACTAGGAAATTTATACGGGGGAGGAGGTCTATATAACAAAATAGAATCATTTTGAAGTCTATTAAGTATGGGATAAATGGGGCAATAATAGGGTACTGGCCAGTTACCTCTAAACGACGCTCCCGTTCCTCTTTTTCTTTAACTTCCTTCATTTCCTTATTTTTTAATTCGAACGCTTTTTTATAGATTGTTTTTTGCTGTTCTTTTTCTGCTATAGCTTCTTCTTTCCTCACTCTCTCGTGCACGTCTTTCTCCCACATTGGTACACAATCAAATATATCTTGTGGACTCTTTTGTTTAAACAGACACTGCTCTACATACTGAATCTTTTTAAAATCAAATGTCCCATTTACTGGCCATCGTAGATCAGGATCCTTTTTCGTATATTTGTTCCTCAGTGTACTATACATTATGAAAGAAATACCGTATTTAATGCACATGTGCTTATTAGGTGTCCCCTCTGGGGGAGTCGGCTGACTTCTTTCTAAATCCATTTTGGTACCTCCAAGACAGCAACACAACCGACGAAGTGTGCTAGGAGCAGGCAAGCTACCAAATTATAGTAAAATATTACTTATCCCATATATATCAAAATAGAGAAAAATCTCCACATTACCTGCCTTATCTATTGCATTAGGTAAACAAACAAACAAAACCAGAATATTGGCCAAGCAAATCCAAAATCAAGAGTGCTGCTTCAGCGGCCTTACCAAACATAAGTCTCCAACCTCCAACTGCCCATCGCTTGGTCGACCTAATGGTCACTGTAAAAATGGGCACCAAAGGAAATCTCAGTCGGGAACCAGCCATCACCTGGAGGGTCAATATCGAGAAAAACGGAAAAACACTTCGGTCTGCAAAGACAAGGGTCTCCTCATGCAGGACGTCTCCTCAGCAAGATTCCATTCTTCCATCAAGACCACTCCTTCAGGCTGCCGCGTCTCCGATGAGCCCCACGAGTCGGGCGCCAAACTGTGGAAACGAGCCTTTTTAGGGGCCCACCAGTGCAGGGGTTCACCTTTATCTGTCCAAGGGTCCTTCAGACCAACAAAATAGAGATTGACACTGGAGATGAAATTGAAAGTAACAAGTTTATTCACTTACAAATGAGACCAAGTCCATACAACACCCTCAAGTGTTCCAGGAGTTAGTGACTTGAATACACAGACCATGGGTCTTTTATACTTGATGTTATGCACTGGTAAGCGTGTAGTTACAAATAGAAGGTACAGGCCTACACAGGAATAACTACTGACAAACAACGGGCAAATGTGGAAATCACTTAGTCAGCAAAGTGGGAGGGGGAGCAGGAGTGCTTATGGCAGCACTAAGAGATTGACAGTTGAGTCTTAGACCAGGTGTTCTGGCATGCATATTGCTTTTAGCTGAGTCAGGAAGTTAACTAAAATAGACAGCACAGGCAGGGAAAAAGACGAGCAGCAGAGGATGGAAGAATTTTTATTGCTGACAAAATGAATGCCACAAACTAGATGGTTTCAGCTTTTGGTAACAGAGATTATTTGTGATTTCCACACTTCCAGTCATTACACAAATGTTCCTTAAAGTCCACGTTCAGCATTCGCACACAAAAGAGGTCTGAGAGGACGGTGTTCTGTCTTAAATTGTTTGGAGTGCACCTAATCGCCATATTGGAAATTCCATAGTATACAATATGCACCGGGTGTCAAAAGTGAAGCACGTATTGTTGTGCTCCAATTTTAATGAAAAGGGCTGCTTTATTTCTATAAAAGCAATACTTTTATTTACATTTGTTTTAGCAGAAACCACAGAAACTGTGCGCGTTACTGTATGTTGTCCTTCATTTATATCTACATATCCCTTTCGTGAAACCGACATTGGTGGGCACTGAGTAGAGAATTTGGGACCTGGTTCGGTTTTTGTGAACTCTAGCAGCTTTGTTTGTGGAAGTCTGTTAAACCTCTCTAGGTTCAATAATCTGTGTGTTGGCTCACTTTGCCCGCCTGCGCTCCGCCACCTATGGACTCTGAGCTGTACTGATCGTTTATATCTGGCTTGTGAGCTCTGTGTTTCTTTGAAACAGCATGCCTAGAGTGGTGCCCCCGAGTAATGCCAGAAGTGCGACTCCCCTGTTAAAAACGGAAGACCCACCATGAAGAGCCCCTTCTCCACAATGTTCGTGCAAAACAAGGACCCCAAAACAGCTTTAGATTTCTTCTGAATAAAAATTATCTCGTCCATACTTCAGGTCCAATGCTAAAAGTTATGTCTGAAAAATGATTGCCCACACTTCATTTTGATACGCCGTCTTTGTTTTTTCAAGTAAATGAAACATTTACTTCTTTAGTGCCTTGGATAGTGAACACTTTCCTTCTTAGACAGCAGTGTACAGGTGTAATTATTTGACAACACATTAATAAAACTGACATCCCATAAACATCTGTTGCTGCAGAGCAGAATCGTATTTTCACATTTTCTGCATCTGGCACGGTCCTACAGTGTCCTCGTAAAACCAATTTAAAACAGATTTTTAATCATATGGGCATTGCAATTTAAAACAATGCAGTAATGTCATGCTCCACAAGCACAGACCCACAGGTTAGTCAGAGTTTTATTAAATTCATGGATAAAGTATAGCTTAGCCCTCCTTTAACAGTTCCATACTCTAATTTCAATACAAGGGTCAGCTACTCCGATTAACATATTCAGTCTGTAGTTTTTAGGTCTCGGCCTGCGTAGGCTGCGCTTGCGCAGTCTTGCCGGCGAGATCTTATGTCTTCTAGTAGTGGGCTGAAGCCAGCCTCTCTTCTCCATTGGCTGGCTTCCTAAACGGCGGCCAGCCATTGGAGAAGAGCTTTGTCAGTCAATTTAAGCCCCGGCTTTTTCGGATTGGGGGAGTGTTTGTTGCTGTCTTTTTTCTCCGTGACGTCATCCCTCCAAAACACGCCCCCCAATCCGAAAAAGCCGAGGCCGTTGTAGACGTTGACCTGTTACTCGACCAAAGCAGAGGTCGGCGTAAACAACAGGCCCAGAGGAGGCTTTCCCGCCAGTGATGCCAAACCGCCCCATCTGTACCTCCCCCGCAGCTACCATCAGGTCTCCCCGGCAGGAACCGCCAGGCCTCCCGCTGCAAGCACCGCACACACGGCCAGGTCATCGCCAGGCGGCAGTCATCGCTCCCAGATACTTTCTTGGACGGCATGGATTTTTTAACTCCTAGGTGGTGCTCTCTGGCGTGTCAATCTCTAGAACTTCCAGGTCAAGCTCTACGTGGGCTTCTTTTATCACAGACGACAGCATGCAGGTCGTGAACGCACATGCATGTGCGGCTGGGTCTTCACTCCCAGTGCAGCAGCAGCAGGCCGGTCCTTCTCTGGTGCAAGGCAAAGAATGGTTTCTGTCTGGGCATGGTTTTATGGCGAGTCATGTGTTTCTAGCCAATCACAGAGCTTACTGGGAAGTGCAGCCCCGCGAGACCCACCTAGTGCTGCCAGTTGGTTCGCTGGGGTTGGAGTGTAGGCGTGTTGCTGCCGCCCCAGCTGATCAGGGCCTCCTAGGGTTACTCTCCGCTCACAATACCGGCACTGCTCCCACGTGTGCCCCGCTGAAGACAAGCGCCTTCACCTGGCTTCGTCTGAATGCTCCTGAGCCGCCGGTTGTCTGAGACCTAACTGGGCACGTGAGAAAGGACCACTAAAAAGTTTGGTTATCGGCTGCCAGGTTAGATGGCATTTCCCGCTTGCCCAGAGAACGTATGACAATGGCGGGAAGTCAGGGCCACTTACTAGGGAGGCGGAAAGTGCATTCGGGCTCTCTCCCGCTTGAACAGAAGCGTGTGAGAGCGGAAGCTTTTAGAATGCTGGACCTGATGCATTGCTCTACTTGATGAGTACATTTCTCGTGGCAGCACCTCTTCCCTCCCCATGCCTGATAGAATATATCAATATGTGTACAGACTCGGGATAGGATGACCACCTGGCAAGATAGCAAATTCTAGGCAGTGTACAAATTCAGGGCAAAAAGACCGCTGCCAGCCCTCCAAGTCACCAAAGATTTATGTGCATTGGCTTGTATCACATTTAACAGTATTTGATTTGCATCACATTTAACAGTATTAATCAAGTATTAACATATAGATGGGTTTAACAATGAGAAAATTAATAAGCATACTCTGACAACGGACATCCGGGACAGTTCTCACAATTCTACCCTATGCTCTCTTTTGTGAAATGTAAACGTAAAGTTTATAGATAATGGGGCAAAAGAAAAAAAATATATATATGTATATATATATTTTTTTTTGTCAGAAGGTGTAGATTTTATTATAGCTGGTAGTTTTAAGAAGGTTTGTTCTTATGAGAAAATAAGTAAAATGACTATTGCAAATTATTTTGGATCTGAAGTTGGGTTGATATTGCACCGATTTCATGTGTCAGTTTAGGTGATTTTAATTTGGGGAACAACATCCTCTTAGTTCCTACATGGCAGACAGGCATGAAAGAAGGCCGGTAAAAGGGGCAGATACCAGATCCGTCATGGCAACCAACCTGGGGGATCCGCAAGGGCAAAATAGTGAGAGGGTGTCTTTTGTGAGGGTGTGTTGTCTGTTTGCTTCTTGGTCTGTTCGCTCGCACCTGTGCAGGAATCGCTGCCTGAAAATCGGCCCATAGTATATCATGTAAATATCATTCATTCATGTAAATATAATTCATTTTCTGAAGTAACGATGAATTTATCCTGTTCGCTAGTAAAATCCCCGTTAGTTACGTTGAATCTGCATTTCCAACCTCAATCAAAATATATCCCTGTAAAACGACCTGTGGCACTGTGTGTGTGTTTGTGTGTGTGTGGCACTGTGTGTGTGTGTGGTTGTGATCGTTTTTAGTGCCTCTGTTCCCTAGTTGTGCTTGCTTTCTTGCCCCCTGCTACCTCGATGTGCTTGCTTTCCTGCCCACTGTTCCCTCGTTGTGCTTGCTTTCCTGCCCCCTGTTCCCTCGTGCTTGCTTTCCTGCCCCCTGTTCCCTTGTTGTGCTTGCTTTCCTGCCCCCTGTTCCCTCGTTGTGCTTGCTTTTCTGCCCCCTGTTCCCTCATTGTGATCGTTTTTTCTGGCCCCTGTTCCCTCGTTGTGATAGTTTTTTCTGGCCTTTGTTCCCTGTGTGTGGCTGTGTGTGTGTGTGTGTCTGTGTGTGTGTGTGTCTCTGTGTGTGTGTTTGGGGCTCTGTGTGTGTGTGTGGGGTGCTCTGTGTGTGTGTGTGGGGGGCTCTGTGTGTGTGTGGGGCTGTGTGTGTGTGGGGGGGGCTCTGTGTGTGTGGGGGGGGTTTCCCTGTATCTTGTGTGTGTGGGGCTCTCTGTTTCTGTGTGTGTGGGGCGCTCTCTGTGTCTCTGTGTGTGGGACTGTGTGTGTGTGTGTGTGGGGCACTCTGTGTGTGTGGGGGGCTCTATGTGTGTGTGTGGGGGGCTCTGTGTGTGTGTGTATTTGGGGCTCTGTGTGTGTGGGGGGGCTCTGTGTGTGGGGCTCTGTGTGTGGGGCTCTGTGTGTGGGGCTCTGTGTGTGTGGCTCTCTGTGTGTGGCTCTCTGTGTGTGTGCCTGTGTGTGTGTGTGGCTGTGTGTGTGTGTGTGTGTGTGGCTCTGTGTGTGTGTGTGTGGGGTGGGGCTCTGTGTGTGTGTGTGTGGGGCTCTGTGTGTGGGTGCAAATGCAATAGGTCTCGCATTTGCGAGAGATTAAGCTATTGGCATTGTAAATGACAATGCCATTTATTTATATGTTTTAAAAACAAAAACATAAATAAAAATAATGTCATGAGCAATGCCAATAGCTCTCACTTTAACAATACAGAGACCATTGCATTGTAAATGCTTGTTTGTATTTTACTGCCGCTAATGAATGGGTTTTAGTAATCGCTAAATGCCGTGTATGTGTATAAGTTCATGAACACAAGGTAGTCTCATTGCTTGGCTTAGGATTTTTTTTTCTCTGAAACTATCCAAACTGGTAAGTTGGTTCCTTACGAAGAGCTTCTTGTTTCTACTTACATTTCACATGCTTTACTTAATCTTGCATTACCTATATGTGTTTTGGTTTTTCAAGGATTCTGTAACTTTATTTCTGCAGCATATCCCTCTTGTTTCCCCTCCCTCATAACCTATTTCCAGGTTCTACAGCACCACAAAGCCATACAAATGGCAATAGCACTATGCAAATGTAATCACTCCACTGCAAATAAAAAGACAAAAATTAAAAACATAGTCATTTTCAACACCAAGAGCTCTAACTTTCAGAAATGCGAGACCTATTGCATTGAAAATGCTTGTTGCTGTAGTAATGTGACCTCTAGCCTGCTAGCTCAGAGAGTGCCATTAAGAAAGGCATCACTTTCCCCACTGATAGTCTTTTGCTAGCCTTAAATGTGAATGACATACTGCTCTTTGTTAAATATCAACAGACCAATTTTGGGATTGTTGTAAGTGAAATGACAGCTTCTCCGAAGTTCAAGCTAGCTGGTCCAAGTCAGATTTTTCCCTCACAGAGTACACAGGCAAACCAACACTTAAGCACCCCCTCGTTTGGCAAGAAGACTTAGTTAAATATCTGCGCATTTTCATGAACTAATTTAGGGAGCTGGTGCTGCCAAGCCATGCCTTCCCTGGACCTGAAACAAGCTTTCGAGGACCGGTTTCTGGCATTCCAGCCGGGCTTGGCAGTTCGGGCTGGACTGTTCCCATGAGGCACAGGGTAGTCAGACTGTTTGCATATAGCCATGTCTGAACTGGGGTGGTGTGGAGTGCAAAAAAACAATGGATTTAGGCCCAGATCTCTGTACTGGGGTGAATGTATGACATTGTTCTGCATTCTGTCCATCACCTGTGGTTTTTGCATTTGTCACCCAGAGTGGGATGGGTATGCTCAGACGTGAGTCCCATGCACTCCACACCACTGGATTCAAGCAAGCCGGGCAGAAGACGGCTGGAATGCCAGAAACCGGTCCTCGGAAGCTTGTTTCCGGTCCAGGGAAGGCATGGCTTGGCAGTTCGGGCTGGACTGTTCCCAAGATGCACAGGGTCAGACTGATTTGCATATAGCCATGTCTGAACTGGGGTGGTGTGGAGTGCAAAAAAACTATGGATTTAGGCCCAGATCTCTGTACTGGGGTGAATGTATGACATTGTTCTGCATTCTGTCCATCACCTGTGGTTTTTGCATTTGTCACCCCGAGTTGGATGGGTGTGCTCAGATGTGAGTCCCATGCACTCCACACCACTGGATTCAAGCAAGCCGGGCTGAAGACGGCTGGAATGCCAGAAACTGGTCCTCAGAAGCTTGTTTCCGGTCCAGGGAAGGCATGGCTTGGCAGTTCGGGCTGGACTGTTCCCATGAGGCACAGGGTCAGACTGATTTGCATATAGCCATGTCTGAACTGGGGTGGTGTGGAGTGCAAAAAAACTATGGATTTAGGCCCAGATCTCTGTACTGGGGTGAATGTATGACATTGTTCTGCATTCTGTCCATCACCTGTGGTTTTTGCATTTGTCACCCCGAATGGGATGGGTATGCTCAGACGTGAGTCCCATGCACTCCACACCACTGGATTCAAGCAAGCCGGGCTGAAGACGGCTGGAATGCCAGAAACCGGTCCTCGGAAGCTTGTTTCCGGTCCAGGGAAGGCATGGCTTGGCAGTTTGGGCTGGACTGTTCCCATGAGGCACAGGGTCAGACTGATTTGCATATAGCCATGTCTGAACTGGGGTGGTGTGGAGTGCAAAAAACAATGGATTTAGGCCCAGATCTCTGTACTGGGGTGAATGTATGACATTGTTCTGCATTCTGTCCATCACCTGTGGTTTTTACTTTCTAATAGTGGCATTTTCAAACACACAATTTAAAAACCCTGTTCCAGGGGGGCGTGGCTAGCAGCCGACGGGAATGGTCACTACTTAGAGTGACTCCCCGGCCCTCGCCTGTTTATCTGTCAAAATGATCAGTTTTTAGACGTGGGATCCCCCTGCAGACGGGAGATCCCCAATATTTACTTCTGGTGCACAGCTCAGATCCAGAGCGAGGATCTCGGGAGACGCTGGGGGGGAGAACAAGCCCAGTCAAGCGATGTACCCGGTGACTTCCCTAGATGACGATCGGCATAATGATTCATCTCGGCGCCTAGCAGCACCATTAGGATCGGAGCGTGGCCGGCTCCGCCGGAGTGGGGGCGCATTCACCAGCTGTTCCCGGAGTGCTTCTAGCAGCTCCCCCCGCAGGCTCGGAGACACCACACCGTCCGGAGGCCCCGCAGAAGCACTGCAGTAGTGGGGCGGCTGCCTGTGTCCAGAATTGGGGCGGCAACTACGCTGGTCCCCCGGCTTTGGGACCTACGAGTCTGCTGCCCACGGCACTCCGGGGACCCTTACATCAGAGCAGCGGCTGTGCCTCTGGCTCCCAAAGACGACCGGAGAGTCCCCCCCGACCCCCAGAACTCCCCCTGCACACCAGGAGACACCGTCTTATATGGAGATTCCGCAGTGGCATTGCGGTAGGAGAGCAGCCGCCTACATCCAGACCCGGGGCGGCACCAATGCGAGTCCCCCGGCGTTGTGGCCTGCGCGTCTGTCGTCCTCGTCACTCTGAGGACTGTTAAATCGGAGCGGCGGCTGGGCCTCCCGCTTCCGGACACGACCGCCCCCCCCCTCCCCCCGACCCCCTGGGAAGTGCCATTGTCGGGCCCACGCACAGACACAGGTGCGGTTCCTGCTGAAGGCCTACACTTGTGGCCTATACACTGCTGGGCCTACGCCGATGGTGGCTGTGACCAACCTGCTGGACCCTCAATAGCCTGCATGGCCCAGGAATGCCCGTAGCCGTCCCTGGGCACAAACAACCTCACCGGGAACAGAGTTACAGTGGATTTCGACCCTGGAGGCCGAACCCCGCTGCTGCAGCCAAGTGTGATGGGAGTAGGTCCCTGGGCTCCCTAGATACTTTCGGCCTGCATCCCGGCGCTGGGCCCACGATGCCGCCCTCCACGAGGAGCATTCTCCAGTGAGTACAACGGCAACTTATCCGTGAGTGACACAGCGCCATCCATGCCTGGGGATAGGGTTCCGGTGGTTGTCAGCTTTTGGCTACAGGTCCCCCAGAGCTGCCTTTCTAGAGGGGAAACGGATTGGCTGCTCCTGCTCTGCTCGTGAAGGGATCCTCCTGTTACATAGCCGTCCATACTTGCTGACTACGCCCGATCGAGGGTGTTTGCACACCTTCCTGATGGCCTGAGGGGGAACAGGCCGTCCACACAGAAACAGATCAGCAAGCTTTCTTGGGGGTCCAAAGGGGAGAGCAAAGAGACGACTCCTGACGGGAACCCGAGAGTAGTACCCTCCTCACCCGCAGCAAAGACACTAACCCTGGAAGATGTTATAGAGGCGATAGCTGGGGTTCGATCCTCCCTAGAAACTCGCATAGACTCTGTGAACATTGAAGTCACCCTACTGTGGGCGGACCTTCGCAAAATGGACTCTAAGGTTAAAGACGTCGAGGTCAAAACTGCGGCTCTTATGGACGACACTTCCACTCTTCAGCAGCAGGTGGCCCAACTCCAAAAGCAGCAAAGGCAAATGGGAGAACTTCTGGATGATTATGGAGGGAGGGCGAGATGGAATAACATCCGAATCCTAGGCGTTCCGCAACGGCTGGAGGGACTGGCGGTCGATCTCTTTGTTGAAGACCTGATTTTGAAACATCTCCAGCCCAAACATCTGTCTAGCTACTTCTCGATCGAATGGGCGCATAGAGTCCCAGGGGGAAGGCCAAAACCGGGGGCCCTCCCAGGCCCCATCATCGCAAGGGTCTTCAATTTTCGAGATTGAGATGTCATCCTCCAAACAGCACGTACAGGACCACAGCTGAAACTAGAAGATACCCGCGTTACGATTTTCCCCGACTTCACAATGAGTACAGGCACATAGGCGCGTAGGCGCAGCTTTCTAGAAGTTAAAAAGGCCTTGCAGGACAAGAACATAAAATACTCTATGCTATTCCCTGCGAAACTGCGTATAGAATCGAAGGGTAAAGCCTGTTTTTTCTTGTCCCAGAACGAAGCATGGGAGTGGTTGGAGGGGTGGCGCCAGGTGGGGAAGACTTTGAACAATCACAAGGGCTTGGAGATACACTCTCGTCCAGACCCTGGGTCGGAGAGCTAGGAACAGTCCACTGAGTCTAACCACGATGACCAGTAAGGTCCCCCCTGCCACTGTAGATCTGGCTTGAAATACTGGATAAGATGATGTTTACAGACGCTGAACTTGCTGGCACAGCTCTTACTCCAGGCAGCGACCTGGAGCTCTGGTCTTGTCCCCGCTTTCCTCGAGATCTTCTTCATGCCCGGATGTTGTTTATTGACCAGTTCTAGCGATGTTTTTGTAGAAGCTGCTGTGCACACTGGCGTGTTTTGTTATGAGTCTTACTTACCTGCATGACCACAATGGTTTTAGGCGAGAGGCACCAACCGCTCACCAGGTACCCCGTCAATGGTTGGGAGGGCGACAGGCAATCTGCCAAGTTGGGGTGTGGATATTTTAAAGTCCGCGGGCAGGGGGGCAGGGAGGGGGGCTGGAAGGGGTGTGGGAGGGGGAAGGTGTTTTCAATTTTTGGTTCAGTTTTTTTCGTTAGATGCGGAGTCTTCTTTGTTTTTGGGCACAATAGTCGACAATGTCCAGCCCTGCGGGGCCTTCCAAATCCCAGGTTTAGACATTCTCGTTCCCATCTGGGTCTCCCCCGGGCCGCAACTTCACTAGTATTGATGGCTTCTAGGGAGAATGGGACTCCTCTAGGTAGGATCTCCGGACGATTTTCACCCCACACACCAGCATGACACAATCCCCGGCTAGGGCGCTCACCCTCGTGGCATGGAACGTTAACAGCCTTGGTAGTAAAATAAAGAGAGGGGTGGTATTGCAATATCTCAAGCGACACTCTCCTGACTGAGTCTTATTGCAAGAGACACATTTGATGGGCAAACTTGTCAGGCACTCCGCCGGGGGGGATATAATCTGATGGTTCGTGCGGGCTTCACCTCTGGATCCCGAGGCACTGGCATTCTGGTTAAGAAGAGCCTCGCACTTACATGCACGAAGACGTGGGCTGACCCTCTAGGTCGATTTGCAGTGTTGGAGGCCACTTGGGAGGGGCGACAGTTGAATGTTATCTCAGCTTACATTCCGCCAGCGCTGGGCAAGGAGGCGCTGCAGGCCCTAGAACGACTACTACTGGATCCCCCCCAGGGCTCACTGATTATAGGTGGGGACTTCAACATGACGGTGAATGAAGTGATCGACAGGCATCCCCAATGCAGCTCCCATAGGCAGGGATCAGACCTCAGGGACTTTACACAGGCGATAGGACTAGAGGACCTATGGCGGACATTTCACCCTGGCACTTCCTACTTCACACACTATTCCAATGCACATAACAGTATGTCCCGCATTGATTATTTTTTCTGCCCTACTGCGGACATTGGGTTTTTTCGCCATCCGAAGGGACTCCCTCGGGGCATCTCGGACCACTCCCCACTTACTGTTGAGCTTACATACCATCAACAGGCCACCCGAGGACCCATAATAATTAGCCTGTGGCTCCTGAAAATCCCTGTCATTAAAGACAGCCTGCTTTAACATACAGAGTAATATTTTACCGAGAACATGGGATCGGTGCAATCAGCGGTCACGATCTGGGAGGCTTATAAAGCTCTGATCAAAGGGAGAGCACTGACTCTTAAGACTGGGTACATACACAACCAGAGTGAACAGCTTCTCCAGGCTGAAACAGACTTGCTTCACCTGGAATTGCCGTCTCCGAACCAAACAACTTGAATATAAAGCATTGGCCCTTGAAAAGACACAGGCTAAACTCCTTAAAACTCGCCACAGGGTCTACAAACATGGTGATAGAGCGGGCAAAATGCTGGCTTGGCTGGAAAGACGCAAATAAGGCTGCAGATGGGTCCCGCTGCCGGTCAGCCCAGATGACACATTTGTCACAGATCCGCAGGAGATAGCAGAGGCCTTTGCGTTCCACTTAGAGCAGGTCTATTCGGCCAGAGAACACTATACAGCAGACGAGTCTCAATTACTCCTAGAAGAGATGCATTTGCCCACTCTCTCCGAGCTCGATAGGGACGAATTAGAAGCGGACCTCACTGTAGAGGAGATTGGGAACGCTCTTTTCGCTATATAATCGGGCAAGGCCATGGGACCTAATGGCGTTCCCATTGACTTCCTGAAGAGAATAGCCCGGGAGATAATCCCTCATCTGAAGAATATGTTTGAAGAAAGCCGTGACAGAGGCAGTCTGCCACTTGATCAACGGCTGGATTTCATAGTTGTGATTCATAAACCTAATAAACCAACCTCAGAATGCGGCTCTTATAGGCCGATTTCTCTTATAAATGCCGAAATTAAGATTCTAGCTAAACTTCTAGCTACCAGGCTCCTGACAGTTCTCCCCTCCCTAATCCATGACAACCAATCAGGATTCCTCCCGGGCCGCAACACGTCACTGAACCTCTGCAGGGTACACAATGTCCTGGGTAGGCAGCCCTACATACAAGAAGATGCCGCAATATTGTCCCTTGACGCCACGCTGGCGTTCGACTCAATAGAATGGTCTTACCTCTTCGAAGTCCTGGTACGCTTTGGCTTCGGTCCTAATTTTATTCAATGGATCCGACTACTCTTTACGGATTTGCTGGGCCAGGTGCGAGTCAAAGACCACACTTCCAGGCAATTTGAGCTGCACAGGGGGACCAGACAAGGCTGCCCCCTCTCCCCGCTACTATTCGCACTCACCCTAGAACTATTGGCCCATTGGATCCGAACTGATGCCTCCATCAAGGGTCTTCGATGAAATGACGACACGATTGACAAAATCTCTTTATATGCTGACGATATCCTTGTCTACGTCTCCTCCCCTAGATCCTCTATTAATAGTCTGCTGCATGTCATCACCAATTTCTGTAAATACTCGGGTTTCTCAATCAACTGGTCCAAATCGGTGCTCTACGGGCTGCGTGGCCCTCCGCCCGCCCTTCCGAGAGGATACTCTATTGCTATAGCCCAGGATGGGTTTAAGTACCTAGGAATCTTTGTTACCTCAGATCCCAAAATATTCTACGATCATAACTTAAAAGGCCCACTGCAAAGGCTCCACAGTGACATATCCCACTGGCGTTTGTTGCCTCTGTCCCTCCCAGGCAGGGCGGCTCTCTTTAAAATGTTGGCGCTCCCGCGATTTTTATATGTCCTTCAGAACTGCCCCTTTCCTATTGCCGATTCTTACTTCCGTGCGCTAGAGGGGGACCTACGACTCCTATTATGGGACGGTAAGGTGCCCCGTATAGCCCTTCACAAATTCACCCAAGGATGGTATGATGGGGGCATTGCCTTGCCAAACATACGCCTCTACTACTGGGCCGCCCAATTGGTGGCCACTAACCATTGGCTCCATGGACCGCCTACAAACCCGGCTTTTCACTTAGAACGCTACCAAACGGGACGGGAGGGTTACCTGGGAGCCCTATATAGTAAGCTTCCTCGTGGTCGCTATGTGGAGCCCATGACACAAACAATAGCTATTTGGCACCACGCCAATAAGAGTCTGGGATGGTCCGACACATTTACTAAGGCCACACCGCTTTGGGCTTCACAAAAACTCGGTTCCCTTTGTTACCAAATGGGTTTTGATAAATGGGACAAGATAGGTATCTCCACACTGGGAGACCTGATCCACAAAGGGAAACTATTGACCTTCACTGACCTCCAACAGAAATACGCTCTTACTCAGGGCGAGGCCTTCCGATACCTCCAAATTAAACATGCCATTCTTACGAATGTATCTGATCTTTCCTCCCTTCCGATGGCCTCACCTCTTGAGGATAGGTTGCTCTCAGAGCCCCTTCAGACAAAGGCGATATTGTGCACCTATCGCAAACTATGCAACAACATGCCTGACTCCTTCCTGACCCTGCGAGACAAGTGGCAGAGGGACGTGGGACACCTAGAAAATGACGAATGGCGATCGACGCAGATGTCCCCCCAGGGAAACGGCGATCGATCACCGTTTCAGGCTGATCCAGCTAAAAGTTTTACATAGAGCCTATATTTCTGCTCCTCCCTTGGCTAGGATAGGTAGGCGCCCTGACGATGTATGTCTCCGGGGCTGCGGCCTCACAGGCTCCTTTTATCACATCCTGTGGGACTGTCCTGTAATCCAACAACTATGGGAGAGGGCGACCCGGAAAATGAAAGATGCCCTGGGGAAACCATCCCTCTGTCACCTAAAGGAGGGCTCCTCAACATATGGGGCGCCACAGACCTGACGGAAATAGAGCTTCAATGGGTGGCCCTGGGTTTTCTGCTGGTGAAGCGCGCAGTGGCAATGCAATGGGGCGCCCCGCAGAGCTCTTTCCTGGTGGGATGGGTGGCGGAAATGGAAAGATGCATGCTAGCTGAGAAAACTGTGTATAAGGTCAGGGGATGTCCTAAGAAATGGGACAAGAAGTGGGGGCATTGGAATGTATGTAGGGGTGAGATCTGTAGTTCTCCCACAGCTAACATGGCCATGGACAGGGCTGGACCCCTACGCCCCAATAATCCTTGATGTACTGTTTCTTACATAATGCCCATTATGTTGATTCTGTAATGTATCGAATGATAACTGGATGTTGACTCTGCCTTTTGTTTCAATAAAAATATTATTTAAAAAAAAAAAACCCTGTTCCCAAAAAAGATGTGTTAGTAAATTCTGCGTTCAGAGAGCCTTAACTCTATTTCTCTATCTGGTCACAATGGAAAGTTATACTTGTAAGGTGTTACAAAGTAACTCCCGTGTTCGTCTATGGGACAGATAGCATTTCAATAGAGAAAAATGAAATTGGCAGTATTTAACTATCAGCACATGTAAAACACACCAGCACATATCCTACATTATACACACACTGTACCATGCCCATGGGGGTACATTGGGCCTACCAGAGGGGTGCCTTACATGTAAGAAAATGGAAGTTGGGGCCTAGCAAGTGGATGTACGTGCCAGGTCGACATGACAGTTACAAACTGCGTGTGCAGACACTACAGTGTTAGGCAATTGGCAGGCAGGGAGATTGTACTGAACATATTTGTCAGATTTGTAGCATTTTTCCCTAAAAATGATGGTTGTATTCCGCAAAGAGGAACAAATCCCTTCAAAGTCTTAACCCAAATCTGTGTTCCTCTTGGTCATCTGAGTGTGGGGTTATCAGACATGGATGGGTTTTTCTAGGGCTTGAGCAGGGATCCACACACTAGACACCAGTGAATGTGTTGATGGGGGCGATGTCTTAGGCATATATGTAGTTTTTGGGCCATGGTCAGCTGGCTCCCATGGGAACCTCCTAACCTCAGACATTTTTGGAAACTAGAGACACAGAGGATCCACTGCCATGTGGCTTGCACGTATCCATACATTTTATTACCTAGAATTGACTGCAAATATCATGATATAGTTTGAAATATAACAATTTCTTCCCTTTTCTGTGATGAAAAACTCCAGGACTCAGGGTATTGACAAAGGTCCTACCTTCCAATACTCTAACACGATTTAAATTTTAAAAAAAGCGTGTCTATTGAACAGGAAACAGCTAGACCAGAGTTGGGACCATGTATATATATATATATATATATATATATATATATATATATATATATATATATATATATATATATATATATATATATATATATATATATATATATATATATATATATATATATATATATATATATATATATATATATATATACCAAAGAGTTGCCTGTGAAAGGAGTCGCCACCCTCAGGTAAATATCAGCCACACTTTCTTTATTGCAGGTCCAGTCAGGTAACATGACGCCCAGCACTCAATATTTCAATACAGCGCCTAACGCGTTTCGTGTAAACCACTTTTTCAAAGGCTTCTGTGAATGCGCACACAGCTGATCTTTATCACGGCACTACTCGTCAGACGCGTCGGGTGGTGTTTGCAACTGTCGTTCATGAAATAAATTTGCTTCACTGAAAATTGGGGCTCGGCGTTTTTCTTACGAAAACCGTGAGGATATTGTGCTGGTATATATATATTACCTCTGAATGTTTGGCGCCCAAAATAACTACATGTCTAGTGGGTAATTTTCATCCACACAAGTGGCAATAATGATTATTGTTCTGTATTCATCATGTGAAGGGCAGACAAGTAAAAAAGAAATGTCTGCTTCGTATCCCAGCTGATCCGAACATAATGCTGGTGTAATCATTGGACCAAACTATACATATTTGAATTCCACCATTCGGACTCCTAGAGCCATTTCCAAAATGTCTTCTTATTTTTACGGTCTATCTCTATATTACAGGCTCTTTTTACTTCATTAATCTCATCCTTAATCTGCAAAGGATTAGAAACTAGCCTCCTTTTGCAAATCATATGTCTGGTGATCAACATCAAGTAGAAAATGAGTTTGTCCTCCTTCTGTGCTTATTATGTTCATTTTGTTGGGTACCAAATATGATTAAAAAAAGACTTACCTCAAATTTGTGTTTTATGATTTCAGATATTACTTTACTTATCTCTCCCCAGAACAAATTCAACACCGGACAATTCACAAACATATGGATGTCGTCTACATTAGCGGAGGCACAATTCTTGCATAAGACTTCTTATGCCCCATTCAGTTTAGAGATCTTATGTGGAGTCCGGTATACCCTATGTAAAGCGAAGATATGATTCTTCTTAAGCATAGCAGGTTTGACAGTGGATTAAAGAATGGTAAAATATTTGCAATAAGATTCCAACTGCTGGCTTGGCAAGCATCCATCCCATGTCTCATGCACTGAAGGTATTTTTAGATCTTAAGCTTCCCAGAGGGATTCACACACTGTGATTTCTTCTTTGATGTCCTCGGTAACTGGACAGGAGTGGTGCAGTGGCCAGAGCAGCTGACTCTGGAGCACGGGGCTCACAGTTCGATCACCGACAACAGCTCAGCACCCTGCGACTCTGGACAATAGCACACTTAATCTCCCCGACAACTCACAGTGCCTTGAGACCCCTATGGGTGATTAGTTTGTGCTTTACAAATAACGTATACATATATATTGTAACTTAAAGTTCTTTTTCTACCTCCATGCCCCATTCCCTTCCCATTTTTGTGCTGCAATCTATGACGGTAATAAGCATGGGCTGAAAATTCGTTCCGCTCGCGGAATTTGCGGATTTTCCCCGATTTCGCGATCCCCAAATCTCGCGAAATCGCGGTAAAATCCGCGAATCAGCGGGGACGAATTTTCAGCCAAGCACTTACATGGTTACAGCAGCAGGTGCAAAAGTTGAAGCTAATTTTTTGTAACCTTTTACAAAAGGGTTACAAAGAAATTAACTTCAACTTGGGCACCTGCTGCTGTAAGCCTGTAAGTGCTTCCTGGCGCCTCATTGCCTACTTGCAACTATTCTCTGACCCTGCTCTGACCCTTGAAGCAGGATCAGAGAATAGTTACAAGTAGGCAATGAGGCGCCTGTCACGAAAATTAAACCTCAACAGGACGCACTGACAGATATAAAAACAAGCATTTGTAATGCAATAGGTCTCGCATTAGGAAAGTTTGAGCTATTGGTCTTGTAAATGACAATTTTTTTAATTTATGTGTTGGTTTTGAAAATAGCTAAATTAATAGCTTTGTCATTTACAATGCCAATAGTTATAACTTTCTCAAATGTGACACCTATAGCATTTGTAATGCAACATGTTTTGTATTTACGTGACTTAGATGTATTGATATTACAAATTACAATGGCTTTTAATTTTTTAAAATAATTAATACTTAAATAAAAGTTATTTTAATTTATAATGGCAATAGCTTAAACTTTTTTAAATAACTTTTGTGAAGATTATGTTCAGTGTATTTTATTGTGACGAAAATCCAAGAATAGAAGTGAAATATTAACATCTTTTTGTGACATTTGTAATAAGGCTTGAAACATTGAGAGAACATATTTGAACCAGTTGTTGTTGAATGGTTGTGCAGATTGATGCTGGGGTGGCACTGTGTGGTGCTGTGGTGGTGCTGAGTGGTGCTGTGGTGGTGCTTAGTGGTGCTGTGGTGGTGCTGAGTGATGCTGTGGTGGTGCTGAGTGATGCTGTAGTGGTGCTGAGTGATGTTGTGGTGGTGCTGAGTGGTGCAGTGGTGGTGCTGAGTGATAATGCGGTTGTGCTGAGTGATGCTGTGGTGGTGCTGAGTGATGCTGTGGTAGTGCTGAGTGGTGCTGTGGTGCTGCTGATGGGTGCTGAGTGATGCTATGGTGGTGCTGAGTGGTGCTGTGGTCGTGCTGAGTGATAATGTGGTGGCGCTGAGTGATAATGTGGTGGCGCTGAGTGATGCTGTGGTGGCGCTGAGTGATGCTGTGGTGGCGCTGAGTGGTGCTGTGGTGGTGCTGAGTGATGCTGTTGTGGTGCTGAGTGATGCTGTGGTGGTGCTGAGTGATGCTGTGGTGGTGCTGAATGGTGCTGTGGTGGTGCTGAGTGATAATGTGGTGGTGCTGAGTGATGCTGTGGTGGTGCTGAGTGATGCTATGGTGGCACTGAGTGGTGCTGTGGTGGTGCTGAGTGATGCTGTGGTGGTGCTGAGTGATGCTGTGGTGTGCTTAGTGGTGCTGTGGTGGTGTGCTGAGTGATGCTGTGGTGGTGCTGAGTGATGCTGGGGTAGCGCTGAGTGATGATGTGGTGATGCAGAGGGCAGAAAGGCACAAAAAGCAGTCTAACAAAGGGCAGAAGGGCAGAAAAACAAGGGAAAAACGAGTCTAACAGAGGACAGAAGGGCACAAAAAACCAGTCTAACAGAGGATAGAAGGGCAGAAAAACAAGGGAAAAACAAGTCTAACCGAGTGCAGGAGGGCACAAAAAACGAGTCTAACAGGGGGCAGAAATGCACAAAAACGAGTCTAACAGAGGGCAGAAGGGCACAAAAACGAGTCTAACAGAGGGCAGAAGGGCACAAAAACAAGGGAATAACAGAGGGCAGAAGAGCACAAAAAACGAGTCTAACAGAGGGCAGAAGGGCAGAAAAACAAGGGAAAAATGAGTCTAACAGAGGGCAGAAGCGCACAAAAAACGAGTCTTAACAGGGGGCAGGAGGGCAGAAAAACAAGGGAAAAACGGGTCTAACAGAGGGCAGAAGGGCAGAAAAACAAGGGAAAAACAAGTCTAACAGAGGGCAGAAGGGCACAAAAAACGAGTCGAACAGGGGGCAGAATGAATCCCGCCCTGCGTGTTTGTCCACGAAGATGCCACCTTTTTGTGCAATACCTCTACTCAACTGGAGTACTTTCTACTGTCTAATCAGTAAGTGCTCCCTCGTTGGCTAAATGTATAGGGGAAGATTTACAATAACTGGCGAAACCCCAGGGATGCACCAGTTATTGTGCGCCGCAGCTCCGCCACCCATGGTGCGCCGCATTTACAATGCGGCGCACCATGTGGCAAAAACGGCACAGATGCGTCACACATCTGTGCCGTAAAAGCAGCGCATTGCTGGAGCTGCATCGCAAGCGCGACGCATCTCCAGCAATGCTCTGGCGGGCCCTATCTCCCCAATGCTGCGTCAAGCCTTGCGCCTGATTCAAGCAGGCGCAGGGTTGTGACGCAGCATTGGCCTAAAAGTGACTGAGTGAAATCTTGTAGATTTCACTCAGCCACTTTTAGGAGGCGTTCCTGCGCAGGAACGCCCTCCCCTGCGCTGAACGCCTCCTGATGGTGCAGGACTTTACAACGTGACGCATCTCTCAGATGCGTCACGTTGTTTTTAACACCCAGCACCATGGCGCATCTTTTGTGCTGCCGCTGCGTCACAAAAGTGATGCAACTGCGGCGCAAAAGAGGCGCAAGCGGCTTGTAAATCTGCCCCATAGTGCTTTTACTATACTGTAGCTGCGTAAAGGGCCAGAAGATGTGTCTCCAGTGACCATGTGTGCCTGTGCCTGTGTTACAGGCACACATGGTCACTGGAGACACATCTTCTAGCCCTTTACGCAGCTGCAGTGTAGTAAAAGCACTATACATTTACCCAATGAGGGAGCACTTACTGGATTAGCCAGTAGAAAGTACTCCAGGGCAAATCTCAAAAAAATCTGCGATTTTGCGGGAAAATTCGCGAATTCGCTGATTGTTTTTCGATTTTGCAGGGAAATCCGCGAATTCGCGGAACGCAAATTTCGCCCATGCTTAGACGGTAATTGTAAGAACTTGAACTTGGAAAATTTACTATTGGTCTTGGTGCAGAGGTAGACCCATTCTTCGAAGGCGTCATCCTAAATTGAATTTAGTGGACACCCCTGCATACCCCTTTTTATAACAAAACTACAATTCCTGCTGGTGGATTCAAATGTATGGCTTTACCTACATTGATGAAGTTTGTTGGTATCCCATACTTTAGTAAATAAGCCCATAAATACTGCCAATTGGCCTGGTGGAATTATTTTGTGGCATCAAACATTACAGCTGAGAGGGGGAGACATGAATGTTGTTGCCAAATCTATAATACCAATCAAGTAGTGTAGCAGGTTGTGCAATTATCTTCCAGGGTTTAAGCCCTGCCGATCTTCATTCACTTATTTTCCCACAACTGCCAGTCTTTTTCCTAATACCATGCAGAGTTCTTATAGTCTGCATTTAGTAAGGGCATTGGGGCGGTATGATTTACACTTTTTGGGATTCTTATTAGACTTCAGGAAGACTATAATGATGGCTTCTCTTCATGTTGAGGGGGGTTTTGAACTTTGTGTAAAGTATTATTAAAAAGTAATCTTTAGACCGGGAATATTTTCTGGGCTAAACCCTTGTAAATTTCCCTTGGGATGCCACCAGGACTTCCAGTCGTTCCTTTTTTAGGTCTCGCCTAGCGATGCAGCGAATGCGCTGCTCGCGTAAGCGAGTTCTTTTGTTACCAACTTGCTTAGCGCAGTTGGACAGGAGAGGTGCACAAGCTTTGATAACACATTGAAGATATGAGCTATGAACACGCGGTTTTGGAGGCATGAGCTGTGAATGTGTATGGCGGTCTTAGCAGTGTTTCTTTTCGCGGTCCCCCACGCTTTCACTTTCGCGAGCGAGGGCGCCTGGACAGCCCATGTGCACGCTCACGTTTTTTTTTTTTTACTCTGTCGGCAGCAGAGTACCAGCCACGCTGTGACCTGCATTTTCTGCTGAAGTTGCAGGAGGCAGCCAGAAAGGATTACCGCTCAGCTAGGATTTGTGTTTATTAAATGAAAGGAAAGAATCCCCCGAGATCTGCACCCGTCAATAGTGGTTTTGTAGCAGGAAGCGCTTGGCACGACGGTCGCCCTGCACAGGAGCTGGCAAGGAGCACACGGAGAGGTAACCACGCACGGGAGCTGGAGAGGAGTGAAGGCGATCAAGCACAGGAGCTGTCGATGAGCACACGGCGAGGAGTGCAGGTGAGGGTCACCAATCACAGGAGCTATCAAAGAGCACACGGCGAGGAGGTGGCTCGCACAGAAGCTGTCGAGGAGCACACGGCGAGCGTGACCATGCACAGGAGCTTTCCAGGAGCACACGGCGAGGAGGTGGCTCCGCTTGTTTTGTAACATGACTGTGCCGGTGGCTGGGCTGTTATAAAACTTCACAAGCTGCATCCTGAAAATAAACCTCCGATACCGACTCCGAGCACTGCAAGCGCCTTCATCTGTGGTTAAGGGATGGGTCGGGCACGGAGCGCTGTGCTGAGGTCGGGTCAGACAGGTAGAGTGACAGGGGGCACCTCTCCCAGCATACAAATTTACCAGGCAATCAGATATGCTCCAGTCTTCAGCTCTTGTGTAAATCTACTGTCAAACAGTATGTTTAGATGATGGAGCTTCTATTGACAGACCTTGTACACGGGAGTGGACCCCCCTAGGTGGCTTATTTTCATGTTGCAGCTAGTGACGTATTATAACATCCCAGCCACCGGAGCAGTCACTAAACAACTTCATGGGGAGCATTATTTGTATCATACAAGTATTGCATAACATAGAAGGTGTGCTTTCAAGCCAACTTACAAGGAAATAAATAACTTAATAATGGAACATGCCATGCTGCTGGCGTGGTGAACGACTTAACGGGGGTCACATCATCAAAACCTAATCGGGGCATCAGACAACTTATTGCGCCTTAATCGTTTATGTCTTATTTTGTATTTGTTTATTGTAACAGTAACACATGTTGGCAATAAATGATGTGTATCACACATAGCAACCGGTGAGGGCGCAAAACATTTTACAAAGGCACTTTGTAATAACTGAATGTTTTACAGCGATGCACATTGTAACATTTTAAAGAGGCGCAGAATGTCAGATGCACACATTTTTACTATCATGGATAGACTCAGAACGTCTTACTGGAGCGCAGATAGGCCAATTTACAAAGGAAAACAATAGAATATTGGTGTTAATAGCCTGTTGTTTTACCTGGATCTTTTACAGGTGCAAGGATAAAATATGTAGCCCCAGGCACACAAGAATACATTTAACTAGCAGAGTGATAGCAGCATGCAAGCTGCAGAACCTTTAACTACAGAACACACGTGGGGACTTTCTGGGACTCAGAATATTTCAGAAGGGTGCAGGCGTATTGTAGCATCTTGCAAGAGCACATCATTCCCTACAGATGCACATACTTTGCATATTGCAGAGATACAGAACGTCTTAGGGACACAGATCTTCTTCTGAATTACAAAAACATAGACTGGCATGCACATTTGCACAAAATGTATGCTTGCAGGGAAACAGATCCTCTTGTAGGGGCTCATTAATTGCCTTTTATAGAACTGAGTTTTCGCCAGGACGGAGGACATAGCATTTAGCCGACCATGGTATTTTAAAGGGGCACATACTTTGCCTGGGTACACGTGTATTACAGGGAACATTCAAATCACCGTACAGTAGATTAGAGCATTTTAAGAGTTCATGTACTCGCTGCCCAACAAGGTTACAGACTCCCTTGAAGGGTCACATACAAAGCATTTTAATGGAGTCCAGAACGACTCGCGTGTAGCCTCCTATAGGAGCACTAAACAACGTATTTGCTCACAGAATTGCCTTTTGAACTCAGTTTGTGGACCTGTCATTTTAAAGGAACCAGTTTTTTTTTACAGAATAAACCTATTTGCAGTTACGGCACTTTTCTCTTTTCCAGTTGTGATCCTCTCGTGCAAACTGCGCAGCAGTGTCTTTGACTTGCGACTGCAATGGTGTGTATTTTTCCTGCTTGGCAGGTCTGCTATTGGGGTGCCGTTTTTGACCTGGGGATCAAAGCCGATGTCATGCTTGTTTTCTTGCCATATTTTGCAGGCATGGTCCTTATAACTCGCCTTAGCACATGCACCCGGTGTTTTTTTTTCATCTGTTTGGTTACATTTCAAGTTTGATCACAGTACACAATATTCCAAGAATTTGAAAGCCAACGAGTCCCGCTCAATGCATGTTCCATTGAGAAAGACGATTTAACGCCTAACCAGGAAGCATTTCGCTGGGGTCTCAACTTATTGATTTAAGCAGCCACGGCGCTTCCATTCACAGCGCATCTTTTACACTAGTCAAAGAAGATAAAAGGCTTCCTTTTCTGCCCTTACACCCAACGAGACCCTCCTTGTTATAACAAGCATTTACAATGCAATAGGTCTCGCAGCATTAAAGTTTGAGCTATTGGCATTGTAAATGACAATGCTTTTTATTCATTTGTTTTTAAAGCCTGCAATCGGTGCATAAACACGCACTTTGAACGTATAGTCCTTGCTTACGATGAGCAAGGCTGGCAGTAAAAGAGACTGCCAGCCTTGCTTCTCATAAGCATGGGCTATAAGTACAAAGTGCTTGTTTACGCACCGATGCAAATGAATG
Source organism: Lissotriton vulgaris (assembly GCF_964263255.1). NCBI lineage: Eukaryota > Metazoa > Chordata > Amphibia > Caudata > Salamandridae > Lissotriton > Lissotriton vulgaris. The sequence continues at coordinate 617,644,278 of NC_141700.1, read as the reverse complement.
AAAGGCATTGTCATTTACAATGCCAATAGCTCAGACTTTAATAATGCGAGACCTATTGCATTGTAAATGCTTGTTATCTTAATGCCAATAATGCATCACATGTTCATCAAAGGTTTAATGCTAGCGGTGCCTGCTGTGGAAAACATTTTTTAAAGAAAGATAGGTTTTCAGAAGTCTCTTAACCATTATGGAGCAGATGACGAGGTTATTGGCAGTTAGCTCCAGAGCTTGGCAGCTTAAACAGAGAAACTACAACTACTTACTCTTTTTTTAGGTCGAGCTTGGGCAGCGCATGCGCTGCTCTGTGAGCCATGGTCTATTCAGGTGTGGAATACAACGTCTGCCAATTTTCTACCTATCTTTTCAATTGGCTCCTGTTACTGTCCTTTTGAAATTGTTGCTTTTGATTAATAAATAGGCTTAGTAGTCCCTCCTTTGTACTGCCTTGTCTGCATTTGTAACCTTCCATGAGGACTAGACTCTTTACTTGTGTTGTTAAACACTCTGCTTTATCGAAGCTATGAGCACTATTTTCTTTAATGATCTAACACTATTCCACCCACAACGTGCTTTCATACAAGGCAGCACGCCGCCTGCTTTCATATTGTTAATAGTAATGTGTTTATTTCATTTACAGCAAGGTCTGCATTAACTATAGCAGCCATGCTTATTTATTAATTTAATTTACAGTACAGTTTGCTTTCACTATAGCGACTACTCTTTATTTAATTTACAGCGTGGTCTGCTTTCAGTTTAGCATCTGCGCTACATAACTTTTCTTTATTTCTTCTTCTTTGGTGAAAGCGTCCCCTACTGCGCTTTCACTTTAATGTTGCCCGTGCCCCTTTCTTTAGACGCTGCTCACTGTAACCTGAATATGGCGGGCAGCATCTAAAGAAAGGGGCACGGCCACCATTAAAGTGGTCTCACATTCGCGAGAGTTTGAGCTATTGGCATTATAAATAACAATGCCTTTTATATGTGTGTTGCTTTTAAAATCACATAAATAAAAGGCATTGTCATTTACAATGCCAATATCTTAAGCTCTCGCAAATGTGAGACCAATTGCACTGAAAATGCTGATGCAGTGGTGATGCGATAGATAGAGTGTAATTATGTGGCGTGTAACTATGTGGCACTGAGTGGTATTTGGAGTGCATGTTGCATTGAGTGCAGTGTAATTATATGGCATGAAATTTTGAGGCACTCAGTGGTATTTGGAGTGTATGTTGCGTTGAGCGCAGTGTAAATATGTAGCATATACTTATGTGGCACTGAGTGGTATTTAGAGTGTATGTTGCATTGAGCGCAGTGTAATTATATAGCATATAATTATGTGACACTGAGTGGTATTGTGTGGGGTGTATGTTGTATTCAGTAGAGTGTAATTGTGTGGACATTGTGTAAGTAAAAAATCCATGGCCAGGATGAAAGTTCCGGCTGCGGTGTGAAACAGGTACATGGACAGTCTCCCGCTTGAGTGGCACCATGCTCTCCACTAAAAGAGAGAGTAAGGTTGTCACAGGGAATGTATCGGGGTTCCGAAGGGGTGGATCGTCCAAGGCAAGAAGCCAGCCAGTCAGGAGATGATGAAGCCACCTGGGATGACCCGTGGCCACAGCTTGACCCAGGGGAAAGCTTCTCGACCCTTCCCCACCACTGAGCCACTGAGTACCAAGGAAAGCGCCGAGAGAGACCCCTTGCAGGAGCCAAGGTCTGAAGATGGCAGCAGCCGCTCCCACCCTCGACTTGAGGCCAAATCCACCGCCAAGCCAAAGACTCAGAGACTTAGTTTGTTCAGCACCAGGACAAAGGCCAATTCCAAGTTGGGGAGGGATGTAATGATCCCAGCACCGCCCTCACTGTGCTGGTGTGACCCGAAAGTTGCACCCTGTAACACCCTATGGCCAAGCGTGGCCAGAGGCTATATAATAAAGGTGCAAAGACCGCACAGGGCCATTTGACCACACCCAAAGCAATTGTGTGTGCATTCCTTGCATGCTACAGTGCTAACCTCTCCGAGACCACCAACCCACGAGTCCCACCACACTAACCACAGAAACACACACAAAACCTCTATACGAAGAGAATGCCATGAGATCTCAGCACACAGCACAAGTCAAGTCAAGTCAAGTCAGAAATGTGTATAGCGCGCTACTCACCCAGAGCGTCTCAAGGCGCTTAAGGGAAATGGGTTTGTTACTGATCGAATAACCAGGTCTTGAGTTGCTTCCTGAAGGAGAGGTGGTTCTGGGTAGAACGGAGGTGAGAGGGAAGGGAGTTCCAGGTCTTGGCCGCCAGGTTGAGAAGGATCTTCCTCCCATGGCGGCTTTTCGGATGCGTGGGATCACGGCGAGGGCTAGATTGGACGAACGTAGTTGGCGGGTGGGGGTGTAAAAGGATAGGCAATTGTTGAGGTAGCTGGGTCCTAGGTTGTGGAGGGCTTTGTGTGCGCGAGTGAGGAGACAGAACGTGATTCTCTTGTTGACAGGGAGCCAGTGCAGGTCTCTCAGGTGTTCTGATATGTGGTTGTGTCGAGGTATGTCCAGGATGAGTCGGGCGGAGGCGTTCTGAATGCGTTGAAGTCTTTTCTGCAATTTGGCTGTGGTTCCAGTGTAGAGGGTGTTTCCGTAGTCTAGTCGGCTGGTGACAAGTGCTTGGGTGACCATTTTCCTAGTTTCGGTGGGGATCCATCGGAAGATCTTACGGAGCATGCGTAGGATGTTAAAACATGATGATGAGACGGCGTTGACTTGTTTGGTCATGGAGAGGGAGGAGTCTAGGATGAATCCTAAGTTGCGAGCATGGTCCGTTGGTTTGGGTGCGCTGCCTAGGGCCGGGGGCCACCATGAGTCGTCCCAGGCAGAGGGGGATGTTCCTAGGATGAGGACTTCCTTCTTGTCCGAGTTCAGTTTTAGGTGGCTGTTCTTCATCCATTCGGCTACGTCTTTCATCCCTTCGTGTAGGTTGGTTTTGGCGGTGATAGGGTCTTTGGTGAGGGAGAGGATCAGTTGAGTGTCGTCAGCGTAGGAGATGATGTTTAGGTTGTGTTGGCGTGCAATGGATGCGAGGAGGCTCATGTAGACGTTGAAGAGGGTGAGGCTGAGCGAAGATCCTTGTGGTACTCCGCAGATGACTTCGGTGGCCTCTGATCTGAAAGGGGGGAGACGGACTCTTTGGGTTCTTCCGGTGAGGTACAAGATGATCCAGTCCAATGCCTTATCTTGTAATCCGACGTTCCTGAGGCGTTGCACTAGGGTGCGGTGGCATACCGTGTCGAACGCTGCGGAAAGATCCAGGAGGATGAGGGCCACTGTTTCCCCGTTGTCGAGCAGTGTCCGGATGTTGTCTGTAGCTGCGATGAGGGCGGTCTCGGTGCTGTGGTTAGCTCGAAAGCCGGACTGTGAGGGGTCAAGGGAGCCGTTGGACTCAAGGAAGGCGGCGAGCTGGTTTTTGACGGTTTTCTCAATGACTTTGGCGGGGAACGAGAGGAGAGAGATGGGAGGTAGTACTTAAGTTCGGTGGGGTCAGCAGAAGGTTTCTTTAGGAGGGCGCTGAGTTCGGGAAGGTAGCGGTGTTGAAGGAGCAGTTGATGATATCTCGGAGTTGGGGTGAGATGACGGAGTCGGCCTTATTGAAGATGTGGTGGGGGCAAGGGTCGGTTGGAGATCCAGAGTGGATGGAGTTCATCATGCGGATGGTGTCTTCGGTGCTGATTGGGGTCCAGGCGTGGAGGGTGGTGGTAGGGGGCTTCAGTTCAGGGGTATGGGGAGAGGATAGGTCGCTGAAGCTGTTATGTATGTCTGCGATCTTGCTGTGGAAGAACGAGGCTAGAGAATCGCATAGATCTTGAGAGGGAGTGATGTCGTTGTTGCCGGCGCTGGGATTGTTGAGCTCGTTGACGATGCTGAAGAGTTCTTTGCTGTTGTGGGCGTTGTTGTCTAGTCGGTCTTTAAATGCTGACTTCTTAGTGGTGCGGATTAGCTGGTGGTGTTTGCGGGTGGCGTTCTTGAAGGCGGTCATGTTGTCTGAGGATGGGTTTTTTCTCCAGGTTTTCTCGAGTGTGCGGCAGTTCTTTTTGGAGTTCTTGAGGTCGTCGTTGAACCAGAAGGCTCTTTTGCTTCCTGGTTTATTGGGACGGTTTTTCAGGGGTGCTAGTTCATCAGCACAGTGGGTTATCCATTGTGCGAGATTGAAGGCTGCTTGGTTGGGGTCCATAGATCTGGCGGGAGGGTTTTGGTTCAGTGATGTGGTGAGCTGGTGGAGGGTAATTTTGTTCCCGTTTCTGCGGGGAACCTGTTGCGGGTGGTGATGGATCGTTGTCTTTCTGAAGCTGAAGTGGACGCAGCTATGGTCTGTCCAGTGGAGTCCTGTGGTGTGATTAAAGGAGATGTGTTTGCTGGAGGAGAAGATTGGGTCAAGCGTGTGTCCGGCGTAGTGGGTGGGGGTGTTCACCAGCTGTTTGAGTCCGAGATTGGCGAGGTTATCAAGCAGGGTGGTGGTGTTGTCGTTGTTATTCTCCAGGGGAAAGTTGAGGTCTCCTAGGAGAATGTAGTCCTCGGAAGGGAGGGCGTGTGGGCTGACAAGGTCAGCGATGTCTTCGCAGAATTGTGTACGGGGTCCTGGGGGTCTGTATATGAGGGTGCCTCTGAGTGTTGTCTTGGGGTCGGTGTGTATCTGGAAGTGGAGGTGTTCGGTGGCTATGAGGGTGTCGTCGGAGCTGGTCGAGATGCGGATGGTGTTCTTGTGGATCGCGATACCTCCTCCTGTTTTGTTGATGCGGTCTCTTCGGATGATCTTGTATCCGTCCGGGATGGCTATGGCCATGTCGGGTGCTGATGAGGCGTTCATCCAGGTTTCCGTGAGAAAAGCGATGTCCGGAGTTGTGGTGTCGAGTAGGTTCCAGAGTTCCATGGCGTGTCTGTGGACCGAGCGGGTGTTGAGCAGGATGCAGTTCAGGTGGTTGTTGTTGGAACTCTGTTTGGCGTTTGTGGTTGTAGTGCGGGTCCTGATGCAGCAGAACTTGCAGGTTTGGCAGGTGAAGGGTCCATGGGTACGGCCTGGGGCAGTACGGTGGCAGTCGGGGAGTCTGCCGGTGTTGAGGGCAGTGAGGGCTGTGGAGTCGTATGTTCTGCGGGGTGGATGGCTACTGCGGGGGCCGGGGGCTCTGGCGCTGCGCTCGGTCCAGGCGCGGACGGGCGTAGATGGGCTTACCTTTGGCACGCATAGGGTGCGCCTGCTGCGCGTTTGCCACTCTGCTATAAGTTGAGAATGGAGGGGGCGGAGCGAGGGAGGAGCAGCTGGGAGGTGGGAGCGGGGTGGCGGGTGGGGAGGGTAGGAGCGGTGATGCAGGAGGGAACGGGGGTTGGGCTGAGCGGCGGCAGAGAGCGGGTGGAGGGGCGCAGGGCACAACAACAGGAATACAATAACCGAAACCGAAACCGGAGGGGCACAGCGGGCAGCGGTGGCGGCAGCAATCACGGGGCACAACAATAACAATGCTGACAATGCAACAACTACGATACTAGGCAATATTGAACGAAATAGAATACTGCACAATACCAGATCCTTGGCGAGCTGAGGGGCACAGCAGCTCAGGGGCACACCAGAGGCACAGCGGGCAGCGAAGGCGGCAGCACTCTGGGGTCCGCAATGAGGCGGGTGGAGCGACCAGCTCTGACCAGGTCAGGTCGGGCACCTCAACAAGACACTTTACTGAGACTTCGTCACACAGAGAAAGCTCTGAGAAACGCCACATGTATTCATCCCCACCTGATTCAAAGCAACCAGTACTTCTGGGACCTTTTGTTTCGAGAGACCGCTCTTACAGATCCCGGCTCAAGGAAATGCCCAAGCAAGTCTCAACAGAGACCGCCGTGAGAATCTTGAGCACACAGAGACAGCCTCTGGAGACCTTACAACACAGCCAGAGCGGGCACACAAGACCGCCGTGACAGACCCGGCGCACGTAGCCTGCACAGTCTACGCGGGGCGCTGTGTGACCTCGGCAGAGAGGAGGGGGAGACGGGGAGGGAGATTGGGCCTCGGAGAAGGGAAAGAAATGGAAGGAGGAGGTGAGGGAGGGGAACGACTGGTGCCAAACGTGTGCATTTCTAGTCCTTGCCAATAAAGCATTATTGAAATCAGAGCCGGTGTGAGGGAGGGCAGCGGCATGGGAGTGAGTGAGGGAGCAGTGCTTTGGCAGCTGCTCTCTTGCAGTCCGTCGGAGCCTGAAGCTGCCAGTTCTGAAAGTCCCGGGGTAGTCTGCAGTCTCAAGTGTGAGGGCTCCGGTCTGCGGCACCTGTGTCCGGCCTGCAGAGCGGAGTCTCCAGCCCGCTGCGTGCAGTCTCATCTCCGGTGTGTTGGAAGTCTCCAGCAGTCCTCTTCGCCGGTGAGAAGTTGCAGCCTGTCCTTCAGAGCGCGTGCTGCAGCCGTGTGTACACTGTCCCGTCTGTAGCGGCCGCTTTTGCAGGACTAATACTTCAGTGTCTTTCGTGGAGTCTGCAGCCTGTGTGTGAAGTCTGCTGTCTCCCGCATGCGGCCCCCCATGTAAATAAAGTCTGTCCAGTCAACAGTGGCGTGACACACCGCGGAGCCTGCAGGCTAAGCCCTGCAGCTGGCAGGCGGTCTCTCGTTTGCAATGCAAACTCTTCTGAGTGCTGCCTCCACCCCCGCACACAACCTGCAGCCCCGGCGGCGTGTTTATTTGCTGGATGAGGTGAAGGAATGGAAATATTTAGTCTGTGTCCCTCTGTCTCTGTAAAGCTGTGTGAGTTGGTGTCTGTCTGGTCTGGGGGGTCGGGGGAGGTGCTGCAGGTGATGACTGCACGGGTCGAGGACAGCTATATTGTTTTGTTACGAATCTAGGACACAGACACCAACTGTCAAACATTACAGCAATATGTCGGCGTCCAGCACCACCATGGCGGGGAAAGCGCTCTCCAGGAGCCGGGCTCGCGCCGCCAACTCCAGCACCACGAAGCGCACCGGCGCCGGCCCCCTGCGGGCAGTCCCGGAGCAGAGGCCGCCGGGGTCCGTGCGCAGCAGCTGCCTGAGACGGCGAGTGTCCACGGACGTCACCTTCATCATGGGGCTGTTGCGCGTGGCGGAGACGCCGTCGTCGTGAGCGTGCACATCGGCTACTACGAGTAGACTGACTCACGCGCGCGACCAAATCCCATGCGCGCGTGGCCTGCTCTTGTCTCCCTTTGTCGGCTGAACCGAAGACTATAGTTCTCAACGAGAACGCGCTTCGCGCGCTTCTAGCCGAGACCTAAAAATTAGCTCACCTGATTTGTCAGAATTTCCCACCCCCTTGCATGCACTGGTCTACTGACAGTTTCTATGTTGTGAATCCCAGTCTACCCTCAGCATGGATTATTAGTGAAGGTAAGTAGTAAAACCATTATCAAAAGTTGAAATCTGTTTCTCGAATTCGGAATGACTTCTAAAAACAAGCATTTGCAATGCAATAGGTCTCGCATTTATGCTAGTTTAAGCTGTTGACATTGCAAATAACAATGCCTTTTATTTTTGTTTTCGTTTTACATTTACAATGCCAATACCTTAAACTTGTGTAACTGCGAGACCTATTGCATTGCAAATGTTATTCTTGATAGGACAAAATATATTTCCTTATCTGTTATTTCTTGTAATAAAACATTTTGTCCCTCTGTACCAAGAGATTGAAGCTTATGATCTATGATCCTTATAGAACATTTGAAACACTTTCCCGATTTCTTAAAACTGTCAGCTCAGGGCCATCCTGACTATCCTGAAGGCATGATATATCACTGCTCGTGTCTTTCCTTTCCATGCAAGTATTTTCCCCACCTTCTCACCATACTCGTAGTATTGCAAGTTTCCAGCTTCCCACTTATCTTTGAGTTTTTCTCACTTACTGTTGTTAAATTATACAGACAAGTTTCTAAGTCCAAATTAAGGTATGCATAGTCCTTCTCGTGGTAAGGATTTGACTACAACCTTTCTAGTTTTCCCATTTCTGCTTGCAATAATCTCTCCCCTTTCTTTTTTGATTTGATAAATGATTTTGACCATCTTGTGATTATACCTCTTACCAGGATTTATATGCATCCACACATTGTTTTCCAAGCAGCAACCTACATGTATATTCATATACTCTTTTTTTAAAACACACTTTATTGAGATTTTGGTGGTTTCATAAATCGTACATTGCATTATATACTATTTTTTTAAAAACGTTCTGTTAGTGATTATCTTGCATAGCTACAGATGTGCGTCACAATGTTTCAGTGTCTTTAAGCATTTGCAACATTTCTTACAGTACATTTTGCAGAAACCTTATTTAAGAGATAACACTGTAGCATCAGGATATTCTGGCAAATGCATGTATGTTAACTTCAACAACTATCAAACCCTTTACCCCCCTTCCCCACACCCTCTGGCTTTCCTTAAAATTACTACCTATGGCGCTTAGTTCACCCAGGTTTCGTCTTCTACTCATGTCGACTGTCCTTCTACACCCCCTCCCGCCAACTTCGCTCTTCCAGCCAAGCCTTCGCCACTGTACCTCGCATCAACAAGACCACCATGGGAGGCAGATCCTTCTCATACCTGGCTGCCAAAACATGGAATTCACTCCTCGCTTACCTTCGCCTCACCCAGAACCACCTAGCGTTCAGAAAGCAGCTTAAAACGTGGATATTTGACAAATAATCCACCTCCCCTTCCTAAGCGCCTTGAAACCCTCTGGGTATGTAGTGCGCTATATAAATGTTATGACTTGACTTGACTTGACATGTTGACACAATTAATACTATTTGGATTTAGTAGCATTGCACTTATTAACATTTTGGGTTGGGATCGTGCCATCGGGGGACTATTTATATCTACTCCTCTATGTATCATGTACCTTTGGGACAGGAGCAGGTTCTAAGGCTTTAGATAAACAATTCTAACATTAAGTCCCAGTCCATTGAGATCTATGTTTGACACAGCCCAGGGGCCTTTCCCCGTCTAATGGCAGCACTCTCCGAATTGCCCCATCCCTCCATTTTCCCATGTAACAGGTACACTGATGGACCCCATGCCACTTTCCACCTCATGGTTATTGCACGCTTGCGAGGATAAATGCTAAGTCAGCAAACCGCAAGTATACCATTCGCGATTTTGGTTGCCGGTACATCTCCAGTATACAGTTTTCAGCTGTCTCCTCTGTAGGAATACCCGGTACCGTCCTGACATTCCGGATGCGCAGGGCAGGACCACAACATATGCAGAAGGTCTGCATCGTCCGCCTTGCATCTTGGACAATGTTGCTGCATGTATGGAAACACATGATGTAAGCAGTGTGGGGTGAGGTAAGCTCTATGGAGGACCATATGCTAAATAAATTACAATTTTGCGTTGCGTGACGCCTTCGTGGGATACTCCAACAATGTGGTCCATTCCCTATCTGATATATCCTTCCCTAGTTCCGCTGACCATTTGTTGCGCAGATCAGTAAGCGCGATCCCAGCGTGTGCCCGAATACCTTTGTATAGCCATCTTGTGAAATGTCGCCCCTCTCCTATCAGATACATTGCTTGTACAATTGCATGTGTCGGAGGCTCCTCTCTTGCAGGAGCCCAGTGCCTCTTGACATATGCGGTTAGCGCCGCGTATGTTATATATAAATTCCCGGGGACCCTATTTTCCCTGGCAAAGTTAGCGTGATCCATGAGAACCAAAACACTTAAGAGTGCCCCTACTGTAGTGGCTCCTCCCTCAAACCAGCTATGGGTGTTCCGCTCTGTGATGAGGCCTGTGAGCATAGGAATACCGAGTAGTGGTATGTTGTTTGAGTATGGGGTGCACTGGCGCGTGTAATGTAATGCTTTCTTCCAGTGTGCCAAAGCTGTGTGTAATAGCTTCGGGGCATCCCAGGAACCCGAGATCGGGGCAGTAGGAGTGAATGCTGAGTCCCACGGTTGAGGTCCTGAGCTCTGTGGCCCAATTCGTGCAGATTGCACCCTGCCAGCCAGAACGAGAGTCACAGTAATTGGCTCGCATAGCAGTATGCACGGAGATCAGGGGCCCGCAGCCCTCCTCTGTCCGTCTCAAGCTGCATCTTGGCTACGCTCACCCACCGGCGGCCGTTCCCCCAGATCAAGTCAGACAGTAGTGTTTCAAGTGTTTTGAATATAGGTGCAGGGATTACCCTGGGAGGTTTGTAAAGTAGTATGGTATTCATGGGGGAGATGACCATTTAGAGATTGCCATCCGTCCCATTACAGATAGTGGTAGCGAGACCCAGAATGCCATCTGGGATCGGAGCGCCCTAATCGCCCTGGCCAGTTTACCCTCTATTAAGTCTTGCTTTTCTCTGTATATATTTATAGCTAAGTATTTGGAGGTTTGCTACGCAACTATTAAAGAGAGCTGCCCAAATTGCAGTCTGTCTGGGCGCACGCCAGGATGAAAGAAGAAGACATGTGATTTAGTCTCATTGATGGCCAGTCTGAGACCAGCTCACATTGACTGAAGATTTCGGGGCTCGGTCCTAGATCACTGAGCAGGTCCTTGACATATAACATTATATTGTCAGCATATGCTGATAGCACGTGTGTGACATTATCAAGTCTGATCCCTGTTTGCTCTGCCTCTATCCGTAGCTTGATGGTCAGAGTCTCTAACGCGAGCACAAAGAGCAGGGGTGACAGCGGGCATCCATGACGGGTGCCTCTACCCACTGGGTATGTACCTGATATGTGATTCCCGATCCGGGCCCGCGCCTTGGGTCCTGTGTATATCAATTGCACCCATCTTAGATATTCAGGCGGTATACCAAACTTCCCCAGTGACCTGGCCATGTAATCCCATGTATATTCATATACTCTACCGTTTTGGACTGAAGTTCCCTGATTAAATCTGTTCAGGATAACAGTCACCTCTCCATGATCCATTTATTACCCGAAGATTTACCAACCACCGCTGATTCCAACCACAGCGTTGTGTGATCATATATAAATGCTGGAGTGTATCTGACCTGTTTTACTTAGTCTGCATATCTACGGTCAATGAGGCAATAATGTGATTTGGATCCATGACCATTTTTACTATGAAATGAATTAAACTTTTACTGTCCCATCCTCCTCCTTCATAAATCTATGAGTCCCAAATCTTCTAATAGATTCTTAAGGCGCCTTCCCTTATTAGGGATTTTAGTTTTTGCTCAGGCTTTGTCGTGCCGGTGGACGCTCTTTTGGTGTTAAAGCAGCAACCATCTGGAACTCCCTCCCGGTGGAAATTTGTCTGCTGGAAGATCTCATGCTTTTCCGGAAAGCCATTAAAACATTCTTGTTTTAGTCTCTCCCTTTGGCTGTCTTGACCATCTGCTGTGTTATGTTCTACCTTGTTAGTGGTGCCAGGACGCTCCTTTGCTGGAGCAGCTGTGCGCACAATAAAAACCAATAACATAACATAACATAACAGTGGATCTTTCTAATGTGTTATTCATTAAAATGTTTAAATCTCTTCCCCATAATATTAGGGCTGTATATTGTAATAGTCTGATAAGTAACAGCCTTGGGGGTTCTTGGTCATCGACATTTGAACCGTAATACCGGCACATGTGGAGTGACTGTACCCTATTCGTCATGCTGCAATACCCAATCTCCCTGACCGCTGAACATAGTACCTGAATTCTGGAGTTTCTACTAAACAAAATGACTACACCATTAACAAAGCATTACTTCGATGTACATATTACTGATTGAATCCATCGCTGATTGTTCAACAAAGCTCTATATTCCTGGTCAGTCTAGTGCGGATCTTTTCCTTTATCTCATCCCATTCAAAGTCAAAGGACAAGAAGTTAAGCAAACGTTTATCCATTTTGATCTACCTAAGGAATCCCATCCTGTACCTCAAATCCTGCACAGCTTACATAAGTTCAGTGAGGACTATTTTTAGTCTTTGCCTCATATGAGCTCACCCAATGAAAAACGTCCCATGTGAACTCTGCAGCCTACCTTCGGCTTTCTTTGACTCATTTAAGTGTTCTTCCCCCTTTATGCTCTGAGCTTAATACTTATATAATCTGTGAACTACCTTATACCACACTATTTCTATAGGATCTTCATATTGAAAAAGTATTGCCTGCCATTATGTCAGGAGAACATCTTCTGGAGTAGTTCAACTGCTTTGTCTTTACTTCATATATAGTGCATTTTATTATTTCATATGACTTTTAATTTAGCTGAAAACTTTAGCTAAGCTTTTGCTCCCAAACTCTGCATCTCAACCACTGGCTTACCGAGAATACGCTGCCTTTACCTGGTTGCATGGCACAAGTTGTATCTTATTGAACACAAGTCTTTCAATGCAATAAATATACTGTTTAATGTCATAGATAGAATTGAGCCTTTAACCCATAAAATAGGAACTTTATCAAGATTTTCTTGGTACTTTTTCTATTTGGTTTAATCTGAATGGGTCCCTGTGTACCCTTTGAATCCTCTTCTCCAAATTCCATTGTGCCACACCTTCACAAATCCCATCTTGAATTAGACTGCTGACAAATATCTTAATGTTGGTACCTTCTGTCCTTCTGGAACATTTAGGATCTTGATGCTAATCCTCATTGCCTGGCATTCCAAGCTTACAGTTTTCACTCATGTAGTCCTAACCTGGGTTTTTAGGAGAACTAACTCATGTAAGTTCCTTTGTACATCCATAGCTGTTTTTGCCATTGCCTCCTCCAATGCCACTGGTTCTACAGGCTAACTTGTCTATTTTTTCACCTAGCATTTGACAACTCCAGAAGTAGTGTAACGCAGCTTGTTTCTCCAGAACATAATCTTATAGGTATAGATTAAGTGAAAAAGAACCACACAGTGTAATTATAAACATATGTATTTATTATTAGACACTCACTAACACTTACAGATATCTCCTAGAAGGAGATTTACACAGTGCACCCAATACTTTTCAATAGAAACAGATAAGTAGCACGAAATACACAGTGGTCACTGGGGGAGACTAAACCATAACCAAAAATAGTGGTATGCGAACCACAACTCTATACCCAGAAGACGTAGAATTGCTGGGTACCCAAGGAACCACCAGAGATAAGTAACCAGGAGCCCCACGGAGGCCATGTGTGCAGAGTGAGAACACGACTGCGGGATCAATGTAAGTCAATGGGTAAGTTGCGATTGCCTTTTTAAAGAAGAAGGACCCTTCCCAGTGGACCCTCAAGAAACCCAGTGGAAGGCAGAAGGCTGGACAGCATCCCTATCCGTGGATACCCTAGGAACCAGTATACCTACCCCAGGGAAGCCGGGTGCATAGGAGTGATGGGGCGTCGGAAACCGCAGTCGAACTCAATGGAGGACTTCTGGAAGATGCCGCTGCTGGAGAGAGATGAAAGTGTCCAGTGGAAACCAAAGGTGGATTCAAGTCAAGAAGTACCTGCAAGCAGAGGGGACAGTGTCTAGGCCACTTGGAAGTAACCAGGCGGCCCGGAAGACAAATGCCCACAAAGTAGAGTGTTGCAGGAGATTTGACGGTGACCACGGAGCTGCAATTGTGATGACCAGGTGATGCTGTGGAGGACCAAGAGCCATTCATGAGCTGTCCCACGTCGGATGCCAAGAGTTGAGGGGTTGGTGTCCGTCAAGAGCACCAAAAAGCCTTGGTGACTGCAAACAACGTGGAAAGTGAAGAAGGTGCTGTGTTGGGACTAGCAAGGTCCAGGTGACTCACCATAAGCAGCGGAGCCAGGGCAGGCCCGAGCAATCAGGGGGGCCCACAGAAATCAAACAAGACTCTCACAAGGACCTACAGGCCGGAGGCACTGGAGTCATAAGAGGACCTCAAGCAGCTCACCAAAGATGCAGGCACACTGTGCAAGCGATATGGGGAGAACCAAGATCTTGGTCACAGGAGATGCTTGAGGTGGGGGCTACTTGGTGCCTGAAGATCTTGATGGAAGGAAGTCAACAAGCCTTTGCAACAGCAAGTCGATGTGGTGCACAGGGCTTTGGTTCCTGCGGCTCCAACGAGGGATACTGTCCTAAAAATTGGTGAGAGCACAGGGCAGGCCTCAAGGAATGTGAGCTTGCTGAGCTTTTCAGAGTCCATAGGAGCCCAGGATCAGCAGACCGGTCAGCTTAGTTGTTGTGCCTGCAAATGCAGGGAAGTGACTCCTTCACTTTAAGGGAGATTCCTTCAGGTGTCTTGGATGCCCAAGGCACTGGAAGGTTCCTGTATAAAGCACAGGCATGGATGTTGCAGCAGACGAGCAGGGCGACGAGATCAGGGGCAGCAGGAATCTTCCCAGTTGCAGCCCTGATGCCCAGTGCGAAGTCTAGAGTGCCTAGATGGTCGAAGTAGAAGTAGTGTTTTGAAATTCATCTTGTCCCATGATGAATCTAGGGACCCACCCTCAGGTAAGCCCTTAAGTACCCCAAGGAAAGGGCTGGGACGATTCATGATTCCCTCCCAGGACAGGGGTAGAACAGTGGGGAGGATACTCCCATATCCTTTGTTCAGTTTCACACCAGAACTGGAGCTGACGACTCCCTGAGCTGGTTTGAACTGGACTATGTAAGGAGGGCATCAAATGTGCCCTTCAAGCAGACTGAGTGGTGCAGGCAAGTGTTCCTACCCTGCCCCAATACACTAAACCCTGTCTGGGAGGTGGTCACACCTCCCTGTGACAGGATACCTATTGTTCTGTCTTACCCGGCTCGAGCCTGGCTCAGCAGCAGGAGGGCAGAATCGTGTCTCTGGTCGGCAGCATCCACTGAGGGCCTCTCGGAGGAGCTTTACAGTGTATGGGATCATACCTCCCACACCATTTATGGTGTGGGGGTATGAATCCAAAATGTTTGATACCGAACATGATAGGGTTCATAACAGACAGTTTAGAAATGGTCATCGCGTAGTGACGCATGGCCACTCTATTTATCGTAATAGCTAATGCACTTACAGCCCGGGAGAATGGACTCCGAAGGCTATATGGGTGTCTTTCTCATGCAGGGGCACCCTCACACTGGTCTTCTGGATTGAAAGGTTTTAAGTGTATTGACCTTAGATATAGGGAAGCCTATATTTTCGTAAGTAGTGCTAGCACCAGCTTACACAGGCTACAGTTGCAAGCCTGTATGTAGTTACAGTTTGAATGGTCCCTCATGGGTGGTATAATACATGCTTCAGCCAATGGGGGATCCCCGGGTACCTATGCCCTGGGTGCCTCAGTACCAAATACTAGGGACTGATGAGGGTGCACCAGTGTCCAATCAGGGGAGGTATCTAAGTTCCATTCCATACCAATTTAGGGGAGAAATCACAGAGATTGGGGTTCTGATTAGCAGGATCCCAGTCAGACTAGTCATAAACAGCATAGCACCAGGCAAAAAGTGGGGGTTACCATAAAAGCAGATCCTACAGTACACCTGCAGGTTTCCTCAGCCAGGCTCTTTAGAAAACGCATTCCATTTCTCTTGGGAGGGAACCTTTGCTGACGCATTCCATCTCTTTCCACTCATTCCAAAGGTTCTGAAAAAGATCAAACAGGAGCCTTGCCGCATCATCCTTATCGCCCCAGCCTGGGCATGGCAGCACTGGTTCACAGAGCTGTTTCGCCTATCGGGGTCCTCTCCAATCCTGTTTCAGCCAAGGGAGAATCTCCTCTCCGTGAACCTTGGCCAAGTGGTTCATCCACAAGTTTACACACTTCACTTGTCAGCTTGGCTCCTCATAACATAAAATTTGGAGGGCTAGCATTTTCTGGAGAATGTCAAGTAATACTACAGAAAGCACGAGCTCCTTCTACGACCAAGTGCTACTCGACCAAATGGAAACAATTTTGCTCATATTGTGTCGCGCATTCTTCTGATCCACTCTCATCGCCTCCTTAGGACGTTTTGCCCTATTTAGTGTCTCTTGGCAAATCTGACCTGGCACATCCTTCCATCAGGGTGCACTTGGCAGCATTATCCAGATACAGACGATGTTCTGGTCACTTGTTCTTGTGGTTTAAAAGGCTGATGAAGGAGTTTATGAAGGGTCTCTTCAGGGTCTACCCTCTGATAAGACCTCCTCTAATGCTGTGTCAACTAAGCCTTGCCCTGTCACAGCTTATGAGGTTTCTCTTTGAACTAATACACAAATGCGATTTAAAATACTTTTCATAGAAAGTTGCTTTCCTATTGGCCATCACGTCAGCTAGGCGTATTGGTGAAATCCAAGCATTTTTCTGCAACAGATCCTTGCCTGCAATTTCATCAGGATAGAGTAATTCTTCGTACCAATACTTAGTTTATTCCTAAGGTACCTTACACCTTTTATCTAAATGAACCAATGATTCTAGCCTTCTTCTTTTCCGCTCAATCTTTGCCGGCTGAAAGAGCCCTCCATTTACTGGACATTAAACATTGTTTAAAGTTCTACTTGCAAAGGACTCAGTCTTTCCGAAAATCTACTCAGTTGCTCATCGCCTTCTCTGCCCCCTGGAAGGGTCAGGCTTTGACACGGGCACCGATGACTCACTGGGTCTCATCGACTATACTCTTCTGTCATGAAAAGACTGGCCGCCCTTTGGCTACCAAGGTCACAGCTCATTCCACACGCAAGTTGGCAGCTTCATCAACCCTGTTCGCCAGATTGTCCTTGTCCGAAATCTGCAGGGTAGCAAAATGGACGAATGTCCATACCTTCACAAAGCTTTACTCTCTGGATGCATGGCAGAAGGCGGATGTAGCAGTTGGGCATGCTGCTCTGCGACGTCTGTTCACATAAGGTATGAACTTCCTAGTGTCTATTTCTTCATATACTATTGTTTTATAACTGACACCTTTTGAATACCTTCTGATTTAGAAATATATATATATATATATATATATATGTATATATATATATGTATATATATATATATATATATATATATATATGTATATATATATATATATATATATGTATGTATGTATGTATATATGTATATTACCTACTGGCGGTCGCCAGTAGGTAGTTATAGTTAGGATTTTTTTCAATGCAAAATCTCAAAATTCGATTTGGAATGGCGCCGGTTGACGAATCTGCCTGAAAATTTCCTCAAATTTGCCTCGCGGAGCTCCGGTCCTTCCTTGAAAGTTTGGGGGGGATTCATCAAGCAGGGGCCGAGATAAAAGGGGGGTCCCAAAACATGTTTTCTCCATGTTAATTTCTATAGGGCGGTCGAACTCACTTTTAGCCCGAACGGCTAAATGGATTTCCACCAAACTTGGCAAAATTGTAGGGACTGGTAGCCCGATGTGCCTTTGCTATGTCTCAAGATATGTGCTCCAGTGGATTTTGAGTAATTTAGTTTCAAAAAAATATATATAACTATGGCCGCGCCCCGGTACTCGCACCGGGGAGCGCAGCAGGCGCAACACGCGAGGTGCGCATGGAAAGCTGATTGGCTCTCGGGTGTCTGTAAACATTCGAAACAGTCTGGACCGGCCGCCATCTTGTGTCTCGGTAGGATAGAGACACAAGAGGTGGAAAAAAAAGGGGGGAAATGACCATAAGGGGGCAGGGTAGACCCCCCTTGACCCCCTAGGTTTGATGTGGGGGCTATAAAAGGGCCCTGCGGTGCAAAATAAATTAAAAAAAATTGATTTGCGCGGGGGAGCGCCCTGTACGCGCACCGGGGAGCGGCCCATGGGGAAAGTAGAATGACAGAGTTTTAAAAAAAGGAAGCCTTTTTTTATAAATTGGAGGTAGTTCTAAAAAAAGAACAGTTTTTTTCTTCTTTTTGTTGTTTTATATTCTTTTAGTATTTTTGGCTTTTATGAACTATTTTATATTTTTTTTGTTATTTTTATGGGGAGAAACAAAAAAACAGGGAATTGAAAATGGCTCTACTGGAGCAAAAAAAAAAAAAGAAAAAATGAGAGTTTTTTGGGGCATTTGTGGTTGTCCCCAGCAAGGACGATGAGCTTTATGCTCTTGGCTGGTATGGGGTATTGTGTTCTTGCAGCCATCTTCTCCTCCTCCTCCTCCTCCTCCTCCTCTTGTTGACCACCAATGTAATCTTGTGGTGGTCCTCTTGGTGGTTGTGGTGGTGGTGGTAGTGCAGATGCTCCAGCTGCTGCTGCTACTGTAGCCATTTCAAAGTACAAAATATACCTCAAAGATTGCAAAACAGGTCTTCCTAAGTCAAAGGACAAAGTCAGAATAAGGAAAAAAGGTGGGGTCTTTCATCATTTGGAAAAAAAAAGGCCTGAACCAATGAGAAGTGTTATTTTCAGGTCACAAGACCAGGGATTTCATCATTATGAAACCAAAACAGTTCTGCACCAATAAAGTGTTATTTTCAGGTTACATGACCGACGCGCTTATGTGGCGCGCCCCGGGTCGCGTCGCGTAAGTGCGTCGGATGTTTACGTTGCGCGATCGTATTCGCTCGAGTGCTTCCGGGTGCGCTTACGCCGTGCGTATCATGTGGACGCGGCTACGCGATACGTCACGATGATGTTTTCGTTCGTGGCAATAGCGCTAACTGGACGCCCTGGGGCGCTTCAAAAGACTACGCTTTCCGGGGCGCTCACCGGGGCGCGCCTCGGGAGCGCTCCAGGGTAAAAAAACAAAAATATATATATATATACATTAAAAAAATTGTTTAAAAAACAAATAAAATATAGGATTCATTCATTTTCAAAAATATTACATTTCATAGCTATAGACATTTGCTATTAACAAAATTTTGAAATTCAAAAAAAACATAGGTTTGGGGCCTTATATATAGTTAGGAATTAGCACTTAAAAAACCTATGAAATTCACTGAAAAAACCATAGGTTTACTGACATAAAACCATTGATTGTCATGAGTGATGTAATATGTGACGTCATCAGCAGTGCATTGCAGGCGCGCAAGTTATAGTGAGTCCAACTAACTATAAAGTGGGCATTTCAATGGTTTTATGTCAGTAAAATTTCCAGCTAACTATAACTGGTGTGAAACCTATGGTTTTTTCACTGAATTTAATAGGTTTTTTAAATGCTAATTCCTAACTATAACGGATGTGAAACCTATGTTTTTTTCAGTGAAATATATATATATATATATATATATATATATATATATATATATATATATATATATATATATACGCAAAACTCCAAACACTACCTCCGATCCCAAACTCGGAACGGCGAAGCAAGCAGGAGACGGACCACCAGGATAATTACAGGTTTTCTTTATTGCATTTCTCAGCTGGGTTGAAGGGCAAGACGCGTTTCGGGCTGGAACAGCCCTTGTTCACATGCAATAGACCCGATGTTACTTTTACTTTTTATAATGCTAGTGATCCTCGTGTGACCCGCCTACTAAACTGGTCATGTGACAATAAAGATAGAAAACATACTACCTAATGTGCAAAATACACCAATACTCACACTGCATGAAAACTTCACAAGTGTTAACATTCTAGTAAGAGACATAATTTAAATAAATCATGACAATTAAAATAACAGGATAAATCCTTACTTTTCTAATAAAGTTGATGGCGCATTATATTATTGCATAATACACCAGAGATGTTCCTAAATTGTATCCACAGTACCAGATAATACTTGGGCAGGACTAGGAAACTTATAGTGCTACTAACAGTGACACCTGGTCAAATGCCTAAAGTGCAAGAAGCTATATTACATGTGCAAAACAAAGCGGGATAAAGTGCTAAAGTGCATGATAGGATCAACCTGTAATTGTAATGCATAAATGCCTTCTTAACAATTGTTTTTTTTTAGCAGAACCTCATTTTGTTAATTAAAATTGAGTTTAAAACATTACAAAAAACGGTTAAATAATTTATCATGATAAAAGTGAATAAAAGTCTGATTTGCAAAACAGTTATACAGTTATAGTCAAAAGTTAATAAAAGACAGAATAATGAATAAATATACACATTACTATATACACTAGAGGAAACTGTAAAAACTGTTGGAAACGATCTAATGACTGACAGGGAACCTGACTAATCAATAAAGATAAATACAAAAATATCAGCAATGAGCATCATGGGAACAGTTTTGGACAACAGTTCCCCTCAGGCAACAGGGACCTGACTACCTGAAGGTTAAGGGTACAGGCTAGGAAATTTGAGACACAAGTAAGTTCGTGAATAGAGTCCAGACAATGTAGATTACAAGAAATTATGGAGGTACTCTGTATTATTAAGACCATTTGGCCATTTACTGTCATATTCGAGAATCGTGCTGGACTCTAGTTGTCTCAATTTCAATTCTCTGTTACCGCCCCTTAGAGGTTTCGGTACTGCAGCCACTACGTAATAGGTGAGACAGTTTACATCCTTATTATGTTTACTTTGAAAGTGGCGGGCCACAGGATAGGCAGGATCGCTATGTAGGATCGCTCGGAGATGCTGGAGGATCCTGACGTGCACCTGTTGTTTGGTACTGCCTATATAATTTAGGCCACAGGTGCACGTCAGGACGTAAACCGCAAACTCCGTTTTGCAGGTGTAATTGCCTTTAATGGGGATTTCAGTACTGTTAAAGGGGGTACAGTAATGGGTTTTATTTACGCCAAACTTGCAAGCTCGACAGCTGGAGCATTTGCGAAATCCGGCTGTGGGTTGCAGCCTGTTCGCCTTATGTTTTAATTCCGGACTGCTGGTGTTTAAAACAGCTCCCATACTGCGAGCTCTGCGGAAGGTTACCACTGATTTGTTGGGAAGCATGTGCCTAATATGTTGTCTGTTAGAATGATAGACCAGTTCTTATTTATGATCTGTCTGATCTTGGATTCTTGGTCACTGAAGGCCGTTATGAACCTGGGACACTCGTTTTGTGAATTAACAGTAACGGGTAGATGTAATCACCTCTCTGTTAGGAGTGTCAGATGGAAAAAGACTGGCCCTCGTTCTAAGATTAGCTTTATTCAAAGCTTGCTCAAACATTATGTCCGAGTAGCCTCGGTTTTTTAACCTGGCACGCAATTCTTTAACACATCTGTCAAAATCATCAATAGAGCCTCAAATTCTTTTGAGTCGTAAAATCTCACCTAGAGGGATACATATGGATGGTGTGTTTTGGGTGCAGACTCGAGGCGTGCAAAGTGGTGTTACCTGCAGTGGGCTTTCTATGTAGGGTGGTCTGTACTCTATTGGACTCGTCAATGTAGATTTTGACGTCAAGAAACTGAATCTTCTTGGCACTAATGTGGGATGTAAATTTCAAATTGAGTGAGTTGTTATTAAGATCCTCAATAAAAGCAGATGCTTCTTGTGCATCGCCCTGCCACACTATAAAGATGTCGTCTATATAGCGGAGGTATTTGATGATCTTCTCCTTCACCCACACTTGGTGTGTTACGTTGAGAACCCGCTCCTCCCACCAGCCCACCTGTAAACACGCATAGCTGGGGGAGAAGCAAGCTCCCATCCCAACAACCCTCAATTGTCTCCACACCTGTTTGTCAAATACAAAATAATTGTTGTACAAACACCATTTCATCAGACTCAATAATGCCTTGTTGTGTTCGTAAAATTCTGCTGGTGTAAGACCAAGAAAATGTCCTGCTGCTGAGAGACCTTGATTATGTTCTATACAAGTGTAAAGGGACTCAACGTCCAAAGTTATGAGCAGCATATCATCCTGCCACTCGAGATCTTCTATTTTTTTCAAAAAAGTCACTTGTATCGCGTACAAAGCTGGGCAGGTTACTTACCAGGTCTTGAAGAAAGAAGTCGATGTATTGCCCAATGTTTTCACCCATGCTATTTATCGCTGATATAATCAGTCTTCCCGGTATGGGCGAAACTCCTTTATGGACCTTAGGTATTAGATAAAAGGCTGGCAGGACTGGGAATTCGTTATACATATATTTGTATTCATCTGATGAGATGAGGCCCTCTCTGCACAATCTTGATAAAAGCTTTTTCAAATCGTCGTTAGCCTTTAGATATTCTTTATTGCTTGATTTGATGTAACAAGCATTATCATGCAATTGTCTGTGAGCTTCGGTAATGTAGTCTTTTTTGGGCCATATAATGATGTTGCCGCCCTTGTCTGCCATTTTGACCACAATATCCGGATTGTTGCTGAGCTTCTTCATTAGTGCATGGTAGTTGGCCTGCTTTTGATTATATTGCTGCCTCTTACGATTGTTGGTCTTTTTGTATAGCTCTTTGATTTCCATCATGATGCAATCATGGAAGGTGTCCACAGTGTCCTTAACCATAAGTGGGACAAATTTGGATTTGCCTTTGAAGGGAGTTATGCCCGCTCCTGTTTGTGTCATGTTTATTTTTTGCAATATTATCTGGGTACTTAGGTCGGAATCAGGTCCCATGGGTTGTGAATTGGTTGCCTGATTAAGGTCATGCATCTCCAAGAGAACAGGAATGTCCGCCGCCAACGGTTGTGGATCTTCAATAGCCGTGTCAGGACTGGAAGCAGCACTTTTGTCGTCGCTAGTTTTCAGTTTTTGTAAAGCAAAGAATTTTTTCAATTTAAGTTTACGAATAAAACAATATACATCCACTCGTGTGGAGGCATATTTGAAGGATTGCCCAGGGCAAAAATTCAGACCGAGAGTTAGGAGTTGCTGTTCAGCTTTGGATAATACGACATCAGAGAGATTTATAATAGATTTTTCATTTTTTACTTCCTCTTCTGCCATTGTTGGTTCGTCTTCTTTTTTTTCTGTATATTTTTGTTTTTGTTTTCTCCTTCTTTCTCATCTTTTTTTGTTTCTTCGTTTGTTGCCGCATTCCTTTGTCGTGGTCTTAGAGTTGACAGTCTTTCCGCGACTAAAAATCAAGTTCCTCCCCAAGATTTAGAATAGTTGTAGGTTGTTCATGGCTTATCGATTCATAACTTGATTCGCTGGTAAGTGACACAGAGCTTAAGCTCAATGTTTCATCATCTTTATTGCCAATATGTCTCACTGCCGCTTGGGGGGGGCTTTTGTTTATTTCCTTTATCACTATATTGTTGGCGTTTGGCGTCATTATATTTTCTAGCAAAAGTAAAAATCTGGCCGTTTGTGTAATCGGCTTGGTCGCGTGCGAATTTACTCACTTTTCTGGTTTTAATTTTTTCCTCATGTTTTTTAAGCCTTTCCAGCATAGATTCCTTTAGTTTTTTACTGATATCCGCTTCTTTTATTTTGTCAATTTCCTCCTGTATTTTATCAATTATTTTCAAAATCTCTGCCCTATCGATGGCTGCGTACTTGATGAGTAAATGGACTATATTTATTGATGCATCCAAATTGTGTTGACCCCATTCTTTTAGCATTTGGGGGTTTGGGTTCTCGAAACTTGGTGCGAGCATAATTCGTAAGCCTCTTGGCACTCGATTGACCTCAGCATATTTAGACAGGGAGTAATGCTCCCTCCATTTTGTGATCTCAAGACGTTTTTGTTTTTCAAGGTCTTTGTACAGAGTCTTGATGTTAGAATCCTCCCGTACTTCTGTAAGTGCTGGTGTTTTTTTTAGGTACATTTCCCGAAGCAGAGACTTGACCAAACAGTTCGTCGGCTTCCTCTTCCCTTGCACGGAAAGCTTCCGCAGACATGCCTTCAACTCAGCTGTTACTGATATATATATATATATATATATATATATATATATATATATATATATATATATATATATATATATATATAAATGTTTATGATGCCTGCACTTTATGACTATTGTTTATATTTTCTGCCGCATGGTGGGGTGGTTTACTGTACCTGCCGCCGCTGACCTTTGATAACTGCTTACTATTCTGATTCAAGCATGTGAATTTATAAAAGATACACTACTGGAGAAAAAATAAGTTACTTACCTGTACACTGTGGTTCTCCAGTATTGATATCTTTTATAAATTCACATGTGGCCCACCCGCCTCCCCTTTCAGGTTCACCCTCCATATCTCTATTGTTCCTCTAATTGTACTTGTGCTCACAATCTGAGGTATGGTGGCCCTACAGGGGATGGAGACTCTAAGGTCTATCCTCTGATTAGCTGAAGTTTGGATGTTTTAAAGCAATGATAATAGGCTGCTAAAGGCTACTGAATGTCTATGGCAATTGAATGTTAAACATTAATGCTGCTGTTTTTCTGTTACCATGGGACTCCCACCATGACAATGGAGAAGATTCAAGCGTGTGAATCTGTAAAAGATATCAGTACTGGAGAACCACAGTGTAGGGTAAGTAACTTGCTTTTTATCAGATAAACACTGCCAAGGGACATGTTGGGACTAGTTTACAGCCCAGTAATGATACATTTGATTTGTTATATCACTGCTGTCTTCTAACCCCACCATGTTAACCCAAAAACCTCCTTTCAGTGCGCCATTCATGCTTCTGGAGTTCTCATGGACTGTCTGGTTTCTGTACCATGGGCTTTACCAGTTTCCCTTGCTACAGTGCTATGAATATCACAGCCAGTTCTGAAAACGGATCTTAGGGAGTGAAAGGTCTTTAAACACGTTTGGTTTATAGCTTTCCTGGATAATTTCAGCTCTGTGTGGTTTTTGGTAGACACTAAACTTCCTTCTCTGCCTATGTAGGATTTTGGGCCTTATTTAGTGACCTTGGTCCCTGGTTCGCACTTAGATAGTTTGTAGGCAATCCTCCTGATCTTAGTTGGTACCGGTTAGTGATTTTATGTGGTCAGAAAACTGTTTTGGTATTCAACACCTTATACTGATCTGATCATGGTATTGCCGATACTATAAACATTGTGGCTTGCTCTTTGTTTTGTATGCTTTGTAGTAGAAGCTTACTCTGGAGCATGCTTAAGTGTTTTCAGCCCTGGGCAAAGTCGGCTCTAGCCCAAAGTCCCCACCTTTCTAGGGGCCATGTCATTAAGCTTTCGGAACGGTCCCAGACTGTCCAGAGTTTTAAAATAATCAGTTTATTTACTTACTTTCTGTCCGGTGAGCAACACCCCCACCTGAGGGATAGTGAAAGATAAAGAAAAATACCTATTAGATTCTGGTTAGATTCAACATGCGCTTTAACCTTTTAAAGTGCATGGACCCAGCTCAACTGCACAGGCCTTTGTTTTTATGTAGCATGTGCCACTTACTTAATAAAGATTGTGTGCTCTCTCTACCATTGCGTAATCCTGGTACAGCTGCTGCCAGATAATTGAGATAATAGCCTGCTGCCGTCTGACTCTGGATATCAGTTCCATGCAGCAAAGGCAGTGCAATAAACAAAAGCTCCAGACAGCACCCTATGGTGCTGACAGACTAGCTACACCACGGTTTGTGGATAGAAGGCTTTGACCACTAGTCTTTCTTCTTTTCTGGCGCAATCCATCTGGAGACAGTTTGAACCGAGGTTGGGCAAGACCTTCAAGTCGAATGCAGAAAGACCGTCACCCACACGCACTCACAACCAGCAGACTGGACTCCGGTAACGCCCTTTACGCCGGAGTCAACAAATCCCTGCTACACAAGCTCCAAACCATCCAGAACACCGCAGCCAGACTCGCCCTCGAAACCCCACGACATGAGCACATGACCCAGCACCTACGAGACCTGCACTGGCTCCCCATCGAGAAGAGAGTAACCTTCAAGCTACTGACCCACACCTACAAATCCCTCCACAACATCGGACCCAAATACCTCAACGAAAGTGTCTCCTTCCATGTACCCAAATGGAACCTCCGCTCCGCCGACCTCACCCTGGTAGAAACCCCATGCATCGCAGAACCAAAGCAGGTGTAAGAGCCTTCTCTTACGTCTCAGCAAAGGCCTGGAACAAGCTCCCAGTCAATATCATATGCTCCCCCACTCCGCACACCTTCAGGAAGAGCCTCAAGACCTGGTCCTCTGATTGAGCTGGAGCGGCATTCCCCTTCCCCCCACCCCCACCCCCTCCAGCGCCTTGAGACCCTCAAGGGTGAGTAGCGCGCTTTAAACCCCTGATTGATTGATTGATTGATATAAATCAGTCATTGAAATAAAAATAAAAAGGACAAGAAGCGGAGGCAGATCATTCTCCTACAATGTAGCCAGACTCTGGAACACAATGCCCCTTTTAATTCTGGCTGAATCCCATCATCGTCCCTTCCAGAAGCTTCTCAAGACCTGGCTATTCCAACAAGCAGTTGCATAAACCTTGCCTTAACTTCTGTCTAGACGTTAGACCTGGGATGCCTATGGGTAGCTATGCGCTATTCAAAAACTAATAATAATAATAATAATAATGATTGTTCATATGTCAATGTACAGTGCAGAGCAGCAATATATGCTTGCTCCACGTTTGTGCTGTCCGTGTGGATGCGCTGCTGGGCGTTGTGATTCCAGCCTATTTCCACCTGACTCAGAATCCCTGTTTCTCGCAGAGCAGAGACGGTATTGCAGTAAACAAAAATAAATCTCCATATACAAGGCTCAAAAGGTGAGGCACGAACCCACACCATATGCAGCAGGCTTGTTCAAGCCGCTTGTTTTGCTGCTTCCCTGGCGCTGGCCAGTCAGAGAGAGACTGTTTATTCCAGGGCTCGGCTCAGATATAGGCTGGCTAATGAAAAGGGTTGTCTATTATCCGACCATAACCGCTGAGGACTTTTCGGGGAGGTTGAATGTGGTGAAAATGGTCAATAAGTTCCGAATTGTTCAGTTCAGGGGGCCCCAAATCAAGTTTGTTCCGAAGTGCCCAGAATCTTTAAGATATCCCTGGGACTCTGCTACAATGTCCCTTCGGTTCGGCCTGCTAGTTCACTAGTTTTTAACATCACCCTGCATTCTGGAAAGACAGTCATGTCATCTGAGGTATGAGACTGGAAGATCTGTTCCTGCTTCCTCTTCCCTAGTCATAAAGCTGTACGAGCCCTATCATTGCCAAAACAATGCAGGTTTGCTGTGTGAGGCATGAATATTTACGTTTAATATGCCAATCACTGACAGAAATAATGATCTGTTCTTGAGTACTTGCATATGTACTAAGCCCTTCACTGACTGATATCTCAACTGCTGCTAGGGACTTAAAGAATGATGTTCGCAAATGAAATGTTACCAGTGCTTCTCTACAGACATTTTTTTAATTCATATGTCATTTTTGTAAAGCACAACATTCCATTTTGTGGTGGCCTCAGACCACTTTGTACTTTTCTCTGCCTACCTGTATCCCTCCTCAAAGTCCAGATGGTAGAGGGCCAGTCAACCAGGCAGAGAAGCATTAGTGTATGCTGATATGAACCCTCATCCAATAACAAAGGTTTGCTTCATGCATACTAAGCAAAGCAACCACAAACTAACGAGTGTTGTCAGCTATTCAAACAGGTGCACAACAGGGGAGTGAGGCAGAACTGAAGAGAGCCTCCGTGCAGCAGGGGCATGGGGGATGAAGGATCGAACAGAGGCGAGTTGCAGCAATGAAAAAATCAACACACTAGAGAGGGAGAAGTCATAATAAGAATGATATTATACTAGGCGACCAAATTTGACATTGCTTAGTTATGAGCATTTTAAGGGAAACGCCAACATGTGTGGAAAACTGAGAGGAATGCATGATTGGCTTATGTCCTTCGTGCATGGTATTAAAATGGCAACACAACACTCTGGGAGCAACGGAGAACTGCCCTTTGGAGAAGAATTGGGAGAGAGTGGTACCTAGATTGTCAGATGAGCTGAGTCTGTCAGTCACGGCAGTCTAGGGTGGCGGTTATTAGACTTTTTATTTAACTTTTTATTTGTGTTTAGTAATTTATACAAACATATGACATTGCAACAGGATACATTTCCAGGTTATGTACAATGTTTATACAGGTATAGATCTTGTCGTAGGTCGAGTAGGGGATAATGAAAGGTCATAAGGTGTACATCTGAGTATTAAAAGCAAAACTATATAAAAATGCACAGGTTACGGTCAATCACACACATCATACCTGCCACCACCGTGTGACACACCATAGGCTCCTATTACTTGGTCTCTCGGTGAGGTGCCGATATCACACTGGCAGGAAAACGGCCTGAAAATAACTGTAAATGGTTTTCCAGCTCGTTTTCAGATGCTTTGAATTGCTGAAGTCTATTAAGGGTGTGAACACTCCCCAGGATATGTCACCAGCCTCAGAAATCTTTTTTTTTTATGAGCAGGGGACATAGAGTCGTAGGTTTCAAACGTGCCGCACGAGGCCCCGCCCCTTCAAGCCCCCACCCTCTCCTCACACTGTGAGATAGCTCTTTAAGTTTGCAGGTATGAAACATCATTACATAGCATAGTATGGCAGCATAATAGGAATATCTATCACTTGTAGTCCAGCCGACAAGCAAGTGTGGAAGTGAAACTAGTGTTCCCTAATTTGCTCCAGACTTGTTTGCGCTTTGAAACGGGGGTACGCTCTCTTGCAGGGGAACCAAAAGGTTCATTTTTTTTTTTTTTTTTTTAACATCATTTTTATTGCATCACCAATAGAAATGTACAGACAATATAAATATCAGTCAGAATACAACATGTACAGGCTCAGTATGATCCAGTCGATCTCCATCCGGGGGGTTCACCACAACCTTGGCGCGGGTGACCTCATCCCTGCCCACTTCTCGTAGCTCCTTACAACGTCTGACCGCTTCATTAGGCAAATAACCCTGGGTTGCTTTTGCAATTTTCACCCCTCCCCCTCCCCAAATTTCGGTACCCCAACATCCCTCCAAAACAGCCTCCTCCCCACCCTCCCCCGTGGTCGCTCTGCGCTGGACTAACAGTGTAAAAGTGTCCGGTGTGATGCAGGAGGAAGTAATCTTTCACTAAGGTGTGTTCTCCTGTGTAGTGATAGGGTCTGCCCCGTCCAGTTCGCTCTCGCCATCCTGCCCCTCATCGTCCACATCCCGGAGCGCCTGCACCATCACTTCCCATGCAGTCGCCCTTTCCAGAGCTTTCTCGTCATTCAATCTCCAGGCCATCTGGTACCGTAGGGTACTTTCACACGCGGCCCATCTCAGGCATTCCCCATACCATCTTTTATACGTGGGCCCCACTTTGGACTTCCAGTTTCTAGTGATCTCCCGCTTGGCCAGAATAAGCCCTAAGTCTATGAATTTACTAGTCATCTTGTTCCTAGGCGTGTGCGGGAACCAATGCAGGACGCCGACCGCTTTAGTAAGCTGGATATCCCTATCTGTCGCGACGGTAAGGGCCCGCCCAACTTCCTGCCAATAGTCTCCCAGAGAGGGGCAATCCCACAGCATATGGCACAAATCCGCCCCAATTGTATTACACCTGGGGCAAGCAGCGTCGGTCGCCCCAAAATACTGTTGGATTTTCCCGGGGGTGAGGTATGCCCTGTGAATGATATAGAAGTGAATCAATTGAAACCTGGCATTTCTCGAACTCTTCCGTGCCCGCCCTAGCAACTGGCCCCAGGTCGCGTCTGGTATCTCCACCTGAAGGTCCAGCTCCCACTTGGTCTTCAGGGCTGCCAAAGGCTGCAAGGCCTCCCGCTGCATCCTAGCGTATAGGCACGTGACAGCCTTAAAGGTTCCCGCCGCCATCATGGTGTACTGGCAGGCCATCGAGGTGCCCGGTTCCTGCAGCCCTTCCCCCCAGTGAGCTTGCATAGCGCCCGTGACTGCTGCGTGCAGCAAGTAGTCGCCCCTCGGAAGGTCAAATCGCTCCTGCAGGTCCTGGAACGGCAGCAACACCCCATCTTCGTAAAGGTCACCCAGCATTTGAATTCCCGCCTCCTCCCATCCTAGCAAGCGCGACCAGTCGCCTCCATGTGGGAGGGCGGTGACCATCCCCAGGGGAATTTCGGGGGCATACATAAGGCGGACACCCGCCCGCTTTCGGGCCCGGTCCCAGCAAAGCCGGAACGTCTGCTCCTCGACCGTCAGGTCTCCCACCCGGAGCTTCTGGTGCAGCGTAATATACGCCAGAACATGTCGCGGGGTGCCTTCCACTCTCGCGTCCTCGGGGCCTCTATACACCCTCGCCACCTCCTGAGTAAAGGTCTGCAGCTGCGCGGCTAAGTAATATCCTTCAAAATCCGGCACCGCCATACCTCCGTCATCTTTGGGGCGCAACAGAGTGTCGAGCGCTATGCGCCTCCTTCCCGTGCCCCACAAGAAGGCTATGACCAATGACCTCAGGCGTTTGAAAACAGAGCTCGGGACCCATACCGGGAGTGTTCTAAAATCGTACAAAAGCCTGGGCAGGGCTATCATCTTAAGCAGGGAGATTCTACCAGCCAGGGATAACGGCAGAGTTGCCCAGAAGTCCATGGACCCCCGCAGGGCGTTAATACAGCGAGTGATGTTGCCATCCAGTATGTCGGACGGGGTGTGGTAAATATAGACCCCCAAATAATGCAGGCAACGCGGCTCCCATCGGAGTTCCTGAGCAGTGAGTGGGCACGGTTCTCCCGGCCTCAGGGGGAACAGACAGGATTTAGGCCAGTTGACCCTCAGGCCCGACAACCGGCCGAACTGCCCCAGTAGCTGCCGCGCCCCCTGGAGTTCGGGGCCCGCATCGGCCAGAAACATCAGCAGGTCATCCGCGTACAGGGAGATGAATTGCGGTCTCCCCCTAAACGATAAACCTGCGTAGTGGCGGCCCAGTCTGGCTTCCGCTGCGAAGGGTTCCATCGCCAACGCGAATAGGAGCGGAGATAGGGAACAACCCTGTCTAGTGCCACGCCTAATCGGGTATTGTCCCGAGATCAGTGTGCCCACCCGAACCCTCGCTACCGCCTCGGTGTACAGGACCTTGGTCCATTTTATATATCCGTCCCCCAGCCCGAAGCGTCGCATCACCTCATACAAGTATCCCCATTCAAGGCTGTCAAATGCCTTCTCAATGTCAATGGAGAGGACAAATGGGGAGACGGCATCCGGCCAGTCCGCACCCATCAGTCTCGTGAGTCTACGAATGTTATGAGTGGGGTTGCGTGTCGGTATGAAACCACACTGGTCACCATGAACCAGGCTTGTCATGTGTACCAGCAGTCTGTTGGCCAGAATTTTACTGAGGATCTTGTAGTCCGTCGTCAACATAGACAACGGACGAT
Organism: Lissotriton vulgaris; assembly: GCF_964263255.1. Classification (NCBI taxonomy): domain Eukaryota; kingdom Metazoa; phylum Chordata; class Amphibia; order Caudata; family Salamandridae; genus Lissotriton; species Lissotriton vulgaris. The sequence goes on along the minus strand of NC_141700.1, from coordinate 617,613,285 downwards.
ACGAGGACAGAGCCGCACCCTCTCTGCCCGGTTTCAGGAGCGGGATCATGAGGGCCTCGCACATGGAGTCCGGGAGTCGGCCCCTCGCCTGTGCCTCGTTGTACACCTCGCGCAGCCGTGGGGCAAGATACTCTAGGTATTTACCATAAAATTCGATCGGTAGCCCGTCGAGACCCGGGGTCTTATTTCTAGCCATCTGCTTTACAGCACAACCTATTTCTCCAAGAGAGATGGGCCGGCCTAGCTCTTCCGCCTCCGAGTCCTCCACTCGTGGCAACTGTAACCCGTCCAAGAACTCTTCAAGCTCCTCCGCCCTTCCCGTTCCACCACTCTCATAGAGCCCCTCATAATAAGCACGAAACTTATTCAGGATCCCGGGTTGAGTGTGGCAGGGCTCCTGTTATGGTTGCCTTTTTGCTAGCTCTTTGGAGAAGGAGAATGATGGAGAGTGACTCCAGCCTATCACCCCCATAGTATAGGGATTAGGCCGATAGACAGGGACCCTATCTTACATATATTAGGGCATTTTCGTACTATTTTCCTTAGAGTAAGGCTTATGAATTTAAGTTAGGGGATAGATATATAAGTATTAGTCATGATTCGCTCATTTGCTAACATGCTGGGCTATTTTCCATGGAGCTATGCATATTGTGGGCTCCGTAGGCCTTAAACGAGACAGACTCCATTTTGCTTTCTGCCCGGTAGCTCGAGAAGGCTTTCTAGGTGAAGTGTAATGTTTTAGTTTCAAGCTGTTGTTCGCTTGGAGAGAACCGGTTCAGGCTGACCCTTATCGAAGGAATGTATTTTTCTCCACTCCGAAGACACAACTTCAGGCCGGCCGGCTGGGAAAGTGTCCTTGGTACGGGGAGGTACAAGAATTTGGTGGGCGGCAGGTTACTGGCCGTGAATTTCCATGAAGGAACGGGCTTTGATATTAGCGAAGGTGTTAGTCAGTTTGTCAGTTAGTCCGTAGGCGGCATCTAGCCGTTAGCATCTCTGCCATTATTCATTTTCATGGTGGACGAATCGCCATCTTTGAAGTCGGAGAAAGATTTAAGACCGAAACTCTCTGAGAAAGACTGAACGAGAAGTAGCGCGGAGCGCACTGATACAGAGAGAGAGAGAGACGGTAGCTAATAATCAGCAAGGTTCCGGTGTCCTGAGGGGAAGCAGACGAGGTTGAGCCTAGCGGTGCAGACGTGTACTTGTGACGGCTGAGGGTGACTGCAAGGCGAGCCAGGATACAGAGACGAGAAGGGAACCTAGATGACTGCCGAGTCCAGACTTCCCACTAACAAGGTGATATCTGTCTACCTTAACTAGGATGTGCACTCTAATCTTTACCTTTTTCTTGCTAAAGTTATGCGGCATAGTAATGTGATTTGTGTCAATTGTTAATAAATACCCTAATTCATATAGAATTATTGTGTACCTGGTGCTTATGTTCAATCTTGGTAAACTGCACTTCTAGTCGAAAGCTGTTTGGGTGAACGGATGAGAAATCCCGATCAGGTAAATAGTGACCGAATAAAGAGGGAGTGAGTGGACCTTTGATGCCACGAGCAGGGAGTACACTATTCAATTTGGAACTATATTCAAAGTTATTATTATAGTCTTATCCCGAGTAGAACATTGAGATATTATCCCGATAATGATTCATAGGAATGTGGTCGTCGTTGATATGCGGCGTTAGTGAGAACGTTGGGGGGGAGACCAACGTGTATACCCACTGGATTGTGGCTTGAATAAGTGAGAACGCCAGGGAGGATACTGGCGTGTAGTTTCGCAGGATTGCGAACAGTTTGGAAAAGGGAGCATTGGGTTCTGCAGGCCCATGTGTAGACGCACCGGATTGTGTGTCAGATCTGCCCTAGGGTAGAACGGTCTGGGTCGGGGTGGCCGCGAGACCAATTGTTGTGAATAAGATATTGTAGAAAATCTATGTATATTCCCCATCCTTAGGTGCGATTTGTATATATATCTGTATATCCATCCATTGTGAATACGATCTGAGGAGGGAAGGTGAGTACGTTTTGGCTGGGTCATCGGGGCCCCTGGGGGCTGATCCCATCTAAACAGAAAATCCAGCCATTACAGCTCCTCCCCAGGCTCCTGGATCCCCATGATCGGCACACCCCTCCGGACGGGGTTAGCAAGCCAAGCTAGCATCGACCCCGCCTTATCACCTTCCGCATGCGCCCTTGTCATGTACGCCTTGTGGTCGAAGCTGCGCAGCCGCTCCAGCTCTACCGCCAGCCCCTCCCGTGCCCCGCTAAGCCCCTCCTGCAGCTCAGGGTGATTCGGGCGCCTCTTCTCTAAGTCCCTCAGCCGTGTCTCAGCCTTATCTAAGTCATCCAGCAGAGTCTTCCGAGCCCCTGCCGTGTGTCCAATACAGTGTCCCCGCACCACCACCTTAAACGCATCCCATTCAACCGCCCTCGTGGAGGCCGAGCCACTGTTCTCCTCAAAATACCTCTCGATGCGCTCACCCAGGGCCTCCCTGAACAACAAGTCGTTCAGGGTGTCAGGTTGCAGGCGCCATGTTGGCACGCAGTTAACAGTCACCATCCAGTCCAGAGACATCAACAAAGGGTTGTGGTCCGATAGCGTCCTGGCCAAGTATTCCGCCCCTCCCACCGCGGGGAGCACACACGCCGAACAAAGAAACGCATCCAGCCTCACATGCAGGTCATGCAGGTGCGAGTGAAAGGAATAGTCCCTAGTGGTGGGGTGCAACGCCCTCCATGCATCCGTGAGGGCCCAGCTCTCCTGCCATTCCAACCTACGCTTAGCGACCCTATGCACTGGGGACGCGCGCAGCGGGGGATGGGATCTATCTAGTGACACATCCTCAACCGAGTTGAAGTCCCCCCCCAAGAGGACCGGCCCTGCCAAATAACCCGCCAATTTGCCCGAGATGGTAGATAAGAAGGCGGGTAGGTCTACATTAGGAGCATACACATTACAGAGAGATATCACCCTGCCTCTCAGCCTCCCCTCCACCGCCACATATCTGCCCTCCGGGTCCACCAATGACTTTGAAACCTGGAAGGGGACCCCCGCTCGTATCCAAATCAGTGCCCCCCTTGCAAAAGCCGAAAATGTCGTGTAAAATAGCTGTCCCCTCCAGCGCCTCTGCAGAGCAGCCCCTTCCTGCTTATTAAGATGTGTCTCCTGCAGGAACGCTATATGAACCCCCCTACGCTTGAGGTACGCCTGAACTTTATGTCTGCGCGTCATGGATTGCATACCCCGCACATTCCAGGTCACACATTTCAACGCCCCGGTACTAGCCATCCCCCCCCACACAACCGGACCAGAGAGCAAAGAACAATGTCCGCATAAGTCCCGCGACCACGGGTCCCCCCACCCACCCTCTCCAAACAGGAAGCCGAACCCCTCCAACAACCGCTACCCCCCGAGCAACCCCAACTGCTCGCAACTCCCACCCCCCCAGGACAGGCCCCCCGCAACTGGAAGTACCCCCATCCAAACCAACACTCCCGACCACCCCTCAAGGAAAGGTGGTAATGGTCGCAGTCCCCACTGCGGTGACCTTAGGGGCCAGTAAGGCGTGGCTCAATGCGATATAACCTCAAAACAAATCAGCCCCGTACGCTCCACCCCACAATCCCCACATTACAGCCCCCCAAAACCTCAATTAATAACGTTCCATTGCTGCGGGCCCATTGCCCCGGTGTCCAACCAACGAGTTCACTCCACCAGTTCAGTTCAACACGCCTCCAGTATCTCCCCGAAAGTCTGCGGTGTCACAATAGGGCCCCGGGCTCCACCAAATTCCGATTGTCCCGTCTCCGAGCCCGTGCCCGGGTCCTCCGATTCCGTGCCCTTCCCGGACCGACTCCTGGCGGTCCTAGATAAGTCCACTACCGCCTGTAGTGCCGCCTGCCTCTCCGCCTCCGTCTGCGACACCGATGGTTTTCCGGTCCTCTTGCGGTTCCTCCTGATCCGTTGGGATTGCCTGACCGGTTGCGCCACCTTAGCCTCCTCCTCCCTGGTCTTAGCACCGTCCGTTCCCGCTTTATAAGTGTCCCACCAGTCCCAAGCGTCCGCGGAGGTCGTGAAGAATAATGTTTTCTCATCCACCACCACTCTTAGCTTGGCAGGGAACAACAGGGAGTACTTGATGCCTTCCTGGCGGAGCTCCCGTTTGAGGGACAGGAAGTTTGCCCGGAGTCGCTGCGTCTCAAATGTATAGTCCGGGAACATGGTGACTGTTGTTATCCACTTGAAATGGCCCTGCTTCTCTCGCCCTCTGTAAGAGCCAGTCTCTGTCCCGGTAATGGAGCAACTTGAACACCACTGGGCGAGGAGGAAGGCCCAAGGCTGGCGGGCGCGCTGGAACTCTATGTGCCCGCTCCAGGGAGAAGAAGGGGGACAATCCTTCCGGTGCCACCTCCGTCCGCAACCAATTATCAAGGTAGCCCACCATGTCGTCGCCTTCGATTTTTTCCGGCAGGCCCACTAGGCGAACGTTGTTGCGCCTATTTCGGTTTTCCGCATCTTCGGCCCTCCTTTCCAGCACCTTCAGACGGTCCATCACGTCCGCCATCTGGGCCTTCATTGTGACTTGGCCCGGGGCTAATTCCTTAACCGTGATCTCCACGGACTTCACCCTGTCCTTAAGTTTGTCGTGGTCGGCCTTCAGGAGGCCCAAACCCGTCGCCACTTGAGCTATATCTTGCTGCAGGGCGTCCTTTGTGGTGGCGATGGCCTCCAGGATACGATCCTGCATCCGCTGCAATGCCGCTTGGTCTCGCTCCGCTCCCTCCGCAGCCTCAGTATCGGTCGCGCCATCTCCCTTCCCTTTCGTCTTCCCCATCTGGGCCGGCTCGTTCGGTGGCCTCCGAGTATGTTCCTGGTCGTCCTCTGTACGCCGTCGGGTTTCGCCCTCCAGCAGGGCTCCCGGGTCCGAAGTTATCTCCAAGAAGCAGGAAACACTGAATGACCGCAGCCCGGCCGGCGCCAGTTGTGCCAGGGGCCCGGGGCTCTTGTCACTGGGTCACTATCGCACTGTCGTCGCCCCTGCCAGGGGGGGTCCCCAGTCACCGCCCGAGGGCGCGCCCAATGTCCACTCGGCACCTGGGGGAGAGGCGCGATGCAGCCGCCGACACCCCTGTTTCGCCAGGGAGCAGTCCTTAGTAGGTCTCCAGGCAGATGTCTCCGTCGCTTCCGAGTCTCATGCCCTCGCCGCCATTTTGGGGTTCGCGACTTCTCGCCTGGGTCCAACTTTCAAAGTCGAAATACTGCTGTGGAATGGCTCGGTGTCGTCCTCCGTGGGCCCCGGACCCTCCGCAGTACCTTCCAGTACCGGATGATACCGGTTACATCGGGGTCCGATCAGATTTTCAGGATATTTTCCGGGATAGGGCACGGAGCTCCGAGCTCACGCTGCCTACCTCCTCGGCATCCAAGCCACGCCCCCGGGAACCAAAAGGTTCATGTAGTGGCCAGTAGCGAACACAATATTTTAAGGAAGGTGGGGATGCCCCACCTAGGGCCGGACTGGGAACTGAAACCGGCCCTGGCAAACTGCTAGGCCGACCCCTAGGGGAGGAGGGACAGGGGTTAGGGGTGTGGCAGAGCTGTTTGCTAGGGCCGGTTTCAGACTATTTATTTGGAGGGGGCTGATATTGCCACCCTTGGTAAGAAAACCAGCTCCCCATGGGCCCAAAACCGTCCCGCATCCCCGGCCGCCCACCGGGAAACACCCAGTGCCTGCTACTGTTGTGTTTCGATTTAGATACCCGTACATAGGTTTCCCGAATCATTTCCTTATATAGGCACAACTCACATTGTCCTTATTTTGGCATATATCCCAGTCCTTATTTAGGCATTAGCCATACTATCCAAATACAGGCATGGTCAACTACATCCGTATATCCCATGTCACAACGAGTTCATAGAAACCAGACCCTTAAGCCTTTGGGATTTTCCCTGCTTGGATTATTGATTTCTCCAAGAACTCCAGGAACATCAGAGGAAACAGCCAACACTTGTTTCGTCGGTACACAGTCCGTACCAAGACTTTCTCAAGGGTTAATGAATAAATAGAACAGTGTAACAAGAAGAATTACGGTCAAGACAGAAGAAAAATCGTCCCGGACCAGTGCACAAAAGATGTCCGGCTGAACAAAACACAATTGCCGTTGAAGGAACAATATGAGAAACGACGTGAGGTGACTGTAAACAAGCTAATTGTTGTCAACCGGAAAGGAAATGCGTAGTTGCCACATTGAGTGTAGTCAATAAAACAGTGATGTGGGTAGCGATGTAGATCAAAGGACATGTAAAGTATGCCTGGCAATGCTAAAAAATCCAAGTAAATGGCCAGTCTGGTATGTTGATGAGCCAAAAGTAGTTGTTAGTGCTAAGGAACGTCACTTAGCCCATAAACGCAAAACATACGTATTCTGAAATGTCAATAGTCTGTCCGCTTGGTCGCATTATCAAGCGGACAGACTATTGACATTTCAGAATACGTATGTTTTGCGTTTATGGGCTAAGTGACATTCCTTAGCACCAACAACTACTTTTGGCTCGTCAACATACCGGACTGGCCATTTACTTGGATTTCTGAGCCTTGCCAGGCATACTTTACATGTCCTTTGATCTACATCGCTACCCACATCAGTGTTTTATTGACTACAGTCAATGTGGCAACTACGCATTTCCTTTCCGGTTGACAACAGTTAACTTGTTTACAGTCACCTTACTTCGTTTCTCATATACTTCCTTCAACAGCAATTGTGTTTTGTCCAGCCGTACATCATTTGTGCACTGGTCTGGGACGATTTATCTTCTGTCTTGACTATCATTCTTCTTGTTACACTGTTCTATTTATACATTAAGCCTTGAGAAAGTCTTGGTATTGGCTGTGTACCGACGAAACACTTGTTGGCTGTTTCCTCTGATGTTTTTGAATAAATGTAATAACATATACAAAAGGACTTTGGCTTGACGAACCTGTCTCAATGAGAACATTTGTTGATGATATGTACAATGCTATTATTACTTTTGATATGTAACTACAGTGACTTATAGGTCAGATTTTTTGAGACCATTTATAAGACAGTGCTTAATCGACCCCTTTTTCTGCAATTTTGTTTGTGCAAATCTTTAGGATTTGCTCTAGTCACCCTAGGTAGTAAGTGACGATGGTCTTCGAAGCACTCCGACTAGATTACTAATAGCTTAAATTACTGTGTGTCCCAAAACATTATTCCGGTGTGCAGTCTAAATATCGATTTTTTTTATTGACTGGACAGAATATCGACTACAGAATATCGACATTGCAGTAATATCGAGGTAAGTAATATCGATGTTAAAATTATCGCTTTTTAAGTGTATTTAAAAATATTGAAGTATAGAATATTGAGTAGTTTATATTGAGTGTAGAAAATATCGATTTGTTGTATATGTTAAAAATATTGAATGTCAAAATATAGACAGTCAGAATATCTAAAGAGAAAATATCAACAGGTAAAATATCGATTTGTTGAATGTATAATGTAAAAAAATTGTATATTTTTTTTAATTACATTTTGTTTATGTTTGTTATCCAATGTAATAAAATATGTAAATAATTAAAAAAACAATTAAATTATGTAGTTTAAAAATAATAGAAAATGTTAGGAGCTGGTTGTGGGTTTTTAGGGAATAGGGTGGGAAGTGTTTTAAAATATATAGAATTCAATGAAAATATATGTATAATAATTGTAAAATGTACTAAAAATGTATGTTTGAGTAGCGGGTTGTGGGTTATTAGGGGAATAGGGTGGGAAGTGTTTTAAAAAAAATTAAAATTAAATTTGTAATAGAATTTAATAATATTTATTTTAAAAAAAAATTCGAAATTTGTGAAATTTTGAATAGTGATTTCGAAATTAATTTCAAATTAATTTCGAAATTAATTTCAAATTTATTTTTTATATTAAAAAAATTATTTGACAATAATTACTATTTTTATGTGATAATATTTTTAAAAATGTACAAAATAATTAGACGTTAAAATAGAAAATAAATAGATTTATTGTAAAAAAATTATAAATTTAAAATAAAATAATTAGGAGATATATTAATATTTTGGTACAATTTAGAAATCATTTATTAGAAAATAAATTTTTAAATTCGAAATTATTATTTATAATTTGAATATTAAATAGAATTTAAGGGGTGAATGTCCAGCACCTTCTCTGAGTTTATACTTGGTGGAGTGGGAACAGTAATTTATATGGGTTCAATGTCCAGCACCTTCCCTGACTTTATACTTGGTGGAGTGGGAACATTAATTTATATGGGATCAATGTCCAGCACCGTCCCTGAGTTTATACTTGGTGGAGTGGGAATAGTAATGTATATGGGTTTACTGTACAGCACCTTCTTTGACTTTATAGTTGGTGGAGTGAGAATAGTAATTTATATGGGTTCAATGTCCAGCTACTTCCCTGAGTTTATACTTGGTGGAGTGGGAATAGTAACTTATATGGGTTTACTGTCCAGCACCTTCCCTGACTTTATACTTGGTGGAGTGGGAATAGTAATTTATATGGGTTCAATGTCCAGCACCTTCCCTGAGTTTATACTTGGTGGAGTGGGAATAGTAATTTATATGGGTTTACTGTCCAGCACCTTCTCTGACTTTATACCTGGTGGAGTGGGAATAGTAATTTATATGGGTTTAATGTCCAGCACCTTCCCTGAGTTTATACTTGGTGGAGTGGGAATAGTAATTTATATGGGTTTACTGTCCAGCACCTTCTCTGACTTTATACTTGGTGGAGTGGGAATAGTAATTTATATGGGTTTACTGTCCAGCACCTTCCCTGAGTTTATATTTGGTGCAGTGGGAATAGTAATTTATATGGGTTCAATGTCCAGCAACTTCCTTGAGTTTATATTTGGTGGAGTGGAAATAGTTATTTATATGGGTTCAATGTTCAGCAACTTCCCTGAGTTTATACTTGGTGGAGTGGGAATAGTAATTTGTATGGGTTTGCTGTCCTGCACCTTCCCTGACTTTATAGTTGGCGGAGTGGGAATAGTAATTTATATGGGTTTACTGTCCAGCACCTTCCCTGACTTTATACTTGGTGGAGTGGGAATAGTAATTTATATGGGTTAAATGTCCAGCACCTTCCCTGCCTTTATACTTGGTGGAGTGGGAATAGTAATTTATATGGGTTCACTGTCCAGCACTTTCCCTGACTTTATACTTGGTGTGTTGGGAATAGTAATTTATATGGGTTTACTGTCCAGCACCTTCCTTGAGTTTATACTTGGTGGAGTGGGAATAGTAATTTATATGTTACAATTGGGGTGGGGTCGCACACTGCTCACACACCAGCGGGATCGCCCCTAAGGACTGTGGTAAATGTAGTTTGTGTTCTGCAATGCATCTTCTTTCGATTCTCTGCTATCTTCGCTCTGTTCGCCATCCCTGTACACGTGTTTAAGGGTATTTACCCCTCATCAGCAGGGATTAGGCCATCTTCTAGGGTTGTCAGTGGCTGCCAAATATTACCAGGTTTAGTACCACTCCAGGCGCGCAGGTGCGGGGTCCCAGGCTCGTCAGCCCGCCGCTCAAGGGAGCATTTAACATTACAATTGGGGTGGGGTCGCACACTGCTCACACACCAGCGGGATCGCCCCTAAGGACTGTGGTAAATGTAGTTTGTGTTCTGAGATGCATCTTCTTTCGATTCTCTGCTATCTTCGCTCTCTTCGCCATCCCTGTACACGTGTTTCGGGGTAATTACCCCTCATCAGCAGGGATTAGGCCATCTTCTGGGGTTGCCGGTGGCTGCCAAATATTACCAGGTTTAGTACCACTCCAGGCGCGCAGGTGCGGGGTCCCAGGCTCGTCAGCCCGCTGCTCAAGGGAGCATTTAACATTACAATTGGGGTGGGGTCGCACACTGCTCACACACCAGCGGGATCGCCCCTAAGGACTGTGGTAAATGTAGTTTGTGTTCTGCGATGCATCTTCTTTTGATTCTCTGCTATCTTCGCTCTCTTCGCTATCCCTGTACATGTGTTTCGGGGTATTTACCCCTCATCAGCAGGGATTAGGCCATCTTCTGGGGTTGCCGGTGGCTGCCAAATATTAACAGGTTTAGTACCACTCCAGGCACGCAGGTGCGGGGTCCCAGGCTCGTCAGCCCGCTGCTCAAGGGAGCATTTAACATTACAATTGGGGTGGGGTCGCACACTGCTCACATACCAGTGGGATCGCCCCTAAGGACTGTTTTAAATGTAGTTTGTGTTCTGCGATGCATCTTCTTTCGATTCTCTGCTATCTTCGCTCTCTTCGCCATCCCTGTACCAGTGTTTCGGGGTATTTACCCCTCATCAGCAGGGATTAGGCCATCTTCTGGGGTTGCCGGTGGCTGTCAAATATTACCAGGTTTAGTACCACTCCAGGCGCGCAGGTGCGGGGTCCCAGGCTTGTCAGCCCGCTGCTCAAGGGACCATTTAACATTACAATTGGGGTGGGGTCGCACACTGCTCACACACCAGCGGGATCGCCCCTAAGGACTGTAGTAAATGTAGTTTGTGTTCTGCGATGCATCTCCTTTCGATTCTCTGCTATCTTCGCTCTCTTCGCCAATGGGGTCGCACACTGCTGCCTTGAGCAGCGGGCTGACGAGCCTGGGACCCTGCACCTGTGCGCCTGGAGTGGAACTAAACCTGGTAATATTTGGCAGCCACCGGCAACCCCAGAAGATGGCCTAATCCCTGCTGATGAGGGGTAAATACCACGAAACACGTGTACAGGGATGTTGAAGATTTGAAGATACGCGAGAATTCGAAAGAAGGTGCATCGCAGAAAACGGAACTACAATTACCATGGTCCTTAGGGGCGATCCCGCTGGTGTGTTAGCAGTGTGCGACCCCATTGGTGAATGTTTATGCTCCTCGGAGCCGGGAGCTGACGGGCTCGGGACCCTGCACCTGCGCGCCGTTGTGTGGTACTATACCTGGTAATATTTGGCAGCACGCAGCAACCCCAGAAGATAGCCTCATCCCTGCTGATGAGGGGTAAATACCCCGAAACACGTGTACAGGGATGGCGAAGATTTGAAGATATGCGAGAATTCGAAAGAAGATGCATCACAGAAAACGGAACTACAATTACCATGGTCCTTAGGGGTGATCCCGCTGGTGTGTTAGCAGTGTGCGACCCCATTGGTGAGTAATTTATATGTGTTTACTGTCCAGCACCTTCCCTGAGTTTATACTTGGTGGAGTGGGAATAGTAATTTATATGGGTTCAATGCCCAGCACCTTCCTTGAGTTTATACTTGGTGGAGTGGGAATAGTTATTTATATGGGTTCAATGTCCAGCAACTTCCCTGAGTTTATACTTGGTGGAGTGGGAATAGTAATTTATATGGGTTTGTTGTGTCGCACCTTCCCTGACTTTATACTTGGTGGAGTAGGAATAGTAATTTATATGGGTTTACTGTCCAGCACCTCCCCTGACTTTATACTTGGTGGAGTGGGAATAGTAATTTATATGGATTAAATGTCCAGCACCTTCCCTGCCTTTATACTTGGTGGAGTGGGAATAGTAATTTATATGGGTTCAATGTCCAGCAACCTCCTTGAGTTTATACTTGGTGGAGTGGGAATAGTTATTTATATTGGTTCAATGTTCAGCAATTTGCCTGAGTTTATACTTGGTGGAGTGGGAATAGTCATTTGTGTGAGTTTGCTGTCCTGCACCTTCCCTGACTTTATACCTGGTGGAGTTGTAATTGTAATTTATATGGGTTAAATGTCCAGCATCTGCCCTGACTTTATACTTGGTGGAGTGGGAATAGTAATTTATATGGGTTCACTGACCAGCACTTTCCCTGACTTTATACTTGGTGGGTTGGGAATAGTAATTTATATGGGTTTACTGTCCAGCACCTTCCTTGAGTTTATACTAGGTGGAGTGGGAATAGTAATTTATATTGGTTTACTGTCCAGCACCTTCCCTGTCTTTATACTTGGTGGAGTGGGACTAGTAATTTATATGGGTTTACTGTCCAGCACCTTCCCCGTCTTTATACTTGGTGGAGTGGGAATAGTAATTTATATGGGTTAAATGTCCAGCACCTTCCCTGACTTTATACTTGGTGGAGTGGGAATAGTAATTTATATGGGTTCACTGTCCAGCACTTTCCCTGACTTTATACTTGGTGGAGTCGGAATAGTAATTTATATGGGTTTACTGTCCAGCACCTTCCCTTACATTATACTTGGTGGAGTTGGAATAGTAATTTATATGGTTTTACTGTCCAGCACCTTCCTTAACTTTATACTTGGTGGAGTGGGAATAGTAATTTATATGGGTTAAATGTCCAGCACCTTCCCTGAGTTTATACTTGGTGGAGTGGGAATAGTAATTTATATGGGTTCAATGTCCAGCACCTTCCCTGAGTTTATACTTGGTGGAGTGGGAATAGTATTTTCTATGGGTTTACTGTCCAGCACCTTCCCTGACTTTATATTTTGTTGAATGGGAATGTCCACAACTTTTTATAGATATACATTTTGGTTGGTACAATATTACAATTATAATTTTTTGTGCATTAATTAAGTATAGTAGTAATTTACATTATTGTTAAACTAGTATTAGATTGATAAAGAATTTACAATGTTTAATTTTTTATAAAAATAATTAATAAATAATTACAAATATATTTGCATTATATTTCATTTGTAAAAACAATAAAGGAGACACACACATGTTTAAGTGAAAACATTTACAAACTGTTTATTAAGATGTAAAAACAAATGGCAATTAGAGGGAAACTTTTTGTTTGTACTTTAATTTTTTTAAGTGAATAGTTTTAAAACATACAAATAAATTGCAAGTACATTTTTTAATTAAAAAAATATAATACATTACAATAAAACAATTTTTATGTTAAATCACATATATTGCAAATGTCAATTTTTAATACAAATATTATTACATAGTGTACAATTTATTTATAAAAAAAAACTATAAATCATATACAATATATATATATTGTAATAGTAAACATATTGAAAAAAATTGTTATATTTGTTGGACATACATTTTTTTTTATAGTACAAATTATTGATGGATACATTTTTTACAGATCTCAAAATAGTAACATTTTTGTTGCTTACAAACTGATAATATTTATTTTATAAATTAATACAATTAATATTGATAATATTCATAATATTAATTTTTACAAAAGTGAATAATGAGAAAACATTTTTAAATTGTACATACATTTTATTATCACATAAACATATTTATAAGCATAAGGTTTAGTAGAAGGTGAATGATTAAAGTAATTTCAACATTATAATGAATTACAAATTGTTAATATAAATAATATTTTCTTTGACATTCTTTATTAAATAATGTTGTAAATAATTGTTTTAAATAAATATTTATTTATAATTAAAAAAAATTATTAGGAGTAATAATATATAATGTAAGCCTATATTATTAATTTTAAAGTGTAAGAAAATAGAAAATAAATAGGCTTTTCAGTTATACAGGGACTATTTTTTAACCGCGTAATGTTATTATGTTTAATTTGGTACTGGAACAGCTCGCGGTTGGATGCAGCGTCGCGTTGGAGAGGGTAAGTTTGTTTTTGTTGTATTTTATAAGCTACCAAATTTATTTAAGTGTATGTGTGGTGTATAAGCATGGGCGAATTTTGCGAATTCGCGATCCACGAATTTGCGGATTTGCGAATTCGCGATCCGCAAAATTCGCGAATTTGGGCGAATTTGCGGATTTTTTTATTTTTGCGTGTTTGCGGGGCGATTGGCGTGTTTGCGGGGCGCTTTGCGTGTTCGCTGGGTTTTTTTTGTGCGAGACCGCGATGCGCCCTCTGGTTCATCACTGCCACCCTCTCGTTTTTTGTGCCCTTCTGCCCTCTGCCCCACTCGTTTTTGTGCCCTTGTGCCCCTTGTCCCACTCGTTTTTGTGCCATTCTGCCCTCTGCCCCACTTGTTGTTGTGCCCTTTTGCCCCTTGCCCCACTCGTTTTTGTGCCATTCTGCCCTCTGCCCCACTCGTCGTTGTGCCCTTGTGCCCCTTGCCCCCCTCGTTTTTGTGCCATTCTGCCCTCTGCCCCACTTGTTGTTGTGCCCTTGTGCCCCTTGCCCCACTCGTTTTTGTACCATTCTGCCCTCTGCCCCACTCGTTGTTGTGCCCTTGTGCCCCTTGCCCCACTAGTTTTTGTGCCATTCAGCCCTCTGCCCCACTCGATGCTGTGCCCTTGTGCCCCTTGCCCCACTCGTTTTGTGCCATTCAGCCCTCTGCCCCACTCGATGCTGTGCCCTTGTGCCCCTTGCCCCACTCGTTTTTGTGCCATTCTGCCCTTTGCCCCACTCGTTGTTGTGCCCTTGTGCCCCTTGCCCCACTCGTTTTTGTGCCATTCTGCCCTCTGCCCCACTCAATGCTGTGCCCTTGTGCCCCTTGCCCCACTCGTTTTTGTGCCATTCAGCCCTCTGCCCCACTCGATGCTGTGCCCTTGTGCCCCTTGCCCCACTCATTTTTGTGCCATTCTGCCCTCTGCCCCACTTGTTGTTGTGCCCTTGTGCCCCTTGCCCCACTCGTTTTTGTGCCATTCTGCCCTCTGCCCCACTCGTTGTTGTGCCCTTGTGCCCCTTGCCCCCCTCAATGCTGTGCCCTTCTGCCCTCTGCCCCACTCTGTGACCTTCTGCCCTCTGCCCCACTCCTGTTTAATTTTAGAATAAAGCAGGTGCTCGAGCACCTGCATTTTATCTATTAGTGCTTCCTGTTGAAGCTAACTTAGTAACTATTTTAGAATGGTGCTGGCAGCTTGCCGGCGCCGTTCTAAAATAGTTACAAGCTTGAAGCTTGAACTTTTGCCCCCAGATTCGTTCCATTCGCGGATTCGCAGATTTTCTGCAAATTCGCGGGAATTCGCGGATCGCTAATTTGCCGAAAATCCGCGAGCGGAACGGATTTTGCGCCCATGCTTAGTGATGTATTTAGCTTGAGTAGGATTGTATTGTATATCGTAAATTGTGTTTAGGTGTTAGCTCGAGGGTACGATAGTTAGTGTTTATCACGTTTTACATGTGAAAGATCCTTATATGTTTTAATGTTACTAAATGCTTATGTTTATAGGATAAAAATGTATTTTTATATGTGTATGGGTGTATTTGTGTGGGTGGGTATGTCTTTCTTCTATTTTTATGTTGTCGTCGGTGTTTTAGTTTTTGGAGGAGGTACGTTTTTTTTTTAAAGTAGTGTGACGAGTATTATATACTCAGATTTTTACACACATACTTTGTTTTTCACGTTTTCCAGAAGCGTTTATTTTTTTAAAATTAAAATTTTCGGGTTTTGAAGGGTATACTTTGTGGATTATATTGGAGAGGAGTCGCCATGGATTTGCTTGTATTTTTTCATTTTTTTTTTGGGCTTCCTTGGATTGTATGGATATTTTGGATTATTTCGTATGGATTTCTTTACATTGGATTACTTTTGAAGAAGCAACAAAAATTGTAAGTATATAAGGAAATGTTTTTGGGTGGGAAATCTGTTAAATGTTTTGTATTGCTTTGTTATACGTAACAGTTTGAAAGTAAATTATCAAAATAAATTTAATGAATGTGTTTGTAATTTATTTGATAAGTTAATTTCAATTTGTTACATATGGTAATGGTAGAAAAATGTGTATTTATAAAAGGCTACTGTTTGGATAGTTGTTATATATTTTATAGAATTGTTTTAGCTATCATTGAGAGATATTCTAGCAGTGGCGGCTGGTGACATTTGAAAGTGGTGAGGCGGAAACTAATAATCATACTGCCCCGTAGCGAGCGAGCGTAGCGAGCGAGCCCGAACCCCCTAAGGAGGGTTCGGGGGGAAAATTTTGAAAAAATAGTGGAAAAATGGTGCATTTTCAAGCAAATTTAAGAAAGCAGGAAGGTTAATAAAGCAATTGTGAAAGTGCAGGTATTACATTATTAAAGAGCTGTCATATAACATAGGTAGCTGCTTATTCAGTATAACCACAGCCACAGAGCTTTCTAACAGCCTTCTGTGCTACCTTTCCATGAATCAAAACTTCAATTAGACAAAAAACTCTGATCTCTCTCTCTCGCTTGTGCAACTTAAATGTGGCATTCATCAGTGGTAAAAGCAAGAGTGTGAGGGCTGCACTGGTTTCTCTTAGGCCTAACACGGAAGGATTGGAGTTCCTCATGTAATGCAACTGGTGCTATGTAAAGCGCTCTGATATCCTATATAAAACTCTATAAAAAAAGAAAAGTACAGACCAAATAAATAAGAGATCCAGAATGGAAGACCCCTCAACAGACTCACACACAGTTTGAACCTAATCTTCTTCTGGGCACTCAGCACGGTGCCCACAGTAACACCATAAACTGGCGCGTGGCAAGAAGAGCACGATGGATGCACATGGAGGAGTGGCTCTTGACTGTGGTATATTAATATAAATTAAGTAAACATTTTACTTGAGAGCAGAAGCTGCAAAGCTGTCAGAAATAAATGAGCACGTGGGCGGGACTGCACAAAACCACAGACCCAAACTGACAGCGTAAATCAAATTTATTTGGACAACAAATCTGCAGCTTTAGTTCAAGAACATACAGTATGGCAGCCAAGCCTCACTATTATAACAACATACCTTAACTAATAACTACCCCTGCTTTGAGTCACCCCAGAGTGCGAACAGTGCCCATTAAATTAAAAAATACCCCAAGACAAAATTTCTACATCGTCATCTTCCATCTCACAACCATGCTTCACTAACCCACCCCTCACGAGCCACAAACATATCAAAATGACACAAAAACATGCTCCGCTGTGCTTGCAGTGTATCTAGAAGTGGACAATCGGCCAGAATGTTACTTTGCAATAATGTTCATGCTAAGAGCATTCACTGAATTTTGGTGCATGGATTCCACACTCAGGACACCTGCCCGTAGCTGTCCATACGCAGGAGGCTGCCTAAAGGAACCAGATGCTTCCTTCCCTCCAACCTGCACTAAATGTGGATGTGTGGCTGTAGGTAAACTGCCTTCCTCTCTCTCCATTTCCACACTCTTTTGCTCTCCTAAACATAGATGTCCCACTCCACCTGTGCTGCTTCCCCTTATCCCTGTATCCTGTAGCGTACCAAGGGTTCAGTGAACCACAATGCAGGAAGGAAATCGGACCCTCACCCCACTGACCACTGTCCCATAGTAAAAAATACAACCACTAACCGTGGTGAACATTCCCGTTCCCTCACCCCTGGCGCTGCTGCACCTGCAGCACGTAAGGAATAGCCCTCTGAGTCCGCAGTTAAATGATGCATCCCAAGATCTCTCCTTTGATAACTTGGCATCGACTTTCACTCTAGATCACTCTTAGCATAGGAGCAGAGAAATATAGGTACAGGGGTATGCAAGGAGTGTAAGACACAGACATGATGGAGGCACACTGACGTAGAGGCACACATGAGGGAGGCACGGGGACGCAGAGACACTGTGAAACAGAGGCACGGGCACTGAGAGTTGTAGGTACTGGAGGAATGGGCATAGGGTGGAATAGAATTTCAGGCATAGCCGGCCATGCATTAATCCTGGCAGGCATGGGTGATTCCTGGTACAGACGCTGTGGGTAGGTAGACACAGGCTCTGTGAAGACACTGACACTGTAGGCCACCGTTAGTAGTTTATTAACAGTGGATCACAGATAACTTTTACACTGTACCCTCTTCAAATCTGCACATAACTTTGCATTTTTTATAAAAAATGGCAGTGTTGTTATTTTATTCTTTGTCAGCAAGCCTGCACTGTTCAGATTTTAAAACCTGGGGTTGTTTTTCATCCCAGGACAGTGAGACTCGGAAACGGACAGTCACAGGGAGATACAGGGAGATGCAGGGATCTTGGCATATGGGGAGATGCACAGATGGGGGATTTGTGAATGAGATTGCTAGGAGAATGTTAGGAGAGTGTGGATGGGCAAACGTGTGGATGGGAGGTACGGAGGTAAGAATTCATTTGAATGAGGAGGCATGTCAATGGAGATGATCACTGATCTGTGAAGTGCATTACTGAGGCATGGGGTGCATGCAAAAGAAGCCACTGACGCAGGTTGGCACAGAACCTGCACACTGAAGAATGTGAGTTATAGAGACACAGGGTAAGTGGAGGATTAAATGACCCATCTCAATCGAACAACACACTGCAAATGTCTGTCGCGATCCGAAATGCCTCTACCTGATAGAAGTACTACGAGCAAGAAGACAAACAACCTGTACATGGCACTGACCACAATCATTTGGGTCAGGTCTGTGGAAGGTCAAAAGACCTCAAGGATAGAATGCAGAGTGCAAATGCAAGTCAGCCAACGCAGATACACAACAGCATGGAGGGCCCATAGAACTGGAAAACACGAATCTATACACAAATTGTTCATTAGTATTAGTATTGCAAGGGTTCTTCATGATTAAATGTGGAAAATGTCCCTATTACAGTGCTCAGGAAGGAGACAAAAGTGGAAGGAGGAACAAAGAAGAGAATGACGGTAGGTAGGCAAGTAGGAAAGGAATCTCAAAAGGAAAACCAGCTAAAATATGAAATACAAAAATAATAAAAAAGGTAGAAGAGTGCAAGAAAAGGGAAAATACGAGAAAAGAGAAGAGAGGAAGGAAGAAGGTCCGTGAATACTCCTCTCACTCGACAAATAGCCAAAAATCTACCAGTTCTGTGATCAAATTAGTGGACTAACTCTTGGTTTTAATTGCGTGCATAGAATTACTGGCATATTGAAGTTCATACTGTGCTGCCCCACAGGTTAGCGGCATTGATGAGTATACAGTAGGAAATTCGCTTTGCTGTGACTTAAATGACCATCTGCAGTATACCATAACATTAGACATACGTTTTAAACTTGCAACTTGCAAGGGTCATGAAAGCCTGCTTGGAAAGTCTGCTTAGAAGCTACTAATTACAACAAATCGTGGCATTTTCAAGCATATTGTGATACAAGCTGTCATCCCATCAGAACAGCCAGTATTTACTTGTTTTTAATGTGCATTGATGGCTCTAGTGAGAGCAGTTCTCATACTATGAAGCCAACCATTGTGATTTTTCGACTGTGCGTCAGGGTAGATTTGAATACCTGATTGGGACAACATTACACAAACCTTGGACCGATGGAGTTGGATTTTGTACACCAATTGGCATGCTAAGCCCAATCAATTAAAAAATTAATTTTTGCATTTACAACGGCAACGAACATATTACTTTTTGGTTAGAAATTGCCCAGTTCCGGTAATTTGTATTTTTTTTCTATACTTCATATCCATCAATCACAGGTTTGTTAGTCACTCGCTCTAATGGGATTTTCATTTATAGATCAAGACAGCCTGAACGAGGGCCGTACTGGGCAAACAAAAGCAGCCCATGCAAAAATTATCAATGCAGCCCACTCCCTTCGTCTCCTTCATGATGTGGGAGTGGCCGTGGACTGTGGAGGAGAGCAGGGTCGGCCAATAGGGTCACCAGGCAGTCAGGGCCCGATTGGCAGGTCTAACAGCCAGGTCATTTTTTTTTTTTTTTTGGGGGGGGGGGGAGGGGGGGCTGACTGTGGGCCGGATTATAGTCCGCTGACTGTGCCGGTTTCTACTGTTGATTTTCTAATATTACCACAACACAAACTTTGGCGGCAGGCGCAGCAAGCACAAATCAATGCAGCATTGCATGACAAATTAAACAATTATATGGCGTGCAGTCTTTAAAAGTTCCCAACTGCCCGATTTGCACACATGGCCCACCATGGGGCCACTGTTTAGCTATCCTATCCGCTAACGGCCGGGGGTACTTTTATTTTGGTGCAAAGGGCTTGCTTTCTAATTCTGTCCCAGTCGGACCCAGGAGGTGGGGAGGGAGGAAGGAAAGACAGGCACAGCAGCAGGCGCTCTGCCTGCTCACTGCTCAGTTTATTTCTATGTCCCAATTAGGCCTAGTCCCAATCCCAAACCAGTGACCTTGCGCAAATAATACTATTGAGCAGCACAGGAGGAGCAGAGCCGGAGCCGAGGCTGATACTGGGGTGAGAGAGAAATAAGGAGTGGCAGCCAGGCAGAAGAAGAAACGAAGCGACTGAGCGAGGATCAAAAATAAAGAATAAGAGAGAGCGGGACATGGGGAGCACGAGAAAGTTATCATGCGAGAGTCGAGAGAAAGACGGACATATAAATAATAACAAAACAAAACAGCAGATTGGTCATCATGACATGATCATCATAAGTATAGTAAAGTTATAACTTACGTGGTGGGTGGCACTGGCAGCAGGCGGTCGAGTCCACAGACTGGGCATCTGGCATCATGATTCCAGCACGCCGCGTAGTGACGAGGGACAATGAATGGCCAATCACCGACGAACACCGATGCGCGGCACCATCCTGCTGCAGCAGCCAATCCTGGCGCAGAGTTAGCAGCGCCACTGCGCCAGGATTGGCTTAAGTGCAGACTGAAATCTGCCCTTCTTGAGACCCGGGGCCCGGGTCCATGCCTAGTATAACCATAGTGCTAGAGGGGAGGGGTGGGGGGGGAGTCTAAAGTGTGCGCATGCGTGGGCCAGTCAAAATCAGGACTACTCCGGCCTTTTGCATGCGCACTCGCAGACTGTCACATCACCCACTGGCCTGTGCACTGCCTGCCTGTCGCAGCGCCAGCCCCGCCCCCCACGGGCCGGCCCGGCCCACTTCCTTATCCTGTCGGGCTTCTCCCGGGGCATTAGTGCGCTCAGCGCGATTAATTTTTTAATTGTATTTAATTATATTAATTTTATTATAACATGTTGGCACTAATTCAGTCAGCGGTCGTCCAGGCTAGTGGGGCAACGCCCCAACGCCCCCAATGGACGCACCGCCACTGTATTCTAGTCCTCTGGAACTTGGATAGAGTGTAACTGGCTTTGGAGTGTATTATACATTTTTTTGGTTTCTTTAGTTAATTTTGGTCCTATCAGGGATACTGATTGCTCCATTCGGAGCTCTTGGTAACTTTGTTCTTTTTGCAGGGATTGAATTAATTTGTAAAGGGTAGGTGTTCCTCTGCCTGTGGTTGCTTGGAAGGCGTAGTGCCATCCTTCAACTGTGTTGTTTGTTTTTGCTTCCTTATTTAGGGTGCTAAGGTAGACATTCCACCAGGCTATTTGATATTTAGGTTGTCTTCTATGACCTGATCGGTGTAGCCTTCCTACCCATGTAACTTCGAAGTAGTCAAGCATAGGGCTTAATCTTTCTTTGTTTCTTTTATAGTAGGGGCTGTCTATTAATAGGTTGTAGTGCTCTGCTACATCTGTTACAGGAACATAGGCTAGAGAGATACGTTTTTTATTTTGATAAGCAAAGGTGCTATCTGTGGCGTATTGGACACTTAGGGGCACATTAGGATGGCGGGCGGGCTTTGCCCGGCCGCCACCCTAGCGAGACTCGGGACCGCCCGCCTAAAGGGCGGGGGTCCAGACATTGCCATTAGATTGCGCCCGCCACAGTGGCGGGCGCATTCCTCAATTTAACATTGTGGCGGGCGGTGCCCACTGCTCCGCCCGCCACAATGTTAAAAACAAAAGCACGCCTTTGCACAATCGAAGTGGCAGGCACCGCGCGGTGCCTGCCTCTTCGATTCTGCAAAGGCAGGGGGGTACCACAGGTACCCCCCCGTGTGCCACCCCCCTTTGGCCTTCAATCTGGGGGCCCACAGGGGGCCCCCAGAGTGAACACTGCATGCCTTTCCGTGGCGGCATTGCCGCCACGTAAAGGCATTGACAAAAGCCCATTGTAATATTGCGGGCGGTGTCTGACAGACACCGCCTGCATGTTAATCGTTCTCCGCCCCGGCCGCAAGGCGACCGGGGCGGAAAACAGGCGGACGGTATTTTGCACCGCCACCTTCCCCTCCGCCATCCTAATATGGCGGGGGGGATTTGGGCTTGCGATGTCGTGCGGTTTGCCTCCGCCAGGTCAGCGGTGGCCACCGCCAGCCTGGCGGTGGCAAACCGCCCGACATCGTAATGGACCCCTTAATGTAGACTTTTGTAGATGTCGCCATATACATTGATTAAAATGATAATAGCAAACTTGTATTATTGTATGTGGGTATATTTTTAGGATACTGTTTATCATTGCTTTTTCAAAATCAATGATAGTTTTTTGTAGGAATGAGTCATTAGTTATTTCTTTGACTTTGGTTAGGATTTCTTGGTAGGTAGATTGTTGTTTGTTTGGTAGGAGTGCATATAGGAATGGAATATTAGCATTTTGGAAATGACCATGGATAGTATACAATTGGTAAAAAGGTTTAGGACATGCAGCAAAAGTACCATCCATAATCCAAGTTTGGCATTGGTTTAGTTTAGTCATGTTGTCTGCAGTGGCAAACAGTATTATTCTTTTATCTTTAGAATTGTTGTCATATAATATAAATGGTTCAGTATTATGAGTTGCACAGAGTTCAGGGGGAAGTTGAACTTCTTCAAAAGTTTTAGGTGTGGGAGGAGTAGTTGCTGTATCTCTTTTTTGTCTAGCTATGGTTCTTTTAAGGGAATCTATACTTGGTAGTTGGCTAGAGGCATGTTGGGGTAGAGTACTTAATTGTTGTTTTAGAATAGTAGTTGTTGGAGTATCACTAGAAGTGCTAGCTTCTTTAAGGGAATCAAGCATTCTCTAATTTCTATTTCTGTAACATTAGGTGGGTGGTTATGTTCCGAAGTATAAGTTACAGTCGTTTCCTGAGTTATAGCTCTCCCATAACATTTGTTAGAATAGTATTTGGTGCATTTCCAAAAAACGTTCATATCTTTCTGTTTCTCTTGAGTGTATACATATCCCATGTAACATATAAGCATTTTCCCCTTTTGAGAATACACAAATTTAGCTCCTTCAGTCATATTTGCTTTTTGGTGCTAGGAGAGATTAAACATTACATTATTAGAAAAGTATTTAAATCATGTATATAGTATTATCATAGCATTGATTAGCACGTTAATTATTTAACAGTTTATTTCTTTGTTGAATGCAGTTGTTGGTTTTCTTCGAAGTTTTCTTTTTGCTGTATTTTTTCTGTACCTGTTAAGATGGAGAAGATGTGTTAGAAGAATGTTTCTTTAATAATGTTTGTTTGGTTTTGGTCAGCTACCTAGTTTTTCCTTAGTTTTCTATTTACTACGTTTTTTAGATTACATACCTACTTGTTATATTTTTTCTTTGAAGTGTTGATGTTGTGTAGGTTTTCTATAATTTCTTTTTATCTGTAGAAAATAGAGTAGGAATAAAAGAGATGGTTTAGTTATTTGTTTTCTAAATAGCAGTTAGAAGTTTTAGATTTACGTTTTCTGAAGAAATAAAGGTGGTTGTACTTACTTTAGATAGGTGTAGCAGCTTTTTGGTAGAAGTAAATCCGTTTTCTTTCACCAAACTGGCAGAGTTTCACCTTCCTTTTCTTTGGTGTTTTAGTTTGCGATTTTAGCAGGTGTAATTTGTCCTTTTATAGGGAGTGTTAAATTGTTTGTGAAAGTTTATTGGCTATCCACTTTGATACCTTGTTCTTATTGCTTTATTTGAATTTTTTTCCTTGTTTTGGTAATTGTTGTTCTTATATGGTGGACGCCAATTAGTGTTTTTTTGTATGGGTAAAGTAATTTTTTTCAATGTTTAATGGTATTTTGTTATATTTAAAGAGAAAGAATATTTATTATGTGTATGAAGCAATGTATAATTATTTGCAATGTTTTATTTGTATTATAAAATGTATATTTGATGTAAATGTTTTTTTAAATTTTAGAAATGTTTATTGTATGTAGTATCCTTATTTCAAAATATAATATGTATATTTGTGAAGTGTATAATATGTTTTTTTAATTATAAAGCGTCTTTTGTATGTGTTTTTTAAAGTCGATAATAATTAGTTTTCGATATTGTAGCATTCTATATAGTGATTGATGGTCGATATTTTGACGGTGTTTAATCTTATGGATTGGTGCTCGGTGTTTTTTACATTCGATAATATTGATGGTCGATAATTTAGTAGTCGGCAATTTTTTTAGTCGATATTGTTGTTTTGATATATTTGTAATTTCTTGTTTAAGTGTTAGGAGTCGATATTTTTGTATTCGATAATTTGACTTCGATATTTTGTCCAGTCGATATTCGGTCTGTTGAGGTTATGTCAGTGATTCTATTATTCCATCTAACATACATGTGAAGGTGCGATTACTCCCTTGTAGGGAACACAGCTACCAATTTCTTGTCACTTCTCCAAGAACTCATTTATTATGCATGAACTACTATTCCTTAGGGGTTCATTCATGACGTCTTCCTCTGTCCGACTTTACGTCAATGCTAACATTTCTAGCCACCTACCAGGTATAAATATACTTTCCCTTACCAAGGCAAACCACGGCACAGCTTGTTTAGGCTTGGCTCACCTCGGCAAGTTCGGAAGAAACCACAACTCCAGGAGAAGTTGTATCCCAGCCTGACGCACTGACCAGACGCTGTCCTCCCTGCTCGCAGAAAATCCAGCTTTCAGTGTTCTGACTCCCTTCGCGGAGTGTTAGAGTTTGAGATCCAGAAAGAGATTCCAACCTCTCTCATTCTAAGGTATGGAGCCGACTAAAAACTAGAGGGACTCTTGGCAAACTTAGTATTTACAATAATATAGAAAACAGCACTTACTTCTTACCTCGTACTACACTGAGGTTAGGTACACTGGGGTATAACTATTTAGAAGCATCAGACAAGTATCCATATTTTAGCCTGTGTTATTTATGTATGTTTAAATGAATATATGTCACGACTAAAATACCATGCTATTGCAGTATTACTTCTTCTTACTGCTCACGCTGTACATATTATATTTCGCATACTGTCTTGCGATTGTAACAGCTCATATCTCTTGCACAAGAAATAAGACTGTTCAATAAGTCCTTTTATTGAAACACCCGTCTATCTATTTCTATGTAACTCTGAAGAAACTAAGCAAGTACGATTGCCTGAGTGAAACTGTTATCTATTGTTTCCACGATTCTGAGAATTTTCCGATTCTATGTTGTTGATGTCTGTCTTTTCCGGTCACTAATTAATGCGCCGGGACACTCCTTTGGAGTAGACGTGCGCTATAAAAGACCAACCTAACATCTAACATCTAAGGGAAACAAAGTTGTCATGCTTTGCGGTTGTCATAAATTACACCCTTCTTGTTTATTCGAGAAGTTTCTAGTGACCTCTGTGTTAGCTGGCATACAAAGTAATTAAGTTTAATATACTCGAAAGAGGCATACTGACCTCGGTCCTGTGCAAAAGCTATAGTGTATATTATTCCAATGCGCAGAGCCTATAGGGGAAATAGGAACTACACTACACTATGGCCAGTCCGGTCCTGGCCTCACCAGGTTTCTGCAGAAGCAGCAGCAATATCTTGTCTCATTGGGTTAATAAAGGCAATAGAAGCCTCTCTGCCTCCGTTAAATAATAGAGTTTTCTATCCTATGTGGCACACGACGAGGGACAGGCACATTTATAGTTTTGTGCTATTAAATGCTTCCCTAAAGTCAGGGCCAGATCTATTTTTTAAGCTGCCTGTATTTGCGCTTGCTAGGCCATGATGTTACCCCCAATAAAAAGAGTTTTGAGTCAGTATCAATGGTAACACCGGTTATGATAATGATTGAATATATGACGTGTGTCTAAAATCCATTAAGCACATTCCCAAAACATGTTGTGGAGGCCTGCCCCAAGATACACCATCTAGGGCAGGAGGATGAGCTTAGAGGGGAAATCATATGTAGGTGCAAGGGGGTCAGGTAGATGCGGTGCATAGGGTTACAAACTGGCATGGGTGCAACTTCAGGACGGTGAGTGTAAAAATTCAGGGCAAAAGGTCAAAATTCAGGACAAAAGGTCAAAACTCAGGACAAAAATTCAGGACTCAAGGTCAAAATTTCAGGACAAACCAGCTGAAAAAAAAGGTACATTTACAGACACATCAGAAGAAGTTGCTCAGTAGTATAAATACATAAATGGGCATTTGGTGAGACAGCATCATTAATTGGTCTGTTAAATTGTAAATTGTTTAAATTTACACTTTGCTTCAGCCCACCACAGCATACAGCAAGGAGCTATAGGTCAACCCACTTTATCATTGCTCCCTTCAGTGTGAGGATGGCACTAAGTCACAGCCACTGTTCATATTTGCCTAAGAATAGTTCTGTTCTCTTAAACTACAAAGTAGGTTAAAGTGTACTTTTTAAATTCTATTTTGTTTATTAATTTGAAATACGAGCTAGCTATATTGTATTCACTTCTTTTTAAAGTTCATGGTCCGTGTGTCTCCTAAAGCTTAGGCATTCCTGCTGTGGTGCACTAGGCTGATGCAGGCACAGACACATCACATGCTGTAACTGCAGCATGGCCCATTGTCATTCTGTATGAGAGAAGTGGCACAGACAGAATGACAATGGGGCTAATTGACAAGTCTGGGAGGAGCTGTGAAAGCCTTGTCACTTGAAAGAAATGCGAGCTGGCCCCCAACAGTGACTGCTGTAACACTACTCAAAGGGATCATCACAGATTCCTGCAAACCCCAGAATTACGGACAAAAGGCGTTTGTAAAAAGAAGTATATAATGGAGTAGACAAGAAACCAAAATAATAGACCGTCCGTGAAATTTACAGTTGGTTGGTCAACCTAGCAGTGAATGAGGTTGTGTTGTACAACCCTCAATGGGAATTGCGGGTGACTCGATTAGTATAAGCTAGCACTTGAGCCCACTGTTTTTCTGACACAGTGGTCTGAAGGCTGGCTTCCCATGTACTCTTAATTTTTTTTGTTTAATCTGTTTATTAGTTTTCACATATATCATACAGGTAACGATTATTTAAGACATAATAATGCGTGCAGCAGCACAGTTGTTTCTGTTGGGGGTTGAGCAGACGTGCTACATGTGTATAATTCGAGAAAGTGTTGGGGAGTCATGTATTTATTACATCGACGTTAGCGCAGTTTTCCCAAGTACTCCTTAATGCAAAGAAATTGAAACAAGTTGTTTGCATATTACCTAACATCTGGCTTATCAATAGTTCTTATCAGGTACACCAAGATGCTGACAAATCTCTTGATTTTCTTGTAGGCTAGCAATTCAGTATATTAAATTAAATTAAATCCAGTACTTGTATAGCGCACAAATCACCCCCAAAGGGCTATCTCGGCGCTGGGGGCCGTTGGGAAGATTAAGCAAGCTATTGCCCAGAGTCGCATGGTGCTGGGCAGACTCCTGCTGGAGCCAAGGATCAAACCCTGATCCCCAGCGTTCAGCGTCAGTCGCCCTGGCCGCGGCGTCACACCTCTTCCCTTCCATATATTAAGTTATTAACTGTATCTAAAGGTTCTCTCATTGATAGGTTACATTTGTTTATTTGCCAGTCAGGCTCCACATTTCATACCGGAAAATGCTACAAGACTGAGTGGAACATGCTCATACAAGAATTCCATGGAGGTAAAAATGCACCATGTTGAACCGTTAGAAACTGTCCGCTACAAACTCATAAAATGAAGTAGAAGCATCAATAGCCATACATGTGTACAGTGTGTGCCATAATAGTCTCTGCTCCTGATGTCCTTGAACAAGGGCTCAATATGAGGGCCTTCATTTAAAACTACCTTTAAAATCTGCTGCACTACCACAAATCGCTAGCTTCGTTACTGCACTCCACCCTCAAAAATAGTCTTAAATCTGCACTCAAAAGTTTACTAAAATATTAATGCAGACTTGACTTTTTTAAATTCACAAACATTTTCTAGGTTATGACTAGAAACGTGCCAGTCGCAGACTTGCAGGCATAATACTGGAAGGGTTTTGTGAATTCTCTACTTCATGCTGTACTATACATGCTGAAAATATTTTTCTTCTGCGGAAGAACGTGGTGCCCCTACACATCCAACTAATTTGGTGAGATTTCTTCCTCAATGTTGGAGTAAATTTCCAACCTTCGCCAAGGTGGAAAAAGGTCAGAAAGTGGCTTGTGATTATCAATAAATTTGTATGATGTGGGTGTTCACAAACTTCCAGAGCGGTCTAACCCTTTGGCACATAACGCCCACTCAGAGTAGTAGATTTATTCACCCAGAAAGCTCAGTGGGAGTGTAGGAAAGTAGGATCTGCTGTCATGGTTACCCCCACGTTTTGCTTGGTGTCAGTATGTTTTTTGACTAGTCTGACTGGGATCCTGCTAACCGGAAACCCAGTCACTGTGCTTTCTGCCTAAATTGACCATGGTAAGTACTTCTGTACATTCACAGTTGGCTACTGGTGTACCCTTATAAGTTCCTAGTATATGGTACTAGAGTTCCGAGGGCATAGCTACACCAGAGGTCTCACCGAAGACACCATCCGCGCGATGAACTCCATCCACTCCGGATCCCCGACCGACCCCTGCCCTCACCACGTCTTCAACAAGGCTGACGCTGTCATCGCACCCCACCTGCGGGACATCATCAACACCTCCTTCGACACCGCTTCCTTCCCGGAGAGCTGGAAGCACGCCGAACTCAGCGCTCTACTTAAGAAGCCATCAGCCGACCCCACCGACCTCAAGAACTACTGCCCCATCTCGCTGCTCCCGTTTCCTGCGAAAGTCATCGAGAAGACCGTCAACAAGCAGCTGGCCACCTTCCTCGAGACGAACGGATCCCTCGACCCCTCGCAGTCTGGCTTCCGGGCCAACCACAGCACCGAGACCGCCCTGATCGCAGCTACCGATGACATCCGAGCCCTGCTCGACAACGGAGAAACAGCGGCCCTCATCCTCCTAGACCTCTCCGCGGCCTTCAACACTGTCTGCCACCGCACCCTAGTGCAGCTCCTCAGCAACGTCGGAATCCAGGAGAAGGCACTGGAATGGATCACCTTGTTCCTCGCCGGAAGGACACAGAGTGTCCTCCTCCCCCGTTCAAATCAGAAGCCACCGAAGTCATCTGCGGCGTTCCTCAAGGCTCCTCGCTCAGCCCAACCCTCTTCAATGTCTACATGAGCCCCCTCGCAGCCATCGCATGCCAACACAACCTCAACATCATCTCCTACACCGACGACACCCAGCTGATCCTCTCCCTCACCAACGACCCCGCCACCGCCAGAGCCAACCTACACGAAAGGATGACAGACGTAGCCAAGTGGATGATGAGCAGCCGCCTGAAACTGAACTCGGACAAGACGGAAGTCCTCATCCTGGGATCTTCACCCTCCGCCTGGCACGACTCCTGATGGCCCCCCGCCCTGGGCAGCGCACCCAAACCGACAGACTACGCACGCAACCTGGGCTTCATCCTGGACTCCTCCCTCTCCATGACCAGACAAGTCAACGCCGTCTCCTCGTCATGCTTCAACATCCTGCGCATGCTATGTAAGATCTTCCGGTGGATCCCCACCGAGACCAGGAAGACGGACACCCAGGCCCTCGTCACCAGCCGTCTGGACTACGACAACTCCCTCTACGCCGGAACCACCGCCAAACTCCAGAAGAGACTCCAGCGGATCCAGAACGCCTCAGCACGACTCATCCTGGACATCCCCCGTCGCAGCCACATCTCCGGACACCTGAGAGATCTGCACTGGCTCCCGGTCAACAAGAGAATCTCCTTCCGTCTCCTCACCCACGCACACAAGGCCCTTCACAACCAAGCCCCAGGATACCTCAACAGCCGCCTCAACTTCTACGCTTCCACTCGCCAACTTCGTTCGACCGGCCATGCCCTTGCCGCCGTCCCCCGCATCCGAAGAGCCACCACAGGAGGTAGGTCCTTCTCCTACCTGGCCGCCAAGACCTGGAACTCCCTCCCGACCCACCTCCGCCTGACCCAGGACCACCTCGCCTTCAGGAAGCAGCTCAAGACCTGGCTGTTCGAGCAGTAGCGGAACCCCCCCCCCCCCTAGCGCCTTGAGACCCTCCGGGTGAGTAGTGCGCTATATAAATGCTGTGATTGATTGATTGAGGGGCTGCAACATGTATTGTGCCACCAATGGGAGCCCACTTAAACTGGGACTACATACCTGTCATTGCAACCTGTGTGAGTTGGTGCTTGCACCTCTCACAACAGATATAAGGTTCCTGAAGGCAAGGGTGCTTGGTTATAAGTATGAGGGTGTCCCTGCATGCACCCCTACAAACCCTGAAGTTGGTTCCACAGGCTTTGTAATTGCAGTTTGTGATTATAGTGGACATCAGTCATTATGAGATGTATAACTATATAGTGGCTGCACCGAACCCAGTCATGTTTGGTATTAAACATGTTGGAATCATACCCCAACACTGATTCCAGTGTTGGAAGTATGATCCCATGTACTGGAAGGCTCCCTTGGGGTACCCCCCTGTACTACCGGTAACAGCCTTTTAGGGTCTAACAGCAAGCTAGTGTTGCTCCCGACCACAGACACGATTCCGCCAGTTGCCCCACTGCTTTGGAGCAGTGAAAGAAAGGAAACATAAAAAATTATGATATTGCTGAATATTATCATTTTATGTTTTCCTGCTGCGGCAGGTTTGCGGGTGGGGCTGCTCCGATGACAGAGGAGCTGGGAAGGAGTGGTTTGCCCACTCCAAATTGCGCATGACTGCTTTGTCAGCCCTCTTGTGCCGGCCAAACATTCATGCGCACTTTGCATGTTCAGCGTGCATGGAGATCATGCCCAGGCTCCCTTCCCCTGACTGGGCACCGAAACACGGCGCACAGACAAATCACAATGCTGCATTGCAGCATTGTGATTTGCTCAGTGGAGCCTGGGTGCTTGCTAATCACAACACTGCATTATAGCATTGTGATTGTCTCAGGGGAGCCTGGGTGCTTCCTGTTCGGGCCCCAGGGGAGAGACTGGGATGGAGACTCTGAGGAGACACGCAGCATCAGGTAAGTGTTTTTTAATCATTTTTTAAACCCCCTTACTCCCCCCACTATCGCTCCCCTAACCCCATCCGTGCTGGCCACCACTGGATTCTGCCCTCCTGCTGCAGAGCCAAGATCGTGCAGGGGAAGTTAGAACAATGATTTTTCTGTCACAGTAAGGTGTGACCACCTCCCAGACAGGACTTAGTGTATTGGACTGGAGTGGAATTCCTTGCCAGCGCCAGCAGACTACTTGAAGGGCACATTTGGTGCTCTCCTTGCATACTGCAGTTTGAGTCCGTTCAGGAAGCCCTTGGCTCCCGCTCTGGCGCGAAATTGAACAAAGTACATGGGAGGATCCTCCCTTCTGTCCAGCCCCTCCTGTTGGAGGGACCCTGAGTCATTCCAAACCTTGCCCATGGGTACTTAAGGGCTTACATGAAGGTGGCTCTTCAGATTCGTCATGGGGCAAGACTCAAGCCTGAAACCACGTCACTCTTCAACCATCTGGACACTTGGACGTTGCCTGGACTTCGCCTGGAACGAAGACTGCATCAAGGAAGACTCCTGCTGCTCCTGGTCTTGCTGTTCTGCAATTCTTCTTTGTCGTCTGTGTCTGTGTTTCCTCCAGGATTTCACCAGACCTGTGGGCATCAAGGACACCCGAAGTAATCTCCCATGGAGTGAAGGAGTCACTCCCCTCAACCTGCAGGCACCACAATGAAGCTGATCCCTTTGCTGCTCCTGACGTCCCACAGACTTCAAAAGGCTCAGCAACACAGGTGGTGGTTCTGCAGCTCCCTCGAGGCCTGACCTGCCCTCTCTGCAATTTTGAGGCCCTCGAAGCCTGACCTGTCCTCTCTGCAATTTTGGGACCAGTATCCTCGTCGGAACCACTGGAACAGAACCCATGTGCACTGCATTGACTTGCCGTTGCCAAGGCTTCTTGGCTATGCACTCTTCGGGCTACAAGTAACTCCAGCCTCCAGCATCTCTTTTTGCCAAATATAGCGTCCTTATCGCATCCCCTGCACCGTGGGCCGTCCTTCTTGGTGAGCTGCTTGAGGTCCTCTTGCAACTCCTGGGCCTTTGGCTTGTGGGTCCTCCTGAGAATCTTCTTCTGCTCCAGTGGGCTCCTCTGCTTGCTCTGGTCCTGCTCTGACTCTCCTGCTTGTAGTGAGTCCCTTGGACCTCGCTGGTCCCAACATAGCTCCTTCTTCACTCTCCACACCAGTTGCAGCTACGAAGGCTCGTTGGTGCTCCCGCCAGGAACTAACCCCCTGGGCCTTGACTTCTGACGTAGGACAGCTCGTGCATGGCTCCTGGTCTTGGGTGCAGCATTCTCCTGAGGACTCCGGAGCTCCTGCCCAGTCTAGTGATTTGTTCACCTCACGCCTAATTGAATCAGAAACTGCAATCCACTTGTTTTTTATCCCTGGTGCAAAGGCAACAGTAATCCGAAGATTCTGGAGCCACCGCCCGGCCACTTAATACAATTCCC
Organism: Lissotriton vulgaris; assembly: GCF_964263255.1. Taxonomy (NCBI): domain Eukaryota; kingdom Metazoa; phylum Chordata; class Amphibia; order Caudata; family Salamandridae; genus Lissotriton; species Lissotriton vulgaris. The sequence goes on along the minus strand of NC_141700.1, from coordinate 617,580,847 downwards.
TTGCGTCCAATTGATTTATAACACTGTGATCGATACGCTTGTGTATAGAATCCTTCCCTGTCTTTTCTTGCTAAATATCTGCTTCCACCGTATTCCCAGCCATCCCACACAAGGTACGTGCCAATTGCTCCTTGTTGGAACTGGGGTAGCCTGGCCTAGGGCAAGACGGTCATTTCAGAGGCACAGTGTAAAGGTTGCAGACCACCCAACAGTAAAACCACGCAATAGCACTCAAAAAGAAAACGCTACACCAAAAATGTGGAAAAATAAGTACTGCTTTATAAAAATAATATACTTTTCTCTTCAGTTTCAAAATGTACAGTTTAGGCACTTCAGTTTGGCATGGAAACATTAACTCCACTTTTAAGTTCTAAATCATTTTAACAACCAGCATTTACAGTACATTACATATATAGTTGGATCTCTTTAACCAAAACTGGCAGGTAATTCTTATACCCCAATAGCTCAGTGGTGCATTTACTGTACTTTGCTTACTCTAATGCATCTCTCATTACAGCATTACTTTAACCATTGGCAAGATCAGCCCTTATTCTAGCTCAGATAAACAGTGTCCTTTACATGAATAACTTTACAGTTCTCCTCCTTATCTTATCAAAGATGAAATTGGTAAATACCACTTAATTCAGCTTCCCATAAAACCTTGTCAGGGATTCCTCCTGGACGCTGTACTCAAGGGGCCAGAATCTCAATTTATGGCACCAGTTAACTGTGTGGAAATCACTCCCCCACGTGTCTACCTCCTTACTTGATACTCGAAGCTGGGATCGTCCTGCTTCAGGCTCACAAGGGGGACAGCAAACGAAGGGGGTCGGGGAATTGCAGCTGGAGAGGCCCTCAGAGCTCAGAAGGCTCCACAATGCTCACTCCCCCGCTCAGGCCGACTCCTCAGTGGGGCTCTCGAGCGGAGGACAACCGGGGCAAATTACACGAGGCTCCACCAGCCCCTCTCGGGCCTCTAACCACTCCCTCCCTGCTCGGGCCAGCTCCTCAGTGTGGCGCTCGAGCAGGAGGGAAAGAGCAGATCACTCGGCGCTCCCTGGAGACCGGTGGCGCCTCTCCTCAGCGCCGGTCTTCAAGAACACTTCTTCCGCGGGCATGCGCTGTAGCGCTCGGCTGGCGCCGCCTCCCTCTGCGCTCGCTCGTAGAGCAGACACTTCACTCCTGGGCCTGCCTACTCCTCTGCCCCTCCTTCCGGGGAATACAGCCACAACCAGGCATGCGCGAAGGCGCCGACTAGAAGCGTCTCACCGGGCTTTCCCTTGACAACCGGTTGTCACTCGGCCATACAGCAGAAGCGCGGAAGGCGCCCCCGGGGTCCCGCTCACGAGAGGAAGCCTCGCAAGGTTCCTCAGCCTCAGTGGATCCCGGGGGGGGGGGGGGGCTAGTCTAATGCGCGAACGGTGCCCCAGGGGTCCCGGACCCGGCCGAGGCGGTGCTGTCCCAGTCACAATCCGGTGCCGATCTCTCCTGGCCACAGCTCCACAGCAGGTGAGAGGTAACTCTCGATGGGGGTAATTGAGTGAAGGGATAGTCACTAAAACCAGGGCAGGATGGTTTTGAGGGCTGAATAAAAGGGTGGGGGCCACCAGAATTAACCCTCCACAGTTATAGGAATCACAGCAGAATTCCTTCCACTGGGCAGAGGACTGTGCTCCGCAGCACCACAGTCTCCTTCTCCTGTTCACACCCCACTATTTTGAAGCTAGGGGTCAGTCAGGCGCCCAGGGTCTCCCTTAACCAGCCACAGCGGGGACAAGACAAGGATCCCAAAGGAGGAGTAGAGAAGTGGATTAGCTAGGCTGCTTCCCAGTCCAGGAGATCAACCCTCACACTAGCCTCTCCCCCACCTTCCAAGATAGCCTATCCTCCAGCTGACTCTCACAGGTAGACCAAATGGCTGCCCCTCATTCCGCCTTATATAGGCTGCCCTTCAGTGGTCCAGAATGGACCAGAAGGTTCTAGAACGCCCTATGCTAGGCTATGGCCAAGTTCTGGGTGTGACAGTTAGGGCAGTTGGTAGCCACCATTTTGTGTGGTTCCAACTTTCCTGTCAGAACAGGCCTCTGGGCCTGAGGTGAAAACTTATGAGGGGAGGAAAGAACACCTATCCCTCTGCCCAACACCTATAAAAAAGTTAGTGGACAGAAATTATCAAGGGTATGAGGGGCAAAAAGGGGACAAAATAAATAATAAATTGGAGGGACTACGTCAAAAAGCCAGTCAGGTCTAACACGCGTCCCCCCCAGCTGAAAGTGGGGAGAACTACCCAACCCCTTGGGAGTCCTCATCACTAAGGCGGAAATACCTGGAGAGACCGTCTGCATTGGCGTGGTCCACTCCAGGCCGATGTTCCACCCGGAAGTCCATTCCCTGTAGGGAGATGGACCACCTCAACAACTTGGGATTTTCCCCCTTCATTTGCATCAGCCAACGAAGGGGTCGGTGGTCGGTCTGAACCAGGAAGTGCGAGCCAAAGAGGTATGGCCGCAGCTTTTTTAGAGCCCACACCACCGCAAAAGCTTCCCTCTCAATGGCACTCCACTTCTGTTCCCGGGGAAGCAGTCTCCTGGATAAGAAGACTACAGGCTGATCCAGGCCCTCTTCATTTAGTTGCGATAACACTGCCCCAATGCCATGTTCTGATGCATCTGTTTGGACAATGAACTCCTTGGAGAAGTCTGGGGCCTTCAGGACCGGTGCCGCACACATTGCCTGCTTCAATTTCTCGAAAGCTTGCTGACAAGCTCCCGTCCAAACTACCCGTCGAGGTTGTTTCTTGGAGGTGAGCTCTGTGAGGGGCGCTACGATAGTGCCATACCCCTTCACAAAGCGACGGTAGTAGCCTGTGAGGCCCAGGAAAGCTCGGACCTCAGTCTGTGTCTTGGGGGGTTCCCAGGCCATGATTGCCTCAATCTTCGCCTGCAGGGGCTGCACAGTCCCCCTACCCACCAAGTGTCCAAGGTACACAACCGACCCCTGCCCAATCTGGCATTTGCTGGCCTTGATTGTCAATCCAGCTTGTCTCAGGGCCTGGAGAACTGCTTGCAGATGCTGCAGATGGTCCTCCCAACTGCTACTGAAGACAGCAATGTCATCCAAGTAAGCAGCAGAGAAACTCTCCATTCCAGAGAGGACCTGGTTCACCAGCCGCTGAAATGTGGCAGGGGCGTTCTTGAGCCCAAAGGGCATCACACAGAACTGGTAGTGTCCCTCAGGCGTGGAGAAGGCTGACCTTTCCCTTGCTCCATCTGTCAAGGAGATCTGCCAGTACCCTGAAGTGAGGTCAAAGGTACTCAGATATTGGGCAGCTCCTAGCCGGTCAATCAATTCATCCGCCCTAGGGATCGGATGAGCATCAGTCCTTGTCACTGAATTCAGTCCTCGGTAATCCACACAGAACCTCAGTTCAGGTGTGGTGCCTGGTGGTGCGGCTTTTGGCACGAGCACCACCGGACTGGACCAAGGGCTGTTGGAAGGTTCAATAACTCCCAGCTCTAGCATCTTGGCAACCTCTCCATAGATGCTAGCCTTCACCTTGTCAGACAGCCGGTAGGTCTTTGACTTCACTGGTGGGCTGTCTCCTGTGTCCACGTCATGGGTACACAGGTAAGTCCTTCCCGGGACAAGGGAGAATAACGAAGAGTACTGCTCCAGGATCTGGCGGCAGTCCTCCCGTTGCTCAGGAGTTAGAGTAGGAGAGAGAATCACTCCCTCCACTGACCCATCCTTCTCTTGAGACGAAAAGAGATCTGGGAGAGGTTCGCTTTCCGCTTCCTCTTCCCCGTCAGTCACCATCATCAACATGACTTCGGGCCTCTCATGGTGGGGCTTGAGACGGTTGGCATGCAGCACCCGTAGGGGCTGTCGAGGGGTCTTAAGGTCCACCAGGTATGTGGCCTTACCCTTCTTCTCCAACACCTCAAAGGGGCCTGTCCAGCGATCCTGGAGGGCGCTAAGCTCTCCAGGCTCCATCACCCACACTTTCTGTCCAGGCTCCAATTCCACCTGGTGAGCATTGTGGTCATACCACTCCTTCATGACTGCCTGGCTGGCCTCCAAGTTGTCAGAAGCTTGCTTCCACAACTTCGCCATTTGGCTCCTGAAGGCCAGCATGTAGCTCACCACATCCTGGGGGGGTTTCCTGGGAGACTTCTCCCAACCAGCCTTCACCAGGCTGAGAGGACCGCGTACAGGGTGCCCATACAGAAGTTCAAAGGGGCTGAAGCCCACTCCCTTCTGGGGCACTTCCCTGTAGGAAAAGAGTAAACAGGGTAGGAGGACGTCCCATTTCCTCCGCAGGCTTTCGGGCAGACTTCTGATCATGCCCTTCAAGGTCTTATTAAACCTCTCAACCAGTCCATTCGACTGGGGGTGATAAGGAGTGGTGAACCGGTAGGTCACTCCACACTCCTTCCACATTGCCCGCATATAAGCTGACATGAAGTTGGTCCCCCTGTCAGACACAACTTCCTTGGGAAATCCCACTCGGGTAAAGATTCCCATTAGGGCTCTTGCCACTACAGGTGCAGTGACTGTCCTCAGAGGTATTGCCTCTGGGTACCGTGTGGCATGATCCACCAGAACCAGGATAAACCTGTGACCAGCTGTTGTCGGTGGATCCAGAGGCCCTACAATGTCGATGCCCACCCTCTCAAAGGGTGTGCTAACGACTGGAAGTGGTTCCAGGGGAGCCTTTAGCTTCACCCCTGTTTTCCCACTGGCCTGGCAGGTTACACATGTCCGACAGTAAGTGTTGGACGCCACTTTCATCTGAGGCCAGTAAAAGTGGAGGACAAGCCGTGCAAAGGTCTTGTCCTGGCCTAAGTGTCCTGCCAGGGGTATGGCATGAGCCAATTCCAAAAGAAAGGCTCGGTACTGTTGCGGGACTACCAAGGCCCTTGATGAACCAGGCAAGGGTACCTTGGGTTCACTGTAGAGGAGTCCATCCTCCCATAAATATGGTAGTGTCCCGTAACATCACCTGCTGCTTGGGCTTCAGCCTGTCGCCTCAGTCCCTCAAGGGTGGGGCACTCCCTCTGCCCCTTACAGAATTCCTCTCTGGTAGGACCTCCCTCCACATGCCACTCAGCAGGGATGGGTAAATCCTCCAGAGAGTCTACTTCCCCCTCCACGGACTCCTGGCCCACCACCGCAGGTGGCCGATCCGTCACATGGGGTGTGGAAGCCGGAGCAGGCTCTCTCTGTCTCCGGGTCTGTCCCTTCTTAGCAGTGGGTTGGGCCATTGTTCCAGGCTCCAACCCAGGCGAACTCCCTCTCCGGGCAGTCGCAGACCGTGTGCTTGCACAGGCCCAGTTAGGTGTCCCCAGCATCGCAGAATGCGTCCGGTATTCCACCTCTCTCCAAGTGTTGTGTTCCATGTCATTCCCCAACAGACAATCGACTGGCACGGCAGGGCTTACGGCAACTCGAAGTGAACCTGCAACCCCCTCCCACTCAAAGGGAACCTCAGCCACTGGATAGTGGCCCATTCTGCCGTCAGCCATCGCGGCGGGGTGGAGTATATTAGGAACAACCTGCTCTGGAGACACCAGTTGACTTCTCACCATAGTCATACTGGCTCCTGTATCTCTCAGAGCCTCCCCTCTCTGGCCATTGATGGTGACCCATTGCCCATACTTTGTAGTATTTGGGGGCACCTGGATCTTTGGAACCATCTCCCTCTCTCCCAGGGACACTAAGGTGACACCCGCCCACTCACCCCCCTTATCTAAGGGCAACTCCTCCCCGAGCGCTACACTAGCTACTCCCGGTGACTTTCCTCCGGTGGGAGGGGGTGGTCTCTTTGGGCATCTGACATCCCCCTTATAATGTCCAACACCACCACATTCAAAACAGTGGAGAACCCTTGGCTGCTGGCTTTGGCCAGGATTAGGGTTTCTGGGCGGGTTTGCCCTAGGGGTGAAACCTGCTCCCTTCCCTTGGAAGTTATTTTGGGGACCTTTAGAGAACTCCTTCTTTTTCTCTCCCCCCTCCTTCTTCTGGGGGGCGCCCTGTCCGGCTTTTTGAGATTCCCCTCCAGTCCCCTTGGAGGACACCCGGGTACTTGCCCAGATGTCCGCCTCCTCTGCAAGCTTCCGGGGATTGGTCAGCTTGCTGTCCACCAGGTGTTGGCGCAGCTCGGGAAAACATTTCTCGAGGAGGTGTTCTCTCAAAAATAGATCGTACAGCCCCCATAAGCTTTCACCTCACTGCCCTTGACCCAACCCTCTAAGGCCTTTCTGAAGTAGTCAAGGAAGTCCACCCAGTTCTGGGTGCTTAATTTGTGGCTCCCACTGAACTTCTGACGGTACCTTTCTGGGGTAAGCCCGAACTTCCTTAACAACGCCAGCTTCATGGTGGGGTAGTTAGTTTGTTCCTCTGGTTCCAGGGCCAGCAAGGTGTCCCGACCAGCAGGAGGCATGTACTTGTACAAACTACCCCCCCAGTGCTTCTCCTGCACCCCATGAACCCTCAGTGAAACCTCATAAGCAGCCAGCCACTTAGCTATATCGTCCCCCTGACTGAAGCTCGCTATCAGGTCTTTTGGTAAATAGGGTTTGGTCTCCCTGGCTGTCTCCTTTGGTTCGCTGCCACCATTCCTTTCAGGAGAGGACCCCCGCCGCAGGCTTTGGAGCTCCAGTTCCTTCAGTCTGAACTCGTGGGCCATCCTCCTCTCCTCTTTCTCCTGCTCCAACTTAGCCAACTCCCATCTCAACTGTCTTTTCTCCCTCCTATCCGTAAGCTCGGCTTCAGTTAAGCTTCCCCCGGAGGCGCTACTGCCCCTCCTGGAGTAGGACACTGGTCCTGGGAGTAAGTTTTCCCCTTCAGTGTGGAATAACTCATCTATCCCCCCCACCGTGTCCTGGTCTTCCCCCTCTTCCTCCTCCTTCTTTTCTTGGTGTGCCTCCACCCAAGCCCTAAGACTGGTCTGGAGCTCCCCCTTCCTGGCACCATGTTTGAAAAATACCCCCATTTGCTGGCAGAACATTTTCAACTGTGACACAGAATAGACCTCTAGGTTTTCCACAGCGAACTCCATCTTGAGTCAGGCAAACCTAGATAACACACCAGAAATTGCAGAGTTGCAAGGGCAACCTAAAGCCACCTCCACCCACCACCAGGAACAAATTTAGAAAAATCAAAAAGACAAATTGGGAGGGCCGCAAGGAGAAAACTCCTGGTGTAGGTTTAGTGTATTACGTTGAATTACTATTGAGTAGCTGCAACCAAGTCAGTATCCCACCGCTAGGCACCAACCTGTTGGAACTGGGGTAGCCTGGCCTAGGGCAAGACGGTCATTTCAGAGGCACAGTGTAAAGGTTGCAGACCACCCAACAGTAAAACCACGCAATAGCACTCAAAAAGAAAACGCTACACCAAAAATGTGGAAAAATAAGTACTGCTTTATAAAAAATAATATACTTTTCTCTTCAGTTTCAAAATGTACAGTTTAGGCACTTCAGTTTGTCATGGAAACATTAACTCCACTTTTAAGTTCTAAATCATTTTAACAACCAGCATTTACAGTACATTACATATATAGTTGGATCTCTTTAACCAAAACTGGCAGGTAATTCTTATACCCCAATAGCTCAGTGGTGCATTTACTGTACTTTGCTTACTCTAATGCATCTCTCATTACAGCATTACTTTAACCATTGGCAAGATCAGCCCTTATTCTAGCTCAGATAAACAGTGTCCTTTACATGAATAACTTTACAGTTCTCCTCCTTATCTTATCAAAGATGAAATTGGTAAATACCACTTAATTCAGCTTCCCATAAAACCTTGTCAGGGATTCCTCCTGGACGCTGTACTCAAGGGGCCAGAATCTCAATTTATGGCACCAGTTAACTGTGTGGAAATCACTCCCCCACGTGTCTACCTCCTTACTTGATACTCGAAGCTGGGATCGTCCTGCTTCAGGCTCACAAGGGGGACAGCAAACGAAGGGGGTCGGGGAATTGCAGCTGGAGAGGCCCTCAGAGCTCAGAAGGCTCCACAATGCTCACTCCCCCGCTCGGGCCGACTCCTCAGGGGGGCTCTCGAGCGGAGGACAACCGGGGCAAATTATACGAGGCTCCACCAGCCCCTCTCGGGCCTCTAACCACTCCCTCCCTGCTCGGGCCAGCTCCTCAGTGTGGCGCTCGAGCAGGAGGGAAAGAGCAGATCACTCGGCGCTCCCTGGAGACCGGTGGCGCCTCTCCTCAGCGCCGGTCTTCAAGAACACTTCTTCCGCGGGCATGCGCTGTAGCGCTCGGCTGGCGCCGCCTCCCTCTGCGCTCGCTCGTAGAGCAGACACTTTACTCCTGGGCCTGCCTACTCCTCTGCCCCTCCTTCCGGGGAATACAGCCACAACCAGGCATGCGCGAAGGCGCCGACTAGAAGCGTCTCACCGGGCTTTCCCTTGACAACCGGTTGTCACTCGCCCATACAGCAGAAGCGCGGAAGGCGCCCCCGGGGTCCCGCTCACGAGAGGAAGCCTCGCAAGGTTCCTCAGCCTCAGTGGATCCCGTGGGGGGGGCTAGTCTAATGCGCGAACGGTGCCCCAGGGGTCCCGGACCCGGCCGAGGCGGTGCTGTCCCAGTCACAATCCGGCGCCGATCTCTCCTGGCCACAGCTCCACAGCAGGTGAGAGGTAACTCTCGATGGGGGTAATTGAGTGAAGGGACAGTCACTAAAACCAGGGCAGGATGGTTTTGAGGGCTGAATAAAAGGGTGGGGGCCACCAGAATTAACCCTCCACAGTTATAGGGAATCACAGCAGAATTCCTTCCACTGGGCAGAGGACTGTGCTCCGCAGCACCACAGTCTCCTTCTCCTGTTCACACCCCACTATTTTGAAGCTAGGGGTCAGTCAGGCGCCCAGGGTCTCCCTTAACCAGCCACAGCGGGGACAAGACAAGGATCCCAAAGGAGGAGTAGAGAAGTGGATTAGCTAGGCTGCTTCCCAGTCCAGGAGATCAACCCTCACACTAGCCTCTCCCCCACCTTCCAAGATAGCCTATCCTCCAGCTGACTCTAACAGGTAGACCAAATGGCTGCCCCGCATTCCGCCTTATATAGGCTGCCCTTCAGTGGTCCATAATGGACCAGAAGGTTCTAGAACGCCCTATGCTAGGCTATGGCCAAGTTCTGGGTGTGACAGTTAGGGCAGTTGGTAGCCACCATTTTGTGTGGTTCCAACTTTCCTGTCAGAACAGGCCTCTGGGCCTGAGGTGAAAACTTATGAGGGGGGGAAAGAACACCTATCCCTCTGGCCAACACCTATAAAAAAGTTAGTGGACAGAAATTATCAAGGGTATGAGGGGCAAAAAGGGGACAAAATAAATAATAAATTGGAGGGACTACGTCAAAAAGCCAGTCAGGTCTAACACTCCTCAACCAATTCTTGCACGAATCACATACTCTTGTGTAAATACTTGGTGCTCACACACCTGTTCTGATGATGATCTCGAGTAGATGAGATCGAAGCGCTGTCGACCATAGAGCAACTGCACTCCCCAAAAGGAGTCTTTCTCTTTATTATTAAATTTGTTTCATGTTTTTAATATCTTCTCACCCTTCACAAGCACATTTTTTCTCTTACTTGTGAGCCCCAGATCTTCAATGAATACAGTAATTGCTTAACAATGTTTATTTTTATCCTGCTACATACTTGCCTTCAATACATGTATAAAGCCAGCTCTTAAAATTATATAAGACGTATTGTGTTTATATTTAAAAATACTACAATCGAGATCCACTGTCCTTGAATGAACCATTGTTTTCTGAAACTATCCTGGTCTTCCTCAGCATCACCTGGTCCTCACAGCTGCAGCGACAAGGTCACCGTCAACACTTCTGAACCAACCGACATCGGTGGGCACTGCTCGTCTGTGCCTCCTGGTCAACTCCGAGTGGCATAGACTCTGTGCTCTCTGCTCACAGGTTCTCCTCTTCAAGAATCCACCTTTGGATTCCACCAGACTCTTGCACAGTCTTCTCGAGCTGCATTATCTTCAAAGTCTTCCATAGTGGTCCTCGGAGGTTTCCGACGTCACTTCACACCTATGCACCCGGCTTCCCTGGTGTAGGTATCCTGGTTCCTGAGTATTCATGGGTGAGGTGATTCGCCGACCTTCTGTCTTCCACAGTGTTTCTTCAGGGTCCACTGGGAAGTGTCCTTCTTCTTAAAAACTGTGACTGCAATTTTCCCGTTGGCTTCTATTGGATTTGCGGCAGTGTTTCCACTCTGCAAACAGCCTCCGTGGGGTTCCTTGGTACTTACCTTGGATGGTTCCTTGTGTCCCCAGCTCCTCTGAGTCTCCCAGTCTAAGTCCCGACTTCGGTCGCAGTTCACATTAATTTTCTTTAGTATATGGTTTGGTCTCCCCCTGGAGACCACAGTATTTTGTGCTTACTTACCTGATTGCAATTGAAATATTGTTGTGTATTTATGTTGATATATCCGTGTTAATGAGTGTTGAGTAATAAATAGACATATTTTTATATGTACACTGTGTGGTTCTTCCTCGTTTAACCTACATTATATGATTAAACTGGTAAATCAAGCTGCTTAACACTCCTTTAACCCTTTCGATGCTGATGACGAGCTCAGCTCGTCATGATGCACGGTTGAGCTGTGCTGATGACGAGCTGAGCTCGTCATGAATAAAGTAAAATATCAATTTCCAGCACAGGACGGGAAAACTGCTAGCAGCCAAGGTGTTAAGATAAGCCTGACGGCTGCTCTCCACAGCTACCACTTTGAGAGCGTTCATGGTTATCAAAGACCACTAAAATTACCATAAGGGATAACTGGATTAGTGCAAGGTGCATAATTTTAATAAGTGTGCACAATATACTAAGCCAGCTTTCGACAGGAGTAAATGTATTTAAAAGTTCAAAAACAACTTTTCAATCAGTCAGGGTTTGTAGAGTGCTGCTTCTCACCCCAGGGGGTATCCAGCCGCTGAGAATGTGCTGATTAGTCTACTAGTTGAACAGCCATGTCCCAAGCACTCTCCTGAAGTCGTGAGAGTGGTGGAGGTCCGGAGGTGGAGGGGCTGGTCGTTCTAGGATTTGGTGGCGAGGTAGGAGAAGAATCGGCCCTCCTCCCCGGGCCCATCGGATGCTTGGGATGTGTGTGATGGCTAGGTGGGCTGAGCAAAGTTGTCTGGTAGGCTGGTAGAAGGTCAGTCGCTGGTTGATGTAGGCTGATCCTAGTTGTGGATGGCGTTGAAAGCATGGATGAGTAGTTTGAAGTGACATCACTTCTTGATCGGGAGCCAGTGGAGGTCTTTGAGATGGGAGGTTATGCTTGATTGTTTTGGGAGATCCAGAATGAGTCTGGCTACTGAGTTTTGGATGTTCTGGAGTCGTTTCAGTAGAGGGGTTGTGATTCCAGCATAGAGAAACTTCCCGTTGTCCAGTCGGCTGGTGATGAGGGCCTGTGTTATAGTTTTCATGGTGCTGGGTGGGATCCATCTGATGGTATTACGCGCCATTTGGAGGATGTGGAAGTTTGAGGAAGTTACTGTGTTCTCCTGGTGCTTCATGGAGAGCTTGCTGTCCAATACGATGCCCAATTTCCTGGCGTGTGTAGTAGGGGCTGGTGCCGGTCCAAGGGCAGTGGGCCACCAGGAGTCGTCCCAGTGGAGGAGGTATGACCAGAGATGAGCCTTTCCGTCTTGTCTGTGTTCAGATTTAAGCAGTTGGTCTTCATATAGTCCGGCCAGTTTGTGAATTGCAAAAAATATTCTACTCTCTAAAATGTCTAGTTGGGTGTCTATGGTAAATGTATGCCTGCAGATTTGGTAATCTGTCCCTTGCACTCACACAACTTTGGCTTTAAATGCACATTAACATTTGAAAATAATGTTTCCACTTTCTTTTCCATATTTAAAGGTGAAAATCTGCACCAGCTTTTAGTTGTTTCTAAAGGCTTGGTGATACGGTACTGTTGAAGGGAAGACTGAGAAAACTTGAAGCAGCCCAGGTAGGATGTCCCTTGAGAGACCCAGAATAGATGTCCTTTGAGCAGCCCAAGGCTGGATATACATTAGAGCTGCCCTCTACTCTGAAAATATGCTGTGCAGAGGTGTCTGTGAGGCACCTGCAATTTTTTACATAGCTTAACATGTTTTTGTAAATTGCAGGTTCACTTAGAAGGGTAACTTGGCTCTGAATAAAAAATGGGTATTGTTACTCAACTCAATCTTACTCATTTTATCGACCTCAGAATGATGAAAGGCTGAGTGGTCCCACCAGGATTTAAACCTGTGACGATACGGTCAAACCCAGGCCCTACAGTGGACGCATTTCTCCACTAAGCCACCAGACCACATGTGGTGATAGGAGGGGAGCATTTGCAAACCAGGAAATGTCACGTACCTTTAGAAGCAGGTTTGTACCTTAAGAGATGGTAATGTGAGGTAAAGATTAGTGGAGAGTAGATTACTCCTGTATGGTAACTTTCATAGATTCAAATGCTTGAATCATTCCCCGTCATCAGGATGGGAGTCCCCGATATAGTATAATAGCATTGCTAAGTTAAACATAAACTAAAAAGGCCCTAAGCCCCTTAATTTTGTAACATATCATAGTCAATGTTAAAATAGAGACCAAATATAGGTTTCAACCAGTCAGGTTGACCTGCCCCTAGAACACTCCTGAGAGAAGCTCAAGCCTTTCAGATTTTCTACTGCATGTTGTGCTAAGGAGTCTCCAATGAGCTCTGCTCAGTTCCTTCATCCTACGGTTACTTCAAAGTCTTTAGCACCTGTTTCTTCTTCTTCATAGAGGATTTTGGACTTCTAGTCATTTCAACTTCAATATTTATTTCTTTTCTCATGACTTTGTGATGCCAGATTAAGAAAATAAGAACCTCTTCAGGGCTTGTGCTACCTGCTTCAGGAAAAGACTTCATACTCATGACCCCACACAAGGACTGCATATATTGCTTTTACCCCAACCAGAAGACCAAAGAATGCAAGATATTTTGCATATTTTAGACCAAGAAATTGAGAGACTGTGAGGCGCGTCTAAAGTCAAGAAAAACCCCATTTTCCAGTGATGATAGTAAAGAAGCGTCATCTTCTTCGTCTTCTTCTTCTTCTAAAAGGTCACATAAAAGAGAGACATAGCCTCACTCTTACTCTTCAAGTAAACAACCTTAACAATCCTCGAAAAAGACCACAAATGGGTCTTACAGGTGCAGCTCTTCAAAAACTCCTCACAAATAGCCTAAGGAGGTCAAAGAGTGTCATTCTGTGGACAACAAACAAAAACAATCCAGTTCTGAGCCTAATACACCACCTCATTAGGTGAGGCATGCCTTAAAGAAACATTATTCTGTACCCCCATCTGATAAACCACTGGCCAAAAACGTACTGGCGAAGAAATCTTCATCGTAGGCGCTGTCGTCAACAAAGAAAACTTCATCGTCATTGACGCCTGTTGCCATCGACCTTCCATCAGTGTCTGATTCCAAGAAGGACTCGTCGACAAGTCTTACTCAACTGTTGCTCCCACTATCATCATCGAAGAGTCTAGCTCCGTCGAAGGCTCCACTTCTACAGATGACGACTTCCACGTTGCTGTGTCCATTAATGACTACCATGGTTTCGTGGGTGTTGGTCACATCTCCGACGACGCCGTAAGCAATCCTGTTGACAAGGGGAAAATCTGGAAAAAAAGGCAAACAAGACAGAGTACGACACCTGACACCAGAGCAGACCTCTCCCAGTAAGGTGACACCATGAGTTCCATCACAGCTATTGGAGGAACAAGATTCAGATGAGGATGGTCCCGTCGGATATGCTCACAGTCCATCAGAATTGCATGTGAAGTGTCAAGTAGATGAGTTTGAGGAGGAATATGAGTATCTACACTATTATATTCCTCAGGAACAATATCACCAACAATATCAAGAGGAGATGGTTTGCATGCCATCTTCACTGCTCACTGACTTACAGTTCATGTTGACAGATTATAAGAAAAGAATTCCTGTGGCATCTGCTCCCACTGAGCAACCTTCATTACCAGCTCCAGCGTTGTCTATTCCTCCATCTACTGTGCAGCAAAACCCAACATAGTTGACTACATATACACACCATTCACCACAGCCTCCTCGCCACCAAGATCCTCTGACGACGGCCATGCGGAGGGGGATCTTCGTGACCCGCACAAAGAATGGGATGATTATCTCACACCACACCATTGTCTCCGTCTCCAATACCAGTTAATGCTCCAGCTGAGGATATTGGTCAGTGGTTCATAATTTCCTGGCGCACGCAGCAAAGTTCTTTGACTTGCCTATGCCTTCCTTACAAACAGACTGTTTCCTTTATGACTTTAAGGAACCTTTTTGGAAGACTGTATGGGCGGTACCCATTGTGAGTTATATCTGGGAAGAGGGCCTGAAGTACATGAAGACTCCAGCCATGCTAGCAGCAGTATTTCTCTGCATAGAGAAAAGATATAAGGCTCAGATGACTCTCCTGCTTATCTTAATGGCCAATAAAACCCGACTCTGTGATCTCACAAGCGGGACAACATAAGTCAGAAAATCCATCTGCTCCAATAACAGGGACTCTGGAAGAAGGCAGGCACCTTGGCAATGCAAGAAAAATATTCTCTTCTATTTTGGTTCTTAATATTAGAGCAGCAAACCTTTTTTCAGTTTTGGGGCGATATGATCCCTAGATGCGGTGCGACCTGGCACCTTACCTAGATCAACTCCCAGGAGAAAGTAGGCAGAAGCCAAAAAGATCCTCCAGAAAGGTTAGCGCACTTCCTCTGAGGTAATTGACTGTGCCATGGACAGTTCCACCACAGCCTTTAGATAACCGGCAGGTGCACCCGTTTTGCACCGCCAGGGATGGCGCAGAGCTAGATCCTTCTGGTCTGAGGTCCTGAATAAGATCCTTGACCACCCTTTTGATGGAGAAGACCTTTCAAGCAAGCATGTTGATGAGGCGCTTCAAGGCGGATACTGACACGGCTAAGGCGTTGGGAAGACTTCAGTATTGTAAGGAACCCTTTAGGGGCGCTCGAGGAAGAGGCCTTCTAGCATAAAGAGGAAAGCTGCCAACAATATCACTACTCCTCTTACACCTCCTCCTCACAACCCTATTGTCCTCAATAAATCCAATGTCAGCCACCATCAGCTGCGTACAATAGGTCTTCTCCCAGAGGTAGAAAAGGAGGACAAGGAAAAGATTCAGCTCGTCACCAATGACCACCTTCAGGCTCCTTCTATCCTTCATTCCTCACCGGTTAAGTTAGGGGGAAATATATCTGCTCACCTTCATCACTGGCAGCAGATCATTACGGACCAATGGGTCCTCAACCTTATTCAGTTTGGCCATACTCTAGAATTTCTTCATCTCCCACCCCTTACTCCACCTCGACTGGCAGTTATAAAACATTTACATATTCTGTGTCTCTAAATCCTTACCATGCTGGAGAAAGGAGTGAGGGAAGCTGTTCTACTCCCGTTTCATTTTTGGTCAGAAAAAATTTCAAGCAATGGCGACCTATTCTCGACTTGAGGAACCTCAACACCTACCTTAAGAAACAGTCCTTCCACATGGTCACCTTGCAGGAGATTTTAATACTCTTGAATCCAGGGGATTTCATGTCCACCCTAGACCTAAGAGACGCATACTTCCATATTCCATCTAAAAGAAAGTACCTGTGATTCGCAATAGCCAAGAGTCATTATCAATTCAGAGTTTATCCTTTTGGCCTAATGGCTGCACTGTGGATATTCACAAAATGCTTGGCTCTAGTAGCAGTCTTTCTAAGGAAACATAGGCACCTAGCGTTCCCCTATTTGGATGATTGGTTGATCGAGGCAGAGAGCGGTCCATCTAGAAGCTAAGGAACTGGGTTTGAGTCTCGGCAGGGACGCTCAACATCCTGTGATTCTGGGCAAATCACTTAATCTCCCAAGCCTAACAAAAATTAATGTGTCTGTCTGTAACGAAACTGGTGCTCATGTAAAGCGCTCTGATACCTGATATCTTTGGATCAAGTTTGCGCTATATAAAACTCTAAAAAAATAAAATTTACAAAAAGCACCATTGATTTCCGCAGCTCAGTCGTCCACAGCAGCCTGCACAACGCTGTTCAACAAATTAGGCCTCACTCTAAATGCGGACACACCCGTCTTGCATCCTTAAAAAAATATCACCTTCCTAGGGGCAACATTCAACAAAGCCTTTTCCTCTGTAGACAATTCAGACTAGTATCTCTAGCTCAAATAACACAAAACAAGAAAGTCATTTTCAGTTTGCCGTTACAAATCCCTCCTAGGGATGATGTCATTCTGCATCCCTCATGTTCCATTCTGTCGTCTAAGGATGCATCCTCTCCAGGACGAACTAGACAAACAGTGGTTACAAGCAGAGGGATCTTTCGATGATCTACTCACGTTCACACCAAAAATGGTCCACACCATTGCTTTGTGGCGCAACAAAGCAATATCTCAGTCAGGTTGCCTTTTCTGGCCACACCTTTGCCTCTCCTTATTACTACCGACACCTCTTTCAATGGATGGGGAGCATTCATTCAAGACTTACAAGTCAGCGGCCGATGGCAGCAGCATCATCGCACCTTCACATCAAAGCAGTTCGTCTGGTCTTGCAGGCATTCCTTCCAAAAGTAAAGAACTCAGCAGTTCTTGTACACAGACAACACAACCACAATGCACTACATCAACAAGTAGGGCGGCAGCAGATCTTGCCTTCTTTCTCAAGAAGTGCAGTGCATCTGGGAATGGGCAATTCACAACAGAGTATCCCTAAGGGCAGAACATCTTCCTGGCAACCAGAACACAATGGCATACAATCTCAGCCGGCTAAAATTGTCATGTCACGCATGGGAATTGATCAGGCAAACTTCTCCAGTGGGGCAAGCCAAGTCTCAACCTTTTTGCAACCCCAGAAAACAATAAAATGCTAGTTCTTCGCAAGCTACCATCATCATAAGGGATCATGGGGGAATGCTTTTTTGATGGCATAGTCAGGCATCTCTGTCTATGCCTTTCTTCCAATTCCTCTCCTACCAAGGCTACTCACGCAGATGAAAGCCAAACCCTGCAGAATCATCCTCATAGCCCCCTCCTGGCCATGCCAGCATTGTTTCACAGAACTCCTCCTACTCTCTGAGAAACATCACATTCTGTTGAATCCCATTCCATCTCTCTTGATGATTTCCCAGGGCCAAGTGCTGCATCCAACTCCCAAATCTCTTCATTTATCAGCTTGGCTCCTAGCACAATGATTTTGCCCTTCTGAACCTATCATCGAAATGCAAGGAGATATTCTCCGACGCCCGAGCGTAGAGTACTAATAAGATTTATCGACTGAAGTGGAAGCTTTTTGTATTTGGTGTCAACAATTTAACGTACATCCTTTCTCCTCTTCACCTCATGAGATTCTTCCTTATCTCCTCAACTTGGCAATATCAGGCTTGGCGCACACCTCCGTCAAGGTCCATCTAACAGCTATCTCTTGTTTTTTAGGAGGTCTTCCTCTCTGCCTTCCTTATGGTCAGCTAGGATTGTTAAGCAATTCCTCAAAGGACTGTTTAGGGTCTTTCCTCCTGTCATATTTTCTCCACCTCTGGCAACTCAACATTGTCCTCTCACAGCTTATGAAACACTTGTTCGAACCAATTCACAGAACTGATATCAAATTAATTTCTTGGAAAGCAGCCCTGCTACTGGCATTGACATCTGCCAGGTGGGTCAGCTAAATTCGGGCTCTAATAGTTCAAGAACGTTTTAAACAATTCAAAAGCGATAGAGTAGTTCTCCAGACCAAACCTAAGTTCATTCCTAGTGACACTTCAGACTTTCATTTAAATCAAACTCTCATCCTCAAAACAGTCTGTCCAAACACTGCGACTCCAGCAGAAAGAGCCCTTCATTCTCTAGATATCCAACAATGTTTGAAGCTCTACCTGCAGAAGACTAAGAGCTTTCCCAAGCCTGCTCAACTCTTTGTGGCATATAGTGCTCAAAGAAATGGTTGTCCTCTTTCCAAACAGAGTATTGCTTGTTGGATTCCCAGGGCAATCCGCTATTGTCATCAAGCAGCAGGAAAGCCACTACAGACACCAGTGTGAGCTCACTCTGCCAGAACTGTTTCAGCTGGTGTGACAATCCAAGACATCTACCGCAGTGGTGTAACAAAAGTTGAGGCTCCCCTCCTGCAAAGTACATATGGGGCTCTGCAATCTCTGGACTCAGTCAGGAGCTCTCAGACCCTCCTGTGCACAGTGCTCGAGGGGGCCACTGAAGCTTGGGCGCCTGCCCCGCGGAGGCTGCAGGGGCTATTGTAACACCACTGATTTGGCATGCAGCTACCTGAAAAATGCACACGCCTTCACCAAACATTACTGCCTGGACTCCGCAGCTCTCAACGACACAGCAGTGGACCAAGGGGTAGTGCACAATCTTTTTAGGTGACGGTGAGCTTTTCTTTTCACCCCTACATCCTTTTCTTGATAACACGCCCCCAACTGACCGGGGAGAAAAGGCTGCGGGACAGGAGTAGCAGCGGGACTACTCTCGCGCATTGGCTGCTGATTGCTGGACGACAGGGGAGACCTGTAGGAAATCCTTCCTTTCAACGCTGCAACTCGCGGAACCCGCTGCGCGGGTCCCGCTTCGACGGGGTGAGCAGAAGAACCAAGGTATCCTGCAAGGGCTGCGAGCAGGCGGAGGCGGAGGCGCAGGACTACCGGTCCCAGGAGCGCCCGCCTGACCGCCCGCCCTCAATTAACACACCTGGGCGCTCTCCCTGCAGGACACGCCCCTCCCACCCTAACCCAGGCACTATAAAGTTAACAGCTCGTTCCCGCGGTGCGGGAGCGACCGGGAGAAGCCCGGGACAAGGGTGGGACCGTCTGTGGCCGTCCGGGGACGGGACGGGCCACCCCCCTTACACTTGGATCCTGTGATTTGTGAGGATAAGTAATTACTCTCTATCCTTTGTAATACATACTTTTTGCTTGTGCACAAACGGTGATCATGTCTACAAGGGGCAGCCGGAGCAAAACTGCCGCTGGAGGAGCCAAAGTGACTGGTCCCATTGACAATTTTATTGCAAAAGCAAATGATGCAATAGACCAGGGTATATCTTTACTGAATTGACGGGTTTCTTTAGAGTTGGCAGAAGCAAAAAGGTCATCATTGGGTCTGCTAGCTAATGCGAAAACACCCCATCGAGACCCTGAAATATTTAATAAACCTGCTGTAATAGTGGAAAGACACAGCATGCCAAACACTGTTGATTTATCTGCAACTCAGTCACTATCAGAATCACAGCTGAGTCTGGAGAAGTCACCAAATTTAGATCTGATAGAGGACTTTAACACACAATTAGATATTGTAACTGAGTCTATTCCATCAGTGAACCTTGCAAACGGTCTAGATCCAATTATGATAGAGGCATCGCAAGCCATCTTTAATACTGAAAATACCTCTATCGTGAATGACACATCAAATATAAATTTGGACCGATCTGTTGTTCCTGACATACCCATAGTTACCAGCAGTAATACTCTGAATGACTCAACTACTATCTCAAGGAATTTGAGAGGTTTGAGGGAGGGGGCTGTACAAAAACTACCTCCACATAAGCCAGTCACAATTGCACTCAGTTCTAAGGGGAATCCACAGGGTCAGAAAAAGCAGGGGAAGGACCAAACAAAGAACAGTCTTAAGAAAGGAAGTAAGAAAGGAACTGTAGATTCTGTATGTGCTGGGGAAATGCCCAGCTTAGCCATGTTGTGCAAGGATTGTACCTCCAACAGCCAATTAATAATGAAGGTTGGAGAACTTGTCACTGCTCATCTTGCCACTATAGACACACGACTGGGACTGATAGAAAAACAATTGAATGAATTAAGCACCATAATTAAGGGACCCCCGGCTAAACCCCCAAAACCCCCTCCCCCTCCTCAGCAAAAAATCCCCCAGCCAACGCCTAGAACTAATCTACCCCCTACTGCCACAACTATCTCTAAGGCAGTCCCGCTGGCTAAAAATTTGTCAACAAAACCAATAGTGCAAACCCCAACTGCAAAACCCCAAGATAATAACAAAAATACTGCAGGGGATAATCCCACTATTGGTAAAGATAAAGCCAATGAGGCAAATAAGGGAAATGAGTGGCATAAAGGGAAAAATAAACGATTTGCTGCCAATCTACCCCCAGGCTCTAGTCCCTATGTCGTAGTGATGACAGGAGTCCCTGAGACCCCCGATAATATAGATGAGCCATCTTGGTCGCTACTTAACAAGGTTACACATTGGCTGAATAATAATAGGCCTCTACCATCATACTATGTAAGTAAAATCTTGACAGTACGAAAAGTACCCTGGGTAGGCCATGAGAAAAAGAGAACTCAAGGTGACTGTATCATTATTAATTTCAATGACCCGCGTACAGTGGATTATATCTGTTCTTGGGTTAGTGAGGGATATAACGAGGGCATTGAGACAAGGCACCTCTCATATTTCTACCCGCCAAGAGGAAATCTCAGACAAGAAGGTTATGATGATTATGATTATGGTTTAGACGAAGGGTGGACCCAGGTAGGACAGAGAAACAATTGGGGAGAATGGGGGAGAAATAACCATAGGCACAACAATAATAACAATCACTGGAATTTCCAAAGACCCCATTTAGCAAGAGATCCAACTTGGGGGTTCCCCACATCCAATAGATTCAATGCTTTTAATACCTTGGACATGGTAGACTGACTCCCATCATCACCCGAACTTCAAAACAACTCATCAGTTGTTAGTGTTAGAGACAAAAACATCAATGAGCCTCAGGTAGGAAGCATACAAATAGATGAGATATATGCTACACCAGTACAAGGATTAGTTAACGCATTGGGTCAATTAGCTCCCTTTGGAAAAGAAGAAGAATATGCCATACCCCATGACTTGGTGATACACGAAGGTAGTGAATACCCAAAGGAGCATAATAAGGAGTTTAAGATCTTAAGCTGGAATGTTGCTGGATTACAGCAAAGGGTCTCTGATCTTGAATGGTTAAAAGTTATTTCCGAAAAGGATATAATATTATTTCAGGAAACTTGGGCGACAACAGCGGTGCATATAGAGGGTTTCCACTGTTATTGTATTAATGCCAGAAAGCCTGTCTTTGGCCGCCCGATTGGAGGTTTATTGATAGGGTTCAAGATAAGCATAGGAGGGTCCATAAAATTGATCCATTCAAAAAATCCAAATATTCAAATAATTGAGTATACCCGAAGGGTTCCATACTATCTCATTAACTTTTATAATAACGATTTTAGTTCTACTCCGAATAGGAATTTTATTGAACTTTTCGGAGAACTATCTAAAATAGCAGAAAAGCTTCATTATCAAATAAGCACCAGGACAATATTGGCTGGAGATTTTAATGCCAAGTTTATAACACCAAAAACGAAGAATGCACAAATAGATAGGGCATACAAACGGGGCAAAGAACTAGAAGGCTTCCTTAATGAACACATCCTAATAGATATAATGGATGTTGACAAAAAGGAGCCACTTATCTATATCCCAACCTTTAGAGGAAGAGATTTTTCTAGTACAGTGGATTATATCTTCATGTCCTCTGACTTAATAAATAGAGTTAATAAGGTCGGTGTCCTTGAAACTGCCTTTTGGGACCATAACGCTTTGGTGGTCAACATTGGCTTAGGCCCTCCGAATGCCCTTGTTCGATCCCTGGGGGCAAGGGATATTACGGTCTCAGCTAACAAATTGAGGTTAAAATGGCGAGGGATAAATAGTGGACAAGTAACGGACACTATTATAAGTAACCATGGTCCGCTACTTGAATCATGCTCTCTGGATGATGGGAACCATTGCAGAATAGTAACAGATTTCTCTAAACTCTGCAACACCATTAAATCCCTCTTAAGTGTCCCTATCAAACCAACTGTCCCTGAGCCAAGGTGGTTCGACCGCCATTGCTCGGCAGCAAATAAAGCTCTTCGCAGAGCTTTAAACTGTAAACCGAGAAGTAAAATAGACGTGAGAACCGCTAGATTAAATGATAAAACAGCTATAGGCTCAAGGAAGGCTGCTCTACTAACTGAGCAATGGGAGGCATTAACAACTGCTGCTACCCTGGGGAGCAGCACCACTTTTTGGCCTGCCGTTAAAAAGATGCGGGATATGGGTAAGCAATTAACCCCGACTAGCTGTACCATAGCAAGTGAGCAATGGGAATTGCACTTTTCTAAAATATATGCCAGTCCTGGCGTGGTTTTAGAGGATTATACACCAGGAACATTAGAATCCCTAGAAATCACTGTGGGGGAAGTCACCGTGGCCATTAATCAGAGCCTTGGTAACAAGGCTCCTGGGCCCGACGGCTTCCCAATAGACATAATCAAGCACAACCCAGAACTCTGGGGAAATATTTTTGTCAACCTCTTTAACAGTATACCGTTTGCCCCAATACCCGCAACTTGGTCCACGAGCATAATAGTGCCTATTTATAAAAAGGGCGAAAGATCTGATCCCGCAAATTATAGGCCTATTTCGCTCTTGGACAACACTTTAAAGATCTTGGGTAGGGTACTCTATAATAGAGTTAATGACTGGGCTGAGGAAATGGGGGTACTTGACCGTTGCCAAATGGGTTTTAGACGCAAGGTGGGAACCATCGAACAATGCCTAAATTTAAATCTCTTAATTAGCAAATATAATATTGCTACGGCGTCACCCATTTACTTGGCGTTTATGGACTTATCGTCCGCATTTGACCTGGTGAACAGGTCAAAATTGTGGTCGATTTTATTGTCTTATGGCCTGGATCCCCCTCTGGTACATTTCCTTGCCTATGTACATAAAGACACAAAGGCACAAGTACGGATTGACATGGAGGGTACACTCTCTGGTCCAATTAATGTAGAAAGGGGGGTGAGACAGGGGTGCGTTTTAGCACCCCTGTTATTCATCATCTACATAAATGGCTTAAGAGACTCCCTAAAAAAGGTTGCCCAAGATGTCCCTAAAATTAAAGGTTGCCAACTACTGTGTCTTTTATACGCGGATGACGCTGTGCTTATGGGATTAACACCTAACGCCCTACGGGCACTAGTCAGGGATTTTGCATCATATATGGGGAATTTGGATTTAAAAGTAAATTTTAAAAAATCATTTATCATGTCTTGCGGGCCGGGTGCTAAGCAATTAAACTCCATCACGATAGGAGCTGATAAGCTACTCCTAACTAAAACTTTCCCATATTTAGGTATGGTCTTTGCTGCGAACGGCCTGTGGAGTGGGCATATCGCCCACGCCACAGGCAAGTTCTCAAAGGCCATAAACTCAATTTTATCTCTTCCAAAACCAAGGAAAGTGGGAGCAACTAAAGCAATTTTAAAGATTTATAGGCTCCAATGCATCCCAGTGGCAACTTACGGTGCCGAAATTTGGGGGTCGGTAAAAACCCCCTCAATACAAAGAGAAGAAAATCGGCTCTGTAGGAAGCTACTGGGGGCTCCCATCTCATCATCAGGGTTTATCTGTCACTCGGAGCTGAATGCACCATATATTAGTGACTTTATCGCAGCCAGGCCTGCACTATTTTGGTTAGCCATCTGGGTAAATGAATATGCTAGCCTAACACATGATATTTTGAGGGAATGTTTAGCTTGTGATAAATGGAATAAGATCCCATGGTTCCGTGGCGTACAAGAGAGTCTGTCTAGCATAGACAGGGGCAACCTCTTTGAAAATCCATCTCAAATACAGAGGACTGACAAAAAAGTAGTCCAACTTGAACTGTATGCCAATTACAGGGAAAAAAGATTGTCAGAAGAGATGAAGAAACAAACTGTTGTGTCCTATATTAACAATGGCTTATTAACCCAGCAATTTCCGTTGTATTTGACACTACCAATGTGCTACTGGGAAAGATCTCTATTGTTTAGAATGAAAGCAGGAACGGTAACATTTTTACTTTGTTTTCCTCTGGGACACACCGTAGATGACAAGATTCTGTGTCCTTGTGACGGAACCAGCAAACAAAATGATCTACATTTCTTCTTCATGTGTAAGTTTTATAAGAAATATATTAAATGGTTCCTAGCACCATATTTTAAAAAACGTAGACCCATTTCCCTGAACCAGTCTTATTTGATGCTTTTAAAATTGGAGGACGACGAACTTATATTTCGGACAAGTTGTTTTTTAAAAGTCATTTTTAATGTACGTAGAAGTATGGAAAACCCTTGAATTATCAATGATTATTGTTCCTCTCTTGCACTTTTGAAATGCGTGACTTAGTAAATGCCCTAATAATGTATTTTATAGTGTCTATTGTACCTTTGTAGTTGTAATTGTAAATGTCAAATTGTTTTTAAAGTGTGCTTTTATGGATTTTTGAAATCCGAATAAAGATTTTGAAATTAAAAAAAATTAAAAATAAGGAATAAGGATAACATATGCCCATTTTTTCTTTGTTTCTCTTTTCCCTTTTGTTCGTGTATGCAGATATATATATATGTATATAAGACCAAGGTTGCCCAAGAGAAGAAGCCACACATGAGGAGTTAATGCCCTTTTATTGCAGAAGTACTGAGAGGAAGGGGTGCCAGTGTCTGTGTAAATTAATGTTGTACAATCAAACCAAATAATAAGCAAACTAATTAGGTCCACATTGTTTTAATCACAACGAGACACAGTATATCTAATATACACGAGAATAAATCAATAAGTACAATTGGTTGTACAGTGCCCCAGGGTGGGAAGGAAGGGAAGTGGTAAGTGATCAGGTGAGGATAAGGTAGTGAGGTAATGTAAGTGACAGTAAAATCAATGAATCAAAAGGACTGTATTCGTGAGTCATATACAGTAAGGAAGACATATAGTTCATAACAATTGGTTCAGGAGATCATACTTCACATTTGACAATAAATGAAATTAGTAATGGCGTGAAGTTGATGGACCAATGGGCAGTTGTCGACGTTTCAACCCTCTAGGTAGTGCAGGGTTGATTGTGCCCTTGCTGGGGGGTCTTCATCAGGACTGGAAAGGGGGGCAGGCAACCTATTTAGGTATATAGAATGCGGAAGTTAAGTTTTAAGGTGGTGGGATTACTCTCATGGTAACCAGTTGGCGCACACTTAAGAAAGCAAGGCAATTAATCTAAAATTTGTCCTTTGGTGCTTATTTAGAAAATTAAGGACTACCTCGTGGTGAACTAATCTGCATGCACTTACATATAGGCAGAATGGATCAGAGAATTAAATTAAATAAATGAGTTGAACCCAAAGACGGTGTTATAAAGGACAAAAGGCGGTCACAATGGTGTACCAGAGCGTGTGGAGCTGAAAGCCAGCCCGGGGGTGGCATCATGTGAAACACGAATTACACAAAAGTACCTGAATATGTCATGCAATATGTCGAAGTCATACGTCATAAGACACTTGGATCCAATCCAAAAGATGGTAACTACGGATGGAACAATTGAATAGCAGTTTCAGTGGGTAAGGTTGACAATGTGTGGGCGTGGAGTACCAACACAATGGAGGTAAAGTAACAATGGACTTACCCCACAGTCATTATCGATGTCTGCACGTGATGGCAACAGATAATAATTCAGTGACTCTGGAAACTGTGGGCACAAGGTGGGGGAGAGCTGCAGAAGGCAGCAGGTACAGCACACATCACACTTCGAGTAAAATTGCCAAAGTTATCACCAGACGCGTTTCAAACTCCATCGAGCCCTTGTTCACAGGCTGTTTGGCAAGAGGGAAACAACAGACTTTCAGTGGAGCACGTTGTTAAATACACCCAAGTCCCGCCCTGGATGGGCTTTGGCACAGATTGCCTCCTGGTACCTGTAGTCCACCTTAATGCAAACCCCTGTGGGTGCTGTTGTTTCATAGTCCACAATTATTTTCCCCTGTGGGCACAGCATGCCTGCTCCTGTTGCTTATATAATCTGCAACAATGACCTCCTCATTCTTACAAACGCTCGAAATTGCGAGCGCTTCAGATCCACCTAATGTTAGGTAGCGGGGCCCCTTCGCGGCCGGACGTGCTTGCATTATTTGAGTGTGGTGCTTGCCAGTGAACGAGAGCGCCAAGTCGCTTGAAACGCGTATGGCTTAGGGGCTGCTATTCAGGAAGCGCGAGTGACCTGTTGGGTGTGCAGCCGCCTGGGGCATTAGTGTGCTCACCCCCTCGTGTGAGATGGCTTCAGTGGGGCAACTCTTTCTGTGTGATATATATATTTATATGTGATCAAGTCCCCTGTGAGGGACGAAGCGCGTCATGGCTGCTGCACTAACTATGGAGTCTGAATAAACTGCAGCTGACTAGCCACAGTGGTCGGCGAGGCGGAAGTTAATATTGGCAAAATGATACATAAACATAAACAAAGGATTTATCGTCCCACATTAGTCGCCATCTTAGAGTGGCTAAATCATTAAGTAATAAGGAAAGAAAGTATATACATTCGTCTTAGTCTTTTCTTGTAGTCTCCCCCCCTAATATCCAATGGGATATAGTCAAGGCAGAAGAAGGTTAGGAGGTTTCTGTCGCTATTATGATGAGTCGAGAAGTGCCTAGCTACCGGGTAGTTTTCATCTTTGTTGTAAATCGCCCTTTGGTGCTCCAATGTGCGTAACTTGACAGCGTTTACCGTACTCCCTATGTAGCGGTAGGTACAGGGGCATTCTAGGCAATATACCACGTGGGTCGTGGAGCAGGTCATGAATTTGGATACCTTGGTGCGTGAATTCCTTTCTGGCACTTGGTACGATAGGACTCTTCTACTCGAACTGCATGCCTTGCATTTCCTGCATGGAAACGAGCCATGCATGGCCTGCAGTCCAGTGTTAGATCTTTCCCTGGCTAGATGGCTCCGTACTATCTTGTCTTTTAGGGACCTCGTTTTTCTGAAAGTAATTAGGGGATGATTCGAGAGTTCCTTCCCAATCACTGCGTCTGACTTCAAGATATTCCAGTTTCTGCACATTATCGCTCTCACCTTATTCGCTGCCACTGAATAATTGGTAATGAGCCTTATAGTGCCTGATCCTTCCTTGGAATTACGACCCTGTCCATCTCTCAGTAATGTTTGTCTATTTGTTATGTTGACCGTACTTTTGGCGTGTTGGAGTACCTTCTGTGAATAGTAACATGATTTGAAGCGTTTCATGCTCTTATTTGCTGCCTCCTCAAAATCCATCTCCATAGAACTGGTTCTTTGTATTCTTAAGAGTTCCCCATAGGGGATACTATTTACAAGAGTTTGGGGGTGGTTACTTGAACCGTGAAGGACTGAGTTACCAGCCGTACTTTTCCTGTATAGGGCAGTTTGTATAGCCCCTGATTCTACAAACACCCTAAGGTCCTTCTTCCCTACTCATTTCTTGGGTGAAAAATAGATTTAAATCATTCTGATTCAGGGCTGTTATGTAGTCTTCTGCTGAGGACTCTGATCCCTTCCAAATAATAAAGAGATCATTGATATATCTCCTCCAGCAAACCACCCTGTCCACCCACTCCACCTTGTCATCGGCCCAGGCCACCTGCTTCTCCCACCAGCCCACTAACAAGTTCGCGTAGCTGGGGG